>NC_044572.1:136674528-137347028 GCF_901933205.1 Camarhynchus parvulus
TTTGGAGAGAAAGTTTATCCTTCTATTTTCAGTATCTGTGATTACAATGTCGGTGAATTTATTGCAGCCTGTCTGAGATGCGTAATTCTGAACAATATCATTTTGCCATTTATATTGCCTATCACTTTGAGGGAAAGTTGTTACAGGGTTGCAGCCAACACAGATATTTATTTCTTTCTTTTGAGAGGTAAGAAGAAAAGCATGAAGAACAACACAGTGAAGAGAAAAAGAGGAACATGCTGGCATCCTTACTGACTTCCTGGTAAGACAGATTCAGCAGCAGCCAAGGGCAACATCATCCCAAAGGACTGCAGGAGTGGCCTGCCCCTCTGTGCTTTGTATCATGTAGGTGCTCAAATGTTGCACAGAATTAGATCATATGAACAACTAACCAAACAGATACCCACTGTCAATTTACACAGATGGAACATAAATGCCAACACCTGCTCTCTTACTCTGGCAGCCAGAAAAATGTCCCAGCTAAAGCCACACTCACCACTCTTTCCAGGAGAGCCCCCTACCAATTCTCCCTATCCTCTTCATGATAGCTGATGCCTACACTTCTGTAATTAGTTTTAAAACAGCAGAGCAGTAGTGGATTGCAGAGAGTACTTTACAGAAACTGCTGAATTAAAAAAAACAAACAACCCTTTCCACTTGATATATTGTCAGGTAGGTAAAACACCAAAGTAGCACAGCAGCACTAGGAGGGCCCAGTGTGCTGGGACTGCTGTCTTCCATTGAAGGTATCTAGGTCCACAGTGGGGTTAGAACTGTTTTTCAGGCACAGACACTGATTTCTGACCAGTAGTGTTTGCCATAAACTGGAATATATATAATAATCATCCTCTGGCAACAGACACATCAGATTTTTGCTATTCCCAGGCTTAGTTAATGAGGAAAACCCCTTAATTCCAAGTGAGAAGATCAGAGCAACATTTGTTGTTCACTATCACTATTTACATGGAAAGAAATTATGGGATTTCCCCACAAGAAAAACTAAAATCTCCAGCTGAAACTGATATGAAAATGGATTCAGCTATCTTTTCCAAGAACATGAGGATGGTTAAACCATCCAAAGACCTTGGAAATTTATCATCTGACTTCAACCTCAACCTTTCGGCACAAACTAAAAAGAAAATCAAGACAGGCAACAAGAAACAATTGCTTTCATCACCTGAATCCCATTCTTTTTGATCCATATGCTCTGTGGTTTTCATTGCCTGAAAGCACCCGTTATGAAAGATCTACAAGGAGACAGAGACAACTGCAATGTTACTGTTCTTCTAAATGTTAGTCTTACAAAAAGAAGAAAGAAAAATGATGTCAGAGACAAAAAAATTACCTATTTCTTTGCATGTCTAAGGCCCAGACAAAGAACTGCATAATGTTCCTAAATTCAAGAAAGGAAGCCATTAAAAGTAAAATACATTAAAAAACACAGTAAGAAATAAAAGTTGGATAGTGAAATCTGAATATATGAGGTAACAGAAGTAATTACTTTGCTGTATATAGAGAACAAATATTTAAATAGATCTCAAATGCAGAAAGCACTACCTACATTAAGGCCATTTTAACAGATTAGATTACTTTGATATATTTCTTATTTGTTTTTTACTTTACAATCTAAGTTATATGAAGTGAGAAGACATTTTGAAAATAAAATATGACTGACAAACACTTCAAACAAGTTGATGTTTTCATGCTTGCTCCCTTTTTTTCAACATAGTCAATTAAAAATGAATGCACCAAAAATTCACTCTGCAATTTCAAGTGTTTTGGAAACTGGCACATGAAGAGAATAAATGCTGATGTCATTACATCAATGCCTCTGCACAAAATTTTCCCACCATTATCTTGAAAGCTCTAAATGACTCTCTTTGGGAAAAGAGAGTAGAGGTATTTTTAAATGCAGTAAATGGATAGAGGTTTTATACACTCATATAAAGCACGTTCATTACAGATACTGGGGATTCAAATGAGCATGCAGAGCTTCCCACTGTATGTACACGTGACAAACCAAATCTGCTTGTTGCACTCTTTTGACTTAAGAAGCCTCCAAAGAATCGGGAAAGATATGAGAGGAGGCCATTCCCCCACTCTTTGGCATTCTGTATCCACACAAAGGGCAGAGCAGCCAAGGTCTGTTATATATTACTCTGAAAATATCCCACAAACAGTACATAAAAGCCCCATATTTTGGTCAAATCTATTCTAGAAACATACATGCAAGTACAGAATTAGACCAGTGGAAATTAACTAAAGAGTTACAGATGGCCCTGTATATAAAGCAGTACAATATAAGAGAGACCATCTGGAAGTATGTTTTGTCCTTAACTGTTTAAAAAAAAAACCAAAAAAAAAACCCAAAAAAACTCCTTTCTGCTTTTCCTTTTCTAGCTGCAAATTTTCACTGTGCAATGAAACTGTGCTTGTTTTAGTTTCCAAAAAAAAATGAGGACTTGATCTATACACCTGCCATGCTGGGAATCTGAAGTAAAGGTGCAGGCTAAATATTGAGGAAGCCAACCAACATTTTAAGCATCAAACTTACCTGGTGATGCTTGGGATGTGTTTAAGGAATACAGTTACAGAGTGAATCCTTACTGATTTTTCATCATCAAAAAAGATACATATTTAACAAAGAATTTGCTCAGGAAACAAGCAGATATTCTTTGAGTGAGATGAATGTAATTATTGTTGCTGTCTTCAATTGGAACAACATTTGAATGTAAGCATTAACCCAGCTTGTAAAAAAAGCACATGGGCACCTACCCCGTCTTGCTGCAATTGCACAGCATTTGTGCTACCAGAGTCAGGGGGGAATAGTGGGATCAAACAAATAGTGAAACACTTTTGTACTGCCATACTCATAGCAAAATGTCACCTGCTGAGGTGTAGTGGGGTAGAAATTAGGTACTGGCTAGTGAGGAAGTACTGAGCCTCCTGGGACTGTCAGCTTCGCTTCAAGTACCACATTTGCTGAGTTCTACTGTCGTTCACATGGATTAAAGGTCTACAGGTGTATGATACTTTAAACTAACAGTAAAAAATATTTAATTAGCTTTTATTTTCAGTGGAATGCCTTGAAATGAAACATTAGAGCATATTTTTCCTATCCTGAAGTATGGGAATAAGTCCCGTTAGCATAAATGTCCCATTAGCGACATTGAATGTGGTATGGTTTAGATTATATTCCCAGGCTAATATGTTATGGCCCTGGACAAATAAAACCAAAATAAATTATATCCATCTTTCCATAAATTCCATTATAGCTTAATTGTAAGATTTTTTCTTTCTTTTTTTTCTTTAATTTGACATTTTTTTAATATCCGAATTGCTTGCATGTGTTTTTTCCCTTCTTGCTTCTCCTCTGCTTTCCCTCTCTGAGTCAACACAGCCTGGCAATTTGTCATTATGATAGATGAAAACAGGGAGCAACTCAATGAGTTGTTTTTTTTTTAGTTAGTTAATATATCTGTAGCCCACAATTAACAGTATTACATACCTAACACTAAAATTATATACTGCATTATCCTTATATGCTGCTGCATTACTCTTACATTCACATTTTTCCATCACACATAATATGGAGCAAAGCCACAGTGTGTTCTTCTGTATTAACAAATCAGGGGGTCTTCCTCATGTGGGACAAACAAGCAGCATGAACTGCATCACTTGTTGTTTGTGAGACACACGCACTGCTACTATATCAGGTCAAGTGCTCTGTAACCTGCTTATCAGCAGTTAACACTAGATACAGTTTAAGAGAACAATTCAAAAATGGTTTTGATTGATTGCAACCAACTGGCAGTGTAATTGCACTCAAGCCATTAGGAATCCAATTGAACCCTGATCGAGTACTTCATTACTCCTGCTCTTTTCACAAGGGCACACCATCCCAAGTAATATTTTATATGTTATAAAAGGTTAGTTTTGAAAAATTAGCATTACAAATGTCACATTTACTTCCAGCTGGAAATGTGCAACAATGTGTGACAATACTGAATAAAATGTTGAAACATGTTTTCCTTTTGTTTTACTTTATTCATTTTTGTAATAAAACACTGGTTACTGGAAAATGCCTTACAGCTTTATTCAAAACACATGTTCAAAGATCTGAATGAAAAAAAGCTTTGACTCTCTCTGGAACATCTAACCAATATATCATTTGTGTGCTTCAAATTTTTTTTAGTGTCAAGAACACTTTTATGTCTTTAAGATTTATTTAAACTAGTTTATTATATAATGAAGCTTGTCAGATCATAAGAACAAAGTCAAACAATATGCTCTATATCAAAGTATAACATTTAACATATAGATTTAAGTATATGTATCAAGTACAATGCAATCAAGCAGGGTTTAATCTGAAAATGCAAATGGTTCAGATTATTAAAGACACATCTGTCCTTTGAAGCACAATTTCGGCTGTTTATCAAAAACCTGTGTGTAATTACGTTATTCCCTCCCACCAAACATATTTTAGCCATGGATTTCTTGGTTCAAAAACCTTTAGGTTTAACCCCAGGGCCAAAATTTCATAGCCTAAACCACTGACTAAAATATAAACACAAACATATATTTCAGAATTTACCTAATCACTTCTAGTCCACAAACTATTATGTTGGGACAGTCATTTTGATTACATTAATCTGATGGTGATAACAGAGTTGAATAAACTATCAAGTATTAAATCTGAATTTTCATATTCCTTTTTTCTCTATTTGTAAATATACATTGCTTCTCCTGCTACTGCGCAGAAGCCTGTATGAGACAAATAAAAAAAGATGGGACTCTGCTTTCTTTTGCTTTGAACAACAGTGTCAACTTTACACATACATTCCTTATTGCCTAAGTGGCAAACACTCCTAAAATGCATAATATGTTTAATAACAATAAATACATAAAAACTACCTACCTCATTTTTAAACACTACTGTAAAGATCTGAGTCATTTGCAAATTAAACATTTCCTGTATTGATAAATTTAAATGTAAATTCTTGCAAAGATCAACAAGTGATTGCCTCAGCTGTAAACAGCACATACCTGCAGATTTAAACTCCAAATTGTAAATAGAACCTGCCATGCAAGCAGTCCATTAATCCTATTTTAAATGCATGGAAAATACTTAACAATGGGGATCTATACTGCTGTATTGCCATGCACAGATCTAGCAACTGTGCACACAAAGTAGTAATAACTCTCATCACACACAGAACTACAAGTAAAACATTTGTGCTTTAAGACACATTAAAAATGCCTTCTTCTGCACAAAATAAGGATCTTTTATGAGTTCCTGGAAATCTGAGTGTTATATTTAGTTCTTGTGAGTCTAGTAAAATGCAACATGCTACACAATTGACACTCATTAAAGCAGTTTCAAAAGCTAAAATATTGCAATGGCTACGTAGTTGAAAAACATCAACTTCTTTAATATCCTTCATTTTGAAAGTCACAGACCAGACATTAAAATGTTTGTTTACTCTGTAGTTAAGAAAGAGACACTCAGGTGCTCACCTGTCAATACTTTTGAAAAGATTCTTCACTGCTCTTTGATTTTTTTGGATCTAGTCTCACGATGATAATTTATATATTTACATCAAATATCCATAGGGCACACAAATTGTGTAAAAAACTAAAAGGTGTTAATTTATTTATGATTTATCCTCTTTCCCCAGTCCCACACAGAAAATTGCTGTTTCCTGTAACAAAATGCTGAGATGGGTGTTTGGTGTTCAGAGGCCAAGATTCCTATTCAGGACAAAGCTCCTCATCTTTCTAGAAATATTTCTGCATTTTAGAGGGAAAGAACAGTTTGGAAGAGGAAGAAAAGAAGCACTAAAAAAGCATTAGCTCATCCAAACTTGGTCGGCTGTTTTCAAATGTATATGTAGTCCCACTAAGCAAACAGAATAACTTTTAAAACAGACACCAATAGTTATTCTTTTTCACAATGCAGACATTGTTTGATGGAATTTACACACCATGGGTGGCTTGTTAGATAAATAATAGAAAAAGAAGTACAGTATTAAAGTATCTATTTAGAATGCTATTTTGGGATGCTGGAAGCAATAACCAAGATTTAAGTGTTTTTACAATATTGTATTAAAAAAATTAAACTACCCCAAACTATCTCATCTAAAATAATACATGTTCCAAATGGCAAGAAAAATGAAAGAGCATGAGAAGCAGTAAAACTATAGCAACCCACAGCATTAAGACCAGTGGTCTCCAGACATGTTACGGAAAACTAAGCAAGGTTCACAGCAGACTCAGAACGTTAACAAATCAGGCTCTGATCAGGCAAAAACATAACAGAGACAACATCTTTAACTGTATATATTGGTTGCATGATAATAAACTGTTCCACATGAAGATAATAAACCCCAGTGGCAGATACAAAGACAATCATATTTGTTGGGAGAAAGGGAGTTTGAGTTTGCTGGAGGAAGACAGAAAGATTGATGTAATAATCCTACCCTAGGATTTCCGTGATTTTTTAGGCTTAGACCTCATTCTGAATATGTTTTAACACTAATTTATACATAAAATTCTTGCTTTTTTCATTCTAATCAAGTTTAAGAATCTGCATGCTGAAGTCAGAAGCACCTATATTCTCCACAACATTTCTCCAAACACAAAGCATTTGGTCCAGATCTAAAGTAGGCTTTAGGTATCTAAACCAGGATTTAGTTTGTGCCTGAACTCAAAACTGTGAGCTACATTAGCCATGCTTAGCAGCCATTAACCGTGAAAACAGCTTTCACTTTCACCTGAAAGCTTCTCAGCCACATGAAGCTCTCCCTCAGAGTCAGTAGACTTCCCTGTGCCTCAAGAACTCTCTGTCTGTTTCCTACATAAGCTCAGCAGGAACCTGGAAAATAGGCAAAATACACTGAAATGTCTCTAAAGAAAATAATCAGAACAGTGAGCACAGAAAAATTTCAGAGCAACTGGGGACACATTGACTTGGAAACATACATGGAAATGCTTTCCTCTAGCTTAGCTGGTACACCACCTGCATGAAAAAATAAGGTGGATTCTAGATCTTTACCCAGAGTCAAGCTTTGTTGAAGAAAAGACCATTTTCCAGTAATAAATTAAAAAATCAAGGGAGAGAAGAAGAAAGGAAGAGCCTGACTCTGGAGCTCAGCATCTGGTTCAAGAGTGCTACTTCTTTGGGTTTGCTCCAGGAGCTACTTCTGTCTAACAACTGCTGTAACCAGCCATGTTAAGCAGAAATTGTCATCCTCATTTCCCAAATGTATAGCTGGGCTCTTCTTTTTGTGCTGCAGACATTAAAGAAACTGTTTAAAAAGTTGGTCCCTAGACTATGCTTTCTGGATGTCACTAATAACCTCCCTCCCTTTCAATCACCTCCCTTTGAGCAGTCTTCTGCTGTCTCCTTTTGAGCCAGAAAATCTCTTTTAATTACTCATAGTTAATTCCCAGAGAAAACCTACAACTTTCTTCAATAGTTCAAGTGATATCTTACACTCCAAATCAAACGTAAGATCAATATTTGAAGACATAATGGATTTTATGGTGCCTGCAGGTAAATTACCAAGCACAGTTAGCAGTTCAGTGAGTGCTCTCCTGTGTTGACAAGGACCTCATCTTCATCTCAAGAAGAGAGAAAGGTTACTCAAGTTATGAAACTGAGCATTACCAGCACCCAAAAAACCAACCAAAAAGATCCCTTGGATATCAACAGACTTCCACTCAAATTTCAAGATCCCACATATTCTTCTCAGTCTTTTAAAGTCAGTAATTCAACAACTGAAGTTTACTAAGATGACAGTCACATAAACGGCATACCACAAATGAGAATAAACAATTAATGATGTAATTTGTCTAGTCTTTCATCAATTATGGTCAGGCATAAATTGAGGGCAGAAAGAAGAAGATGGTTTTATAGCAAGCAGACTTCTGGAACACTCCTTCCACAAGAACAGCGGCAGAGGGGGAAAGAAAAAAGTTCTATGCATTTTAAAATAGAATGTGATTTAATTCTTAAAAGGACAATGTGATGTCCTATGATTGCACAGGACTGAAGCAAGTGATACACGAGGTCTCTTCAGTGTCTTCTTCCTGTTCTAGGTCCACACAAACACGCTGTACAGAAAAATTTCTTTCTTCTCTTCTCTAAAGAACACCTAGCTTGATTATAATTTTGCAGTGGATATTAGACCTTCTGGAAAGCTGTCAGCAGCTTCATTACTCCGAAAGGTGCAGTTAAATAGAAGCTGAATTACAGATGCTGTTATACTGTAATACTGTGCTCAGCTTCCTGGTAAAATAAATGGGTTTGCTACACTGAAGAAGTCTATATGGGAAAACCATAGTCCTGTTAAAATAAAAAATGAGCCGAAAAGCCAGTCTGGACAAAAATCTAATTGTCAAGATGTGGCTGTCTGCTGCGGCACAAGTTTCTCTCTCGCAGTTGCGTAACAGGCTTTATGGGTTGCAGTATTCTTGGCAGTCTGAGCAAGAACAGAGACTGTTCAAGTTACACAACTGCAATGTCATTAGTGGCTTCTTAGGAGTGTGCCCAGAGCTGCCCGAGTAAGTTAGCATTATACCAACTCACACACGAGCTGCTCGTTGCAATGTCCCTGTTGCGCACACAAGCCAGGCTCTATCATTGGTTCTCATGCACCACATCCCGGCGATGGCAGGAGCACTGCCCAGACTGCCCTGAGCTCTGTGCCTGCCCACTCCCTGCCTTCTTCCAAGAGCTGAAAGCCCATTCATTTTTATTCTTCATTTTTAGCAAGGTCAAGGGCTTTATTCAGATGCCATTTACATCAGTTATTACTCCTTTTCACTGAGCAACTCACTCTCTGATTTGTGCTGGGTATTACTGTCCATCACCAACTTTCAGGTGAAATCTCTGCCTTTGTTACTGTCCTTACTTTTCCCATTTGCTGCATGTTCTTTTGCTCTAGTGATCAGCATTACTGATCATACCCATTCACCTAAGAAATTTCACTTAGTCACTCACTTTATAGCATGCTAAACCCATTTACTCAAACACTCACTCTGACATTATCAGGAGTATCAAGTATCAATTTCCTGTGCAAGGAGATGTTATTCTTTAAAACACTCAATAGTAGTAACGCTAGTATGTAAAACCACGAACCGCTACTTGCAGTCCTGTTCCTATTTATTTATTTTTAATACGGAATCATTCTTTTCTTGCACTGCAATAGGATCTGTAGGAGGTATAATAGCACCTTATGGTCAATTAATGCTTGTTTTTTAAAAATACTCAGCTGCTACGTGAACTACAATATTAACTGCAGTCCCCAGTTATAACTCTAGTGGTTTTGGTACTGCCCAAAACACATCACAGAACTGAACTAAAAGTCTTCCTTTCTTACCTACTTTTCCCTTTGTTTTCTTTTTTAATTGTAGTAGATCATCCTTAAGGAAAAAATGACATATATATGAGATCAAAATATCAAATTATATTTAATAAAGCAAGATTTTAAAAGTAATATTGACTTAAAAAAAAATCATGTCATGTTTTTGTCTCAGCATGCACCCTTTAAAGTGTCTAAGGGTCTTAATAGCCTCAGGACAGGATTTTTTCTATTGACTTTAATCACAGTTATACAGACTGAAGAAAAATAGAAGGTGTCTAAGCTATGAAGAATACCGAGATGACAAGTGAAGTTAAACATGTAGCACTGGTAAAAGCATCTGTGAGATGTCTAACATTCCTACTGCCAGAACATGAGCTCCCTTTCTGACTTCTCTCTTGCTGTAAAAAGCTGCAATGTCTGAATTAATCTCAAGTTTTGGACTTAAGACTACCCTTTCCCATTTTTCTGAAAATTAATAACTTAGAAATATTCTAAACCCATCAAGGAACGTTTTGATCAAGTGGATGAGATTTTCCAAAAGAGAACTTTGAAGTGTCCAGTCTCATTGATTCATTTTTTGGCAGCAGGGGTTGCCCCATTTGGAAACTCAGTCCATTTTACAGCGTCTCAGAGAACCACACTGAACAGAATGCACTTGCAACACCAAGGTTTGATATTTACTTTTCAATTTTTTCAATTTTCTTTTCCCTCCTGATTGTTTGGTCAGAAACCCCACAGCAAATCAAAAGCTTTCACAAAGCAAGTGCTCCTGTTATGTCACTAAAAATCCACATTCTAGAAAGAGAAGGCATAAGGCATTTCACTTTGACATTTGTGGTTCCTGAAATCACTGACATAAGGGAAAACATTTTCACTTAAAGCAGTCAAAATGATAACTGACCTTTCACTTATGCTGACCAAATGTATTATGTGCCACTCAGTCACTGGGATCTATCATTCTTAATTAGCATCTACACAATAAAATGGCTCAGCTCAGAAGTGTATTAATTACTGTTTTATGATGCTTTCTATTCTCCTGGCTGTACAGGACCAACCACAAAAAGCTGGGGCCTTTTCCAGCACAAAGGGGCAGTATGTGTTATGTGTGATTCATAAAAGTTTCATTAATATTTAAGTTCATGTGGTTTTGAGGAGCAGAAGGGAATGAGCTGTTTCTTCTTACTTCACACCCAGAGGATTTAGCTCAACTTTCAGGGCTGTACAAATCACACAGTGTGATAGGACAGAAAATCTGCTTTGTATATACAATTTGTTTCACACTGCAATCCAGGAACCAAAATAAAACCACAAAAAATACGTCAATTGAGGCAACTCTATTCAAAATTCTGTGTACTGATACAGAACTATAATGGAGAAGAAATCAAAGAAGACACAACTCCTTTGAACCACCAGCCTTGGATAGAGGAGAAGAATCATCTACCATATTCTTTGTATTTAAATTAATTTGGGTTTTTCCCCTTTTTTAATGATGTTGCAGTTCAAAGGACAGAGTGATAATAAACCATCATTTGCTAAAATATTTCTCGTGATGTGTCATTTGAGACCATGTACCTCACACCCAGAGTTTAGAAATATAATCTATCTCAATGAACTGGCTGCAAGCTGAAACTAGAAAGAAGGATTCATTACTCTTTTATTTTAGAGACCTGTCTGGGGCAAAGTGCATGACTACAGCTCAAAGGAAAAACAAAAGCAGCAGAAAGACAAAAAAATGAAAGATTAAAAAAACCCCTAAAACTTGCTTAGCACAAATAAAATCGATGTACACACTTGTAACCAGAAAATGTTATATTTTCCTGCACAAGTCACTTGGCCTTGAACAGATGTTAGTTAGACACCAGGTTGGATATGGCTTTGAGCAACCTGGTCTGGTGGGAGCTGTCCCTGCCCACGGCAGGGGGGGCTGGGACTAGATGACCTTTAAGGTCCATTCCAACCCTAAACATTCTGTGATTCTAATACATGCATACAGATTTTTAACTTGAAGAAACCCATGTATTGGGGCTGTCCAGTTTCAGTCCTGCTCTGCAGCTCTGGCTGCCAGAGCAGATCCAACATGGCCTCATTTCCAGGGAGGAAAACCCGTCAGCACCAACAGGCCGACTGTGCTCTGAGCAAGTGCAGAGTGTGCAGGAGAGAGTCACATCCCTGACAACAGAGAGACCTCAGCTTTAAGTTTTCAGAGAAGAGAGAAGTGATCAAGTACCTTTACCAGCTCTCTGCTTCACATGCTGCTTTCTTCCTTAGAACTCATCTCTACTGCAGAAGATATCTCAGGATTAGAGAATCACAGAATTTTCTAGGTTGGAAAATACCTGTAAGATCCTCAAGTCCAACCATTAACCCAGCAGAGAGTATTAACAGTCTAATCAATAGATTTGAATTGGCAAATATTTGGCCTTATGATTATGCAGCAGCTGTACCTGAAGGGAGAATAAAAATTCAGAATATGAAACAGTTAGATGGCCACCTTGATAGTGACGTTAAGTCAATTGAACTAAAGCGGATACCTCTTTTTGCCAGTCCTGGATTATTTTTAGCATTAGCTCAGTAAAGCACTGATGACAGCATTAACCTGTTAATATGCACTAAGATAAGATTCATCTGTCTTGGAGCCAAGAAAATTCAGTCTAGTAGTATGGAATAGGAGGTTATGCAAAGAACTGGGGGGCTGCTACCTCCTGAGATGAGAAACCACAGGAAAAAAAACCCCAAAAGTTAGTTTTACCATTTCCATCAGTTTGGAAGGAGAAGAGAAACTAAGAAATACTGATGCTGATTTTAGTGAGACTAAGATGTCATTATTAATTTTTGGAAATGTCAAATTTATGGCTGGAATGGACTAAATTTCAAGTCCTTGCTACTGGATGGAACCCAGTAAATTGTATTTAATTAAAACTTGTGTTGGGCTAAAGCTGTTCTATAAAAAGACACCCCATTCTGATCAGAATAAATCAAGAGATCCCACTGGCAGTCTCTCAAAGCTGATCTTTTCTAATCTGAATTTATAAGACTTCAGCTTTTAGTCAGTTTTCCCCATGCTTGGAAAAAGATGTTTATTAGGACTTTGCATTTTGTACTCAGGAACATCCTATTCATGGAAATGAAATAATCTCTGAAGTTTTCTTTTTCCTACAAGGTAGAAGGGCTTAACTATAAATATCCCCCAGGCATTTAGGGATGTGTGGAGTGATGTCATTCATCTTCCCAAGCCACTGTTAGACTGACAGAGCCCTTCTTTCCTGGGGATGGCTGAACACCTGGCTGCCCATGGGAAGGGGTAAATGAATTCCCTGATTTGCTTGCTTGTGCACATGGCTTCTGCTTTACCTCTTCAATTTTATCCCAACTCACAAGTTCTCCCACTTTTACCCTTCTGATTCTCTCCCCCAGCTGACACAGGGGATATGGGGAGTAAACAAGTGGCTGTGTGAGGTTGAGTTGCTGGCTGGGGTTAAACCATCATGGTCCTTTTGGACTTTTAATTAGTATTTGTGCATTTTTCCTCTAAACATTTCTAATCAAATGTCATTTCCCACTAACAGCAACTTTTTTGAGATTTGTCAGTTAAATCACTCTTAACTCTGTACGACGCTGGTACTTTACAAATCTAAATTTTAATGCAAGTATATGGCAAATCAGTTACCTCTAAGAAGCCTAAAAATACTTCTTATAAATGTCAAATACATAAGTTGAAATAGTTTTCTTCTCTGATTTCTGTACTTCTGTAAAAAACCAACTCAGGTGGGACCTAGCCTTCTTAACGAGACATACAACACTCACAAGGTTACCTCTGGATCACAGTTCTCCTTAAATCACGTACAGTCAACTGGAAAAACATTTTGGTTCATGAAATATGTATAAGTATTACATCAATACATAGGATATAATGAAAGAAGCTATTCTAAATATATCTACTTTGCAGTTAGTTTACTTCTGGTGAGACATGGAGATGAAATTTGGAATTAAAATGACAACTAAGAGGATAAACTTTTTCCATCATATGTCAAAGAATTTCTGTAATTTTTCTTTGTTCTTCTTAGGGAAATTAAGTTTTCTTTAATACTTGTTGACATTCAGGGCTTCACCCTTCTGAAGTCTTGAAACTTGACTCCTATTTTGATTTGCTTACACAAATTTTTCCTCAAAAGAATTCTTCCATCAAGTCTAAATGGTAACACACTTCTAAAAAGTTACATAGATGGACAAATAACACGAGAAAGACACAGTCTTAACAGAAAACAAACCTGAAATGTGCTTTGTGTTAAAGGGTTGGAGGAATAATCAAATTACCAAAGATCTCTTTTGTGCTGAATGATTGACAAACTATAATCTTGGCAAAGACAGATTGTCTGCTCAGCCATACGTGTGCGTACCTGTTATGTTGTGTTAAACATTAAGAGCTACTTTCCACTTACATGAAGCACAAAACCCTCAGAACAAAGCAGTAAATCCTTTATAGACCAGTAATAGCTCATTGGGCTATTTAGAAAAACTGAACATGTTTTCTCCATTTATTGTTCTAAGCTTTCCACTAAGGTTACAAATACCTGATCACAAGAAAGCCACAAGAGTAAACCTAAAATCAAGAACCCTACTAATTCAAAATAGCTTAACCAATAAAATAGCCCATCTCCTCTCAAATCAAAAGAAATCAACTGATATGTAAAGAAAGAGCATAGTTCCATTTACAGGTGAAATATGTCAGATCGAAAAAGATAGTTTATAGAGGCTAAGCTCTAAATAATAGCTATATGTTTTCATTAAACATTTGATCTCACTGTTAACATTTTTAAAGTATCTGATGGCAATATTCTGCCTAAAATAGAATAACACTTCATTATTATTGTTATTCTTATTACTACTATTATCATTTTCCTTTTTAGATTTCTCAGTGATACCCTTCAGACAATTATTCATTTGTTCAGGGCATAGGTTGCTGCTGCTGCTCTCATCTGTAGAAATAAGCTGGTAAAATAACAGACAGTAACTTCAACCTTTACCCAAGATACTACAGTCAAGGGTTGCCTTGAACATGGGGCCTGATCCATTTAGTACACCAAAGAGAAAACTTTGCTACCTCAACCACTCCCTCTGATTTCAACATTATGATTTAAGGACTTTGCTTGGTCAACTCAACCCTTTGGGCGCTGTTCTTTATTTTCCATTGCACAAAAAAAGTGACTAGCTATTTCAAATCCCTTACAGCCAAGGGAGGCTCCATCAAGGTGAAAGAGAAATTGGCATGAGACTGTTTTGCAGATTTTTATGCGTATTATTTTGGGCAAGACAGCAGTTACACCTTCCAAAGAGGAATCAGGTGTGCCAATAGGTAACTCAGGATCTGTCAAGGAGAAATTGAAAGGTCTGCCACTTTCCATCTCCAGTTAAATGTCAGGTTCTGCAGCCTCATCAGCTGTGACTGTTTTAAGAAGACCCAAGGAACTTTCTTCCTTGAAAATGAGTCAGTCAGGAGGACATTGGGTATATCACAAGACTGGCCTTTAAAGATCCATGAGGCTGTGAGAATGTTCTTCCTCCTGTATGTATGTTTACATCTTCCTTTCCCACATACTCATCTTGTGCTGTTTTAACACAAACACAACAAAACTGGCAGCAGTTACAGCATCAGTTCTTCTATGGCAACGCTCCAGCAGAAGCACCTGAAGTTACACTTAACTTAGTCTTAAATTTTGCCTACCTCTGGCTTATGCAAGAAGTGGTAAAATTGAAACTTTCTCTACCAAAGAGAGAACACATGAATACAAATTAAAGTAGCAAGGAAGTATTTAAGGTGGCTGTCTACCTTACATAATGCAGGTCATCATAAGGTCCCTCACTACTGAACACTTAGATGTACTTTTTGGCAGACCACAGAGATTTCCCTCCACAACAAATGAGCTTAGTGTGAAGGCAGCTAAAATCTCCTTCTTCCTTACCATGTCCCTCCTCAGTCCAAGGAGGAAGGAGGAAGTTTCATGTGGGAAAAT
Organism: Camarhynchus parvulus; assembly: GCF_901933205.1. Taxonomy (NCBI): domain Eukaryota; kingdom Metazoa; phylum Chordata; class Aves; order Passeriformes; family Thraupidae; genus Camarhynchus; species Camarhynchus parvulus. The sequence goes on from NC_044572.1 coordinate 136,689,908, forward strand.
GTAAATTAATTACAAAAAGTACTGATGTGTTGGAAGAAGCAGTTGCCCTACAGGAACTGGCTAGCTCTGACTGGTGAGGTTGTGGAAAGAAGTTGAGTTGCCACACTTTACTTGCATCACCCAGGCAGAGCCTGAAGATGCTCCCTTCATTGACTACTGTCCTAGAAAAGGATGAAACTTCTCCACACCTAGCTGCCTTGCCAATCTCCTCTGCAGAAAAATTCCTCTCTAACACCAGATCTAGAGATTAGTTCAATTCTGTCTGTGTGAGTTAATATTATTACTGTGCTTTCTGACAGCAATTCCTAGGATACCCTCTGTAGATTCCCCCAAAAACGAATGAGCCCCTGAAAGATTCCATTGTTCTGTAATTCCCACTTAAAGCCATAATCCGTATTTTACGCCATAAGTGATTGACACAGAGAGGACTCTTACGCCACAACATGAAGATTAGAGCTTAAATGCTCCTGGTAATAAAAATGGAGACCAAGGATGTATTAGCAGAATTATTTCTAAATAAATTCTTTCCAAAGCTTTCTGTCGGCCATTTCAAACACTATTTTGGGGTCACCCATGACTCACATTTCCTTTAGCTGTTTCACATGCATAGATCTTCTTTCTGCATTTTTTCAGCTTTATGATGTAAGGGCTAATAAGCTGGTGAAGACAAGAAACAGTGCAGCAAATAGCACATTACACCTTCTCCAAGGCGATTACTTTTAAGTCTTATTGCATGTTTAAGGATTTTTTGCTTAATGCTTTAACTAGATGATTGCCATGGTAATATAAAATGAATTTTAAAAAGTTTGATTTAGATCAAATTCTGGTTTGTGAGAAGATAATTGACAGTGAATGCTAAAGGAAGTATAGAAGGCAGCACAGACTTGAGCTCACACCCATCAGCTCATCCTGACTGCTGCAAAGTAACTTCTGAGCATCTTTGTGAGTGGAGACCTTATCTGTGAGATGGCAGAAAAATTGCTTAAGAACATAAACTATTGATGGCATCCTTGTGCTTATCCTGTCTCATCCCCATCTTACAGTTATTTATACAAGCAGGTCCCCCAGTTGGCAGCTGAAAAGAAAACCATTTGGACACAGCTCATTTCCTCTTTTGATCATCCATATTTTTATTCATTTGAAAGTCCCCGTAGTTCAAGTATTTTTAAAAGCAATGACTACTTTAAAATAAATTGATTATTTCAAAGCTCTTACCTAGCCCAAATAACAAAACTGTAGAAATTCACAACAGCTGAATTTCCATCTCACCCCATGCTAGGAGTCTAAACAGAGGACTAAAGTGAACACAGAGTTTGCATGGTTAGTCTTGGAAAACAGGTGGACTGGGTTGCTGTCTGGGACTTCAAGTGAAACTCAAGACCAGAAGACTACACTAATTTTCAAAAGATTGTTTTACAAGGAATTACTTCCCTCTGTGCATGGTAGAGGCAACTCATCAGGTCACCAGAGCATACCAGAGAAGCTTCACTGACTTCAGCAGACCTACATCATTCTGTACAATGGCAGAGGAGTCTTGCATCAGGAGTAACCTGCTGGCTCCATCAGTGGGCCTGAAAACCTCATTGCTTTCTCAGAACTTTACAGCAGGATTCACACTTAATGCTTTGTGTCAGTCACTTCATAGAATCTGGAAACTGTTTCACTCACTTTCACTTACATTCCTAATGACTTTGCTGATGACTGGACCTCCTCTCAATACAGAGTGTTCAAGACTTGCCTCAGGCCCTTAAGACAAACCCCATTTGCAAATGGGGTACTGGCAGCACTTACATAATATTAATTTCAAAATTGTATTATTTCTCAAAATGAGCCATTTTCTGGATATGAGAAGTAGGCTAGAGAAATGTAACAAGACAGAAGACAGTTTATTTCAAGCCACAGATGTTAACTTTTGCCTTGCTTATATATCATGGAGAACATGACAGGCTTGCTATGTGCAGAGCTAAGATCAGACATGTTCTACAAGCCTTTGTAGTAGAGAACTTAGATTTTGTCAGATGAAAGAGGTCTTGCTGCTCGCAGAAAAACAGTAAACCCTGTAAAAATGAGTTCCATGCAGTGAATTATTGCTCACAAGGTAAATTTTCATGACTTATTTCTTTCCAAGACAACTCATAAACATTCAAGTCCTCCTAGTCTGTGGAGCTGCCAATTGTGGTGATCTTCCTATTAAACATCAAATTTTCTAACCTTTCTACCATGGTAACTAGAAATTTCACACAGAACTGCCTAGAACTAGGAAAAAAAAAGCTGAGAGTTGTATGAAAGGTAGCTTACAATACGTTTTTTCTTTTTATTTGTTTTCTGACAGATTCTGAGAAAAATGTATGCACGTTTTAATGAAAAAGAAACATCATCTGTGACCCACCTTACCCTCCTATATTCCCATTTACATGAAAAAGAGTTGTTCCACATGAAGGAGATCTAGTTTAGAATTTTTTGTTACTTAAACCTAAGAGGTTTTCACTCCATAGTCCACAAATAATCATATAACAAAGGAATTACTTCATTTCTGAGTGAACATTAAAGGATAAATTCTCTGTGTAAAAAAGAAACAAAATATAAACAGTGGATTGCTCCATAAATATTATGAAAGATTTTTCTTGTATCTGAAAAGTATATAGCAATTACCACAAGCTGATGCATCATCTCTCCAACCCACTTTCTTTTATTGCGTATAATAAATTTCATAATTTTAAAAAGGGAAAATAGTGGGTTTTATCACAAAGTGCTTTCAGAATTCCAAAGCAATAACATGAAAGTGCTACTTTTGTTTTTTTAATAAAGTAAAATTAACTTAATCTGAACATCCTCCAGGCAGTAAGGATATTATTTTTCATCATCACAAACCAATCCAACTGTTTCTCAGTTTTTAAGAACTACTTTTAGATTTTAGTATGAAAATCCAATAACAACTCCTATTTTTAAATCCATTACTTACACTGTTTAGTCACATCATGCTGCTGGCATAGAGCATCACTGTTAGATATTGAAACCAAAGTAATTTTCAGTTACTGTCACATCCACTATCCATTCATTATCCACTGGGCAGGATTCAAAGATGAGTGCAGGAATTTAAGAAAATGATGTGACTAATAAAGAAAGAAGCACAGTGGGTACAGGATGAGAAGCCAATGCACAGACAAAGCTGTCATTCTCAAGTCAATGAGCAGCAACCAGTCTTTTATGACCAGGTATTTAGACACTTGGGACTGCATCACAGCAAAGGTGGTGAAAGTTTCATATCTGAATTCATGTTCCAACAAGTTTGTAATTATTACCATTAATTTGGGATTGTTACTATGCATGTTATGTTTTTTTTAAATATGACGTTATTCATTTGTCTAACTGTGCTTACATTTAAGCAGATTTAAACTTTTTCCCATTTAACATTTCAGTGTAGAATAAACCACCAGCCTTATCCATCACTTACACGTACTCCCACCTGTACTTGCAGTCAGATAACAAGGCTACACTACAAAAAGAACAAAATCACCTCCCCTGCCCATTAAGGAAACTAGAATTAATTCCACTGATCTGCACCCAGGCATCTTTAATTAAAAGATCATAAGTATATAAGTGGCTTTGATTTCTTATTCTAATGTTCTCCTCAATTATTTATTATACTCACCTTCTCACATCTGTACACATTTTTCTATTAGATGAATATAAAATATAAATGCTGTTGCATTTTTGAGTATTTCCAACTGCAGTGCAAATGTTTTTAACCTGTTATTCAGCTTAGGCAAACATACATACAAGTCAGCCAAAGTGAAGCTACGTGATGTTGAGATATTGACTATGCTGAATATATCTACAAAGCCATCTGAGCTTTTGAAATGCTCTTTACCCACCTGATACCTGAATAACCACAAGACAGCTTCTGTATCAGCTTTTTCAGCAGCTCAATTCTCCTACTCATTAGTCACTGTGCTAAATCACAGCCTGGGAGGTTTTCCCTCCATGTGCAAGAGCAAATGAAGTTTACAGGGCCTTTAGTACTTACCAGGTGTGAGTGCCCCACTCCCATCTAGTCTGGAAAGCTCTAGAAAGAACTCAGCAGTCTGTACTAAAGGAAAATTGGGAGCAAGCCTCCAATTGTATTTCCCTACTCATGTAATTTACAAAAGATAAACAGCAGCTAAAACTTTCCTGTCTATATCTATTACATTATTTGTTGGCTGAATTTGTTGATGAATGGCTCAGTTCTATGCCTAAAGAAAATAAAAATAATTAAACTGGTAATCACATTCACAGCTCTGAAATTTTAATCCAGGATTGTGGTATGTCTGCTCTATCACAAAAGATCTCTGAAAACTCTTACTAAGTAAAGCCAGTACTCTCAAGTGTACAGAGTTAGTAAAGCAAAACCAGCCCACCACAGTTTTTATTATAGACAAACATTTGCTGAAGATGCTAAATCAATATCTATGAGCAAACAAAAATATTCCAGGAAAAAGTTTACAGAGAAGGAGCTCCATTTCATTACAGAAGACAAGAAAGTCTTCATACTTTTTCTTTTTAGCATGGTTCATTTTATTTAAAAGAGCACTGTGTTTGTATCTGCACAGAAACTGAAAATCAAACTATTAAGGGTTCTGGATAATAAATTACAGGAGACTTTTTTCTAAATGAAGGGAGAAATTATATAACTTCATTCCTCTTCTTGGAGGGATAGGATGGATAGACAAGACAAAGGAAGGACTTGTCCATGTTGTAAGAAGCAGGAAAAAACTTCTAGAAAATAAAGCTATCTGCAGTTTCAGAATACTTGAAGCTTTAGCAAGAGCAAGGAACATACAGCTATTTTGCTGAATAAAAATTTAAATCTTTTGCTCAATTGGTGACCAAGAATCAAATTGAGTAAACCTTGCTGAATTCAAATACACCTCCATCCCTTCAAATACAAGAATCCTATGAAGAACACATTAACCTATCCAAATGTGTACATAGAATGACTCAAGGCTTCATGACCAGTCCTTGGACAAAAGCGTCACTTTTGAAACATCCCCTTCCACTTCTGGCACTGCAGTTCCAGAATGAGACGGACAGGAGAGCTGGCCCTCCTGCAACATGGACAGTCACTTCCACCATCACAAGCAATCTGAGTTAAATACACCATTAAGATGACATGAGAGATAGGGAGATATGTTATTATTTCAGTCAGGGTAGCAAGGGTAGATATGTTATTATTTCAGCAGGGTAGATTTGGAGGAAATCTATGCTTTAGATTGCATTGTAAGCATACTTTTTTACATGGGCACATAAAAAAGCAGAAATTATGAAGCATTCATTGCAAAGAACTTATGCTATCTGAATGCATGTATTTTCCACAGACAAAGACTTTCATGTCCCTCAGGCAATAAGCAAAATTAAACTTTGGTATTTCAAAGGATGACTACAGGATTATACACCATTTTCCCTAGTGGACTGTCAGGGGGGTTTGCATTTTAAATTTGTTTCTAAATGCCTTAAAAATTAGGTAAAATTACATTAATTGAAAGTAGATTCATTGAAATCAGACTGATTAAATAGAACATTGACTATTACTTTTTTCTAGATTGGTTGTCTATCCAATGAAAGTCCTAGTATGTAATCTGAAAAGTACTGCTGACCACTATCTGGAGAACAAAGCAAAACCCCAATCCTCTTCCTTAGCCTTAAATGACATCAGCCATTTCCACACTAGTATGACCAGTACTATCTCTGTTTTCAGGATAAAGAGTTTCTTCTGCATTGATCAAGATTTCAGTTATACCAACAAGTGGTCTATCTAGAAGTGAATCTTGGGTCAAAATGCATTCTACAAAAGGGTTTTAGATCTTCCAGAAGTTCAGAAAAGCCTCATATAAACTTTACAGAGAAATTAGGAAGATACATATATATATACACATTTTCTACTTTCAGCCTGTTTTCCCGAATTTGCATTACATGGCAGAATTACCTGTTTTCACATTGGAAGGATCAGTTGCATAACTGTTGAGCTTTTGCCCTGCTACAGAACCAGCATATACTTTAGAGCAGCTTATTATTATACCTGCATGTATTAACCATTTATTTTGATGTGACAGATGATTAGTTAGCAGTAACAAATGCCAAGTGGGCAGAAGTCTAGTAAGCAAAGCTGAATAAGAAAGTACAGAGGTCAAGGCTGCACTTAAATTCTGAAGCTTCTTTATTCTCAACCTGCAATTCGCACTGTCTGTCACCTTGCCCAGGTGCCAAGCTAAACCAGGTCCCTCCTGAATACTGATGTTTACTTGCCAACTCTTCCATTCATTTACACAAGACGCTGATCTAAGCTAAGCAAAACTGCCCTCCTCTGATGTCCCTTGTGCTTTTGTGCATATTCATACACCCTAACATGCTCCTTCATTGCCTCTGAGAACCTACAAGCAGTACATCTGGAAGGAGAAGAGGAATAACACACCTAAGAAAGGATAAAATAGAAGAGAGAGTATGCTGGGCAGGAGGAGGCTCTGCAGCCTTGCCTGCTGCTTGAGACTCCAAAAGACTCGACAGCAGTGGGAGATACTCTGCTAATATCCTGACTGTAAGCCTACAGCTTGCTGAGAGACTGTGAAGAACAATGTGCATGCTTCTAAGGGTCTTTAAAATAATCCCTCCCATGATTTTCTCAGGATAAGTCTGCAATCATTTAAAAATATCCTTTATAAAAACCCACGAGGCGCAGTGAGACAACCCCATTACCACCCATGCTGAGGCCGCTCCGTGCCACCGTGCAGTGTCACACACATTATGTCCCTGCACTGCCCTGTCATCCACACCCTGCTGCTCAGCTGAAAAATGCCCAATGCCAACATTTTACCATGCCAGTGGAAATACAATTTTTGGCTCATTTCCACATGTGGTTTAAATGAAGAGTTCAGGAGAGTGGTCTATTTAAAGAAAGTGATTGAATCTACTAACACCAAAGATGAGAAAATGAGAAGAGTAAACTTTAAAAAAAATTAAATGTTTTGCTTAAAATCACTTCTGTGTATTTTCAGGAGTTATGTTTCAAATGCAGATGTCAATATAGTTACTTTCTGTTAATGATTCACTTTGATAGTTTTAATACTGCATTTTTCACTGTTTCTTGGAAGTTAAACAGAGTTAGAGATATACAAAATACACATGAGCCCTGTCTATCACTGATTAGTCAAATATATTTATTCATTTTGCAAATACATGAAAATATTTTCATACAATTTTTATGCTCTTATTAAGTCTCTAAAAACTTGTCTCTTTTCTATTCTCTTTTCTTTTTTCTGTCTGTATTCAAAATATTATTTCTAAAGGATGGACTTAAAGTGTCAGATCGTAAAACCCAAGCAAGAAAATAGTTTCCAATGAAGATATCGGCAGTAAACCTCTGCTGTCTCTCTCCTTGCCTGCAAGTCAGCCAGCAGCAGAGCCAGTGTATTTACAAGAGCCCTAAGGGGTCCTTTCTCCAGGCCCTGTTGTGGTTTCTAACCCTGCACACAGAAATGTTTCAGGGTGCAGGAAGGAGCTGTGTCCCTGCTGCCACCCACCCCTATTCCCTGCTCTGGAGCTGTGGCTGGCACTGCGCTGTGCAGGGAGTGGGATTCGCCCCTGCCCTCCCAAAAGGCACAGAGCAGCATTTTGCTAAAAAGGGAGAGATTTCACAGCCTAACAGCACTGGGGTAGTGTTAAACAGCAACATGTCTGAAATTAAACACCAAATTTGAAGAGGGAAAAAAAAAAAAAAAGAAAAGAAAATGCCCAAACATTTCACATCTTCCCCAGGAGATTTTCCCAGCCTACTCCTCGCCTGCCCAAACCCCCTTATTCTATCAGTGCATTAACAAAGCCAAGGAGCTCACGCTGTGGCATCTCATCGGAGGGCACTGGAGTTAACAATGAGACTGTGAGCTCCAGTGGCCATGGCAACAGTAGCTAATTCTTCTTCCCAATCAGGGTGGCAATTCTCTCCCATGGCTTGAATCAGTTACAAAACAAAATACTCTCAAAGACCTTTCAGAGCCAATAGCCTCGCAGTTAATCTGCTAATAGGAAATAATCTGCAGCTAATATACACATTCCAGGGCAGCAGTGTGTTTTCTTAATACTTTGTTACATGGGCCTCTTTCCAAAGAAAGCAGAGCAAAGAATAGAAAACAGACATTCATTAAAAACAGCATAATACTACCTGGCCACTATTAATGCCTGAAACGTGCTACAACTTGCATGGCTCTTAAAATGGTGATTTGGAGTGACAGCACTAGATAGACTGAGCTCAATGCAATTAGATCAAAAAAAGTTACATACAGTATTATTTAGCAGCTAGTTCATGTGAAAAATCAGCCTTGAAATGATTTCCACACTGCTCTCTTTTCATTTAAAGTATCTAGTGAAGAAAAGCACTGAGCTGACAGGAATGTGCATCAGTAAAAAACAATCCTAGATGAATACATGAAAACAGATACTAATAAACATTCACTTAGAGCATACTTATCTAACTGTGTGTGATGGGAGTTTAGCCATACATTCTCTCACCTAGCTTAAACATAGGAGTAAACAGCAAATGGATGGTGGGTGAGAAAGTAGTGCTGAAAAATTAACAGTGAATCACCGTGTTGCATTAGTCATGTCAGTAAATCTGCACAACATGTCTTTGCTCCAATTCACCAAGGGCAGGACTGCACTTCTGAAAGCTGGAGAATATTGGCTCCACTGTGTTGTGTTCCAGGTGCAGGCACAAAGGCAGGGCGAGCTTCAGGAACTCAGACACTGCCGTCTTACATGTGTAATTCAGACAGAGTTGCAGCACTACTGTTGGATTAAGGAAAGAATTACACCTCCATTCCTAGCAAGACTAAATGCTGCCAGTGGAGGTGGTTGTCACAGGAAATAACTCTCCCAGCTTCACAACCTTGTTTGTTCACCACATCCAACCCAAACCATATCTGCACCTCCAACACAGTTCAAGTGAAACTAAAAGTCTCTTGGTGCTCAGGTATATTTACACTTTTCTTTCTTATTCCCCTCCAGGGGTAAAGCCAAGGACACCTGGTCATGTCAGGCCACTGCACAGGCATCAAACAGAATTAAAAGATGGATTGCAGATTCTGGCAAAGACTGAGAGAGACAGAAGTGACTAACACATCGGGCAGTGCAGTGCAACAGATTGTCTTCAACTATCTGCTACAATTGTAGAGGCACCTCTCATTTGGGATACCAAAATGTTTCATTTCTAGACCCTCTTGTAAACTTCTGAAACTTACATTAATCAGAGTGATATTTCATAGATTTTTCTCTTGTTCCTAAGATGACTACTCTTTACTGTAATTTTAAGGTCTAACATATAAAAATTCTATGTCTACAATGAATATAAACGCTGCTCTATTTTAAATGAAAAAAACAAAAACTGTGTCTTTCCACTATGATCTTATTTTTACTTTATTGAAAACAGCTTAAGTACTGAAATGTGAAAAGGAAGGCAGCTCAGTGTAACAGCCAAACGATTTTAGCAGCAAAAACACTTCAAATGTTCCAATTCAGAAATACTGTGCAAGTACCCAAGCCAAAGGCCTTTAATAACAGCAGCTTTCTCTGTTCACAGATATGAGATATACAGTTTAAGAAATGTTCAGAGCATGGCTAATGGTGGAAGACTTTCTCCACAACTGTGCCTGTATACTTTATAGTGAATTGCTGTAGTATCTAACTATTTCAAAATTTCATGTCATGCAATCCATTTCTACTTTGTGTGTCATGCCCCAGGTAAACTAGATGGTTTGTGAGAATGAGTGAAAACTGGTCACCTACACATCTTTCCAATGACTGACAGGGAGCTCCTCCTGTATTTGGGGCATTTATGAGAGCTGTTTCCTGCATGAGTTCTTTCTGAAGTCATCCCAGGAGCTCCTGCTGCGTGCCCTGGGGCAGAAAGCTCCCAGGACAGGATCTCTTCAAAAGGCAGTCTGTTTCCCTGAAACATCCAGGAACATTATCTCTGCACATCTGTAAATATGTCTGAAACAGGCTGAAATGCTGACAAGTCTGGGTTAGAGCAGGAGGAGCAGAAATGACTTTACAGACATATATAAACATCCTTCCCTTCATAAATGCAAGAAAAGGATTGCATAAAGCCATGTTACAATGTACACAAGCCCAATGCACAGTGATAAATCAAATTTTGCTTGACCTTGTTCAGAGCAAGTAGTTTCATTGCTGGTCTGCAGTTTATACATGAGCATTTAGAGTTTGGTGACAGCTATTTTACACAAACTGACCAACTGCACAATCTACCTTTTTTTGTTTGTTTATTTTATCCTGAAACTGAGGTTCAATCTTATCCTCAAAACAGTCTGACTCATTCTAAGCACACTCAGAAAAGAGAATGGGATTTCAATAGTGGTCAGCACTAACCTACTTCTCCTCTCCAACCATTGGCACAATAAGTAAATGCTCCTTGATTTTGATGGGAGAAACAGAAACAGGTCATTGCTGAGGGCTCTTGAAATTCCACCAGAATCTCTAAACAGGTCGAACATGCTGCAGTCTCACTGCTGTTTATCCCTGACAAATCCAGACTGTGTGATATCTGTTTATCTCGATATACATTTGAAGCAGTTGCTTGGGAGGAGATTGTGCAAACAGGCACAAACACCACCTTTTTATCACATTCTGTTTTTCCCCCAGTGCTGGAGAGTGATGGTTTGGTCCAGTAATGTGCTTGCCTCCACATTTCAATTCTTGCACCCTCTCTGTCTCAGTGAGAAAGAAAAAAAAAAAGGCTGCCTGAGTCACTGTGTATTCCAAGTCTTTACTTGCTGAGAGTCCTGAATGTTGCCCATTTCTTAGAAAAAAAAGGAGAGAGGCAGAGTAAGGGATAGAAAAGAAAAGCTGAAATCTTTAATGTTAAATGATTTTCATCATTGAGCACTGCTTCTATTTTTCTTTAAATCAGTTTTTATAATTTGAGTTGTCATGACAACATGATGCAACACTTCACTGCCATGACAATGTGACAACTTTCAAAAACAGTAAGTGCTGTTTTTACTCTGTTTTTCAATCGCTCCCAAGGAAACAAGCTGTTATTTACTTCTGTGACGAAACTCATATGATACCATAATGGATCCAATGTCAAGAAAAATTAAAGCATAGAATGGGGGAAACAGGGATGGAAAACGTGTTTTTGTGTACATAATTACTCCATAAAAAGCACGCATTTTTTCCAGTGTCTTATCCCAATTCACCACCATAACTCTGCTTATTTCCACCTATGAATTCACTGACTTTCTCCATAACCTGACCAGAACTGATTAATCACAGCAGCATAATTGACTCAAAATAGGCCTGTTTTCTTTGCAGCAGTTTTAGTTGATGTTTTTATGCTTGGTTGTGAGCATTTGGATACTACAAAACAAACTGAAATAAATGAAACCTCTGTGCAACCACAAGCTAACTCCAGTGGAGCAATGTAATTGTAAATCCCATCAATTTATGTGAGACTTGTGACTAAATTCTATGGGGATGATAAATCCACTGGCTAACTCTCTTCTAGATGGGGCCAAGAAATGTTTCCAGACACTAGAGCTTAGTTATCTATATTATGCAGTTGTGGGGGGAAAAAAAATCACCGGGATGATATCTATTCTGTTTAGCAAAAATAATTCTCAGGAGCTAGCATGGACCAAGGACCACTTCCAAAAAGGCAGTCATCTTGTTCTGGAAACTATGGCAGTTTAAAACTAAAATACATCAGCTGGCCTCAGTGGCATGGGATGATCTTTAGTATCATTTTCCAAACAGGGACAGACATAGCCATTGTTTTCCTAGCACCCTTTTTTTTTGAGAAGCATGAAAAAGCTCAAAGCAGTTGATATCAAAACACATTATAGTAAAACTCACTTCATGTGGGTGTGATGGAGGCTTTGTTAAAGCACAGTGATGCATTTATACAGCTCTTACTACAAGACCCAATTTAACCAAGGGAAGTTGCTCTCTCGGTGCAGGGGAACACTTTGGGCCAGCCTAAGGGGGTCACCCCACACCTGCTGCTGCCCCATCCCTCACCCTCAGCAGAACCATCAGAGCCTGGACACAGACAGAGGGGCAGAGAGGAGTCAGGGAGACTTTCAGCCTGATACAACTGTTGATGTGTTTGGAATATCAATGATCGCTTCCTTAAACAAAAGACAGTGCAGGAGCAAAGCTGTATTACTTTTGGGTTACAACAGTTGAGAAATTGCTCTGTGTGTAGGAACACACATCTATAACAAAATATTAAAGATATATATATGTGTGTGTGTTTGTACATATATATACTTGACGCATACATAGATCAGTATTTTTGGCAGCAAAGGTAAATCTGTTTCACAGCATCAATATCTAATAAAAGAAAATGAATCATTCTATAGGAAAAAAAAGAAGTACATTCTCATGATTGATATTTTACATCATTTAAAAGATTTCATGCACTTTCACCACCCTATTCAGTGGTGTAGTAACTACTATTTACCCATGTCAGGCTCAGATAAAGGTAAGGTAAACTGGAGGTTTCAGTGCTTTGCTTTCTTTCCTGAAAGAGTTCAAGACTTAATTTGCTACCTGCCTAGAAGACATGAGATCACTAGGAGAAACAAAGCATGGAGGACCTAATAGTTAGTCCCATCCTGAAGATCTCACCCAGCTCCCATTTTTACATAATGGAATCTTTCTATTGATTTCAGTATAACCTAAACCAGAAAAGAAGAGAATTATACATCAGCTCTTCATTAAAAAAACCAAACAAATAAAAAACCAAACAAACCAAGATCCACTTCCGCCTCCAAAATCCCACACAGTTCCCATTCCACATCTTTATATGTCTCTACTTATTATGAGTTCCTGTTGACAGGAACAGATATAGCCTTTGTTTCCATTGGTACCTCATTAGCAAAGCAAGACTGCCAAAAGTCAAAGCAGTTGGAGATGTTGTTTCACAAAAGCTGCCTATAAACATAATTTTGTTTATGTCTATCAGTCAAAATCTGCTTGTGCTTGTTGTCATACAGGCTTGCAGTCCGGATTATCTTGACTTTCTTCTCCTGTGATCAAAAGCACAACACTTTCTGCTCTACACTCTTGAAAAAGCATCATACATTATATGAAGAATTGTTTCAAATCATCAGCCTAGATACTGCCAGGAGGTGGAGAGAAGGCAAAATTCACAGCAGAGCAGCAAGAGAAAGTGGAAACTCTGGAAAATCGTCAGGTTTCCATGTGGCATAACAGTGACTGGGGTCAGAAACCTATATGCTGGGAACTTGTATTCTGACCCTGACATGCAGAAAGTAGATACACTCACAGGCACCATCCACATGGTAATTTGAACCAGTTTGCCACAGCATGGGTGATAAATCATCATTTAACATGGCCTATGGAACCAGGACAAAGAGTGGAGAGGACAAGTTGTGTGATGATACTTTATTAGTACCAGAGAAATTGGCATGACCTGGTTATGTTTTCAGACATGTGAATATCGATATTCAGTTTTAGTAATGGTGTGTTGTTGACCTCAGACTGCTTCAATGGTGAATACCAACTTCTCTTTTTCCTGAAACATTTTTAACCACTTAGAGAAAAGGGAGATTTTTGTTAAACTCAGCTCTCAAGAAATAAACCAGACCAGAGAAACTTGAGTAGTGATGCGTAATAAATTGGGACACCCATGTCTGATTTTAATCTCCCTTGTGTGATGGATCTGTTTCCTGTTGACGGCATATAACAGGGAGTTGCACAATATACAGAGAAACTTGTGGGCAGCATGATGATGATGATGAGGATGTAGAAAAAGCAACAGTGAAACACAGACTAAGCACAGGAAAATCTGTACTGGCTAAAGAGAGATGCTCCAGAAGAATGTGGGCAAGGGATCCATTGATGAGGAGGTGAGAGGTATTATCAGCCACCTCTTCAGCTCTCATCCTTTCAGAGACTGTTAGCTGGGAAAATAACTTTCCCCATCTTCTATCCTCAGATTCTTTCTTATTTAGTTCATTTTGACAAAAATATTTACTTTAACATAAAGTAAACACAGATCTCAGGGAAACGTCATAAAATAATCTTTCAGTTAACAAACTTTATCTTTACTCAGATTAATTCTAAGAATATGCTTAAGTGCCATTTAAATCTAAAAATGTACTTTGCACATTTTCAAAGCAAAAATTATAACAGAATTATGTGCTGAATGCACATAATTTAGACATTATATCATTGAAATATCAAGGATTTTAAAATGACATTACCATAGATTACCATTCTTTGGAAATGTATACATTAATTTTCTCTCCTGTCAAATTTGGTTTGTTTACAGTAATGGATCCACAACTTTCCTTAAATTGAGGTGTCTTTTTGAAGCATCCGTGACATGTCATAAATATGAGTCATGATTCAAGAAAGGAGTAAGAATAGCAACATTACAAAAAGAAGCACCAGTCTTCTCATATTCTGAATAAGAATGCAGACCTGAAAAAAATTTCTATTTTCTTATAATGCTGGTATTGTACTTGATACTTCTGAATGTAAACCTAATATGATGAATACCATTTTTAGAGCTGATGAAAAATATTTTAAAACACCCAAAGTTAACACCTATCCTGTGCAAGTTAAAATATTTTAGGGTTTTTTAATTCTGTGTAGAAGATGTGAGAGATGTAGCATATTAGAAGTCTTTTAATAAATACAGTATGTGCATACACACAACTTATCCAAAGTTCTTCCCTGTATGGTATTAAAATATGACATCACTTTTGCAAGAAGTTTGCCATGATGTGCTCAGAGATTATTTGCCTTTGGTTCTACTCTGTATTTTTTCAGACTCCATTTCAGTCATACTGTTATAGCTGCAATTTAAGATGGTAGCTAAGAAAGAAGGTACAATATAGAACTAACATACCAGTAGAGAGAGCATCTTGAGTCAGTTTTCTTGGTTTTTAAGGCAAGAAGTCTGAAGCAGCTAGAAGTTGTAGCAAACATTCTGACGGCATTTACTGAGGCTGGCAGTTTGTCTGAGGCAGTATTGCATAGACTGTAAACACTTGGAAGTGCAAATGCTTTTTGATAACACTTATAGCAAAAAGAGGAACATGAGCTTTAGGGGAACTATGATAATATAAATAAATAAATATTCATCATTATCATCAATCTTCCAGCAGTTTCCCACTGAATTTGTTTAACAGGTAAAGACAGACTGCTGCTGACCTGATTAAGGATTTCCTTCTTTTTAAACTGAAAGTCACTTAAATAAATTATTTTATAAGCCTACTGTGTCAAATGCAATCAAGTTGACTAGTAAATATTAGCATGTTTTTCTATCCCCTGGAATTTGCAGCAGAAGCAAGTATGAAGGATTCATGACATATTAAAAGAAAGAAAAAGGTTTGGCTGAAGTTGCTTGAATAATTTATCTATTATCCCAAAAGCTGAGTGTCAAGCTGCATAACGACTGAGATTTTAAGAGCAATCACCACCTCACATCAAAAACTGCATGTTGCTGGATCTCTGTGTTAAGTTATTTCCGTGTCCAAAAAGCAATGTACTGAAGTTCTCCATCCTCAAAGAATATTTATAACAAACAAGGATGGACAAAACTCCCAAGTACAGTATCTTGAATGCAGTAATCATTGTTTTGCCAGACTGGACATACTGGCAATACAGCACTTCTTTGTTGGAGGAATAAAAAAATTATCTCTGCATATTTGGGCTCACTTTTACCAGAGGAGTTTCTCACTTCTTACTGACAATTGCCTGAATGTAGATCTTGGTATGGACTTGTATTTGAGATGAAACTCGGCTCCCACTAGCATCCTAAAAATCTGCCTGCATTATGCCTGAAAGCCCAAAATTCAGCCCCTTACCTAGGTGTCCCTGAGCCGTTTTGAAAACTTGGCCTTGATCCCAGCATGTCGAACTGTATTCTGATTCTCAGAGAAATGATACCACAAACTGTGCCCAAAACCTGCTTGACGCTTGCACAACCTCCACCTCCCGTGCTTGTCTCAATGGCCATTTGCTGTTCCTTTCGCAAATTTGCACCTCATTTCAGGCTGATCTAGAACGAGGCAAAATTGAACACAGATTGAGAGCAAAATTTTATCTGAAAAAGTGGAGGGCGGAGGGGGGAAAGTTTTTTTCAGCCATTAGTCTTCAACCACCTATTTTTTCATCCAACCTCAATTCTGGCACTTCAGTGCTGCTTATGTGACATTACTGCAGGAAAGGCAAGGGAATGGTCAAGCTGCCTCCATGTCTGATTTCCCAGTAAATACTGCATCACGTTCACAGCTTGTCAATCCCTGTTCCTGACCTGTAACCATGTAGCACATCCACTTGGATGGCAGATACCTGTCCTTGTTCCCTAGACCAGTGTCAGAGGGGCTCATATTTAATGTGTGCATGCTTGTGTGTGTGTGTGATAAGGGGCCAATACTATTTCCCACCGCCCCACAAAATTAACTAAGGCCATTACCTGGCAAAATGTCACATAATTTCCAAACCAATATTCTTAAGCCCCACATCACACTGATGATTACTTCAGTAAAGCACTTATCATTATGTGAGCTTGAAAGTTAGGTCTCCCATGAGGGAACATTCCTTGATATTAGCCCAACCATCTGACTAAGAAACACTTCCTATAGTTTTAACATATGGATTACATTTGAACTGACAGTGAGTTTTCCTCTGGACTGATCCCTGCCGCCTCCATACATGGTTATGCTTATTGCTTATGGGGCTCTTTTAAGCACCGCTGCCCCGAAATAAACTCATACTATTCCTACAGGATTTCACACCAGCCAATTTAAATATTTTAATAATGAGTAAAAAGTTTAAAATGAAGATAAAATATTTTGTCAAGCCACAGACGGTGCTGACAGTTCAAAAAGAAAATGCTTTCTTTTGCAGCACCCATCAGCACATCTGTGACCATACTACATCTCTGGGCTGTTCAGAATTCCCAGTCTTCTCCTGCTTTTCCAAACCAAACTCCTCAGCAGATGGGCAGACAAATGAGACAGGCCAATGGCAATATCTGCCACTGAAAGTCCTGCTGGAGCTGGAAGCACAGTGGACTTGCCTGGGGAGGTGATGTGCTGGCAGGGGCCATTGCAGTTGCAGTCAGTGGTTTTCTGGAGAGCTCCAGCAAGAACTGGAGCTCAATGCCCCAGATGGGCCAGCAGCAAGAGCAACTCTGCAGCTGCTCCAAAGATGGGGTCCTCTTTGTAGTGCCACCTCGCATGGGAATGAGAGGCTCTTTGGCACTGGTCTACCTGTGACAGTCTGGGGACATTGGCACCATAAAGCCTGTGGCCCCAGCCCAGCAAGGAGTGCCTGATCCCCATTCTGCTTGTGAGCTGTAAGCAGGACAGATGCAAGGCACCTTAAGAAATTCACTCCTGCTTTCAGAATTGTCCACAACTGTTTGAGGCCTCCCTCAGCCCTGGAGACACAATGCTGGACACCACTGAAGGTACCTAGGAGCCCACAGGTGACTGGTGCTCACCCAGAACACTTCTGAGAGCCCTGGCCTGGCTTCTTTGCTCATGTAAAAAACATGCGGTACCAGGGGCTATGTTACATCTCCAAACCTTCTCCTGGCTCTTTGTGCTTTTCTTTCAGCAAAGATAAAAAGCAGCTAATAGAGCTCCCCGACATCTACGACATCCTGGCAGAAGGACATGCTTCAGATTTCGTGGTGATTTAGGTTTCTTAAAGCCAGTCACAGTTTCTGATTTTATTTATTTAATAGCTATCTAAAAACTAGAAACTTAGCAACATATTTTGTAGCTGATTTGGTTGATAATGTCTTTTTTAAAGGTCGTTTCCTGCTTTAGGATAGCAGAGTAACAAAAAGAGCTGGGTTTACTCCATTAAGAGAAGATAGTACATTAAGCCAAACAAGGAAAAACAAATGCTGAAAGGGAAAAAAAATGAAACTAATAGCAAGCTGATGAACAGATTAGTTCTATTTATTTTAATTTTCCTGTGCCCCCTTTTTAGATAGTTTATTATTAACTAAAGTAAATTCAGCTGTTCACAGAAATTAGAAAAATGATATGAGAAAGCAAGTTAAATAAAATGAGCTGATACAATTTTTTTTTGTTGTTGGATTCAGTTGAGGGACTTCAGCCAAGGAGAACAAGAACAAAATACAGAATTGTATCTAATGAGAAATCTAACTAACAAAAATACTTTTAATGCAAAAGACAAATTAAAAAGGCCAAAAAAAGACATTGCTCCCTCAGTATAGTGATATAGCCTGTTTTAGTGAATACTGCCATGTCTTTACGCTCAAATCTAAACATTCAGTGCTGATAGAGAAGGTTGCACTTTGCATTCCTTTCTCAATATGGTAAAGCTGTAACTTATACCTCTGACTTATCACAGCATTGGGAAACACGTTTTCCCCTTATTTGGTAGCAGAGAACATCTGGAAAGGAAAAAGGACATACTTCCCAATGCCAGCTGTGAGCAACCACCGCAACAGGACCTGCCTACAAGAGCTGACTCTCCACCTCATATGAGCAGGATAGAAAACAAAACTCAGACATACGTACGGCTGCAGAGCATCTGAAACTCTGCAAGTGTAGAGAGAAATGGTGCAAGAAAGGATAGAGGGACCTGCACACAGCATTCAGAAGAGCTCAGGGTTCAGCTGCCCACCTTGCTGTTGAGACCCTGCAAGTCAGCACCTGCTTTTTCCAGTTTTTTAGGCAGCTTGTAACACATCAAAATAAACAGTCAATGCATGGGTAACTGTTTTAAAGTGGAAGGCGGGAGGAGAAATGTTTCCTTCACTGGAAAATTACAATGGCCTCTTACCCACAGTGCTACGCAGGATGGCAGTGCAGAGAAGGAGGGAAGGGCCATGCTAGTTTTTCCAGTATATAGGATAGAGCTGCAGGGCAGCTCAACAGCTGCATGGAGAAATGGACTTCACTGCTAAAAATAAGGAGAATAAGGCAGATTTTACCTGTCTCAGTACCAAACTCTCCTCCTAAAAGCTGTTTGGAGGCAATGAAATACCATGTGTGCCAGGATTGGTGAACTTAAAGCTCAGAAATTGTATCAGAAATGTTCAGTTCCGAACAAGAGCAGGAAACTGAGGTTTGGCGTCTCTGAGCAGCTCTGTACCAATCTTGTTGTCTGGAAGCAAAAGAGCTGCCTGTCCTGCCCAGGTGCTGCAGCAGCATCAGCCTCCCTCCAGAGCATTGCAACAGCTCTTGCTCTTCTCAAATTGGACTGCAAATTCTCAGATATAGCATAAAAGGAACTAATTTCATGTGAAGAGCAAACATTTAGTGGGTAAAACTCTTAACAGCAAAAATAAAAGGATGAAGTCTTTTCCTTCCTCAAAAAAATTTTCATCCACACCTCCTAAAGAGACCCCTAACTGCTGCACCAGAACCCAAGGCAGTTCCATGCGGGACATGCAAACCATGGGGCGACTGGGAAAGAAGTATGTCTGAGCTGCTGAGCGCTTCCTCCTGCACATGCCAGCAGCTGGGAGCCGGTGCCGCTGCTGCAGCTGATGATGGCTTGAACATCAGCTCATTTGGAAACTCCTGGTGAGAGCAGTGCCAGGAAGGAAAGTCTCTCAAGGTCCAGCCCACACCCTAGCAGGGAGATGATCCTCCCTCTGACTGCTGCCATTGGCATCTGATCTCTGCACACTGGGGCATTTTTAAAAATCTCTTTAGAATTCCAAGTTTCACTTGTTTCCAGTAGCAACACACAGTGAGGGGGAGGGAAGTAAGGCTTCAGCTGTGCTATAAAGAGGAGACAACACCTGGTAGAAGGCTGCTACCAGATCTGGCCTTGCCATTCTCTCTGGACAACCGTTGGCTGGACACAAGCAGTCAGCATGGCGCTATTCCTAACACTGCACAGCAGCCACCCACCATCTTGTCAGGAGCAGCTGGCAAGAGCCTTCCTGTCAGGACTTGTTTTGGAGCTGAAGTGCTCTGACACACGCCCTCACAGCAGTAGCATTTGCACAAGAGGCATGAAAATGTTGCTACAAAAACTGATCACAAAGTGAAGTTAATGTTTTGGTTCATTCCTGTCCCCTTAAACAGCAACTTTGCAGACACCAGTTTCTCCATGCAACTTGAAGAAGGAGGTATTTTTAATACCCTTTTCTGAATGGAAAATTAAAATAGAGGGCTAAGTGAATTTTCCAGGACATGGGTCCAAGCAATGTCAGGCCCCAGAAGGGAAATTCCTTATAAAGTTACTTTGCAAGAAAGTCACTGCTGCCCCTTCCTCCCCACACCCTGCAGACTTCGAATACATTTAGAAACACAACTGCAGACTTCTGGTTTTTTCTGTTTTCTGTTTCTAGATACATATATACATGCATCATTTCTCATCATGTATTAATTAAGTCAATCTCTTTTCTTCAGATCCTCACTTGCTGAAAGATTGTTTTACAGAATGAAAAGCAAAGCCAAACAAAAATTTCTTTATGGGTGCTTTTGAAGAAAGCAGCTACAGAAATGTGTATCTGGCACAGGCAAGACAGAAGACAACAACCAAGGGAAAGCATTCAAGAATCTCTGAGGATGAAGCAACTCCTACTGTTTTGAACTGCACACATGAACCCAGAGTTGGGCAACAAGCACTCCCTAGGAGGAGCTGCAGTGGGACACGCTGCACAGCGACGCCGCTGGCGATGGCATCGCAGTCTTACTGTTCCTGGGGAACTTTATTGCAGGAAGCTGCTGCAGAGGGTTTACAAAGTCATAGCAGCCACAATCCTGGAGATCCCCTGGGGAATGTGATGGAAACAAAATATGTCCCCTTGCCACAGAGAAGCATCCTTGCAGTGGTAATGGCTCTGACTGTGCAACTGAACTCACTTAAACTCCCCTGTAACCAAATCCAGGCTTACATCTAAACACCTAAACTATCAGGAATTCATATAATCTCCTGTTTTTGATATCTGAACCTGTTACCTTTAAAAAGATATGTTCCAGTGCAATCAGTCTTTGGTGGCTTGATTCAGGATTTGCTGTATGGAAAACCTGCAGCCATCAAACTAGTCAAAGTGATCACAGCAGCGTCTTTGGATAAAGACACCTCAAGGATCACTTTTCCTCTCCTTAAGATGTTTAAGTAAAAACTACAAAAATACTTCTAAATGTTCTAAAATGTGATACCTCTTTTAATCCTTTTTAGCATTGTTTTGTTTTATTGGGGTTTTCTTTAATCTCATTTATGCAATTTACGAGCATGAGTGAAATGTTCATTAAATTAAAAAAAGAAACAAAGGCAAGAAAATCCCACATGAAGAGACATTTTCATTATGAAAAACAAACAAGCCAAGGAACATATCAACCACAGTAAGGCATGTCCATAGTTTGAAACACACCCCTTCAAAGAAACAAACTGCTGATTACAAAAAACACTTTAGCAACATAAACATTATGAAGAATAAATCCTTTTATTCTTTGTCACACAGCATAATGAACTGAATGTTGAGATGACACAGGAAAGGAGGAGTTAGTGATTCACTGTAAAATGCCATCATAAGACAGAAAACCTGCTTCTTACATTACCCCAAGGTAACAAAGTTTTAAGGGTTGATTTTCTTCTTTTAATATGGATAGCACAATATGGTGCCTTGGTTTGTTCTTTTCTAGGCAGGTTGATGCTAATCACATAGCACAGGCATTCATGGAAATGTTGTACTCTGCCACTGATTAAATATACACCAGTTGGATGCCATTAATAATGCTCTCAAAGCAAATAGCAGCAGTTGAAGGGAAAACGGCAGATAGAATTTCCTGAATTTCTCCAACAGAACCACAAGTGCCATGACTTAACACCTAGAGTTTAATTTAGGCAGCATATAAAACATTTTCAGGCAGATATGCATATTTTTATGCATTTTCAGAAGATGTTTATTTTGCAAAAAGCATCATAGGAATGCAGTAAGTGTATTTGACACAATCTCCTTTTCAGTTATGATAAGCTTTGTATTCAAAGATCCCTGATAATGTTGTGATCACTTTTCCCAAAGCAGATGAATCATAGATGCTAGAGATTAGCAAGGCAAGTCAAATCACCAACACCTACCATCCTTCTCCATACCAAACAGTTATTCCTACAGCACAGGACTGTGAACCACATGAATCACAAGCAATGCCCATTCACAGAAGCAAAACAAACATTCCTGTCACTCTGTGCCATCCTGTTTGATCTCACTGGAACATAAAAGCGATGCAAGGTCAGGCAGGGGCAAGAGCTGGAGAGAAAGATTGCTGTGCAATGCTGGGACGCCCAGCAGGATATGGCATTAGAGGTACACTACATTTTTCTGCCTGTTTTCTGATCTCACGTGACCAAAATCACAGCCAGTTCAGCAGGAATGGATAATATCCTGGGCCAGCACTGAACCAGTGCCTCAGCATGGTAGCAGGGGCTGCTTGTCCGCTGGATGTCTCGCTCCTAGTTTAAGTCAGGAGAATTTTCCACCACCTGTGATCATTAAAGATTCCCTCCTGCTTCTGTCAAGGGAGAGTTAACCCTCCTGACCTGGCCAGGTGATTACTTTTTGCCTATTTAATTTCCACCTGGAGTTTCAGTTTCCTTACTTTCTAGCACAAATTAGTCTGTGCTCCTAAAGGGCGCTGTAAGTCACATTTTTGGAAGTGATCCCTGAAGAAAGAAATAGATCCTTTGGGAGTGGAATGTACAGAATTACTGAACAATTAAAAGTGACTCATAGAAAAATATGAAAAATTATTCTTGGGAGTACATGCTGTAAAACCCTAATTATTTCCAGGGTCCATAAAGCCAGTCCTGAATCTATAATGGATAAAGGAAGCACCATGCAATATGTCAAATGGATCAACAATGAAGGAATGCCAAACCCTCCTCTCCAACTCAACAATTCAGCATCACTGCAGTTTCAGTGCCTTCAGATGCTTTACACTCATTTCACACAGGGCAAACTAGAAACTTTCAGGTCTCACCAGCCTGTCTCCCTGTTCTTAAGCCAAAGAACAAAGAAAACACTTCCTAGAAAAATTACAGTACAGTCAATGACAGTCCCCTTGCAGCAGTGTGAAAGTAAATGTTGTAGTACTCTGTGCACATATCTGTCTGAGGTTTGATCCAACCCATTTTTTCACCATGAAACTGGAATTCACAAAAACACAAGATGAAATTCATTCCATTTTAATGTAATATCTTCTTTTATTTCCCCTTCCTTTTTTGTCTAAAGTGATTTGAAAGTGAGGGCAGCTTGGTCAAAAGGCTGCTGAGACAGTAAGCCCTGCTTGAACTGCAAACTAGTCTGAATCCTAAAGTTGTGTTTGTCCCAGCTCTCATCCAGACGTGTTACACACTGCTCAAAAAAACTCTACAGAATCTGGGTGATTTTGACTCTGTTTGTGCTCCTCTTCAATAAACAAGAAACAGTGCAGATACCTATTAACTGGTTTGTGATACGAATCCTATGGGAGAGGAGAAACTCAAGCCAGAAAATCAAAGAAGCTGAACTCATTTCCATTTGTAAAGAGCTGCTTTACTGTCTGTCTGCAAATAAATCTCCTCAGTAAATAGCTCCAAGGTTGAACTAGAGAATATTGTATGGATCAAAGAATTCATGTCTTCCTGTGTAAAGTGAACAAGCCGCAAGCTCACTTGTTTGTCTAAAACAATTAGGGTTGGTATGAAAAGGAGGGGGCAGGGAAAAATAAACTGCAGCTGATTTTACTTTGCAAAATATTTTTGGAGGGGGGGTTCAAATTAATAACTGTTCAGGGCCCAAAACAGTCTAATCTTTGTCAATTGGTGCCAAATTATGCAAGGTGCTGCCAATTCTGGTTGTCTAACAAATCACTACCAGTGTACATCTAGGCTGAAGCCTGATTGATTCTGGTCATTATTTGGGCTGATCTCATTTGCACACATGGAACCAATATGCAGTCCAGATGTTCATTTGCAGCAAACCACTGAGTGAAACTACTCATCTACACGCAACTTTAATCCTGCAGCACAGCACCACAGCCCCACCACTTCTCCTCACCAGTGCAGGGATTCATCCAGTACAAAAATCTATAAAACATTCTGCTAATATTTCTGTCAGCTGAATGACTTTTACAGTACTATATAAAGCTGACAGACAATGCATGCCGGTCCTAATTTGAGATAAACTTTTCTTTTGGGACTTTAACCATTGAACAAGCAAACAGATTGAGCAGTAACATTTATTACAATGCATAAATCACTTCCCTGCAACTACTATGGGTCTTGCCTGAGGGCAAAACTTCCGAATAGCCCATGAATTCCAATATACTGGATAAATTACTAAATTGTATTGTCACTGCCATTTGCTTATCAAAAGCAAATTCATAAAGCTTTTCAAAAGTAATTTGACAACCTTTTTTTTACCATGTGCAGCCTTTATAAATATGTAATAGCAACATTTTTCCAGGGCTTACATAATAATTTTATAAGTTCCAGGGCTTAAAAAAATAATTTTATAATGTTTTCTCCTGTGTTAAGTGAAAGCACCTATTAATTCTGTGTAAATATTAGGCTAATTCTATTTCATTCCATCAGTATTTACTGAAGCCCACTGTACTAATCTCCACAACTGTTCTTGCTTCTAACTTAAGCTTATGTAGAAGGGCTTATGAACCCACATGTTACAGCAATAGAAGGGAGGTGAACTTAGAACTCTTCAAATCTGATTTTCAGACTAATGAGGGCTCTTTTATATTATGAGATCCATTGCAAAAGATCCTTCAGGTGTCTAAATGAAACTGGTAAAGGAGAATCTGGTGCTTTATTTTTACAATGATTATGGGATTAGCAAACAAAGAAGTAACATTTAAGTACTTTTGTAAGTGCAATCTAAGGTGGGGTAGTTTAAAATTCTCACCTTACAAATGACCTGAAACAACTACTGTAAACAGTGAATCATTCTTTAAAATTGCTCAACCACTCTTTAACCTAAAACCCAAATTCTATATTGGAAAGAAACACCAATTCCTTCTTTACAAGTAATCAATAAAGTGATTGTCACTGTCTCTTCTTTCAGTTGTTTATGCTTTCTAGGGAAATACATTTATGTTTTAGCTCCTAAACTTGGATTTTTTTTTAATTTAAAAAAGAAAAGGTCTTTCCTCACAATGATGATTCCATCTGTTTCCTCTGGCTTTTCTGCCATTTTGGCCTCAGTGGAGTCCTTTTAATTGCATTTAGACTTATCCTGAATTGTACAAGCCCATTCCCAAGGATGTCTGGTTTTCATCAGGTAATGACCATTAATTCTGGCTGCATTTCCTTCTAAATCTTGTTGAATGGCGTAAGAAACAGAAGCCCTATGTCTTTTCTTGTGTATCCTATTGTTTTGGAAATCACAATTTTCTCCGAGCTTCGGCTGCAGGTTGCTTCACCTAAAGGCACAGAGATGAACTTCACACCAGAGAGCCCTGCTTCTCACTCCTCATAGTTGGTTGTTTTTAACTATCGATCTTGCCTCTGCCATTGTCATACTTCATTCAGAGTTCCAGATCATTTCCCAGGATTTGCATCTGTAGCTGCTCCCTGCATCACTTACAGGAATGTAGGAGCACAGCTTATGGTACCACACAGGTCCCCATTTGGGCCCTACAAAGTCAACCTCAAAAGACTTTGTAACTCAAGTAACATTTATAGGCTTTCAGTTCTAGGCTAAAGTCGTGCTATGGTGAGTTTACATGATCCAGTAACAGCTAATAAAGGAAACGTAACAGCAGAACACATCTTAGTAAATGCAGTCTCACTGTCTGCAATTTACCCCTGTGGATGTGTGTAAATATGTATATATAAATAATGCTACAATGATAGAGAGAAATAACCCCATAAACATGAAGATCTAAGGATTTGGGGTTTTTTTTTAAGGTAATATTATGCAGTGCTTGATTTGCAGCAGACCAAAATATAAATCTCAACTTTTACCACAAAGGATGACAATAATTTATTTTCTGTTACAGTCGGACAATGAACTAAAATCTCTGGGAAGTACAGGTCATAATAATGGATTTGGTCAACATAGAAAATTCAAGAACATGGATTCTGTTAATTGGACATAATTTTCCATTACTACTGCAGTTACATCACTTTACCATGCTTAACAATCAAGTTTAAATCCCCTAAACAATATTTCACTTGAGCTGCACTCTTCAAATCCTCCCACAGGTCTACACAGCTTACACAGGGCAAGGGCAGGTTCCAGCTGCCAGTGGGAGCATGGTGCTGGCACTGCCAGGCAGAGGCTTTTCTCCCTTCCAATCCCCCCTCTCCCACCATTTTATTACCAAATGAAGAAAAACCTCAAGATTTCTGTCTGTCCCTAGCTGTTGCTGTACTTCAGAAATCTTTGTTTGCATGCTACTGTGGAGATATCTCCTCTTCACATACTCCTAATTTTGATAAGCCCTCAGTATCTCAAATGACACAGAAGTGTTACCAATTCAAGTTCACTTGATTACCTTTGTCATGAATGATCTATCTGTACATGCCAAGAACTCAAGACCACTTCTTAACCTCCAATTTGAAAATACTTTCCTGTACAATTTGCAAAGTTTCTACTACTGAAATGCAGGAGCTGAGAAGTTCTGAATTCCAAGTTCTTACATCAGCAAGAGTGTGTGTTAGACTGAATTATTGTAATACTAAACACATAAGCTTCCATTATTTTTATTATTCTGAGGCAGAAATAAACATCTACAGCTATTTATAAAGAAGTAAAACATATACAAAAATACATCTTCTCAGAAAAATTCTTTAAGAAAAAGAAATTAAGATTTATCTGTGCATGTAGTACGTCTTCCTCCCTTTTTTTCCCTTCTGTGTATTAATGTCACTCTGCAGGTTCTTATCTTGACATGCAAGACTAGAGTTAAGCAAATATAACCTCGAAGGTCTCTACTCGCACTGACAACCATGGGTGGATTACAAGCAAAGCTTGAATCAGGGCCCATCCATTACAGGAAGAGAAAGTACTTTGCTGCAGGAAGTGGTACAGGGCACTGTCACTGTACCAACAAACCTATTGAAAAAATCCTTTGAGTTTTAGGTTGCTTTTGCAGCCACAGCTTTCAATAGAAGAGAGTGAAGCTGGTGGGTGAAGCTTACTTAACTAAAAGAACAGTCAGATGTTTGATATAAATTCTATCACATCTTCCTTCCACCTCTGCTGGAGTTTGTACTACATGAAGATGGAATTTGGTCATCTTAATTGAAGTTTAAAACTGCATTTGCCAAGCAGCAAATGTTCAGGATCTCAAAGAGTGAGATTTTTAATAAGAAAATCTTCTAAGAAAACATTAACCTATAATATAGAAATAAATAAACACAGGACAGGGGTTCTTTCCACATTGGCATTATCTGATCATTACATGAAGGGATCTTGTCCTCTTTTTAATGGTGAAAAAGAGCATTACCAGAATGCTCAGTCACTTTCTTCAGTCATTTGGCAGCTCAGGCTTTTCTCCAGCACTGAGTAATCTGCTGCTTCTAACCCTTAAATTGCAAAGAAACAGTTTCCTGGGAGTTAGTCTCCTGGGTTCAACAAAGTACTTCCAATTTCTTCAGATGACAGCATTCCCAGCTGTCAACTTCTTCCTGTGAAGAAGGGTTTTTATTAGGCTTGAAATCTCCTTCCATTAAGTCATACACTAAAGTCTGACCTTGGCTGTACTTTGTTAATTCCACATCCACTTCTTTGGGCTTCTTCTGCCAGTCATTCACTCAACTGGACCTGCTCTACTGCCAATCATTTGTTCAACTCCTCAGTTTTAGATCTTCTTTTTCCTCCTGAGCCAAAGATTTTTCATGAATCTTTCTATCCTGACTCCTTTTTTGAACTTTAGTTATCAGAAATGCTGTTTCAGACATGGAGGTTATGATGCTTTATTATACAGCAGAGTTAAACTCTTGACTTCTGATTCTGCAACTACACAACAACCAAGCAGATGCAAACCTGTCTTTCTCAACTCTAAACTGATTCTCCTCGGGTTAAATGCAGAGCCACACTTCACTGGATTAGCTGCCCCCTTTTGCTGAGTTTTTCTCCCTCTCTGTGGTAAATTAAGTGTAATATTAATACATATCTCAATTAATATGACATTCTTAGCTTTGATAACTAACTAATTTTTAATTAGATTGTTATGTAAAAGCACTTCATGTAAGTGACACCTACGCTGGCAGATTTAACAAGTATCTGTTACAATGTCAAAGTTTAATTAGCTTTCACTGCAAATAAAAGACATATTAACTTACAGTTTGCTTAGAAAGCTTTATAATACATGATCATTATTTTTCCAAAGGTGAAGCCACTAATTTTTTAATATGGGATTTTTTTCTCATTTACTTCATACAAAAGTCCCTTAACTCCTTATACATACTGTAAATCACTTCTCATGCCTTTGACCTCATTACAAATCAAAGTCCTATCTCCAATGTTAATGAAAAGAAAATTTATATATAATTTCTAAAGCACATCTCTTCTGTGAGAGCCAATATTTATTGGAATTTACTTGCCATCAGTTTATGGCCTCTTGCACAGAGCAGATGATCAGCTATCTCTGAAGGAATCATTATAGCAATAACAGAAGGATTTAAATGTGCTTTTCTCAGACTACATTATTTAATCCTTTTCTATATTAAAAAATGATGATTTAATTCAGTAATTGCCATAGGTAGTCAATAGAAAAACTGTGGAGCAGGGTATATTAATCCAAAAAAGGTTTTTTTCCTATTTTCTATTTAATATGGGAAATGGCACTGACAAAATGGAAATGGGACATAATTAATTCCCTGGGAATAGAAAGTTGGATGACTTTGTAATATGTACGATCTCTTAAACCTACATTTATCATAGCACATATAACTGGTTTCTTTTGGAAAAGTACATACCAAACACTAAAGCCATACTGTGGTTTCAACAGCATAAGAACTGAACGGCTCTGGATTAACTCAGCTAGTTCATAAACTAAGATTAAAATTTGGCATGTAGACATTTTAATTTCATTGCATCTTTTGTAAAACATAGAAAAACAACTGCTTTCATGTATATAAACCTCATATACACTATCTTTATAATCTATTATTCAAAGTTCACTCATTCTCCAAGTCTGTGTCTAGTAAAGTCTGTGTCTTTGTATTTTCCACAATAGAAATATTCAGAATGAATTCTGATTCTGTTTCCTCTAGAGAACTCTACAGAGGGCAATAGAAAGATACAGCTGGATTTCTACACTTATTTTAATAACAGACATATTATTTTGTGATTTAAAAACAAATTGAGTATTCTTACTAAGTCTGTTTTTTTTTTTTTTTGTAATAACTGAAGTACCATCATTCCCTCTGCACTGATAGATTGAATTCAATGCTCTTCAAAGCAGAAGAATTGTGCAACAGAAAAAACAAAACACAAACAAATTGAAAAAATACAATAATAGTTCTCTTGCAATAAATGAGATCTTTTTCTAGATGCAAATACACTTGTGGAACAACTGTTCTGACAGCAAACTTTTCCTGTCAATGTTGCAATCCACTTTTAAACTTACAGGTACCTGAAAAACTGATGTTGATAAAGTAAATACAATTTGCATAGGCCCAAAAATATTAAGAGGAAAAAGAAAAATATTTTGAAAATCTGCATTTTCTAAGCTTTCATATTATATAAATGACATTTTAAGGACTACAGATTAATGTCCCACTGAGCATGCATGTTCATACTCATCTCTTTGCAGCATTCTGCTGTTTACCTGTGAGGTCAGATTTTCCATGAAAGGTACATTAACTACGATTAACAGATGATAGAATAAATGGCCAAGGGAGTGTTATCAAATCTCCCAAGTCAAGCAGTAGCCTCCTATCACAAATAACCCATTCTGCCACAGTGCCTGTGACACTGACACTGCTCACATCTTGAGTTACACTGTACCAACCCTTTCAGCTACTGATGATTTCTCAGTAGAGCACGAGACCATATAAGGATCCCATAACAGCACTGTGAGAACCACAGAAACCATCTAAAGCAAAAAAGCAGTTATGGCAGCATCCAATATTCTTGAAACATTCTTTTCAAAGAATTTTAAAATCTGTCAATAATGGAAGTACTCACTTTACAAGACCAGTTACCTGACCACACAACACTCTCTGACAGGAGAATTGAATAGAATATTTTTTAAAATAGAGGCTGATTTGCATATGTCATGCAATACAAAGCAGTCAGGTCATTAAGTTGGGTCAAAGCTTCAGATCCTATTCTAAGAGCCTGTCCCAATAATGGAGGGAAGCATTGATCAAATGATGAGTTTCAGAGAAGAAAGTATTCAAAATCCATAGATCTTGGAGGTTTTTCAAACTGAGTATGCAGTAAGCAATATGACAGCAAGAAGTATTTTTTCTTCTACTCTTGATATAATTTTAACTGTAGAAATTGGCAATTTTAATACCTTCCAACTGCACTGAAACAGCACTCTACATTTTATACTAATGTAGCAGTACAGGTTTTGGTAAATGTCTCATGTAAAATAGGACATGCATTTCTCATTTTTTCATTCAAGAATACAGGGTGAGAATAATTTGTTCTGTTTAAGCTCACTTAACATTTTACACAAGCTAGTGGCAGGGATGAATTAACTTCATAAATTCACAGCCTCAAGTGATACTACTTTTATAATTTAGTTGCCTGATAAGATTTTGTTTCAGAAACAATACAGGAGAAAAAAAAAAAAACAAAGAAAAGGAAATTCTTTCTCTTTTAGCTTCTTTACCGGACTTTTTTTCCAGCTCTAGTATTGTCTCCGGGTAAAATTTTCTTGCTTCCACAAAAATGAGGGCCATAAAGAAGGAACCAGTGCCTGTAGAAAGCTCTCATTAGCTTTCCAGCCTGATAATTTTGTTATCAGGGTTTGATTGTTCAACAGCACTGGCTAAATACATGTATTTGTATATAACTGTTGAACTCACCAGAAACCATGATAATAGCAATGTTGTAAATCTGCCTGGCAGAAACTACTGTCAAATTCTTTCCTATTTCTCTAGAATAACTCTATTGGAAACTCATGGATTTACTTGGTTTTAATAACAAGAATAGACAAAATCAAACTGTCAAAGATTTTGAGTATTTTGCACACTAACATAGATTACCATTCAAGGATTTTATTACCATTTAGATAGATATTCCTAGCTGCTGTTTTAGGTCAGCAAGTATTCAAATCACTGGAACAGATTTTTGTTAGCACATGCTGAGGACAGATGCAGCAGAAATGTATGTATTCTCTGAAAAGGAAAAAAAAACAAAAACATTCACTGCACCTTAATGGCATAGGAATGCTCTCTTCTGTGGAAAAGGCTGCAAGCTGCTTAAATTTATCCTCACATTTAATACTTCCTTTCATCATGAGAAGACATCTAAGATCCCTTCCAACCTAACCCATTGTATGATTCTATAATTTTAAGATTTCCCTTCAGCTGTCATGATGTAAATGTAAATAAAATGTGCATTCTTGTTCCCTGAGGGTTTTTTACCTCTTTCTGTTGCTGCAATGTAGAAGGAGGAAAGTGGACCATCTGTACACTAGAGCTAAACCTTCACAAAGTCTAACAGTTGTTTATTATTGCTATTATTATTAATATATTATTTCTCCTAAATACAATCTTACCTCTATTTGAGCACTGCTAAAATAAAATGCCTACAAGCATGAGAATACACACTACTTCAAACCAGAAGAAGATCAATACTTCAGAGGTAGGTGATGTAAATAGACAAAGAGAAATAGCAAATTATATTCTGGCACCTGTATAAATTACCTTATTGCAGGAAACACTAAACAAACATGCTACTAAATACATAGACTTTTCGAGTCAAGCAGAATGAAAGAGATCAATTTCAGGAATAAAATTTAGAACCTCCACAGATAAGTTTGTTCCCAATTAATGCCATACTATGTATTCTTATTACAGTATTTTACCCATTGCTGAAATCACTACCTGATTTCAAAATATTCTGTATTTCTAAAGTAGGAAGTTTTGGTAGAATCCACTTTCAGATTCTCACACTGAGTTGAAATACATGTCTGAAAAAGTGACAGAGGCTGTGATACCAAGTAATAATACTGTATGCAAGCCAAGGTCAAAGCAATATAGAAAGTTAAATACATCAGCTGCCTGACATAAGCAAACCAAACCTTTGTTGATCCAGAGTACTTTCCTTGCATGTTTCATGATAAGCCATGGTTTACATAGTCATCTATTATGGTCATACTTATTTCCCATTTTTGACATCCTCCAGTCTGGTAGACACTGATATTTAAACCAGAGCAACCCTGCCAAATACAGCTGCTGTGTTATCTTCACAATACACTAAAAAGCGTATCTGCTTTGTTCCAAAAGAATGCCTGTGTAGGCAACTGGGTCAAAAAGCAAACATTGTTTTGCAGTGATTTAGTGGCTATTGTTAGTAGCCAGAAGTAAAAAATATCATACTTGCTTTGACTGGCTCTGAATAAGGAAGATCAACACAGAACTTGAATCAACTGCTAGAGATGCCAAGGAAGATCTTCTAAGGATTACAGTAAGAGATGGCTAAAGCCATACTGAAAAGTCAAAATCAGGAATAAATGCATCTGGGTGAAGGAATGCTTTGATGGAAGGGATGTGCCATAATCTCTCTTTCAAAGTAACAATATTCCTCTTAGGGCAGCAACCTGACTTCAGCTGCAGGGCACCTTATGACCTCTTCTGCACAGTACTTTCAGACCAACTGCAGCTGAAGCCTTCTACCCACAGCCACAGGAAATAAAATATAAAAAAATTTATTCTTAAAATGTTTTTAGTATGAGAAAACTTTTCTCTCAGTACTAGATGTGACAGTAGTTTTGAACAAACAACTTAAGCTCTAAAGGTTACAGAATCACAAGATGTTTAATACAAAGAATACACGAATCCCATTTCAATGCAAAAGCTGGAATTAAAATTGTGTTCCAGTCATACTGCTTGCAAAGCAAGAACAGCAAGATGCCTTTTGCTATTATATCCTTACAAATCATGGTCAAAGCTGTAAGTGTTCTCTAATGAACCTCCTCTTGTATTGCTAAAATATACACAGGTTTCTCCTCTTATTGCATGAGCCTTACATGTTGCATCTGTTAGCATTTTCAGCCTCCAGAATATCATTTATGCCAACTCTCTGTTAAAGTTTTCAGAAAAGAGTGAAAAAGTAAGCTGGTGCAATAACTGAAAGACCAGTTTAGGTAGTGTTAGAGATGGAGAGTTACCACAAAAGCCCTGAAACAGTAAGAAAGTGCTGGAAGGTCCACACATTATTTAATCTGTGATAAAAACCTGGGGGTCTTTCTTCTATCTACAAATTGGATGGGGAAATACTCCTGAGTCACATACAGTACATGCAGGAAAAACAGAAATGCTATGAATTCACCTAGCAGCACTAATGTTTTATATAATATTTCTAACCTGTGCAACCTCTGAACTACATGTATTTGCCTTATTTTTTTAAAGTGAAATTAAACATGAAAATAATTCCCATTCCAAAAAACTATGAGAAAAGAAAGAGAAAAAGACAGACAGATAGAAAGACAGAAGAGAGAAAGCCAAGAAGACATCTGCAAAATAATCACATAGAAACAATAAAAATCCAAAATAATAACTAGGCCAACTTAGGAAGCATCATCTAGCTGCTAGAAATAAATAAATGTACCTGGGATGTGTGTCATGTAGGCATTTATCCCTTATTATTTGATTTGTAGTAGCAAGAAATGAAGCCAAGCATGCATTTAAACAGTTTGAAGCTGATGGACAGCATACTCTGGAAAACAAGTTAATGGCAGAGGCAGGTACACCTGCACAACTCAATAGTTAAAATGGCCTCAACAATTAGAGAAAGTCACAGATGCAGCACTTTTACATTTGGATCCTGTGCATGTATACATGCAAAAATATTTATGTGGATCCTATGCACAGGCTTTCTCTAGGAAAACAGGTTTTTTCCAGGAAGAAGACTAGTAAAGTATAAGCTGCAATATTGTTAAACAAAACTGCCTCTTTTTTCCCTCTATTTTTTTGGAGGTAGTTGAGCATCATTATGGCAAACCCAGTTCTTCCCACTGCTGGTGCAAAAGCCACTGCCCACAGCAAAGCTCATGCACAAGAGCAGACCCCAGAAACTGCTCCACAACCCAACCACACTGCTCCTGAGAACAGCACATCAGGGCAGAGTAAGAAGGGAAAGCCAGTTCCCACTTTAATATTTCCTACAAAATAAAGAAACATTCTCATATCCCAGCTTAGCAAAGGTCCAGAATCACACAAAAGCCTCATTGCACTTGAGCCTAGTGGAAAAATCTCAGAAGTAAAGAGATTGAGCATATCTGCATTTTACTCTTCTTTACAACAATATTTTTTAATTCAAGCACTTGCAGAAGCCTAGATACCGCCTAGAAGGCATGTACACAGGTCAGCCCTGATGCCTGAGCATGCACCAGGCAAGCTGAAATACAGGAAAACCTATAATCCTTTATTTACCTCATGGATACAGAGAGGAGTTCATGACCTGTCCTATACACAAGTTTACATTTAAGTGTAAACCACCAAAGTTTAAAAAAAAATTGATGAAACAGACAACCTTATACTAGTCAGAACAAAAAATATAAGCATTACATAGAACTTCAAATTCTTCCTGGTATAAAATTAAAAAGACTGTAAACTCCAGGCCAAAAAAAAAAAAAAACAACCCACAAAATATCAAAAAATTCAGTTAAGCAGTACTTCTTAAGATATATTACCATAATCAATCAATGCAAGCTTAGAAAATCACATACTAATCTCCATGGCTCACAGCTATAATTAACCCTATTAGTAAATAATAACAAACAAAATGCCTAAATCTAGATTTTTTAAATTGCTTATAGAAGCCAATAAAGCACACATATTATCACAGCAATAACTTCATATTTCCTCAAGCAAATTCACAAAAGTTGTTTAATTATCTCTCATAGAGCAAAGTTTGAAAGCAGAAAGAGAAAAGAAAGGTGTTCTGAATATCTCTTCTACAAATTTAAGCAAAATCAAATTTCACAGAAGCATTTATTTCTCTCTGCAATACTAGCCTTTGAGTGGTGTGTCTGTGAGGCCTCCAATTTACCAAATCCCTTGTTCTCAAGGTGGTCATTGGCACCACAGGGCTTTGCTAGCAGCCTCCTCCTGCATTTCAGACAGCATTTCTGCAGTGTCTGCTGTGGGCCTCAGCCCTCCTTTGTGCCTGCGCCCTGCCCTGCCACGCTGCACTGCTTCTGCAGCCAGGCACCATCCGCCACTCACGGGTCACATAGGTGACATTTCCTTGGCTTTCAGCTCTAAAAGGTGCTTCAACAGCTCCAGAGTACGTGTAGATCCCAGAAGCTGTGTCCTCCACCCCACCTAACCCAGCCAGAAAAGCATGGCAGAAAAAAAATGTTCCTTCCCTGTGTAGCTTCCGCTGTAGCTGATACTGAAACGGTTACTGTGTTTATATTAAAATTCCTCATAACCAAGTTTCAGGTGCACATGTATCTCTCATATTTCTACGATGGTATTATCACAGAAGGTGCCAAGTGACTGCCTTTTTACTGAGGAATGTCTCTTGTTTCTATTAATAATATATTAGACAAGTTAACACTGAAAATTTTTGAAAAGACAAGAGCTCTATTTGTTTCTGTCAGTTTCTTATTTCTAAAACAGGAGCTATTACATGCATAAACAATTTCATAAACATGAAAGGAAAGACAATAATGTGCACAAGTTAGAAAAGAAGAGGGGTAAAAATCACAGAATTGTAGAAACCTTTAGGTTGGAAAAGCTTTCTAGGATCATGAAGTCCAGTCATTAGACCAGAACTGCCTAGTCCACCAGTAAATCATAGAATTAGGAATGCTTTGGTTTGGATGGGCCTTAAAGACCATCCAGATCCAACCCCTCTCTGCCATAAGCAGGGACACCTTTCACTAGGCCAGGTTGCTCAGAGCCCCATCCAACCTGGCCTTTAACACCTCTGGGGATGGGGCACCCACAGCTTCACTGGGCAGCCTGTGCCAGCGCCTCAACATCCTTATAGTCTTATTAAAAAAAGAATTTTGTTGTAATATCTGATCTTAACCTAACCTCCTGACACCTACCTTAAGGTAAGAGAAGAGTGCTCCCAAAAGCAGAAGCCACATGTTAGGAAAAACCTTCAACCACAGGTTATGCCTTTATTCTGAAATGGAGACACACATCTGCCTAGTTTTTTAGGTTGCTGAGACTCCAGAATGAGATATTCCCTACCAAGATACAATATAAACACGGACCTCCAAAATGAGTTGTGCTCTGTTTACTTCTCCTCCCATTAGTCAGTGCTAGAGATGGTGCAGGGAAGCATTCAGCTCCCACACCATGTGAGCAGCAGCTGGGAAACAGCAAAGGAACTCCGTATTCGTTGTCTTAATGTGATCATATCAAATTGTGGTGAGTGATTTCTTCCAGCCCTGTCCCCAGTGTCATTTCTCAGTGTCCCATGGAATCACAGATGGCAGGCTAAAACGTGCAGTCTGGTCATGTAGCCCATCCTATTACAGCAGTGCAGCATTTTCCTTTACAGCAATCTCTTAATGGTACGTGCAGCCAAGTTCACTTTTAAATACCCCTACTTATTCCTCTGTGAAAGTGAAAACTAAAATCACTTCTGTTGCTTACATGTAGCAATACTCCTGCTGTATTTATTTATGACATGCTCTTGTAGTAGACATCAGAAAAAATAAAGAGGAGGAAATGGATTTTGAAAACATTTGGGACAATTGTATATAGTATTATTACAATTAATTCTCATAAAACCCATCTGCCACACCAAGGGTTTGCGTTACCAGGAAATCATTTAGAAGGCTTCTGAGGGAGAAAGAAATTATAATATCCCTTTCCTCTGTTTCTCACACTTCTCAACCTGCCTTTCACAAAAAAATAGAGTTATGTGAGCTTTTCCATGCATACAGCTTACCCTGGGTTTTACATGAAGTACTGTGCAGATTAGAGGAAATGCTAGATGCTTCTAACACAAAATTAAGTTTTTCCATCTGAATGATGCAATAGTCATCACATCCTATAGCTTGTTTTAACAGACAAAACATTTGTATCATCCTATAAACACAAAAGATGGAAATGAAAAGCAACATTTTGTCTGTACCTCTATCTTGTAATTTGGAGGTAGGACAGACTGAAGAGAGACCCTTCTCCTTAAGCCCTAGAAGGCAGTTGAGGAGTAAATAGGTTCACATAGGTGTCATGGAAATGGATGAGTAGAAGATGTAAAAAATGGGATAAATCACAAATATCTATGATAAAGCATAGCACATTTTTTCTTTTTGTCCTCCACGTATTGCTTCCTTTTACATCTCCACCTTCTGTAAACTGTAGGTGTCTGACACATACTGGAGAAAATCAGACACACCACCTGACCCAGAGTGGGGCCATCTTCTATAGATGCCTACCCTCATCAGTTCATCATCAAGTGGACCCATTTAATTAACTGAAATTAGACTTCTACCCCTAAAATCACAACATTATTATTGGGCAAGATAAATTTCACCCTAAAGTGTTCCATAAGTGTCACAAATAATTTAACTGCAATAGTTTCCACCAAACTCAAAGGTCCTCTTTAAATATTTGTCAAGGAAAAACATCATGCAAGGTAGCTCCTCACCGCACCTAGCTGCAGTCTTTCCTGTAAGCACTGTTGATGTGGAGGTAGGAAAACCAGGACTCACATGCATCTGTTCTTGTCATGAAGAAGATGGGTTAGAAAAAAAAATATATTATAAGGAAGGCATTTAATATGTACCACACCTGAAATGCGCTGAAATGTTAGAAATAAACAGTAATGAAATCATAATCAGGCCTGCAAATTAACTCTTATTTAGGTATTTCAAAAATTATCAGTAAAGGCAGAATTATGGCAATTCTAGTATATTTAAATCAGGATTATTTACATTTTTAAGCATTTAAGAAACACTTCTTTCAGTCTGCTATTAAAAATATGTCTCATATTTCTTGAGGAATTTTTCTAGCTTATTACCTAAAAGTTCCTACCAGAAATGTGAAATCAACCTCACTAAAGTCGCATCACAGCAGAAACTTCAAACTGAGCAGAATGGAAACATTCTTAACTTAAATTATTATACAAATTCACATTCCTAAACATTTTCCTTTAAACTCAAATTAGCCAGAGCTTCTGAAATGCCAATGACCTTACATATGCTCCTAAAATACGCACAAATATTGGAATAATCAGATCTAATTATGGCAAAAGAAATTATGCAAGAAAATCAGAGCTACTTCGTCAACTCCTGTTCCAACTGAAAACCTGGCTGGAAACATCAATGACACATTCCTAACTGCAGGTTTCCATCACCTGGGCAACATGAGTAACTTGGTGCTAAATTTATGAGCAACAACTTTACATCAAACAGCCTGAAGAAGAGAATGAAATCATTGTTCAGCAGAACCATGAGCACCCAAAAAAAAGGGCAGAGCAAAATCGAGCAACTTGTTAGCAGTCTGTATCCCAGGATCAACCACCACGGCCAGGTTTGATGGCTTTTGGTGAACATTTGCAACCATCCCAGGCCAGGAGAAAGAACTTTACTTCCTGCTATTTTGCAGCATTGAGAATTAAGTGGACATCAACATAAACAAAATAAAGCCTGATTTGACAAAAGATCACAGAAATTATGAAATACTGACCAAAATGTCAGCAAGAACATGGGTACTTGCCAGCATGACTAACAGGAAAGTTAAGACATTAGGAAGAATATGTAGCAGATTTTTTTCTTCTGGATTTGGGGTTTTTATTGGTTCTTTTATTGCCTCCCCAAATCTGAAGAGAACTTCTGTGTACGTTTCTTGCATTTCAGACCCTGTAGGGCCATTTTGGGATGCACCATTGCAGACAGTATGTCTGGCAGGAACACATCTGTGACCAGGTGCCCATTAAATCATTTCCTGAGCTGTTTTAGGCCTCTTCTGAGGGCCATTTGGAAGCATGCCAGTTCTGGTCTAAAATCTGCAAAGAACCACTGATTAATTGGGCTTTTGCTATTTCACTCTTGTAAGGAACTGTGCTCCTCTTACATTCTTATGGGACTCCTTGAGTGGTTTCATTGGCAATTGCAGTAAATTTACCCCCATGTCTATATATTTGGTAAATTAGATGAAGTAACTAATGAACGAGAAAAATACTGCCTTACCAGTGCAACAATTCATTGATTCCTTTTCACAATCATATTTTGGACTCACTACCTTATGTGATGAACTACCCAACATCCAAGTACACCAGTCTTACAAATTCAATTATTTCCTCTTTACTTTTCTTCAAGTAAGATCTTGCTATTTTTCTTTTGCTGCACCTAAATTTCATTTTAATGTATGCAGGTGGCTAAATAAGGGGATGATGAATAGGATCTAGAAGGATCTACTGGAGTAAAAACAATCAGACATACACTCATAAGCAGATACGCGACCTGGAGAATCAGGACCTGAGAAAGGTGGCACAGCACAACAGGCTTCACCAAGGAGTGAGGCTGCCCACAGCCCAGGGTGCCAACCTGGCACTGCCATCCCAGGCCAGAGAAACAAGAGCAACATTGCTAGTTTTGCACATGAACACCTGAGATGCAATCAGTTTTTACGCATGCTGAATTAACTCACAGTTTAGAAAGTGTGTTACTTCAGGGCACAAACATGCAGCTCTTATTTTTGCTTTTGAAAATCTACCCTTAAATCCCATACTATTGGTCAAAAACTTGACACTTGCTTTCAATTAAGAATGATGTATTAGATACACTCACTGGTCAGCAGTCAGTGAGCACCTGAAAAAACAGCTGTTGGGCATCTTAGAAAGGAAGACCCTGACTTCTAATTCCAAGGGAGATGGACGTCAGAAAATTCCTAGCAATCTGGGCATCTAGCCTCCTACAAGCAAAGCATTTTTATACATCACCAAAAAGTGACTACAGAGATGTGGTAAATGTCACTGAGACTCTGGAACAGACTCCACTGACTGCAGAAGGCCTCATGAAGCAAAGGTAGACAAGCCAATGTCTTCAGCTCCTCTGTGTGACAAGAACATACCTTGTCAGCCTGACACAGCAGCCACTGTGTCTCAATGAAGGTTAGCAAGTATCTAAAATTATTGATTAATGGGATTCTTGCAACTGGACTTTTTTCAGATGTTCAGAACATGAGACAAAATAATCTCTCTTAACACAAATACCATCAGAGCCTGACCTACCCTGTTACATTAAGAGTGCCATTGATCTGAAGTTTAAAAATTCTTCCAGGATTAGAACAGGGTTCACCAAGTCCTCCACAGCAGAGTTATGCTCTCAAACAGTGGCTGCCATATATAAGTAATATATCTTCCAAAGTCAATGGCATTCCATAGAGTATAACACACTGCTTTCCTGACAACTTATCACATACAGTCTTTGAGAATGGCAGGTAGAAGAAGGTGGAACCTGTAGTAGTGTGTCTGCTCTCAGCTGTTAATCTCAGTTACAACAGAGCCAGCAATGAAGAGCAGAGGGAGAGGAGCAGCCCTGAGGGTTTTCTGTTACACACAAAAGCTTGCAAACCTGGCCTCCCTCTGAAATAAGCCTTGTGCCTGAAAACCAGTTCACCCCTATCTCATGATGAGCCCAGTCACACATGCAGGGACGCTCAGCTATTAAATATCAAAGGGATCTTTTTGTCTTGCTTTAGCTTGTTTGCAAAGCATGTTTATTCAAGGCAAGGAGAGCTCAAAATATCAGATGTGGAATGATCCAGTAAATGCAAAAGGGAGCTTGTGGTGATATTGCTACTCCTTAACCTTAAAAGTCATATCACAGAGCAAAAAAACAGTGCTTCAATAAAAAAAACCCTGCTGAACATTTCTATTAACTTTGGCTTTCTACCTGACTGGTCTCAGTGAGCTTCTGTGGCTGTAGAATGAGTTTAGTATCACAGAAAAAGAAACCAGTGGTGGCATAACAAGCACAGCTTCCACTTACATGACTATGCAGGTTCAGAGCTGGATGCTATATTCTGTCTAGTTTTGTCAAGGCTAATGGAGCTCCAGCTATTTACACTATTCTGGCACTGGTCTAAATCAATATTTAACAACAGGGTGGTAGGAAAAAAACAACCTAAACAGTTATCTTTATTAGCTTTAGGAAAGGGGGGACAGCCCTTTCTTCCCCTAAGGCGTTCCAAGAAACATGTCAGAAAGATTCAAATACATAGACAAAAAGAAAAAAATAGCAATGTCACAACAAATAAGAAATGAGAGCTATCAGTAGAACAGATGCTAGTGATGGCAAGGGAAAAAAAAGCACACTTTTACTTTAGTAGGAGTTGTTTTTTTTCTAGCAAGTGGCAACTGTTGACTGAGTTGATGCTTCCAGGATATGTTTAAAAGAAGAAATCCAAATAATGGTATATATGGTATATGCCTACAATTCTTCATAGAATCATCTTGAGTTGAGACTTACAAGGATCATCAAACTCCACATATAGATAGATATTTACAGTTACATACACGTGAAACCAACACACTCTATACATTATTGTTGATATTTATTTTCAAATACATTTTGTATTTTCCTGCAATTTCTCATCAAAACTCACTGCAATTAATGGAAAAACTACTTTGGAGGGACTTTGGGAGAGACTCTGAGAAAGCTATTGCAAAAAAAGAATTGTTACCGATCAGCAAAAATATTTTACATCTTCAGAACAAAAGTTGCTGAGCACCAGCTTCAGTTTTCTCCTAAGTTTCCTTAACCCACTCCTTATACACAACTACTGCAGCAGCACACAACAGGATATTGTGCAGAGTGCTTCAACATAGAGCTCTTAGATCCAAACAGAGAGTTCAGCTCTCTTTGATTACATTAACTTTTTTAATCTAAAAGGTTTTTGGTGAAGCATATGTTCTGCATCATTAAAATCAGATATTCTCACTTTGATCTTTAAGTTCTCTCAGTTGACTGCTTCTCCAAACTACAAACTATTTGAGCTTTTGAAGTTATCTTCTTGCTCTGTACAGAAAACCTAAGCCTTCAGCCAGATTTGATAGGGTTACAAGATAATAACCATATACTATTGCATTTACTTTTTACCTATTGAACTTTGCTTTACAAAAAATCTGAAGCTTTTTCAGAAAAATCTTAAAAATAACTGTACACCAGAGAGAATTTTCTATGTAAAGTTAGATACCTAAGTTTGTTCAGTAAATCAAGGAGCATTCAGTCTCAATGTACACTATCTTTTACACTCAGTATTTATCAAAGTAATGTGAGATTTTTTTCCTTTTCCTTTTCTTTCAAAGTCAACAAGAGCCTGGACAGGCAAAGATAGGAATCCTGTGCATTTAAAGTAGTTCAAATGGCACACAGTGAATGTCAGCAGCCAGACTGTCACACAAACACAAACTTTCCTCAGCATGGAAAGCCAGAGAACAATTGCAGAAGTTGAAGTGTGACATTACAGCAAGATTAATTAAAGAAGCTGGGCCAGCTGAAAACAGCCAAGAAGGCCATTTGTCACTGGACTGCAACAGGCATTAAATGGCTTCCAAAAATAGCAGGACTACTGGTCCCATGACGCATCTCAGTGATTCTGGGAGGAAATACCTAGCCCAGCCTGGAGATGTGGCACATGAGGCATCCAAGCTCCCGATCCCGCTGACCAGATGGCAAAAACTTTGGCTGGAATTATTTGGTTCTCAAATTTTACAAATAATAGTAAGAAAAGAAAACTTTCAACCAGATGCAAAAAATGCTAGTTAAAATGAGAGTAAAAGGTAAATTCAAGATGGAATTATCAACACTGATTGAAAAAGACAGTATTTGTGACTCCATGAAGGAGGAGGGTCACCCAGTCAGTTTCTTAGGACACTTTAACATGACACTAAAAGTGGAGGAGGTGTGATTGAATGTGAATGTTCATGAAATACAATCCACATATAGTGAGCAAGTATCGATTCATAAAGTGGAATAAAAGCCTCAATGCTTTTGATTAAATAAAGTAATTCTGCATTAAAATTTACCAAATAGCATCTTATAAAAGTGACATTTGTCAAGAATCAAGCATCAAATAAAATGCATTCCCTAGTTTGTCCTGTCTGTGCGTATTAGAGTGACTATGTCTCTGTGTGTCTGTAAATAAAAAACTACACATTCTATTTTAATTTGGGAAGTTATTTTCATTTCAAGCATTCTCTGCATGGGGCAAATGACTTCTGAAGATGAAAACAGTTCCCACACATGCTTCACATCATGTAACAAGAGAAAGATCACTCCCAAATTCAGTCTCTCATTCATGTCTTCCCATCCCCCTTTTTTCTCCCTGTTTCTTTTTCTCTTAAAGAAAAACAAGAAAGCAAGAAAGCAAGAGAGAAAGCAAGAAAAGAAGTGTTTGGCAAATCAACAACAGAAATATTTCAGAAAATGCCCAAGCCATACAATCCTAAACTTAATTCAGACTGAATCACATGAAAAGAGACATCTTGTGAAGAAAAGTCATTTCTACATGCCATCTTTTTCCAATTACTTCTCAATAATTGGAAAGCGCATATCCACCACTGCATGACTGTAGTACTCAACACTTCTGAAATTCAGGTATCCAAATTTACCAGCTTTCTGTAATGCCAGTTCATCCAAATACTTTAGCATATGTATTCATATACAGTTGTTTAGCATAACTGTATTCAAATTAGTAATTCATCGGATGTTTATGTCTCTGATTCTGAAACTATATATGATGGTCCTAATCCAGCAGATGTTTAATAACTGAGATCCATTAAAACTGATGAAATTCTAAACTTAAAAAATTTCAGTAGAATTTAGCAGCAGAAGCATTCAGTATGATAAAAGAAAATTACGTAAGCTTAACATCAATTTTTCTTGCCTGATTATATTTCCATTATATATTTCCTAGATTAAGCTAAATCTATACTATCCAATAAACATAATTATATCAAAGGTTTATATAATAGACTAAAGAAAGTAACAATTAAAAGCCTGTAATTTAGTTACTCCACGTAAGTCATCAT
The DNA here is from genome assembly GCF_901933205.1 of Camarhynchus parvulus. Classification (NCBI taxonomy): domain Eukaryota; kingdom Metazoa; phylum Chordata; class Aves; order Passeriformes; family Thraupidae; genus Camarhynchus; species Camarhynchus parvulus. Next base: position 136,734,066 of record NC_044572.1, read on the forward strand.
TCTCAGAGAATGAAATATTGGACTAATTCATTTACTTTCAATCAAGCACTTGCAACCCCTCTTCTAGAGGTAGACTGTATTTTTCTTCTTTGTTTCGCTTCCCATCTACTTCCATAAAAAAAACTTACCTAAAATTCCTACCTTGTTGTGGAACCTTGTTGACCACATTAGAATAGTTTCATAAGCAGTATATAAAGCGATATTAAATAATTTAAAATATTATTAGCATGTTGCTTCTCATACTTCATAGAAATTTTATTGAAACTTCATATAAAAATGATGCAATACTTACAACACCTACTAAATATTTAACTTACATAAACTTTGTTTACATGAATTTTTATTACATTTCTGCTCCTTTTCCCAGTAAAAGAGATGATAACTGTTTTCTGCAATTTCAAAACCAAACACCTGTGAAAGGTATTTCTTGTCTGTATGCATCGCAATGTTGCTGCCCTCACCAAGAAAATGGAAATACACATGCTTTATTCTGGTAGTGCCTTCTCTTGCCTGTATTGATTTTAAAACACTAGGGAAAGATTATATTCAACTAGGCAATAACAATGCAGCCTTGAAGATATAAGAGAAATTGCTTAGATGGTATCTGCACACAGATAAGGAGGAAACAGAAAAGGGATCTGGGAAGAGCCTGTTTCAGGGGCGGCCTTCCTACAGGTCAGAAGAGTAAATTCATTCTTGTCTTTGTAGAGCTTCCAGCTCAACAACATCCTACTATTTTACACTTTGAAGGAGGAGGAACCTTTATGCCATTAGAAAGTTTCTGTAGCTCTAGAGAACAAATGCTATAAAATTAAAAGAAAACCAGAACCTGAGCCTGAGCCAGTGGCTATTGAAAGCCAGTGGAAGGGAATTCCATCACCCTCAACGATCTCCTGCATATACAGCGTTACTTATGAGCTCCACACATTAGCTGATAACTTGTTCTCAGCTTATTCTTAATCCTGTTTTACAAAGCTAATGTTCATCTTCTAATGACAATCTAATTGCTTGGTGCCATGTTTACTAGTGGGAATGAACCACAAGCCATGTCACTGTGAACTGAGGGGAGTATTCCAGCGACTGGGAGGTTAAAAACTCCTGATCTGTAGAGAGGAAAAACTTGTTTAACTCTCTGGTACAAATTATTTCCAGGTGCTGATAATTATCACTCATGGAGCTTGATTTTCCAATTTCTACATCTAAATATATACTTGACAAGTTAAACTTTTCATCATGTGTAGCAGTCTCCGAAAGGCTGAGAAGAAGGACATGCTGCTGATGTTTGAAACCCATTTCACTTAAAATAGCAATACTTAATTATAAGTCTTGTTGTTTATTCCTTTTCAAAGTATTTCAAATATATCTTTTTCCCAAAGGAAATAATATTGTATATTATTAAACAGGTAAGTATTATTGCAACTGCTCATGAACAAGAATTGTGAATAGCCATATAATTACTTGGGACGGCTCAGAAACTACACAGAAAAAAAAATTCTATCAAAAGCTAATGTTTTCCATTATCTCGACTTCCTGAAGTTATCTTCCTGTACACACAGTATTTTGCTATTCACATGCAAAATTCACATGAGTGTGCATGTGTTAACAGAGACATGACATATAGAAAAGCAACAGATTGAAGGACTGTTTAAACTTATGTTCAAAATATATATGCAAGCCCTCGTGCTTACACATTTTTGCCACTAACCAGACAAAAAGTTATTCAAAGAAGGTAAAAACGGGGTCTAGCAAGCAAAGATTCAGAAGGAGCACCCTATAACCACACTAGTGTTTCTTAAGTTGTAGCCAGTTTTAGCCTTCTGTGCAGCTTTCTGTCATCTTTCAGGAGCCTGCTTTTTGCCCATCTGGCATCTATGAAACTGATCAGTCAGTTCATTTTGAAGCAACTCTGACATAAGTTTATTAAAGCTGACCCAGGAGACTCTATTAAAGTGAAACTTAGCAAAAGCCATAAACACAAGTGCTTCCCATGCAGTATTAGAATTATACATAAAATCATCATAAAGATCTGTACCAGTCCTTCTTATACTGGCTGCAAAATTACAACTCCTGAAACCCTAGAAAAGGTCAACCTCGCGATCTACTGCGGCAGGATCATTCCAAAGGACATGCCTTAAATCAGGAAGATGTCTTTTTCCATTAAAGACTGCATCACAGGAGGGCGAAGGTGCTGCTTGTTTCCCAAACAGCAAACACCTGCAGACTCCAAGCTCTCAATACCTGCAATATTACTAATGATTAAATTAATAGTGGCAGGGCTTGAAATTGAGTCCACTTGATCTCAGGGTCTCACAGATTAAAGTATTAGTCCACTGAACCATGTTACTAGAGTTCACCTTAATCTATTAGATACTTCCTTGTCTTTGTTCAATAAGAATGGTAGGAAAAAAACAAAATCGTAGAAATCTTGGAAGAGTGACAAGTAAATATGCAGAAATTTCAACAGCCTAGTCAAAGGATACTTAATACTGACTGTCTGCAAATTAAACTACACTGGGCTGTTCTGGGCCAGATCCTCAGCTTTTATAAATTAACAGGCCTCCAAGGCTCTGCAATTTCCATTTGCAAGAATATGAAAAAATATTTTTTTATTATTTTGATGCTTTCATGCTAGAATGAAAACTCTGGGAGAACTGCAAGGAAAACATTCAATTTCTAGCTGGATAAAGTGATGCAGAGGCAAATTAAATGACTCAGAATCACACAACTGTTTGAAGAGAGAAAAAGCCATAAAGTTATCACTCTTTCTTGTTCTTCTGTTCCCACCATTAGTGTTATGGAGCAGTGTACCCAGCATCTGAAGATGAAATACCATTTGTTAAACAACAGTTCAGATACTAAGCATGGATGTATTTTGGTCTGCATTTACTCCACCTAGTTCTAGGGATTCATTGAGACACCCTTTCCAGGTACTTTGGTCACAGAGAATGAGAAGCAATTTCAGAGCCCAATTCAGGCACCAGGTGAACACCCTTCCTAAGAGCACCACTCATCATCATCATCATCATCACCATCACCCTTCTTTCATTCACGGCAAGAAAAACCCAGACCAGCTGCACTGGTTAGATGCCTGTTACTGAAGGAGCAATTCAAAGCTATGTCTTTTACTGTATTTGGTGCCAGAAATGGACATAACATTATGCAAAATTACAAAAGAACCCTTCATCTTTACTTATATGTAAAACTGTGGCCTGAGTTTCCTAGTTCACCAGTTCCACAACCAGAAACCTCTGTGAATACATAAAAAAAAGCCAGAGACCATGGGGCTTGAACAGCTTGCAGAGTTCAAGACAAATGCAAAGAAATCAGAGATACCATTAGAAGCACATACAACAAAAGAAATTCAAGCCAGAAATACCCAGAAGCTTATTTCCTTTGTTTTTCACAGAGCATATTGCAAAACTGCAGTGAGTTGGCATGAATTTGTCAATTTAAGCTCTGGTAGGAAATGTCTGATAGTGGGAGATCACCCTTAAGATGGTAGAGGCAAAATGAACTAATATGAAAGGCAGGTGGTGAGTGGCAGCAGAAAGGGCTGCTGCCAGTAATTGATTTGGTCCCTTTTAATTATTTCTTTTTCTTTCTTTCTTTCTTTTTTTCTTTCTTTTCTTTCTTTCTTTCTTTCTTTCTTTCTTTCTTTCTTTCTTTCTTTCTTTCTTTCTTTCTTTCTTTCTTTCTTTCTTTCTTTCTTTCTTTTTTCTTTCTTTCTTTTTTTTTCTTTTTTCTTTTTTTTTCTTTCTTTCTTTCTTTTTTTTTTTCTTTCTTTCTTTTCTTTTTTTTTCTTCTTTCTTTTCTCTCTCTTCTCTTCTTTTTTTCTTCTTTCTCTTTTCTTTCTTTCTCTCTTTTCTTTCTTTCTTTCTTTTCTTTCTTTTTTTTTTCTTTTTTTTTCTTTCTTTTTTCTTTTTTTTCTTTCTTTCTTTTTTTTTTTTTCTTTCTTTTTCTTTCTTTCTTTCTTTCTTTCTTTCTTTTTTCTTTCTTTTTTCTTTCTTTTTTTTTCTTTCTTTTTTTTTTTTTTTCTTTCTTTTTTCTTTCTTTCTTTCTCTCTCTCTCTCTCTCTCTCTCTCTTTCTCTCTTTCTCTCTTCCTCTCTTCCTCTCTCTCTCTTTCTCTCTTTCTTTTCTTTCTTTCTTTCTTTCTTTCTTTTCTTTCTTTCTTTCTTTCTTTCTTTCTTTCTTTCTTTCTTTTTCTTTCTTTTCTTTCTTTCTTTCTTTCTTTCTTTCTTTCTTTCTTTCTTTCTTTCTTTCTTTCTTTCTTTCTTTCTTTCTTTCTTTCTCTCTTTCTCTCTTTCTCTCTTTCTCTCTTTCTCTCTTTCTCTCTTTCTCTCTTTCTTTTCTTTCTCTCTTTCTTTCTCTCTTTCTCTCTTTCTCTCTCTCTCTCTTTCTCTCTCTCTCTCTTTCTCTCTTTCTCTCTTTCTTTCTCTCTTTCATTCTTTGTCTTTCTTTCTTTCTCTTTCTTTCTTCCTTCCTCCCTCCCTCCCTTCATCCCTCCCTTCCTCTCCGCCTTTCTCTCCCTCTCTCTTTTTCTTTCTCTTTCTCTTTCTCTCTTTCACTGCTCCATAATATACCCTCCAAGTCCCTCCTTAAATTGCATCCTGAGCACCATTCCTTGTTTGTGTGACCTTTGCTCCAGCACAATCAGCCCCAGGAAAGGGAGGAACACCCCCAGCACTCAGCCTGGGGCTGCAGGGAACAAAGATACACTGGAGTAATTCCCCGTTTCTTTCCCATTGGATAAAACATTAAATCTTAAATTGCAAAGGAATTAAACAATGCCTTATAGTAAATGACATCACCACATTTAATCATCACCAACATTTTTACACTTACGACTTAAAAAGGGAGAATTCATTTCACTTCACTTCCGATAACGGGTTCCTAAAGATTTACTTGTATACATTTAGTTTTTTTAAAGGATCACATTCCAGCACCATTTCTAAAGATATTCTTAACACAATTTAGCAAAAGCTCTGTAATCCAATACTTATGACATGAGCTGTCAGGCATAAAGTATGCCAGAATCTCTTAAGTCCACACACAGCAGGACGCAAACCTAGTAGCAACTGTACTGAATTACAACCAATAGGAGAAGTCACAGGTCACCGAAGCCACACAGAGCCCTGCTACAGCCAACAATGAAACTTAATGTACTTTCCATGTCCAGAACCATCCGCTATAGAGCTTCTGTAAAACAGATTAATGATAATAGCGGCAGAAACTAGGAAAAAAATGCAAGAAATGGAAGCCTGGCCAATATTCCATTTGTAATTTGTCACACTATCACACAATAAGACTTCAGTATGAATGTGTTGCCAATTTACAATTCAAATAAGCTTCCTTGAATTTTTAAAAGAATGGACTGTACACACCAGTCAGTATGACAAAAAAATGCCCTGTCAGGTTAATTTTAAATGCACTTTTTATTTGTTACTGTTAACTAATCCCTATAATTATTTCTGATTTTCAAAAGAGGCATAAATTATAAATAAAATACAACTCCTGAACCCCAACTGGAATGGGACTTGTTTTTGTAAACCTGACAGTATTCTCTTTTTTTCCCTAATTTTCAATAGGGAAAATAGGACTTCACCCTAGCTGGTTAAAGGGCAATTATTTTAAATCTTTTAAGTTTACTTTTTTTACCACATAAAAAACCTCAATAGGTTGTGCAAAATGTGCAAATGGAGCACATTTGTTTAAAACTTTATATAGGGTCTACTTAGGCAATAACTAATTTTTTTCATTTGCTTCAAAGGCCTATTGATCAGGCAAGCATTAGGGAAAAAAAAGAAAATGTTTCTTTTTGTAAAACACTGTTTACCTATAGGTGATGAAATTCCTTCTGGCTGTGAAATTCAGCAGATGGACTATCAGGGGGATGCATTTGGCCTGCTGCAGACTAGACACTGCTTCTGTCAGAAGGTGCAGTGCTTTGATGATGGAGAAAATAAAGCCCATGCTGATTCTATGTTCTATTAAAAGGAAAGCCATTAAGATGGTAGTTAAATGGTCAAGGCCTAAAATTAGACTTGCCACAAAAGCCAATGGTAAAAAATAGTATTTAAATAATTGTTTCATAAAACAAAAGTTACTCTGAGGTTCTGAAAAATAAAGCAAAAGGCCACAGAGCCAAAAAATCCTTTCCATACCTGAGCACCCACCTAGTTTTAACCATGAGAAGTCAGTGGCTTCAGTGTCATGGAATACACTAAGATAGCAAGTGGGGAGTTCCACCACAAGTTAAATAATCATTGGGTTCACTTATAGCATCTCCTAGGAAAAGCAGAAGCAGATTGTATCTTTTTTAGACCAACTTCATGTACTCCTACTTCATGTAGGAATATAGTACTTTCTCAGAGGGTTCACTGCAAAAGGTCACTACTTACCTGGCAACATCGCTCATTTCACTTATTTGTGTGTGATCCCCTAAGTCATGCATGCTATTTAGAGAAAAATGTTAATTTTTTCAAATGCTCCTTACATTCCTTCCTAAGGAAGGCTACTTACAAAGGAGCATAGCAAGGCATTAAAAACCAAAAGAATCAACTGGCAGTAAGAGGAACAACATGTAGTAATTCATTAGCCTATTTAAACTCAGTTGTTTTGCTCCAAATCAAATTTCCCACGACTTTGATACTTCTTTGGAAATAAGTTTTCTCTTCTTTTAAGTCTTCAGTTGATCGTTGATATACACTTATGTACAGTTTATAGTAGGAAAAACCTCCAAGTGTGCCTTATGCAATCCCTGAACAGAAACAGAGGAGATTTACACACAGGGGAAAGTTTTATTGAATCAAAATGTAGAATATCCTATATATTTTCCAAGATAGGATTAGTAACTAGGAACTCTGAAGTATTACTGCCAGTCCTGATACTGATTATATTCTGTATACATTGGCAGGTCCCATAACCTTTCTATCTCTGATTGTAAAAAAAGGATATTACTTATCAGCCTCACAGCAATGTTGTGAGGATTAGTTAAAGCTAGGAAAAGGACATACAGTGCTTTACTAAGTAAAATCCATCAAAAACACATGCAGAGTAAATGGCACCATGTAATTTGACCTGGGATTTAATTCAGTTATAGCCTATGATAGTCAAAGTCTTTTGGATAAACAAAAATCTACTTACATTTCAGCCAAAACTGGAACTAAACCTAAAATGGTTTTTCAGTAGAGGTTCAAAAAGAAGCAGTTATTTTCAAGGCTTGTTCTATTATCTGTGTCTTTCTCTCTAATTTCTAGTTCTAACTTGTGGTCAGGAGCAGCTCCAATACCTTTCCTTGTTCTTGCAGTTCTGTCTGGCACATCCTACAGGTTCAAGGGAGCTTTGGGTAGCTTAGCTAAGCATCTCAACTTTGGGGTACTTCTGCAAACTGAGGCAAAACTCATGGCCTTTGCCAATTCCTTATGCTCTCCAGTGCAGAAGAAAATTGTCTTCCTTTTAATTGAAAATGTTAAAAGCAAAGTGAGTACAAGAATATGAGAACTGCAACTCCCTGAGGTGACATTCAAGTGGAGACTGAAAGAGGGTGGAGTTCTTAATCCTAAAATTAGGCTTGTAATACCTCCAGTGCATACCACCTGGAAATGTACAGTTTTTCAAATACACTAATGTAGCAGATGCAGGGTTACAGAGTTTATCACTATCCAGTGAAACATGAAGGTCAGCTTATTTACTGGTCCAAATGCTGCTTTCTGCAATGTTTTTACTCAAAAGTTTCCTTGAGGCAATGAGATGGTCAAGGAGAAACTGGCACTCAGGCTTGTAAATGACAGCAGCTTTGCTATCTGATCTGAAAATCACTCCTTTAATAGAGCCAAATCAGAATCAAGGTGAGATTTGTGCTGCTTCTGTAACTCAGGACAGTTCTGATTCTTCAAGACCTCTAATTTAATGCTATCACTGCAGGGAAAACACATGATGGTTTTTTTGGTGCCCTTCTCTATCAGGTTTTAGAAACACCATCTCTAAATTACAATTTTAAAATTTTTAGCTCTTTGTTACAAATGTAAGTCTTCTAAACAAACTAGACCTAGATGTGCAGCCCATTTCACCAACACAGTCTACAGGTGGAATTTTTGATCCTTTGCACAAAAGGAAACTTCACCAACTTCAGTTCAGTAGAGCCCATATGTCATCCAACACCCCTGCACTCAGTAAAAAAGTGGTGAGTTTTTCTTTTACATTGTTTTCTATCATAACTGATACATCAGTATGAAAATAAAAACCAGTACTTTTTTTTCAGATGTAGACTCAGTTCCTCCAGCAACTTACCAGAAGTTTGGTTCTCATACAAGTTGACAGGACCTCACAGAGGAAGAGGCCATGCAGTTCATTCACAGAAAAGGACTAACTGTGCCATTTGCACTTCTCACTTGGGCAATTTGAGGAATGTTTCCATAAGTTGTGTTTTTTAAATGGTGACATACTGAAAGGTAGCCAAGCCCAGTGAAAGGTGTAGTTATTGACTGAAAGACTAATTTGATTACTCAGTGCAAAAACCAGACAAATGTAAAAAACCTGAAAATCCACAGAGAAGGAGAAGAAAACATATGTTGGTGTATGTTCCAGACAAGTCTCCAAATAAATCTATTGCAATGTGCAGTATAAATGTGACCTGTATTAACTTACTTTCTAGTTATCTGTTGTTTAAATGAGGTTTTATATTTAATGAATTTAGTCGCTCACTTTGCTGCTCCATTCTTCTTTCTTCCTCTCTTGGCAGATCCCAGTTGGGCCCTCCAGGATGTAGTCTGAATGTGTCATAACTATGCAGTTCCTTCCTGCTAATGCCTCTTGTATTTTACTCTCTTTTCTGACTCCACAGTTTTCACCTATTCTCCTTATTCTTGTTCCACCATTTCCCTCATCCTTCCTCAGTACACTTCTCTTCTGCTTCCTTTCTTATCAACTGTATCTATTTACATGCTGGGGTTGAAATTTTCCCGTGGGCTGAATGAACTGTTTGCTGTGCTGCTCTGATTATGAAGTACAACAGACAACAATACTAATAAAGCTAAGATAGGGTAATTCAAGTCTGTTGAAGAAAAACTAACAACAACAGAACACAATGGAATAATCATTCCCTTAACTCAGTGATTTCCCTGCAGCAGAAAAAGGCTTTCTGGATTACATACAGAATAACCTTGGCACAGCTTCATATGAGTGCTGGGGCCTACTAAGGAAATGTTTGATATTATGCCAGCAATGGGCAATAAAACTGAAGTAAATCAGATACTGAATGGGCAGGACACAGCTTTCTTTTAGGGCTTTACAGCACCTAGAACATGTTCATCATTACCAGAAATATTTTTTTTAAGACTTCTACAAAAGGGTTAACGGTACTCAATGTCAGATTTCTTTTCCATTAAGACACAGTTTGCCTATTTCAGATCCAAAATCACTATTTAAAAATACAAAGTACCAGGTCCTTCTTTACCAGTGACAAAATAGAATGAATTAATTATTGCTCTTACCTTATAACTAATTTTATGCAAACCCAAGACAATGTTACTTCTGTTTATAATCTTGGGCGTCAATTATGGTTTCAATTAGAGTCTTTTGTTTATACACATATGGACTTCTGAGGTTTACTTCCTACAAGTATAATGGGTACTGTATTCACAGTAATCTGAACTCTAGGGGCCAGATTCAGCTCTGGTGCAGGTGAGTGTAAATCTAATTTGTTCTGATTCTGACATCCATACTACCAGTGCAAAGAACAAAGTAGGCTTAACTCCATGAAGCTAAACCCCTGAAAATATCAGATCATTTTGGTTAGATCTCTGTATAAAGTGAGGGATTACATTTCACATAATGATCTCTGTAGTGAGTCCAATACCTTGTATTTGTCAGAAATCTTGCAGAAAGGCATTCAGTCTTCATCTTATCTATCAAAAAATGGACACCCACCTTCCCATTCTAACAGTACTTTTTTCAATTGCCACCCCTCATCACTATTGAAACGTATCCCATACTTCTCATCTGAATGCATTTAATTTTGACTTTCAACACTACTGGCTTTTTGCTTTACTTTCAGAACAAGCAGCAGAGAGTGGTGGCTATTAGTAGTCAGTAATTTTTCCCTATGAAGATATTTAGTGCCATTAATCAATTCAACTCTCAGGTTCCTTGTTGTTAAGGAAAGCAGATAATTTTCTAAATGTCTGTTCCACTCTGTAAGACACTCGCTTCATTGAATAATTATGTGTCTCTTTCCTGCTTGTCCCTTCATTTTTATTTATTTTTAAAATTTATTTATTAGAAATGTTCATAATTCTCTTGCTAACAAAACATGATGCAATGGAGCAGAGCCATCTGGATTTGGATTTCAAGCTATTTGTGATCAAACATATGAAGACATATTGTAGAGATGGCTAATTGCATTTCCATTTATTTCCATTACAGTAATTTTGTCCTCTAAAAGGGCTGCAGAGAAAGCTGCATTATTTTTACACTGTTAAGACAAGTGGAAACATTTTGTAGAGAAAAGCTGAGGCCACAGAGCACAAATGACAACAGAGCTTTGTGTTTCAAAGGTGTTGCTGAATATTTTACTCCCTATAGACTGTTCATGGAGTTGAGCCCACGGATCAAGCAGAGCATGGTCCTAAGCTATCAGAAGATGCCAGCAAGATAAATGCCATTTCCCTTTTTCATTGGTCATGCTGGGCAAGGCCTATTATCTTTAAATGGACTGAGCAGTAGAGAAAAGAACAAGGATACTATCTCTACACAGGCTTGTCACAGTCTCCAGGGCAAAGACTGTGAGACACTGCTGATAAACAAAGCAACTGCAAAAGCTAGTGCTGCTTCTCTGTAGACAAGACAGACAAGTTAAATATTTAAAAGTAGTTGTTCATAAATTATCATTATCTCCATCCCCAATAACAAGGATATTTTTCAGGCAAGTAAACTTTGCCTTAGGAAAACATGTTCAGGACTTTTTTTCAGACTTAAGGCAAATTAAGGTCAGTGACTTTAATCCCTTCCATTGTGATTGCCTTGTGCATTAGGAATGCAATAGGATAGAACAGGCTAATGAATGAAAAACTCATTCAGCTGCAACTCAAATTCACTTATCCCATCCTGAAAAATTTACCCCTTACTTATGCTCATCTAGTCCAAATGCATCTCATATCATACTTTTTTTCTCTCTTATTTTATTTCCCTTTTTTAGGCCTTTGCTTCCATTCAGTGTAAGTAGTCTAGTTCATCAGCTGCTTTAAATCAATTTAATACAATTAACTTCAGTGGGGCTACATCAGCCCCCACCTCCCAGCCCTCACTGCTGGAAGCGCCCTCTCCTCCCTGTCACTGAGCCCCTTGCTGGGAAGTAAACTGGACTCTGTATTTTACCAGCATTATTGAGATACTGCTCAGCTGCTTTCAGCTATTCCACCATAACATCTCTATTTTTTAAATTTCAATCCTTTATCTTCATTTATATTATTTAAAACTCATTCAGATACATATCAATATCTTTTGCTTTGTAAGAACAATGTCACACACTCCCCATCTTATCTACTCAAAACACATGTGCCAAAGAATACTGTCTCATTCATCATTCTGACCAACTCAAGTTTCCTTCTCTGAGTACTTCCCACCTACTCCTCTAATATACAAATCTGAAATATTTTTTTTGAGAAGGAAAATCCTTTTCCTTTCAAAGACCAGAATTTAATACCTCTGTGCTGATCACATAGTTTCTTATGTTGCAAAGTCTTAAATTAGAATGAAACCTCTTCTGAGAAAGTACAATGCCTTATGATGCGTTGCACTGTTAACAAGTTGATAAACTGAATTACATCTGCTGGAAGCCACTGCAATTCTGACTGCCCTTAGACAGAAACAGATAAAGATGACAGCTTGTATTTTATTGTTTCTGTGGGGATTAATCCACCTGTGACAATGCAGAAAGGTGACTGTCCCAACCTACACTGGGTCACCTCACTGGGTGAAAAGGCAGGAGGCTTGGATTTTCTCTGTTCCACTGAATGGGGAGTTACAACCCCTCTTTGGGTTCACTTTCTTACCATCTCTACCCTCCACTGGACCTTTACAAACTGACGAAGACTGAAATTTTCCAAAGTTCATAATCTGAAGATGCCAATTAAAACTTCCCATGAAAATGTAGCATTTGAGGGGTCAGGATGCAGCTTCCACACCAAAAAGCCAGAAGAGCTAGAGGTGTCCTCAGCCACAGCTGATGAACTGCTTGAATCCTTGTTCTTGCCCCACCTTGTGACTTCCACAGTCCAGGTGAATATCCAAAAATTATCCAGAGAACTATTTTTCACAATATATAAATAAAGTTAAACATTTAGGGCTTATTCCAGCATAAGGAAAAAAAAAAGTGTATCCTCAAAGGTTTTTTCATAAATAATTTTGTTTTAAACAGCTATGGCTTTGCTCTGACTTTGAAAGCCCTCTTACTAGATATGGTACCATCTGAGTGAGAAAATAAGAATGGGGAGAAGCCTTTTATGTTTATTCTTCACAGAGCTTTAAGAAGAATTCATGGTATCTTTTTTCAACTTTCTATTACAGATTTTTGTGCTTTTAGCAGAATTTGGCAAAGCTGCTGCTGGATGTCTGCATCATGGAAAAAGTGCTAGTGTCTCAGTGTCTGTCTCAGATGCAGGATACTTGTTCCATCCCCCCGGCCACATCTCCCAGGTTTTATAGGTATTCCCTGCACTTTAAAACAGTGCACTGCTAGCTCTGTACCTACCCTTGGCAAATTTAATCACAAGAGTTTTACAGCATTTGAGCTTAGGGATTACTTACAAGCTTTTCATTATCATTTGCCTCAGTAGGGCAATTTGAAAAACACTACTTAAGGAATGTCTTTATTCATACATGGGCATTCTGGCTTACATGCTTAATGCAGAATAAAGTTCTGCAAGTAAAGTACCACAAAGTCTTTGGAAAGAAAGACTTTTTTTGGTGTTGACACAAGACTGTTTTTTTTCTTGCACTGACAATGGGCTCAAGCTCACTACGCTCAGCTGCCAAGTGAGCAACCCAGAAGTTGTGATTTCTTTCATAAAATAGATTATATTATTATTATTAACAAAATGTTCAGTCTGAAAGAAAGTGGTCTCCCTCTAGTCTGGGGACCTGAGTCTGAAATAAGTGTAGAAATTTATGTTTAGGAGTCTGATCCTTTTAAGCAACCTCTGAAAGCTGATTATGTGATAGCTTATATCCATTTTTATTAGGCATCACAACTTCTTTGGTTTTGATGAAAAACTCACTGTTAAGTTGCTGACAAATGGCATTGGGCTACAAAACTGTTCTATTAATGCAGACCATGCTGATTACATGATTTGAAACAATCGATTTAATAGTACTCCAATTAAAAACAGTGAGAGATGATGAGAAACATAGAAAAAGGCAGAATGTAAGTTCTGTTCCTTCCTACAGACCTGTTCCCAAAGGTAAGTGAACTGTATTGTCCACTTAAGCCAAAGTGATCTCAGAAAATATCAACTCTGCAGAAGCACAGTTCTCCAATCTCCAATAGGTCTCAAGGACACATAAAGACTGGAAGCTTTTTGATAAAATTATCTGGGTTTTTCACTGGTTTTCTGTCATCCCCCAATGTCTGTGATCTGTAACAGCTTTCCATGAGAGAGGAGGCTGTTACTACTCTTTTTCTGAGGCTACACTGTGAGCCACTGTAAAGGAGATCTGGGGAACCACATTAATAGTTTTAATGACTGGAGGCTGTCACAAAGATATTGCCCGACTCTCTAGGAGTCCTTCTCTGCTAACTGGCCCTACTGAAATGTCACAAAATGAAGGTTTTGGAGATGGCTACATTGAAGAGGATAATTCTAGAGCAGGGAAGCATTGTCTTAATCCAGTGGGAAAATACAGGGGAAAATAGAAGGGCTCACCCAGCAGATAGATTTCTAGCTGAACAGTTGAATTTATCAGAAAGACAAATGTTAAAATGTGTGATAAAAACCATTTAAAGATAACCTGAAAGAACAAAACCAAATTATTCATCAAGAAACTTGCCACATCCTCAGTTTTCCGTTACACTCTACACTTTCATAACCAGTTTCACAGGGCTTGTCATAGTTAATTGGTTTTGTCTACCTTTATTTCTAAGTTTCTAAGTTGTGTGGGTTTATTTTATTACTGCAAGTGTCAGAGAAAACTGGAGTTTCTCATGTTATTCATAATATGGAAGAATCTACAGGACTATATCAATTTAAGCCCCCAGAAGCTCCCAATTCCATATAAAGTTGAGGTTATTAATTCTAGGTAAAACACAGCATTACTGTGCAAACACTGTTTCCCAGCTCTGATAAGCACTATCTATTCAGGCTGTCTCATTCAGAGCGTTTTCCTGTCTGGTTTTTCACTGAAAATGAAGTTTTACAGTCAGCAGCGTAAGTGGTGGGAATTAAATAAAACCAACAAAAAACCAAAACACACACTCCCCCCCTCCCCCCAAACTAGTAATTTTTAAAGGGCAACTGTGAAAAATGTATGCTAATAAGGGCATTTATCATCAAAAAGTACTATAACTCCTAGAAGTTATCCAAGCAGGCCCTTGAGAGTTCAAAGAAATAGAGATTATTAATATTTTGATGTTTCCAGCTAAAATGATTGAAATGATTACTCAAGGATTGAGGAGAAAGTAATTTGAATAGATACTGCTGTACATCTTATCCAATAAATACTAAAAATAAAATTCTGTAGAGACAGAGTATAATGCAAACATCTTAAAGGGTAGACATCAAATACAGTCTTGTAGCTTGATTCAATGAGCATGTACATTCACCTCTTAATTTATTTACTCTTGGTTAGAGCTGTTCCACTAACTCATCAGATAAACAAGCTGGTCGGTTGACTACATCCCGCCAGGCAGTGTCAGTTTTTAGCAGGTGTGCCTGAAGGACTCTTCCCTTCTGCTCTTTGAATCCTTCTGTAGACACTAATGAGCATCCCTCTTCAGCTTTAATTATTGGTCCCTGACAAGTCAACATAATAGGAATCAGCTTAACCAAGCATACTCCCCAGCGACATGTTCAATTACTCAGGTTGTACTTCTCTGCAAGAGGTCTGAGGGGTTGCTAATTTAACATTGTCAAAAAAATAAACAGAGGTATTGGTTACCATTTATCTTTTGACCCTTATGTCACCAAATCTAGCAAGATACCTCCTCCTGGAATAGAGCAGAAGATTAAATACTTCAAAGTTACTATTCTGCTTTTACTTTCTAAATAAAATTAATTACTACCTGTACAGTGATTTACATCAAACTATGTTTTATGAGAAGACACACTGACATTTTGACAAGTGTTTGTTGATGCATGATTGTATTTATAAAGCTGTTTGGTTTTCCAGTTTTATAAAATACAAAAGTGGTAGTATTTATTCATTCATATTTACTGCAAAAATAAAGTACTAGAATTGGTTAATTTTTATTTTTGGCAAATACAAACAGCTGTTTTCCGTAACCAGAAATATCAGTGTTAGAAATGAAAGTAGAAAGCCTTTTATTTAGCAAGCTCATTATTAAGAAATGAAATGGCATTTTGGAGGTAAAAAAAGACACTCTCTGCAAAAAGAATATTTACGAAATGTTTTAAAACTGATTAATTTCACTAGATTAAATTCAAATTTAGTAAAAAAGAAACAGAAATTATATTCCATTTTTAAAAAGTAAATTATTATTTAGTCTGACCTCAACAGGTAACAAAGGACCTAGAACCTTGTCCAACAGTGTTGGCCTCAAGTACTACATTTCTGGTGACCTAAACAGGTTTATTGTCATCCATTTAGGCAGCAGAATGGTATTCTCCTGCAAAAAAAACTATATTGTCAAATACAAAAATAGCAATAGTCTTGTCAAATGATTATAGTGTCTTTCTGAACATCTCCTAAACATTTACAGATCAAAATATGAGCGAGTTTTTCTTAGCTTTGTTCGAGTATTTAAGTTGAAAAGGCTGAAATTTTAGTGTTGCTTTACAGAATACTTCCAAAGGATGAAAATACTTAAAAATAGTCAGTATAATTTTGTATTGTTTCCTTTATCAACACATTTCACAAAAAATAAAATCTGAATGTTGCAGTACTGAAACATTGATGCAAAAGTCTCACATTTCCTCACTGCAGCAATAACCATCTTGACTGACCTACTGTGCTATTTACCAAACAGATACTAAAGCTTAATGCATATGACAATAAAGGAAGCACTCATTTTATAGTAAATATTTATGTAAGCACTTTGGACCACAACTAAGAATTCAGTAAAAACATGGACAAAGGACTTGCAAAATGGAAACTTCACGCACAAACCTTGGTTTGGGTGGAAGCAAGACCACACCTTGTATCTCTTACTATTTCACAACTACACACTCAACCTCTTCCAACCTTTTGATCTTCTTCCATGTTTGTCCCACCGCTCTTATACAACAAAATGACCTTTGAGTAAAGCTTCATTTTTATGTTTAGCAACATCCTTCTTAATAGATCCAAAATTTAGTTTCTGCTTATGATCAGTATTGCTATTTTCCTTAGCAAAGTTATTAACTGTAATAGCTGATTTTTTTTTGTGGAGGTGTATCAGTAGAAAAAGACAGAAGTTAGGCTCAGTTCCTGGAGCTCATAGTAAGTTCCAGGCAATAGAGTGGTTCTGGGCAAATGATGAATATACACTATGACAAACATACACAACAGCAGCACAGTATAAATACATATAATCAGATCTCATTTCAAGAATTTCTTCAGAGATAAAACTAAAAAAAATAGGACAGAAAATTATAGCCTCTAGAAATAAAAACTTTACTGTGAGTAGTAATTCTTAGCAAGCCCAAAGGGCCCTTGGTAAACAGCAGAGATAAAAGCTTCTGCAGGATCCATAACATGCCCAACAAAGCCATAGCACAGTTATATCAGTGTCTAACAACAGACTGTGAGAGTTCTGCAAACAAACACCATATGGAAGAACAGAAATCTGTTATTTAACCTAAAGCTCTCTAATTGCCTGGGGTTTAGATGAAAAGATCTTCCCAGCATCACAGAAATTATTCTTCTGTTCCTGAGCTTCAGAAATCTAACTCTAGGCTCCCTTCACTGCCAGTGGGATGAGGCATTTCAAAAGCTAAATATTCTGACATCTCCTAGAACCAAGTTTTCTCTTGATTACTCATGTGCTTTGGTACTAGGTGGTTGAAAATGAGGATACACTAGCAAATGACAGAACACATTAGGTACTGCCCTTTGGCAAGGAGATCTTTTCACATCAAGCAATGAGGCAAGTTCCCAGCTAACTAACATTTTGGAAACTTGGCAAAAATTAATCCAATCACTTAGATTAGGCACAGTAAATTTTTTCTTTATTCTTCCTTTCTCTATTTTTTCCAGGTAAGAAAAAAGGTTCTTTTACCAGCCTGGTGATTGCAGAATACACAAGAGCAGAGCAGAAAGCACGCAGCAAATAGGTTGCTTAGGTACTCACACACTACAAAGGAGACTCTCAGGACATTTTCTTAACCATCAAAAAGAAAACTTCTCCAAATAACTGTCAAGAGTGGGAAGCCTAATCCACAATGACTTAGTCATACTTTCAAATTAAAGGTAGGATGCTACAGAGAAAACAGTAAAAAGAATCACTCTTCTGGTATGTTTTCAGCCTTGGACAAAAAACCAACACATCTTTCCAATTTTCAGGACAGGCTGACATATCCTTAAGGTTTAGCAATTTTTCTTAATTCTCCACAGTGAGAACAAAGCAAACTAATGGTTTAAAAAAATCTGGTCTAAGATCACTAAATTTATAGCAGTGGAAGAGAAACAATCTTTCTTAATATAGCCACTTAATCCACTAAATTAGAGGCAAATATGTCACAGCATCAGCTTGTCACAATCTCTTCCTACCAGTGATGCTACACCAGGAAGGTTAATTCTCCCAACAAATCAGACAGACTGAATTCCCATTTCTTTTGGTGACTTTTATATGGCCGAAGCAGGTTCTTCAAAGCTGCTGCACTGTGACCTTTTACTTTCAGCAGCTGTCTGCAAAAGGGCTTCAGACAAACAGTTCAGAACCAGGGCATGACATGGAAACAAGACTTCACAGCCTTGGGCTAATGTGGCTCAGCACAGGATAAACAGTTTTTTGTCTATCTTTCAGGGTTTATCTCTTTTATGACTCATGTTGAGTAATTGTTTCCACATCCCTTTCTGTCATAAAGGACAGGGAACATGCTTGTTCAAGACAAGAGCTTTACAGAGATTTAGGAGGAACGGGACCCAATCTAGAGCTCTTGCTACTAAGTCTTTGGTTGGATTGGCTTTGTTGTTCTCCCTTTCACCCCTCATTTTTCAGCCCAACAGTCCAAGCTGGTAGCTGACTGTAGAAGAAACAGTCTCTATGAGGGCTCTGAAATCTGCAGTATGACTGCTAGCAGTGATAAATTAGAGTTATAATTGATATATCTCATTTCACTGCATATAAGCAAAATCACACACTGATAAGATAACACAAAAAGAAAATGGGTGAATGCAATTTAATTCGTCTTTCAGGAGATAGCAATCTTATTTCACTTTTGTTATTGAACAAGAAACATAATCTTACCCTGAGAAAACAGGAATTTAAAATCTTGCCTTCAGAAGTTCTACCAAGAACAAGAGCATTGCACTTACATCATATGAAAACACACCATGAAGTACAATTCAAGAAGCCAAGGTACCAAGAGGATCTTATTTACATGTTCTACTGCTTTATTATGTATTTATATTATGTACCTTGATTAAATCTTATCTCTTGATTCTATTATCATAATATGCCACTTAAAGAAACAAACAATCTCCACCCCCCAACGTGGGGGGAGGGCAGGGGGGAACATAAAACCACAAGAAAAGCATACCAGCAGCATCAAACCTCTCGTACTGGAACTACAAGTTCTGCTGGTTCATCAGCCAATACTGAGCTCCATAGCAAAGGCAGATTTGATGATACATAACAATGCTTTGTGTCAGCATGTGAAAGTCAATCACGTACCAGTTACAGAGACAGGCAAAAGGAAACTGGCTCAGGGAAGAGCTGGGCACTCCAAGGTGCAGCCCAGACTGATGCCACAGAACAGCTGCAACCTCACCACAGGTGCAGCTCAGCAGGGAAATCCCAAGTGTCATTTCCTACCAACTGACCTCTCTGAAACTCTGCTTCTCTACCCAAGCCACAGCATGGTTTTTGTGGCATGCACGTTCACCTGCAGTCTGCTAGAAATGGGGATGATGAATATGAAGACACTTAGGATTGGGAAAAAGTGTTAGGTCCTTCAGAGAGGAAATGATAGAAGATAGCAACTCTCAACATACACAGTTTTCAGTTTATACAGACATAATCACTCTCTCTACATAACTAAAATAATGACAAATCCAAGACTTGCTTTTAGTGATTTCTAGAAGAAAAGCAAATCAACCTAGATAAATTGCCACAGGTTACCCTCCTGTAGTTTTCTGCTGATTACCACATTTGCCATTATTGTACATGTCCAAACTCAAGATCAGATGTAGCAGAATATAAACTCAATTATCCAGCAATATCTAGTCTGATCTCCCAAAAACATTACTGAAAAGAGTAAGTGAATCTAAATCTGTGAAAAAAATGAGAAAGGCAGGGAAGGAAGTGAAAATAATCATTCTTCTCAACCCTTACTATAAGAACTTCCACTGTATTTACAGATAAAGAGATATCCTGGTTTTTAATTAAAAAAAAAAAGAGAAAAGGAAGCTTCCAAAGTAGCCTGACAACTGTTCCGCAATGTACACTCAAGCTCTGTGCCCAGATAGGCAAGAGATGTTTGCATGCTATTACTGATTAACCCATACAATATTTCACATGACACTTGCTCATTTGGAGCAAATAATTGAGAGAGTGAACAAAGCTTCAGGAATACAAGAGTAGTAGATTAAAAGTCTTACTCCACATAAAAGCAGTTTTCAGTATCTACTTTTTTTATAATTTTTCCAGTGTTTTTCCCTGATCTTTTTCTACATAATAGAACTGGCAGAATATGACATTTAGAAGGTAATTAAATTTTCAACTAAGTCTGCCAGGTTTTGGTAACACAATTATCCATGTATAAAGTGATGCAATGCAGATGTACAAGTCAGTCTCTTTAATACCTACTTCATTAACAATAAGCTCTTCAGTGTGAAAGTAGAGGACTCCACTCCCACATAACTATCCAATAAACCATCATGGATTTTCAGAGCTTTCATATGAACACAGAAATACTATCAGATGTGTTAGGCATGACTTCTTTTCTTGCTACAGTTCTTTTATATATGAGCATTGAGGTACAAGGCATCATCAGTTTAATGAAAGACAGGAAGAAACTATTCTATATCAAAGAGTAGTAAGAGAAAAACAAACAAAGTTAAGTACATATGGAAATCAAGAGCAGTCATGGCAAATTTATCTTCTCACAACAGCCAGAAAGTACTCTATTTTTTTACATTCCTAAAACAGACAACAAGAATAAAAATACTAGAGAGTGCCTCATTAAAAATACTGTTTCTTATTATTTTCCAGCTATCTTTTTCCTCTTAACAGTTTCATATTGTAAGACCATCACACTTACACTGCAACAGGTCTTGTAGGAACTATTTAAATCTGCTTAGGCTTCCACTCTTTTTATAGCTAATCTGATCAAATGATACAAGGAGAAAATTTGACAGGATGTAAAAAAGTGACAAGCATGTATGGAGTTAAGCAGCCTACCTATGGAAAGCACACAGAGAAGGTATCACCTTCCTTTAGCACATACTTCCTTTTGCTTATACATATGAAATAATAATACAAATAAAAGAAAGTTGGTCAGTTTCTGTAGTAGGCATGTAGTACTGGATAGAGAGTTACCAAAGGAATTGAGTAAAGACCATTTTAGTGGTTGAAATGGTAAAAACCATGCAATGTTTTGCCAGAACTTTCAGTGACTAGCTGAAAGGAAGAATTACAAAGCTTTTTATAGTATCTCAAAAATATGTCACTGTCAGTAAATCCATATTGCTGAGACATATTTAAGGAAAATAAAAAAATAAATACATGAGTTTTATTCCTATAGTGCATGTAGGCTTTCAGGAGGAGATTAGTTCCTATGCAGAGATGCAGCTGAGCATTTGTCTCCAAGAAGTACAAAATAATTCCCTTTAAATGCCTTTTATCTCTAACAGAAATTTTAAAAATAACATTCATTCAAAGGAAAAGGAAACAGAGCATATATGATGAGGAAAGTGCTCAGTGTGATGATCGGCTGACAGACCACAACATCTATCTTCACCTTGAGGGATGTGCAAAGAGAAATTGGAGTGTGTACACACAATATGTTTTTGGAGTTGATCCCTCCACAAATGTCATGCTCAATTGCAGTCGGTATTTATATACATTAGTGGCAAGGCACTGCAATGAGCATGCACTGTACATGTTATTATGTCTGTATGGTGCTATCTATTTTCATCACCCTACTCAGATTTAGAAACAGTGAATACCTTCTGTGACAAACCAGATGGATAGACATACACAAAGCCCAACTTAGTGAGAGTCTCACAAACTGCAAATAAGAAAAGTGTTCTGTTCATTAGAAAATGAGGCTGGAAGCTTCCCTTAAAAAGTGAATTATGATTATAAAAAATTATTGGTTGCTTTTTTTGGTTTCTGGTGTGTTTTTGTCTTTTTCTTTTGTTTGTTTGGTTTGGTTTTTTTTGTTTTGTTGGTTTTTTGGGCTTTTTTTCGTGGGGTTTTTTGTTGGTTTTTTTTTTAGTTTGTTTGGGTTTTTTTTACAGGCAGCTTCATCAGACCTCCCTTTATGTCTTACAACAATGTTACAATCCCATCTTCTTTTACTTGTGATAATAAAGTTTGACACAATGATGAAAAATAAAGTGTTTCAGAAAACAATGTCCTTATCCACCTCAATCCCTCATTTTAATGAAATGAATAGAACTGAAGAAAAAGAAGAGCAGCAGTGTAATATAGTTGCAAGCTATGCAATTGTAACAATTTTGATGGGAGCTTCACCTGCTGCTGAGACGCCCAAAGTCCTTTTGAAAAGTGGGATGATTTTCATTTACTATCCACAGACAGTAAACTACAAAATACAGCATAACATTAAGGATGTGATACATGCCAGGGAATCTATCAAACTCAAACACAAGTGTCAAGACTCAGGTGGACCCTCGGCACTGCAATGTTCCAGCAAGACCCTGGCACCAAATATTTAAGAATAGATACAATATGATTATAAAATGGAACAAATCCAAAGCAACTGCAAAAGTATGTGAGAAGATACATATTTACATGGATACAGATTATATGAGCAACATTTTAAGCAACTACTAAATGCTAAATGCACTAGGTGCTGGCACTGAATTCCAGCTTCTCACCATTATGTCTTAATCCAAGTAACATTAACACTTAGCATCAGAATACACGCCCCCCCCAGTCCCCCAAAAAAAGGCTTTCTGGAATGCTTAAGTGATAAAAAAGGGATTTACTAGATTGGTTTTGCAGAGACAGTATCACAGTTCAATTCTCATTGGTATGGACACTTGCCTTGCAGAGCATATCCTGGCTTTCAGTTTGTCAGTCTCGAAAGCCTGAACACCATTTTATAACAGTTCTTAGGAATTATGAAATCTAGCTATTTCAAACCATCAAAAGCACTGATTTAAGACATTTGACATTGAGGTTACGGTTTGCTTCACCCAGATCAAAAATTAATTTAAAATAAGTTAATCAAGTCCATTGATTTCTGTAAACTGTGATAAAAATAAATAACAGTCTTACTGATTTACTCTAAGAATTGTATTGTTTGTTTTTTGGGTTTGGTTTTTTTTAATATCAGTAAATGCAATGCAAATTTAGTGGTTGCTCGGGTTCAGTTAATATTGGGTACTCTAAAAAATCCTGAAACCTAAGCTTTGGGGAGACAGAGAGGACCAGGGAATGAGGAATGTTGTCAGTTTAAATACTCTGGATATGCACAGCACAGCCATTCTGAGACCTCCAAGCTGTCCTTTCTGTGTCTTCCCATTCAGTATCACTAAACTGAACTTAGAGACAGCTCATACTTTCGTTAGCAAGTATTAATACTTGCACACATTCATGAATGAAGAGGGACTGGGTGTACCAGAGAGCATCTCCTGAGCTGTTTCTCTTCTGTTTGGTTTGGTAGTGTCTTTGCTTTTAGAGAAAAGAATGAATGGCTTAGGTGGGTGACATTTTTGAGTCTGAAAGTCCAGGTGATTTCAGGGCACGTACTGGAACCACAGAGGTTGTGGATGATCCACCAGGGAGCTCTGGTCAGTTCAGACCCTGTCACACCCTGCATATGAAACACTGAAAATAAACTGTCTTCTGACTAGTATGGCAGTATGGAACAAGAAAAAAAAATATTTGAAGACAAAAATAATCCCTCTTATTCCTTAGGAAAAAACTACCCAAAAAACTTGGCTGACATAAGAAAGCAAAAGAGCATTTCCTGCACAGACTTCATAAACCACAGTGGAATATAAAAGAAACTTGTCTCTAACATATTCCCTGAAGCTCACCACCAGACCCAACATTAAGTGACCAACTTAATGATTTTCTCAGTTGCAGCGTAACATCTACAGGATGTTGACAATATTGCACTATTTATCTTTAGTCACAATGCAGAGTTGTTTTTTAGGCTCAGAATAGAAAACACTACAGATACTGAACAAGGTCTGACTGAGGTTTTAAATGCCATCATGCCATGATGAATTCCATGGTCTGCGGCATTGCTTTATAATCCAGCTCAGAGGGGAACAAATCCCTGGTTGAGACTTTATAAATGCCACTGTAAAAGAAAATAGCTTTAAAATTCTCTACTAACATTAGGCAGCACTGGAATTAACTCCACTCTTAATTTTAGGCTATGTCCCACAGCCTTCAGATGAGCTGTGTTTTACATCAAAGGAATTCCCATCTAATGTACAACAATGTGATCATGGGTCAGTGTGGTAAAGCTGAAGCTTCCACTCCAACCATATTCCTTCTCCTGTGTCAATCCTCAGGTGAATCCTAATTTTGCTCTGTGCTGAAAACAACCAGCAGCAATGTCCTGAGGTGACAGCTGTCAATAGCAAAGCTCTCACACCAGTCACCACTGCTAATTAATAGCTCTTCTTTGGACTGTTGATGTATTGAAGCTCAACAGACGTGACTGGCTTGTTAACAGCTATGAAATCTCAAGCTGGCAGCAGAAAATGATTCATTGCAAGGGTGATGAGTAAGTTTTGGTGAATTGCATGTTAGTGTTTTCTTTCCTCATTCCTCTCCTTTTTTGATAAAGCAGAACCTTTTATGTATTAGCATGCCTTATCATATACATTTCATTAACTTTAAATTCCTATTTTTGAAGATGTTTTATAGTAATAGTATTTCTGGATTTATGGAACAGTTTCACTTCAATACTAAAAAAATTAAGAGCAAAAATGTTATTATTTTTACAATAACATAGTGGGGGAAAAACCTGAAATTCTGAAACTGCTGTAACAAATTTGGTTGGACAGTTTTACTCCCTTGAAAAATCCATTCTGAAAATGTTGCAAGCCACCCCACCTATTAAAAAGGTATTGATATGTATTATGATGATGTTTCACACTGCAGTTTCACAATATGAGATCTTTATTAGACAAATTAACTGATACCTATGGCAACTGTGATCTGCTGAAGGACAGGAAAGAACAGAGCTCCATTTACCCATTGAAGAAGTCCTTTTCTGGTGCTTAACCATGCTTCATCCTAAACCACTGGGATAACAGTACTAATAGTCACAATTCCACCAGGGATTACAGCTCATTCCAAACAAGTTTCCAAAGTCCACCCTGGCAGCAGCATGCATTCAGGAACAAATACTCTCGGCTTTGCAAAGGTAATCAAGTTGGACATCAAATACTGCATTAATTAGCTGATCAGTGAGTAAATAAGACAATTTTCATCTGCAGTTTTGCTGCTGTGGTCATCAAAAAGCTTTCAATTATCTGACCTATCACAAACAAGAAGGCAAGGTCTACTTATTTTTCCTCAGAACCATGTTAATTTTCATTAAAATTTATGCTATTGTTCCAAGAATATATTCTCTAACTTTGTAGGGGCTAATGAGGATAACATGGTAAGGAGGTAAGGAGGAGGTCTAAGCATTAATGTGGTTTTGTATTTTTAAGAATTAATCAGACACTTGTAAAAGATAGGAAAGTGGAAAAGGAGAAATTAGGGGGAAGGGGAGAAAAAAAATGGGGGGGGACAGAAAACAATGAAAGCCTCTCCCTACACAGAAACACAACAATAAAAACAAACAGGGGTCTTCAGAAGGGAAGTAAAACTAATGAAGGCAGTGGTGAAAGAGCTGTATAAAGGGCAAATATACCAGTGTCAGATAATACAATGGCAATTAGCCAACAGACAAAGACAAAAGTCTCACATCAAAAGGAAGAGGATTTAAAAAACATACGTTATCTTGTTTCCCAGCCCTCGAGCAGCCAGGGCATTGAGGCTGCAACAAGATCCTGGTGGTGGGATACAGTTCAGTGCGGCCATTTACATCTTATGGGTAAGCAGAGTTGGGGTCTGAACTAATCAATTATGAAAGCAAGAAAATCCATATTATTATACACTGCAGCCAGCTTAGATTCAGAAGGAATTCAGAGCAAACATCATCAAGACAACTGTGTACCTCATGGGAGGAGTCTGACAACACAACCCTGCAACCACATTTCACATCCAATTCTACCTCCTGTTTTAAAATTACCAGACAGCAAAGGACAACCAAGTCATTAACAGGCAGTCTGAAGGGGCACAGGAAAATGTTAACTTTGTCATCTGCTTTTGACTGCCAAATCATAATGCTTAAATTCTCCCTCACTGCAAGGATATATTTTTTGATGGTGATGATACTGATAACCATTATGAAAATTTATATCTCAAAAGTGTAGAGCAACACACTAGATTTCAAGATTATTTCATGCTTAGAAGTTGTTTAACAAAATGCAAAATGGTCTTGAAAGCATTGTATCTAAGTTTTTACTGGAATTCACCAAGATAAGCACTTTATTTTTAAATGTATAGTCAAAGCACAGAAAGGAAACATGAAAACACACATAAAGCCAATCCTCATGGATCAACACCAACTCACATCAGGTTCTTCAGGAACGTAAGATGACTGACAGTCTCCTCTGATTTTTGTATTTACTCACTGGCTTAACTTCAGATTGTACCTCCCTGTCAAGGTTCTTGCAGAAAATTAGCACTAAGGAAATAATGGCCTTCCAAGTCTGTGTTTATTATTGTTTTATTCCAACTGAACATGACACTTGGCAAAAGCAGCAGACTCTCCCTCTTCCTTACAGCAGTTTTCCTTCTTCCGGTCCCTTTCTCCCCTCCAAAACCTTCAAACCAGATTCTGAAGTGAGTGGACTTATTCAATAATTCACAGCCAGCCTCTGTGCAACATTTCCCTTCTGAGGAAATTCATTTGCCCTGCTTGCTTAGCTGGAAAGGCGGCTTTTCGTCCCTCACTGCAGGTGCTGCATTGCTTCTTGGTTTTGTGAAGGCAAATCCCCACCCCCTTTGAGCAATACTGCTGGCACTTACTGGCATACTCTGACAGGCCGGGGGACTTGTCAAAATGTATCCTAGCAGCCCCCAGCCTCAAACCCAAAGTGTCTATGGAAAACTCTGTGAATCTACTTCCTGAGTTAATCCAAAAGACCTTTACCAATGCACAACTGCAATTAATGTGAAGGTTGTTACAAAAAACAGATGAGTACAGATGTTGAATTTTAAATCTATTTGGAAGCAACCCACTATATCACAGTATAGAAGAATGGCAAAGAGATCCCAATGGGCTTTTCACATACTAAGCCCTGAGGTGGCAAGATGATGTATTGTTTCCATTTCCAAAGGATGTAACCTTCTTCAAAATACCCCAAAACGACAAAACAAAGCAAAAACAAAAACAACAAAACTGTAAAGAAGGGAGGATATGTTTCTTATAAAAAGGGATGGTTGCTATGTTATTTGCCTTCCTATGACACTGCTGACATCAACAGCCAAAACATGACTACATGCAAGTGTTTTGGTGTGGGATTTTTTTCTTCTCCATTAGTTTTATAAGATTGGCTAGGATTTACATGAAAGGTTGTTGATTACCTAAGGCAAATAACATGATCAAATAGATTAAACTAAAAGCAACCAGCCTCAACAAGCAAGACACAGAAGGCAGATTCTATGAATGACATACTCTCTGCTCTACCTGCAGACTGTAAATCATCACAGGCTTACTTGACAGTGCCAGGCATAGGCAGAGCAGCACCAAAACATCATGAGTCCAAACACTGGGGTTTTTTTCCAAACAATTACACTCTTGAAAGTGGAAAGTGAGGGTGTTTTTTTGCATGAGTCCCCCCACCCCCATCCCCCTCTTTCACATTCAAACTCTTGAGGCAAGGCAATTTGACACTGGTTTCTGTAACAAACCTGGTCAGGCAGGATTTCTCACACACCCTGCACAAAAGGCTAACCTCTCACAAAGTACTTATTGGAGATTTACGTCAAGGTTGAGTGAACTGCAGCCAGGGAACTGAGCTCAAAATACTGTGTGAAAGGCTCCGGTGCTAATCACTAAACCAGTGGGTTAGCTGGAGAGGAACTGGGGAGAGGGAAACAAAAAAAAAAAAAAAAAAAATACTCTTTCTAGTATATAATTTCCAATATTCGGCTACAATACAACTGAAAATTTTCTCTAATTATCAAAATACTGAAATAGCTATAATGAAAGGAAAAATCAGCTTCTATATTCACTTTTACTCCATATTTCAAATAACATGGATTCCATATTTCCAATGAAGGGATGACTATATTATGCTGTAACTCAGACATTGATCTTAGTTTTTGCAGAAAGAATTAAGGATTTGTATACCACTGTCAGAGGTGAACACTATTAGACAAGCAACTATATAAAGTGACTAACAAGCGGTGATAGATCTTGTCCAGGCAGGGCCATGTGAAAACACATTAACTAACTTGCTCTGTCCTTTCAACACAGACACACCATGCTGCTCTAAGTGTAAACTAATGCACTGAGAGTTGACAGTATATGTTGCCTTGTGCTCACTGCATTCAAAAAACCAGCCAACCTTTTCTATCACTGTATCTTTGCAGTCTAGGTTCAATGTGTTCTTTACAATTAAAACAGTGTATTACACAGCTGGTTCAGCTGAAATGTATTCCAAGAGGAACTCAGATGTTGCTCTTTGGTCACCATTTATCCAAAAGTTATTTTACATTCAACAGAAAAACCTTTTCTCATCTGAATAGTGGAAGACATTTAGGAACTCATTAATAAAATAAGGTAAGAAGGAATATTCTAAACACTAAGTAGACTTTTCATTTTAAATGCTGCAAAGCCTAAAGTAAAGCTGTACTGAGATTCACACATTACAATTTTTGCAAGCTATAAACAGCCCACATTCCTTCTAGGAGGTCATAGCAGCCAGACTTATGACCCAGCAAAAAGCCCTTTTGCTCTCTCTGCAGGTTTACAATGGATGGGAAGGAGAATCTTATTTCCCACAGAGAAATAAGATTATTATGTGACACACTGTTGCACTAAATTAGATCTACTATTTGTTTTGTAAAAGTTATAACATACTGTTTAAAATGCCATTATTTTGTAAAACAATGTGTTTATCTATTATGCAGACATTGTATATGAACTTAATTGATCTAGTTGCTCAAGTAACTTTATTCCCCCTAATTTATCCTCACACCACAGTACAGAGGCAACAAGCCCTGGCACAGCAGCTTTCCAGCTTACTGCAAACTACAGGAGAAAAAAGTACCTACTACCAGAGTAGTCACCAATGTTAAAAAAAAACCACAGCAACACAAAAATCAACAAACAAATTAATGTATTATTTAAGAAATTCAGAATTACCTTTCCATGACTGCTGTTATAAAGATAGAAATGTTAAGAAAGACTTTCTTCATATTGTTGCAAGAATCCCAGCTGCTGAGCATTTACTGTTGCCCAGTAAAATTGGGGTGGATAAATTCCCTGCGGCAATAAAAATGCCTATAAACCCATAAACAAGAGACACATCAGGTCCCTTAAAGAAAAAAAAGAGGACACCATTAGGATGGCCTTTCATCATTTGTGTATCTGAAGGGCTTAAGACACATTTTCCTGCCTAAATATAATCAGCAACATTACCACATTAGTACCCTCAAAAAGTCTTAAAGTGACAAATGACCAAAGAATTGTCAGTGTTTGCTAGTTGTATTGGGTAACATAAAAGAACAAATTGCAAGGCGAAGTTATTACAGATTATTTTGTGGTGAGGAGGTTAGATCAACTTTTAAAAAGCAGTCAATCATGCATTTCAAGAATAAAATAATTTTGAAACATCCAAAGATTACCATCTTTTCTGGATTTTGAAACATCCAAAGATTACCATCATATCTGGAAAACTCAACATGATGGGGTGCCACTGTAGATGGTGATCATTTTTTCCATGTAACTGGGTTCTCTGAAGAATTATGAGTGTTCTGCTCCATTACGTGCTTGCATTTTTTAAGTTCATGGACTTCTTATGACCATGAACCAATCCTTAACCCCTCTACTTTCCATGCTCGCCTGGCACAATATCACAGTATCTTTGATAGCTCTCCCTCACAGAAACCCTGCCTGTTTGCTAGTGCCTGGTGCAGAATGAACACAAGACATTTCTTTTGTAAGCACCTCAAAATACAGGGGGATTTTGTTTGTTTAGTCTTTGAATGATGGGTGCTTGGGGGCTGGATAAGCTTAGGAGATCTTTGAACAGAAAGCAGTGTAGAAAGGCATTATGTGCTTGTAACAGAGGATTCAGAAGAGTCTGTAATGGTCATTAAGGGCTGGCTTCTCATTTTTCTTGGCAAGCCTTGGCATTTTATACAATTAACTCACTCAAAAACTGTTCTTTGTATTAGCATACCCAAGTGGGAAATTATCTAGAGTCACTTGGACTTGCATATTTGAATTTACTCACCTGCTTTTTTGCCTGTAGGACACCAGATTTACCCCAAACATAACACACGGAGAATTACAGCAGTTCATTAATACCACGGATCTTCAGCCATCTAATTTACAGGCCTCAATTAAGAAAGTAATCATTGTTCAGGCTTTCTAAATTGTCAGACAAGGTACAGAGAAATTATTTGAGAAAGCAGATGTGCTACTTTTTTGATTTGCATTCTGGGAGTACCTCTCTTTATTCATTGTGGAAAGAGCCTAAGAAAACTACCTTTCTTACTTAGGTATCTCATTTAGGATGCTATTAGGTGATAGAAAGATTCCTATATTCTCACACTTTCAGCTGAAAAATTTTGCATTTTTGCCTCCACTCTGTACATAAGAAAGGTTACTGACTCATAAGAGCCCAGTTATGGAGCTTTTTTTTCCCTTTCTCTTTGAAGGACTCTATTTTTTCCAGCAGTTGTCCATGCCCATCACTTAACCCAACTAGTAAGACCACACAAACCTGGTTTCAAAATACAAAATTCAGAGCATTATACTATGCACACAGTTTGCAGAAATTCATTCTATGTATCCCAGCAATTGCAAGGTGCACGTCAGCTAAATGAGGTGATGAAAAAGTACAATGGGCCTGAATATGAATGAAGAAACCCACACACAATGCTGACCCTACTGACAGTGGTAGAGGAGCAGGAGAGCAATCCTGACATGGCTTAGTAAATCAGTGAAAGGCCTGTGCTCCATGTCTTCATTTCTCAGTTGCTGTTTCAAATAAACACTGCTGAATGTTTAACAGGAACCACCAAGAACATTAGCTCAGAGTTTGCCTTTCTGGATTGAAACATTTGACAAATGTATGAACGATAGAAAAATCACTGATAATCACTTAAGGATTCTAATACCTTAAACTGGATGTTAGCAGAATGTTTACTGCACTTTGGGATGGATGTTACAGAATGGAAAGAAACAAAGGCATTTACCCCACAAATGAGAAGTATAGAGAAGTAAAGCACTAAAGGCTCGTTTGAGATGGAAAAAAAATCTTATTGCACAACTTAGGACTAAGCTTCTTGGGTCACTTTACCTAGTTAATTCCTTGAAATGCTTTCTCTTCAAATCCCTTATTCCCTCATCTGTCCTGGCTCTTACAGGCTGTGTCTTCCTGACTTTTTAGTAGTTAGCCAAGCGGGAGGACATACTCATTTTTCATATAGACACACACCCCAGTGTGTGAAGGAATTATCCCCAGTTTTATCCAAGTAAGCTCTTAAAGTTTTCCTTTCCATCATACTCCCCTTTTCTACTTCACAAATGCCTTCTCATTCCATCTGATATTGCTTTTATCTTACAAAGCCATCAATCTAGCATGTCTTTACATATACTTGCAGAGAATGACTGTGATTTTGCTCTATACAAGGACTGACTAGTACTGAAAATACAGCTTTCATCTTCAATGGCCTTACATGATTCCCTTCTCAAAGAACTGTCACTCTTGAGATTTAGACACACACATAAAACAAGAAAAATAAAACCATGAATAAAAAATAATTATTTCATGAAATAATGTTGTAAGCTTTAGCTAAACCTCCCCCTTGCCTCCTTGATTAAAACCATACTAGTATTCCCCATTAACTGACAAATTATGTTACGGAGACAGAAGAGTCATTAACTGCAGATAGGCCAAAATTTTGCTTTCTACCTCCAATGATAAGGCTGCCATTCGGACAAAGCAGAAACAGGCACTCCTTTTATTTTTTATCACCTCCTGTAATTGCTGTGTGGTGGTGTAAGTGTCTGGGCTTCCTTCATAGCTACTGGAGATAAAGCCAATACAATGAATGGCCAACAATATACAGTCCTCTGACTATATAGAAATATTTTTTTTGGATTTGGTAACTCACTTTTGTACTTCACAACTATGTTGCTTAAATTTGCATTGGCTCCAAGAATCCTAGACAGATAATTCAGCCACAGACACTTCCATCACAATTAGATGAGACAAGTCCCGCCCTGAAAGTCCATGGGATGGAGTAACTTCAGAAAGGTTGTTTTTCCCTAAGATCTAGGGATCATTTCCTAGAGCAGGAGTCACAGCCAATGCAAAAACTCTCATTTATTTCACTGAAATCAGGTCCAGGTCAAATGGCGTAATAAAATAATATGGGGCCAACAGACCAGAGAGAAACCACTGTTTTTTGACCTGGAGACTTCAGAATGACACCTGCATGGCACACAGGAAAAAAGGGAGGGCTTTTCTGTAACATGTAAATATAAGAGTGATTGAAAATGACATTCAACGCTAATGCCTTGTTTCAGTTTAAGAACTACAAATTTATTATGCCTTTTTATTAAAATGTTCTATGCCTGAAAGCAAGTTTCTGGATTTCTGAACACTGCAGCATATTTCATGTTCTGAACTTGTACAGCCTTTCTAAATTCATATTCCAGCTTAAATTTCAGTGTACGTCAAACACAAGGTGTTAGGCACACTCACTGCAGTTCTCTTCATACACACAGCCCTGTTCTGGCTTATACCTTCCAACAGCGAACCTGCCATCTGCAGTGAAAGCCATGTCTTGTAAATGCAATTTATAGTTCCCAGGTCACGTTCAGACAGCTTCCTTAGAGGACTCCATCTGTTTTGAAGCTCTTATCCTTTTTTTCCCCTGTCCTATAATTACACTGTTTTTCCCAGTAACTTCACAAACTCTCTTAATGTGTCCTTTCTATTCCTTTTGAAATCTTAATGGCACAAAGCCCTTCAAGTTACCAAATGATGGTAACATTGGTTAAAAACTTCCAACATTCACACAGAAAAATAATAAAAAGGTAATTCACTTTCCTTGCCATCTAAAAAGCCAAATCAAACTTTGTTCTTAAACAATTTAATATTTCAACAAAAATGGGACAATTTCTTTTTTTACGGGTTCGCACTAGCACAGTGTTATCTTCATATTTCAGGCATTTTTGCTCCTGGTGTTATTAATGAAAGGTAACTTAAATATATCAAGAGTTTCTCTTATGACATTCTGGACATACCAACTAGAGAGTGAAATAGATATGCCAGTCATGGTAAAGTTCTCCAGAAAATCCTAAGAGAGGAGAAAAGGCACACATTGACTTTCCCTTTGGAAATACCATTTATTTAAACATGTTTCCATTACACTTTCATATCTAAACATTGATATAAAAAATAATACTATCGGGTGGTTAAACAGATTTTTTCAAGTCACCAAGTTTGCATAAGACTTCTAAATTTGATGATACAGATTTATAAAGCATATTTATAATTTTGTTCATTATTTAAACAGTTCAGAGGGGGGCTGAAATGTTTGATCACTCATTGACAGCTATTGAAAACAGCTCTCACTTTACAACTGGGATATACCTTAGAAATCACAGAGCAGTGGAAGAACTTCTGACAACTGCAAGCTAATAAATGCAGCTCAATTTCAAAAAATCATGCAGAAAAATCCATACTCTTCTATAATTCTGTCCTGACTAGGGACAGTATCACCACTTTGAAAACTCAGCTGGTCTCCAGATGGAGTCTTCCTGGTTTAGCAGGAAAACAGAGCAGCAGCAGCGGCACAAGTATGATTCAGTGAAGGCACTGGTAAGCACATTCAAAAAAACATGACATGTAATTTCTATTGAGAAACAAGTGTGAAGTGGACAGAAGTGCTAAAGGTCACCTGAATCCACTGACAGCAACCTACAGTCTGCAAATATATCAGACAAGCAGATTTTCCTCCATATAAAAATGGCTTTTACATCTACAGAAGGATCACAGCAGCTTCATCTGAGAGCTATGACTTCACCCTTTAAAAACTAAATAGCATTTACTCTCCAGGATTCGGTGAAGCAATGCTGAACAGGATCATCAAGAGGATAAGGTTAAAGTGAAGAGAGCACAAACTCTCCCAAATATCCTTCCTGTTGTTGCTATGTTTCCACTAGCTGCTCGTGTCTCTACAGCCTTTTATCTGAACTACGTAGGTTCACTCATATAAATAGAGCATATGCTACACATCTATAGTCAGGGGGTTTGTATAACATATGGGTATTTTCTAGGCTTATACAGAGCTGGCAATACCACACTGTCATGCTTTTGCACAGTACAAAGAGAAACTTAAGACCACGAGGAATTGGTCAGGCTGAAATATCCTTTCTGATATTTCACAAAGTGTAAATACAACTGTTAAGCTTTTCTTTCTCCATCTAGACAGATATTATAAATTTATTTGAGAAGGCATGGACTAATCTCTTGCATACACCCTCAATTCAATCCATCCCCTCTCTCCTTTGACACTGACTATGGACTTTGTAGTCATTTCAGCAAGTTTACATTTTTTCTCAGTTATTTCTAACAAACCACACTTACATGGCAGGGAGATGAAAGGTTGAGCAAGATTCTCAGTGCTCATGAGTAAAGTCCCTAACAAGGCACAGCTGATCTACAGACAGACAGACAAAGATATCAACCATGTGTTGAAAATAAACAGTTGCAGTCAATTCTCTTGTGCTAGAAGCGGGGAAGAGCGTGCTGGCAATATCTGAGCAGTGAGAACGATGCTGCCACTTCCCTGGACCTGCGTTAATCCGGTGATGGGAGTATGTTGTTTATACAGTCACAGCTCTCATGTCTATCTGCTGTTCTCACCATCTTGACCTGACATGAATAGTTTTGAAACCATTTGTTCTTGTCAGAAGTGTGATAGCATCACAGGAAGGCAAACTGGTCTGCAAAATAACAGCTCTGAGAAACAAGAGAAATGTCTATAGTAGACACACAAAATTTCAGCTATTTTTACAAACCTTTCTGCTTCCCAACTACCTTTACCCAGTATTTCCAAAGCAATATTCATAAATCTCAACAGTGGCTTCTTTGGAGGCTACAGTGTCATAAAAGTGTGTATCTGCAGAAGTGCAAAATACATTTTTGTCCCAAATCATACAGCCGAAGAGAAGCGTCTTGGCTTTTCCTACCCCATCAGTCATCCCCCCCCTCCTGCTGAGGCAGTCTAAGAAGCTACATCATGGATTTACAAGCACTCACCTGTGAACAGCTATTTAATACCCTGAGGTGAATATGCTCATCAACAGCAAGTTCACCTGTTTCTGGTACGTAATATTAGACTAAATATTTGCTATCCTCCTGCTTATTGTGAAGCAGTATTTTCTTAGCAGTAATGTGACTCTGTTGCTGTAGTCAACATATTGTAAATGCCTGTATTTTATAGAGTGCGCTGCAGGTTTCAAAGCATTTTATAGCCACTGGAATTGTCAGGTACCATACAATATGGTAAGTCCTCTTAAAAAAACCCAACAACTTTGAAAGGATAAAAATACTTTGGCTGTATACTTCCCAATGTATGTTGTAAATATTTACATTTACAAGCAGGAAAATGTTTTCAGTGAAATGAAACCAGAACAAAAACCAATGGGTCCATGACATGCTGGGCAGATCTAGAATACGAACACGCCATAGTAATGCAACACTGGAACAGACTTCACATATTGTATGCACCTTAAGCCATAAAAAACAGTAGGGAGCCTTTTTGCAAGCAGCAAACCATACAGTGATGTATAGCAATAAGTGGTTGTACCTGTTGTGGCACAAGGCCTTCTATAAGCCCTCACAGAAGCATTTTACTAAGTCCTTCCTTCATCAAAACTTTATGATTTTTCTTTTTACTTTGCAGACTTCTTGCTGTCACAGCTACCAGTTCCTATGTGTATATCTGCAACAAATGTCGACTGGGTAAGATATTCCTCCTCTTTCAAAAACTTTCTGACAATGTCAATTCCAAATGTAAAATGGTAATTAACTCTAGGTTGTGGAAGATTTGCTATTTATGGAATTGTTTAGCTTTTTTCAAATGAACCCATACTAAGCACTGAGAAAAGAGAAGGTTTCTGCATTGTTCATAGAATTTGCAAGTCATTATAAGGAACAGCAATTTTAAGAAAAGCAAAGATATTTACGAGAGAGAGAAGAATATATAGGACAATTAGAGATTTTGTGTATCACTTTCACTTAAAGTACATATAGAAACTCTGTGGTACATTCTGACAATTCATAATCCAACTGCAGCAGAAAAAAAATGGGCTTATCTTATTAAAGAAAATCAACAGTTCAGTAACATTTTTGTGAAGACAACTCATGTTTAAGAACATAGCTTGTGAATATTATTAGCACTATCTGTTCAAAATACATTGATGGAATCAATGAAAAATAAAGTACTTGTCAATATGAAAAAAGTTACAGAAAACTAGGGCTGAAAGGAGTACTTATTATAATTCAACTAATCAAGGTTCCATGTATTTTAGCACTGATTGAGACTGTATTTTATTACCTATGAAAGCAGTATACCTACTGAGAAGTTACTGCATTTTATACTTGCTATTTCTCTTTTAAACAGAGAAGCTCTAAATGCTTCCTAAAAATGGGAAAACCTATAGGAAGCATTAATTAAAAGAACAAATACTTAAACTTCCATTATGGACTTATTATTATTATTACTTCCAGATATAACCAGGGTCTATGTGAAATAACTATGGAATAAATCTGGGTGACAAACTCTGGACCTGCACAAGGTGTCAGGACTGGCGAGAGAAGACTGACAGACAATAATACAGAAAAGTTTAAGTATCCCTTTTTCCCTACCCAGAAAAGTTTTGACAGATTTGTTTGTTTTCATGTTGGAAATTGCACTGATTTTCCTGGAGTTTCAGGAGAAAAGGGGAAATTCTGACTAAAAGGAAAGATAATTTTAATCAACCCTTGTTGGTAATGTTAAAGATTTTTTTCTTTTTCCGAGCAAAAGAATATGCTGATTCCTGTTTCACACAAGAAGAATGGTTATCAATTTGGTTTTTTTAAGATTTAAAATTATTTTTAACAACACTATTTATGGGTTTAAATCACTACAGTTATTTTGGAAACAAAAAAAATATTATCATTATGAGACTGAAAGCAGATTCAGGTCAATGCAGTGTAACACTTAACATAGTAATCAATAAAAATGTCAATACAAACAATTCCTAAAGGCACCATATGACATTCCAATGGGGGAGAGGGAGGGAATTCTTCATTTTCTACTTAGACGCCTTGCTTCCTTTATCAGCAGATGGCAAACAAATTACTAGTTCAATCCATATGTCTGTATCTGATAGACAGTGTTTTACAAGTCTGAAATTAGTTTGAAACATTTTGAAGTTGGCCAGACTACAGAGGAAAACAGGATAACTTTGTCTATAATGAAAAGTTGGTTTTGTCATAACAAATACTTCCACAAGCTACTACCCATCCAGACTCATTCAGTCGCTAATGGAATTGTACCCAAAGACATAATCTGTGTTTAACAGACTAACAATTTGTAGTTTCACCCATTCTGTTCTTCTGCTGTGCTCCAACATGTCTCCTTCCACTAGCTGAGGTTTACTAAGTGGTGCTGATGAAAGCAAGCAAGGCCATGAGAATATTTCTGGTGGGAAGGGTATCAGATGGCGAGGGCCGTTTGTGCACAGGCATTCCAGAGCAAACCTGTCAGAGCACAGCCTGCAGACCAGCGCCCGGCCCCAGCCATGGCACAGCACACACGCCGAGAACAAGACTGAGATACTTTTGCTTAATCTCTCCCCATCAGAAAGCCTCTATTTGCAATGCAGACAATGTATATTTTAGGAAAGGCAGAGCAGAAAGCCTAGACAGATTTTATAACAAAGTGAATGGTTTGGTAAATTTCTTTCAAAAGACAGCTCCAAATCTGGAGAATTTTAATGACTTGTATTATAGTAAACTGTGAGTTCCATAAAAGAATGAGGGGGGAGAGAGCCAAACCAAACTAAAGAAGACAAGGAAAGAGTGGTTTCAGTGAACTTTCTTTGCAACCTGGCCAAGGAAAGAGGGAAGCAGACCTATACTGATAAAAACAGCTGACAGCAGGGGTCTAGAGGCATTCACAGCCAGGCAGAACACCAGGCACATCCAGCAGCTCTCCAGGCACTTGGGAGCCCTTTTGGTGTGGATTCCTGGATGGAGTTTCAGTTCACTCATCAATACTTACAAAATTTAATTTGTTTGCCAGGGACGAACAGCACCAGCACAAATAAAATATTTCTCAATTCAGTGCTTTTAAAAATGTTCTTTACTTCCAACAGACATACCTGGGGGACAAGTGTCCAAAATAGTTTATGCTTCACCTCTTAAGCAGGGTATCGCTAAGAAAGCCCTCAGATACTTTTAGCAGTGACTACGGTTTCACTCCAAACTGTCTATTTACTCACTGAAATAACGCATTTCAGAAAAAGCTTTGTCTAGATGTCTACAATGCCAACTTGGGGCAGTGAAGTTGAACGCAACACCTCTTCTGAGATACACAAAGATGACCATGAGGATTTAATTAAAATGTGAGAAGTCATTTATACCAAGAAACTGAGGGTCCAAGTTTAACAAACATCAACTCTTGAAGTCCCTACATCACACATGATAGTTGTTATAGATAACCACTGCAAAGACCTCTACCCTTCAACCATTTAGCTTGCTATTAGAAGGCAAAGGCAAATCAATTAAGTGATGATCAAGACTACAGTCCTAAAGGCATGAAAAGTATATTTAAAACTTATGCTAAGCAGAACATAATTTTCTGTAATGGAAAAATCAGTAAAGTTGTAACAGCTCTCTACTTTAAAAATTATTAATATTTGTCCTACAAACCATTCTGCTAAATAATTGCAGAAATTTTGTTTTCAGTCAAAAACCTTTTTTCACTCTTAATTATGAATCTAATTTTTAAAATTTATTTCTGATTTTTAACCTAATTTAAAATTAGTAAACATACACACATATGCACACAAACATATGTAGGTGCCAAGATATTTACAAGCCTCGAAGCCTGCAAGATTTTAATCATGTCTTCCATTAAGTCTCCCCACCCCTAAAGGTCTGCATAAAGTAGGGTTTATGAGAATCTTAAACAAAAGAAAATATTTAAGTTTCTAGCACACCTCAGTCAAACATAAATGGATTTCAGTAATATACTAACAGGTACTGTGCCATAAGTGGAGGGCTTTATGGATGTTTTGTTTTCTTCATCAGTTGCAGGGAGTAATGTCAAAATAGCCATCACAGGATGAGTCCATAACAGAATTGTGAAGAAAACATTTTTCTCAAGAAACAGGTTGACTAAACTTATTCTGCATAATGCGAACTTTTAAAGAGGTCTGGAATACACCCATTTTGGGTTGGAAGAGGAGCTGCCATGAAACACTGAAAAAATATAAAATACAACCCAGTACTTTCTAACTCAAAAGCACAAATCCATGAACATTAAAGCAGTTACTATCAGAAGAAAAAAAAACCCTCATAAATATGTAAAGATACTATTCTCCATGTCTTGTAAAGGGGATAATAGCATTATATTAAGTTTTGCTTTGATTTGTAAGCTTTCACCTTGTGGTGTTTGCCCTACAGCCTTTTAGTCATGTACAGACTGGAGAAGTGAGAGCTTTGAAGTGTCCAACTTCCAGTGAAGTTACTAACATTTTTTAATAAGTCTTAAGAGGTCTGTGTGTGATTTACTGTAATTTCAGAACAAGCTCAGAAATTCACCCTAACTTGGAAAGAATGGGAGCGTCATTTGAGCACATTATCACTGTTAGGGCAAGGGGGGGAGAGCGGCATGAAAATAATCTGGAACGTGATCAAGTCAAATTCAAAATACTGTGTGTATAAATGTTATTACTGAGATCTTTAAGGGCAACAAGACAGTTTTGTATAGATGAGATTTTTTTTTGCAACCAGTAAATATAGTTTAAGTGATTCACAGCCAATTTTTATAATTGCAATGAAGCAGCTGTGATCAAACTCTATTTGTAGAATCATAATAAATTTGCCCCACCTACTAAAATTAGGTCTAAGTATCCAAAATTCCCATTTGAACATCTGACTGAACAAAACAGGCATTGCTCCATGCCAAAAACTGGAGGAAATAGACCTAAAATATGCCATTTTCTCACCAGAAATTGTAGGCTCCCAGAATAACATGTGAATTAAAACTCATTTCAAGCTTGTTTGCATTGCTCCTCATTCCCATTCATAACAAATTTCTTGACAAATGTTCTGATTATGTCTCTTTTTTCCTCACTTTTTTAATTTAAACATAATTTTCAAATCACAGACAGTCTTGCAAGGAGAAACAGCTGATAGTACAACCCATCTGAAAATGGAAAGGGTAGAATTTTACTCTCAGTAAGAGCTGGAGGCAACTTACATGATTAAAGACTGTACTGTAAGCCATCGTTAAAAGACTTCTTCCCGTAAGTGAAAATGTGCAGTTTGCTACCATACACATCAGAGGCACATAAACCAAAATGAGGTCAAAGTCAACCAAGAAATGTAAATGTCTTGCTCCAAAATTCCTGCTTTTGCTTTTTCTTTTCCTCCCCCCGCAAGGCTGAAGGAAAGAACAGAAATTTTAACAAAGTTAAAATTAAAATCTGTTTTTTCAGTTTTCCTCTTTCATTGGTATTCTTGAGGAAGTTTGCATCATCACACTCAGAGAAGATAACCACCAATATTGATGCAGGATGCCTATGAATCAGGCTCCTCTTGCTTCCACTATCATAGAACTGTTGCACAATAGAGTTTAACACATCTCTCTTCACTCTTGCCCTGCTAGATGGGAAATTCTCATTTTACAGACAGAATTAGGAAACAAAGGTCTCAAGCAGCCAAGAAATCATAGGAAATTAACCCTCTAACTAGGACAAACATGATTCACCAACCTGAGATTTGGAAATCTCAGGTAGACCAGGCATACATGAGCACAGCAGATTTCCAAGGCTGTTCACAAGCTGCCTGCAGTGCTGCACAACCTGAGCTGCCACAACCCCATTTGTTTCAGAAACTTAATACTGTACACAACAAAAAACATTCCTCCTCTTGTCTTCATGCTAAAAAATATATCCTATCTGAACTCTAAATAATGTTAATATGCAACAAGAATACATATATTTATGGATTTATATTACATACACATGATTATATCACTATAACAAAGACTGTAAGATTTTCTACAATATATATATATGCTACTAAAAATGCTTAGAAAAACATCAGCAAGCACCACTTAGCCCCTATAAAGCCTCATTTTAAAAACAGAACTTGGTGGAAGAAGTAAATTAATTATATTAAGCAGGAAATTGTTCACTAAATCAATTGGGCTACATTAGAGACCTGAAAATTAAGGCTAGTTCCAAGGTGACCATATGCATATTCTGAGGAGTGCCAAGGTAACAAAAGACATTCCGAAAAAAACCTTTTTCATGTCTTACACACACACACACACATACACACATATATATGTGTATTTCTGTTTCAGCACACATCTGTTCATCTAACAACTATTTTCCAGAGTTGTTCTTTTTAACTGACTGTATCATCATCCCTAGATACCCCCATGACAAAAATCAAAGCACGTATGTGCAGTGTTTATTCATAAATCTCTTTATAAATCCTTACCACTTTAAATTTGTTCAGATGTGGATAGCATCTGGATTTCTTCAAATCAGTTATAATTACAATGTTCCCTTCTTAGCCCAATAAATTAAACATTTATTTGCTGTCTATCGTAAGATCCCTCCTCTAAAAGAGTGTATTTATTATGTCTTTTAATTACCAAATACAACTAGAGGATCATCTGAAATTCAGTACAGAAAGCAACTCTGCACTTCCAGATCCTGGAGGTATCTTCACATAGATTTTCACTGTTCAGCACCATGGTACTTCAGGCAAAAATAGAATTATGTACAATCCTTGCCTGCATTCATCTGTGAAATTTAATTTTCCATTGAAAATCTACATGTTAGCAGCAAGTTCTGTCCTCAAGCATGAATGTGTGCTTCTTATTGGATCCAGTTTGGCAAAAACTGTCCTTAGTTTCTAAATACAATTGAAGCTTCCATTTCACTTCAGGTATACAATCTATTGCTAAGTACTACTGGCAATACAGAATAATAACAGGGCTGCATAATGGTTATAGTCGCACTTAACTTTTCAAAACTTAGGTAAAGCTCAACTAATTCTTCAATTTAGTCATCATGCAAGAAGCTGCATTTACCTACTTCCCATTTGAAACAAGGCTCCCCATTAACAGTTCTCTGCACCATTTGGACAGGAGGGAACTGTTTGCCTTTGCAGCACCCACAGCTGCGCCCCCCCACACAACCTGCAGCCATTGTCAGCACAATTTAAAATTAAAAAGAACCGTCAGGAATGTATTTGAAGAGGGTAAAAACAATATTTGCTACGCGTATCAGTCATACCTACAAGAAGGGCACTGCCTCACTGCTTGTGCCCGGTAGGGGCTGCGGGCCCGGGCTGCTCTCAGAGCCAGCACAGGCGGCGCAGCGGGGCTGAGCCCCACTGAGAGCTGCGAGCCCAGCCCAGGGCCAGGGAGCCTGGCTTGAGCTGCCACTCGCTGAAGGCTCCTGTTCAGGCCAGGGGATGGTGTCAGGGGGCCCCTCTGTGCCCAGACACCCAGGCCAGAGCACCGGGGGCTGCCAAGGAGCAGCGTGCCGAGAAACCAAGGATGCTCCCACCCTTGTGCCGAGCCCGCTCCTGCTGTTCCCCATGGCAGGGGTGGCACTGAGCAGCTGCCACACTGTTATCTTCACCCAGGTTATCCTCACCCAGGTCATCTTCACCCAGCAAACCAAGCCCAGGTGCAGGCATGAGGCATCCAGGCCAAAACAGTGCAGGGACCCTTCTCACTCTCACCTATGGCAGGACACCAAATACCAGACCAGAAAGAGCAAAAGAGACATCCTCCTACCTGAACTAGGAAGGGGCATACAAAACTGAGCTAATTTCATGTGACACTGACTGTCAATCTGTTTTGGCCCCTCTGTTCAATACAAGAAAGCACTATTTTGTTCTCATCTGCATTACGATCTCATCTATCCAAATGCAGCAGCTTGTTTTAAATCAAGAATTATCTCGGTTCTCCCTGCTTGAATCATTGTTATTGATCAG
This sequence comes from Camarhynchus parvulus, assembly GCF_901933205.1. Taxonomy (NCBI): domain Eukaryota; kingdom Metazoa; phylum Chordata; class Aves; order Passeriformes; family Thraupidae; genus Camarhynchus; species Camarhynchus parvulus. The sequence continues at coordinate 136,777,195 of NC_044572.1, forward strand.
AGCAACTTCAATAAACCCTGCTGCTTACCCAACGGCCTGGGGGCCTGTACCCATCTCCCAAGCCCTTTGTTCCATATACTGATTCACCTTTTCATCAAGGATTTTGACGTAGCTGCTGCCCTTTTGCATTATTACTGTGCCCCACCCAAATAATGATTTTATCACTTAATTCTCTTCCAGACCACATTTCGTAAAAGGGAGACCAAAAAAAAAAAAGAAGAAAAAAACCCTATGCCCTGCTGGGTGGGTAAACATGGACGAGGTGGGGTTGTCTCACCACATGACAGACACACCCCACACAAAAACCAGAAACATGCCTTTCATTGGGCAGGTTAACATTTTTCTAAAAGTTACTTTCTAGTCCTATCTGATCACTGTCAGGATGAGTAATGCAAAACATTCAATTTCTTGTGGGTTTGGTTCCAGTAGTTACTAAAAGCAGCCAAGTACATGTTTGTTTCTAAACTACTTGAAAACCTTCAGAAAGTTACTTTAGAAAGTTCCTGAGCCCTTCACCAGCACAGGGATTTTACCCGCCTCCGTTTTGCACAGTAAACACAAAGCTTCAAAACCATTTATCTTCAAGTACTAACTTTATTTTCTCATTTTCCTTGTTGGAGGATTCTTGCCATTTTCCAGGATGTAGCTAAATGTAAAAAAGTAGCCCACTGACTCCCCAGGCAGAGACTTGTGGAAACAGGTGCCCTTAAAAAAAATGAAAGACTTTGTCAGCTCTCTGACCTGCCAGAGCTCTGTGCATTAGTAACACACAGTGCCTGCTGAGTTCCCCTCCGCTAATTAGAGAACCCGTATGGCAATGAATGGCCTTGACTATAAATACTTCCTGAAAGATCTCTAACAGAGTCAGAGGAAATGGGAAAAAAATGAGATGCAGCTACAGAGAAACTATTTCAGATGTTTCTTGTTTAAAGGGCTGCTTTTTCTTTCCTGAAGTTGCTTAGGGATGACATGCAGTATCCAAGACTTACATCAACTTAATGTGAGAAGTGTGATACAAATTATATGCATTGAATTAATTCTGTAGATATACTATTAAGATGCTGCTATGAGAAGGTGATTGGAAGCGGGACACAATGCCAAAGAACACAAAAACTTCCATCTGTCACCCTGGAGGGACCACTGAAAACTCAGATTTAAACCAAGATCCCACTCTGTGTGCTTGAACCTGCTCATGCAGCTTCTTGTGTTCACACTAAAGGCAGCAGCAGCATCCACCAGCATCAAAGAGGCAGGTTTTACCTCAAATGTATGTTATCCTTCTGGGCAAGAATTCTATGTGCTTATATAAGTCTTCCAGAAAACACAAAGGACAGCTCAGCATTTCCACTGCTTTGCAGCTATTTGGCATTCAGCTCGGTGCACAACAGGAGTCAGTACCTTATAATAGGAGAAATGATGATTTGCCACTAGGGACTGTGTCTGATATTTACTACACCGATATTCAATCAATTATATGTATATTTAACACTTACATACCAATTGCATATTTTTAAATTAGCTCTGCCACTCACCTACACAGGAGAATGCAAAACAAGGAAAGGGGAAATAATTTTTTCTAATTTTCTATCTCCCCCAAATTTAAAGCTGTATAACCAGCTTTAGCCAGAATGCCATATGAAATAGCACAAGTGCAGATATCACAGACAAAAAGAAAATAACTCTTCTCAAAGTAAATGAAAACATTTTTGAAAATCCATCATTTCCTGTAGTGTCTAAACAGTCTGATCATTATGGTGCAAAATAATCTGTTTAATAGAAGAGTAGATTTTATCCTTTGCAACATATAAAAAGCTCACAGTAAAGGTTAACATAACCTCAGTCATATATTTAATGTTACATCCTACAGTATGCCTTTGATAAAAATCCACAGTACTTTTGGAATAATGTGACAATCTCTCTCCCTTTGATGGTACACAAATCTCTCCACAAACCAGGATTAATACACAATGTAATCTTGCTGTGTGCAGGTCCATGTGACCCCACAGGACAGACACACATACCTGTGTTATTACTGCATCTTTGTTGGCTAAACTACAACCTCTATACCAACACCTTTAGGTGGGCTAACTAGGCCTGTGTATAGGTCTGAAGGCCCAGGCTACAATTCCCTATTTTTTGGAAAACTTTTATGCTGCAGTGTCCATACAGACCAAAACAGGACACTTCATTTAAAATCAGTTTAGTAAAAAGTTCCTGCTGTCCAAGATCTGCTCTGTTAAAGCATTAAACAATCTGCCTGGCCTGGAGTCTGCTGGCTGCCAATGTGCTACCCAAAAAAAGGAACATTTTTGCATCTCAATAGACCTTCCAGTATCAACAAATCTTTCAACTAAAAAATCAGCTACTCTAAGGAAGAGCAGAAATAATGTCCACATTGTACCACGCTGAGGTACATTTTTGGTAATTCCCATTTGTAAAACATACTGATTCACTGTAAGTACAGCTGCTGGAAATATTTTAATAAGAAAAATAAATTAAAGCTACTCACAGAAGTGTACCAAGCCCCTGAGAAAGATTCTGCTACACACACACAGCTTAGAAGCATTCTCAGGGATAAAGGTGCGTCAGGTGCATCAGCTGCACATGTGTGTTTGCATTGTCTTCAGCTCCCGAAATGTCACAAGCAGTTTGGTCTTTTAGATTCTAAAAATGAAATAAATCTTACCCCAGTGACTCCCACAAACAATCTACTGCAGCACAGAGTCTTAGGAGGGACCATGGTCATCAAGTACAGAAGGAATGCAAGAAATAGCATGTAAATGGCTTAGTTAACATCCAAAGCTGAAAATTACTCCAAGCAATTTCCAAAAATTAATTATCCTGTAAGCATTAAGAATTTCTGTGGACTATGGTATATTTTCACCCCTTCTCCAACTGATTTGCATTGTCTCTGATATTTTACCAAAATGCTAATCACTTTTAAACCTGTAGTATCAATCTCTATCTACTTGAAAAAATGTGAAAAAATCTTATCTCCTCTTTGCCTTCCCCACACCATCAAGAAAGTAAAAAATTAAAAGCATGTGGAATTGCTGCTACTGTCAAATCATTACAAATCATTTGTAATAAGCAGAACCACTTTATAAATACAGAATAGAAGAATAGAGAGTACAACCAAAGGGATGTGTTAGGAACTTTCATTTTTAGTCCATTTCTCAGTGTTTATTCACTGAGTAATTCCAAATTTTTGGCTTCCTCTGTGTCAATCTTCAGGGGAAAAAAATGAAGGTGTCCACAGTGATTTTATTATAGGTTTTGTTTCCTAGTCACCAGTTGTCCTGGGATACAGTGTTTTGCATAAGCATTCATTATATGATACTAGAAGGATGTATTGAGTTAACACTTTGCTTTCAGAGAGGACCAACTTTTAGACAGCATTAGCTGCTCCTACTAGCTATTTCATATTAGAAAAATAAATGTAGCCAGAAGTAGATAATAATGAGATATTTGCTTACAACACAGTGCAATTTTTTTTTTTTTTTTATTTCAGAGGATTACAAAAATTAGCTTTTTCAAGATTTTCTGAACAATTTTTATTTCTCTCTGGGCCAATTGAGCTTCTGGGCATACATATGTGTATGTCAGATAATCCTCGACACTAAGCTCCCAATGGTCAAGCTGACCATCACTTTGTCTTCTTATTCATAGCTCCGGTACTGCATCTCATAACTCTGTCTGCAGAAAACTAAATCAAGAGCAAATTAAAGGAGTTGGGCTTCTATAATCTTTTTCACAGATTGAAGAGGGAACTAGTATCACTCTCAGAATCACACTCCCAATATCGCCTATCCTTCAGATCACCCCTTACCTTCAAGAAGTTTCAATTCTCATTTTGTTTGCTCTATCCATCAATCATGATGAAATATGTAAGATTAGGGACTCTGTTCAGCAGATGAAAAAAGTTAATCTCCTTTCCCCCACTTTTTTTTTTAAATATTTCAAGCTGACAAAAGCAACTTGTCCAATTTTCAAAGAAAAGTGAAAATTCAAATATTATCAGTAAGGAAAAGACATAGACAAACAAGTCCTTGGCACAATAGAGTTCCAAGAGTGTGACAGCTAAAGGTGTACACAAAAGTAATTCCTGTTTGAAGGACTGAAGGTTTTATCAATCACTATAAACACAATCTGCTAATAAATCATTATAATAAAAGAAGAGTTGTACACACTTTAAAATGCAAGGAACTAATTTATATGCACTGTTAATACACAAAAGTAAGACCTTTATCTTTTTCCCAGAAAAGTATGGAAGATACAGGTTTTTTAGACCCAGAAGTGATCAAAGTATTTTGAAATTGATAAAATGCTAATTTGAAAAAATATAGGTATATAAAAGTGGTTTTGTATAAAGACTTTAAAAAAACATCTAAAGTTATTTTTAAAACGGCATTAGAAGCACCAGCATACAGTTTCCCATTCTATATTCAGCAGTGGCTAAAACAAGTAATAATGGCCTTATTCTACTGTTAACTAAGGTTTTAGGTCCAGCTATCAACCAAATTAAGACTTTTATAGAGCTGATTCTGCATACTACCATGTCCCTTTGCAGATTTTTATTTGGGTTTCTTTCATCCTCTGGCGGTCAAAAAATAAATGAAAATATTTGAAAAATTTAAAATAAATGAAAATAATTTGGATTCTGATAAACCACAGATTAAATGGCTCCTCTGGCAAATCTGTCTGCACATGGCTAAGAACCAGTACAAGAACCGAGGTGGGATGTGACTAACATCATATGTACAGCAGGAATTCCACTACGGCATGGGTTTATTTACGTATTTTAATACCTATTTTGTGTTGGAGGAGAGAAATATAATCCTGCCATCCACAGTGAGCACACATCCAGGTTAGCAACAAGGAACCTATCATACTGTAACTGCTTTTCATACACTTAAAATCTGAGAACAATAACTAAGGTACAAAAGTTTGTGGTCCCTCTAAATTGCATGCCAGGTTTAAATTACAGACACTCTATTTTATAATTAGACAGACACTCTATTTTATAATTAGAATGGCTGCAGTATTTTTAAGAACACTGACTTAATTTAAAACAGCTTTTAAGACTCCTATACGTACAGAGACAGATATACCTGTGTATAATCTTAGCAGACCATGGAATAAAAACATTTATCTTCCTTTTTACATGTTACATGTGACATTGTTGCACTAATTGATGCTATGGTTACAAATGCTGTTATAAAAGACAAAAAAGGAAACCAGCAGATCATCACTTCCATTCTAGTGAGCTTTGTCTGCAGACTGACTGCTCCTGCGGCAAGTTTCTATAAATTCAGATAGGGAGCAGCTCCTGAAAACATGTGATGACTTCAGGAGAAAAGCATTTATTTGTCTCCCTGTTTAGCTCCTCAGAATGTGAGATCTCTTCTAACCTCAATTTTCTCTGTGGGAAAAACACACCTTGATGGAAGGGAAACTTCCTTGTATATAGATCCTTTTGTTAAAAAAAAATAGGAATTATTTAGTGGGACAAATATTTACCTTCTCTTATCACATGAGATCCTTTCTTTTCTTTTTTTTTTTTTTTTTTTTTTTTTGCTTCCAAGGCAACCAGACAAGTGTCAAAATTGATCTATAATTATGTTATTTCACCAAAAAGGTTATTTTTTTTATTAATATTTAACTCACATTTCATATTCTTAGATATGTAGCAATATAAAATCCTGCTTAAGTGCGAACTGTCACACCATCACAAAATTTAAGAGGGGATTAATTGTTTTAGTGTAACAGATGTGCAGCCTTCTGGGGTTCTAAACCTCCCTTCTTCACATGCATCACCAACCTGCACAATTAGCAGGAATGATTAAACAAAATTCAATCAGAGCTAAATAGCAAAAGCAGAAGCTTACTAATACTCCATCAATATATAGATTGCTTTATGTGAGCACTTTGGAAAATGTACCTGCCAGTTTGGCTCTACAAATTTGAGTCTTTCCTTGACTGTTTTTTTTGTTTCCATGCCCTAAAAGAACCCCAACCACGTTACTCCGGACCTGAAGAAATCATTTGCGCAGCCAATGAAACATAACATACATGCAATCCTAAAAAGCAAAAGGGGGGGAGAAAAAGGTTTCCTACCCGTAATAAGGACTGGGATTCATCTTTTGCCTTGCCGTCCCCGGATCCAGAGTAGGGCTGGCTGAGCTGCCCGGCTTTCTCTGCTGCTCCGGCTGGGACACCCTGCAGGAAACCCTTGCCCTCCACTGCCAAGCCATAAATGGGCCTTGCAAGATGGGCAGCTTCTACATTTGGACTATCCCTTAAAGGCTTTGGCTGCTCTTGGCCGACAGACACGGGGGTCAGTAAGCCTAGACTGGTCTGCGTGTATGATGGGCTCCCCCGCAAAATGTCTGTTCCTCTCCAGGTCACATTGCGAAGATCATCACTGGGACTGTCAGTCCAGCCTTTCTCCTTGAGCACTTCCTTATCTTCTATCTTTTCTCGCTTCACTATGCTGTCAGATACGGGCTCCCCTAATTTGGGGTCTGGATTAATCAGACTGTAGACCTTAAGGTCAATTTTTGGCTCTTCCTTGATGGACGAAACGCCATGAGTGTCCTCCCCGTTGGCTGTAGTGATGTCCATCTCCTGACAGTGCACAGTGTTGAAGTGCTCTAGTAGTGACTGAGTGTCAACAGCTGTGAAGCTGCACTGACGGCATTTGTAGCAGTTATGTACTCGCCTGGAAGAAAACAAGAAGCACATTAACATGAGAGTCACCCCTTGGCCTTCCCTCTCACAGTGATTTTACCTACCAAGATTAAGAAAATAAATCAAACTTACAGTATGACCCTCTCTAAATAAAGCAAGCAGGTTTACTTTGGTATCTTATACAGCAGGGTAAAAATACTGCTGATTTTCCCCTCATGCCTTGCAATGGCCTCCTATTGTTCCTTCACATTCCATGGTATTATTCTAAACTTCATAAAATTTTCCTTGGGATTTTGTGTTTTTCTTCTTCAGTTTGCTGCAATATACTTTTCACTTTCTGCTGCAGCAGGAACACTAAAAAATGTACTTTTCAACCAAAATCAAATAGAAGAGGACAGTTCTCTTGTTATTAAAAAAAGACTTCAAATAATATAAATCTATGTTAGAAAGTTAAAACATTTTAAAAAGTCCTTTACTTTCTACCTATTCCATATACTTTTGCTTGACAAAGATGATTTTGAACAGAGCTCTGGTTAACTTAGGGATAAGAATACACCAAAGGACAGAAGGCTGTACACAAGAGACAGCAGTGTACACTTGGTTCTCTATGGACATTTTAGCACAACTTAAAAAGATGCAGCTCTAAAGATAAAGCACAATAGTTGGCTGTGTCACTACAAACTGCCTTTCCCATCAAATATAGAAACTCTTGGGTAGGAGCTGTGGAACACAGTGGAATAGCACGCCTTCCTGTTTTTACTCTAAAAGCCTATAAAAAGTACTGCATTACTAAATTATGTAAAGCATATGTTGCTACATGAGAACAACATGTTAGCCACTTACTGTATCTATCATAGAAACAGAACACTGTTTATGAGCTCTCTAACGCCATTATGAGTAATTGTTCATAGCACAGGAGTGGTCAGAGCCTTTCATCAGGCCCCGGGCCCCGCTGCACCCGGCATCCTACCAAAGCTGAGCAAAATTTCATCCCTGCTCTGCAAAATCTACAGAACTCTACAAGAGCTTCTCCCTACAGACACGCTCACAAATCCACACCCCAGGCATTCGGAGTCTCAACAGTGTCTTTAGCCAAACTAAAAAAATGAGCCTTTCACTATCCACACAGGACAAAACTTGTATGAGAGATCTGTTACTGCCCTGACTCCAATTGTTAGAATTAATTCCTTTAAGGCCAAATCTTTGTCTAAGTGAAGTCAATGGCAAAACTCCCATTGACTTCAGTAAGAGCAGGATTTGGCTCTCGGTGCATCTGTAGAATTGGAATGATACACAAAATGTCCCTTTTAGACTATGATAGTTTAGAAGGGACAGCTTGCCAAACTTATTAAACCCCCTTGCCTTCCTTCTCTCCTTTTGTTGGAAAAACAAACCATATGTTATTTACATTGTCTGATTTTCTTGCAGTTGTGTCAGCGCACAGACATGAGTACACATTCAGATTCATGCTTTTCAGTCCTTGTGCAATATCAGTTTTCTTTTTGTCATTTTCCATATTTATATTCATTTTAAGGGACTAGATGGTCTTGTTCCATTATGCAAAAAATAGACTCAGTTATTCTCCACATAGCCTTATGGCAACAAAACTCACTTGTGGGAGAGCAAGCTGTGGGTTAAAATCTTGTTCTGGCCATGTTCCTTTTCCTTCATTCTACAATTATGTTTTATTAAAATCAGCTTGTCTCTCAATGCGACACTAATATATTCTCTCTTGCAACTCAATTCTTCTCTAAACCAAGCTTAATTCTCTCCTGAACCAAAAAAAAAAAAGAAAAAAGAGTGCTATCTGATCAAAACCATTTTATAAATACAAAAAGCCAAGCTATAAAGAGGGTCAGCCCTGTAAAGGTGGGATACCATCAGAGAAGTCCAAGTTAGACAGGGGCTAGTTATCTTAAAAGCCAAGTTAAACAAGACACCATTTGGGGCTAATGGCTCAACCACATACACTCCCCATGTGAAAGTTTATCAATCCTTTGGGACACTACTTAGCCCTAAGTGTCTCTTGTTTAACTTGGCCATTTCAATAGCTAACCCCCTTCCTAACTTGGCTCTCATTTACAGATATCACACCTCCAAACAGCTGATCTTTTTCTGCCTAACTTGTCTTTTTTTATTTTTCCATTCCACACTGGCTAAATGTTTTTGATCAGGAGCCATATACACCACACTTCTGAGGACACAAATAAATGCTGAATATTACATGCAGTTGTAACTACATGGCTGAGGCCCAGTTACAATCACCCTTATTACATTAAAGGTTTGTTAATTTAAATTATTTCTAATTGATTCAAAGACAGTCATATAAGCATTCCTTCATTCTTCTGTGAGACTGTGATAAGCACTGTGATGTGGAAAAAATGAAGCTATACTTCAGTAGATAGTAACCCAACAGGCTTTTTTTTTTTCAGAATATATAGTTTCCAGTATGCATTAAAAATCTGCCATCAACATTATAAATCTTGATACTTCACATGGGTTTGTCCTGTGGGTTATTCAGTCCCCAAGCTCCAAAATGCAAGCTAAAGTTTGGAGCTGTCCAATATAAGTCACAGTCCCAAATAATAAAATAGTAACTATCATCAGTCATTAGAAAACTTTTGAAAGTTGGAAACTTATTCTTTCCTAGAACAACGCATAAAAAGAAAATGTTTTCTTCTCAGTTTTCACTCCACCCTGACAGCAAGCAGGGAAACAAATTTGCAATGTTTGATTTCTCTTTTACTAGAAATTAAGCCTACTCTATGCTTCTAAAAGCCCAAGTTACATCTAGAGTTGTGTACAAAGCTCTTCAAGGCTAAGCAACAAAATTTTAAGAATTCCAGTCTGCAAAGTACACAAGAAGCATTCCTATGCATTACCTCAAAGTTACACCTTACAGCTAAACCACAGCTATACCATCTGAAACTCTGAATTCGTCTGATGCAATACTGCGTGTTGGTACAGAGCTACTCTAAGGAGAGGAAAATCTTGGGATAGAAGAAAGTGATGTAAATGAAGAAGAAAACAGCACTCTTCCTTCTTTGTTATTGTTTATACAGCCTTCAAGAACACTAACAGCCGGTTCAAGCCACAAACTGGCATTCTCTGCAATATGGCATTGGGTTAGCAATGTTATCCCATCCACTGAGGTCAATTAGCACTATCATTTCTACTACAAAATAAAGCAAAGACATGATTATTTGTGGACAGTAATTCATGGCCCAATCCCAAGATTAAATATCAAGAAATTCAGGCAAAACCTTTGCTGCACAGTTACATTCTGAGAACGATAAAAAATCTTATCATTATTCATACTGAAAAGTACCTAAATTGAGCACTGTAAGATACAAGGATTTTCCCTCACAAAATCTTTATGTTGGAGAGATTACACGGTTGGGGTTTTTTATGGATTTAATGTTCTTTATTTGAACTTCCTAACAGGCTGCAAGAATCCCAACACTAGCCAGTTGTTAATTAAGTCTTGTTGACATACTTCTAACTAGTCTGAAGTATTACAAAACACCATCTTCTACAAAACAAGTAATTTTTTTTTTTTAATTACCCGAAGACAGTCCTAGGCTCTAGGGCATAGAAAATATTCTGGAAGAAGGTATGGCTGTCGTCTCAGTTCCATTTTTTCACATTTTATTTTAATTATAAATATAATAATTATTATCATTTCTCATGAAGAAACAGGTTCATAAGAAAGTTAACTTTTGAGATGGGTGCTGCACTCAAGCTTTTCAGAAGACAGTCAGCAAAGCAAGGAAGAAAATGCAGTGTAGTGTTAGAAAGGAGAGGAGACAGGGCAGAGTGGAGAGCAAGACTGAGATCAAAGGAGAGCAAAAGCCATTGGCAAGAGCAAACAAGTTCAGAGCAGTGAATTAAGGTGTCAGGAGGATGGAAAAGGCCCTCACAGCTGCTGCTATTGTTCACTGAGTGAAGGCTTCTGCTTTGCTCTAAAACTGGGAGCTGGTGGGCCTCAATTGACATTTTTTCCTGGAGTTTCTTCTCTGGGGGAAGTGTCCCAAAGGTGCCACATTTCCATACTCTGCATGTCTGAGACCCTGCTCTGGCTTTTTGTGCCTGAGAGTCTGGGGGTCAGTCCCAACAGCCCTGTCCCCAACACCCCATCCCTGAGCTGCAGCCCAGGCACTGGGAAAACACAAGCCCCAAGCACCCCTTTGCCTTTTGCTCCTCTGCCTCCTTTATCTTTGAGAGGTAAGGAATTATTTCATTAACTCAAAATTAATTTCTAAAGAGAGCCTTACAAAACTGCTGCCATCCACATTTTCAAAATTTATTAGGAAAATTATTCTACACCATTGCCAAAGCTTTTATTTCATTTGAGTCTTTACATTTTCATATCATATTTTGCAATTTAATGAATCACTATCCTACCTTGTTTTTAAAAAGCTTAAAAGATTTTTCAGCATAGCACTTCTAATTATAACTAGCACTGATCAAATGCTTTCAGTCAAGTAAGGTTTTACATGAAAAATTCTATCTTTTGCCAAATTGAAAAAATGCACTGTTTTCCCACATTTTAGCGAAATGATAAGAAAAAAGAGGCACTTCTGCAAGAAGCTGCTTTGATTTTAAAAAAATAATCAAAATTAATTATTTTGGAACAAGCAGGAAAATAATCTCTAGACTAAATGAAACAACATGCAAAATTTGCCCAAATACTCAGTTTGATTTTTATCTAAATTAAAAGTGTTGGCATCTTCTGGCTCATCAGAATACCAGACAGTTCTAAGAAAAAACTAAGCTTTGCAATGAACATGAATAGTATGTGATTCCTCAGAGGTATAATGGAAAATGAGTAGTAGCAGAATTAGTGGAAAATGGAGGCCAATAAATCTTCTAGGGATTTATTTGAATAAGCACATTTTAGTGAGGTTTAAATACAAGTAAACTCAAGTGCAATGTGATTCATTGACTTCAAATTTAAATGAACAGCTCTCAGATAATCATGTCAAGAAATACTGAATGAGTACTAAGTGTAAATATACATTTCTGTAGAAAGAAAAATTGGAAATAACTGCTTTTGCAAATTCTAATACTGTTGCAAATACATGGTTGCAAAGAAATAACATTGAGATATTAATTTTTTAGCTAGCAATACATAGTGAAATTGTAGATGTGGAGCCAAAAGGAAGCAAAATAAATAATAAAATAAATTAAGCATGTGGTTCAGACACAAGACTCGAAAATTAAATTAGTGCAGATAAAAAATATATGAATCAAAATATGTAAGTAGCATCTAAAGCCAACACTGATACTCCAGATTATCAAGGCTAAATCTAAATATGGGAATAGCAGAACATTTTTTTCCATTACATTAATGTTTAGTATTATGCTTACTGTTAGAATCCATTCAGCTCCTTATTTTATAAATGAAGAGGTTTTAGAGACACAGACATGTACAGCATTTTAAATACATCAGATGCACATAATGTGTGGCATAAAAGTGTTGAGACAAATTCTGATTAAGAAACAGAGAAGCCCAGTTGGATGTGAGCTGACTACATTAGCATGTTTCTGTCTATCAACAAACACTACTATTTTATAGATGTTTTACTTCTTAAAATCTGAATTGTGCTCTGTCTTTAGGTTCTAAAATACAAAACGGGAAAGAAAACACATATCTGATACATGCCAGACTTCTACTAAAAAAAAAAAGGCCTGGTAATAATAATAGAAACAAAAGTTATAATGCCTCAAAAGTTTTAGTTTGATAGAGTGAAAATTAGGTTATACATAGAAAAACAATAAAACCTGCTGGTTTTTGCCATTACAGAGCAAATAAACTGAACTAACTTAGGTGATTTCAAAAAAGATGGACAGTGGGGGAAAACAGCAGCAGTACAAGTAGAAAAGAAACAAAATTCATATTATCAAAGGGGAATTACAGGAGAAAGGGAAAGAAGTTGGCAGTTATGGGGACATTGTACTTTGCTTTACACACGTCCTCAGAGTAGTCAATAATGTCATAGACTGGAGTTAACAGAGTATGTTGCTCAAGTGTTTTAAGCAAAATAGCCTAACCTTAGACAAACAATTTGAGACTAAAATGCTTAGTGTATCTCTTGATTTTCCAAAGTTCAGTTCCCTGTGACTACTGCCAGTACTGCAGGGTGTTGAGCCCTCCTAAGGAGCAGCTACAACTACCCCATCTCAGACTGAGCACTTCATTTTGAAAGTCATGGCTTCTCCTTTCTTGGGAAAAAGTATCCTTAGCTCAGCATGCTTGTTAAAACTTAAATTACCAGCTGCAGCAAAATAAAAGGTTGGATTCTTTCAGTAAAGGAGCCATTTCAATCTTCCAGTTACTTAACCACTAAAAAAAGATCATGCCATGCCCCAGCAGCGGACAAAGTGCTGCCTATGGAGTTCTTCAGCATGGCTCAAAGCTGTTATAATAATGCTTGGAACTTAGATACCACTTTTCATCTTCAAAGCAGTTTACAAACATTAACTAATTAATCCACACAACATCCCTCAGGCCCACTTGGATCAAAAATGGGGAACTGCATGCTGGGACCTGAATCCTCTGTGGGCCCTAGCTCCAAATTAAAGATGAGCAATCTGCTCTTTTTTTTTTTTCTAAATAGACTCCTGATATATTGCCAATGCAGCCCTCTGTTGGGCAACATTTGGATGCCCCCAGCTTTAATCTCTATTAAAGTATCATGCCCCAGTCTGCCTTTGTTAATTTTGGATGTCTTGGAATCTATTAAACATGGCACAGTTTCTTGAGCTTTTAACAAAGCTTTAGCTTTGAAAATGCATCTTCTTTTGTCTTCATTCTAGCTGGCTTCCACACAAAGATCTTTTAGATGAGATAGATACTGAAGTTTTCCGTTGTTGTTGACGCATTAGCCTTAACTATTAACATATTCAGCATGATTTTCTAATATTTAACATCACTTTTGCAGTGGCACATAACTGTTGCTCTTTACAAACTCTAGGAGCCAGCTCCTCCTCTGATGCAAGCTGGACTGCCAGTTTACAACAGCTCAGGAACTGACCCAAGAAGTTTAGCAGTGAGTTGGCTGCTACTATGACATTGTGTCAGACTGAGTCAGGAGACTGGCTGCATCCACCTCCAAATAGGAACATTAGCATTTAAAATAAATAGAATGACACTGTAAACCAGCAACATGAAAATAAGCATCTGCAAAAGGATCTTGGGGAATTACATCAACAGACAAAAGATTGTCTGCTCCCAGTGGGAAACGAACACCAAAACAGCAGTGGAATGCTCTTAAACTAATTATTACATTGCTGGACTTGGGAATGGAAAATACTACAAAAAGGTAGTACATTGAAGCACTGTTATGGAGCATAAAGGGTTCACAGTCTATCTTGGAAAGTAAAGCCATTTGTGTTCCCTGACTGAATGAAGATGCCAACTTTCTCAGAAAAAGCCTAAACTAAAATAGCACCTATAGTACCTAAAAGATTCTGGGTGGAAAATAGCTGACCAAACCTCAAATATGCTGAAACTTTAGCATCTGCACACAAATCCAAATTTCCCTCTCCTCTGCACAGGTTTAAATGTATAATTAAATCCACCAACTTAGCTGGTGGTTTTCCAAAACAAAGTGGATGTTGGATTGGACTCTGGCTGTAAAGATTTGTATCTATACACATTCCTATTTTGATTTCCAGCTTCCTCAAATGTTTGAGGAATGGTGACATTTAATTAAGAAACTATGGGAGGGGGGTGGTGGGGGTGGTGGCTGTTTGAGTTCCAATCATTAATCATTTGAAACTTCTCCATACCTGTAGTGTCGGGAAATCTCTTCTTCCACCTGGGTGGTAAAGTCACATTTGGTACATGAGTGTTCTTTGTTCTCCTTGAGCGTCAGCGGCCCTTCTGCCCCTGGCAGGGCGTTTGTTTCTGGTTTGACATCAGACGCTTGGGCTTCGTGTGCATTCTCATAGTGGAGCAGGAGAACGTCCACGTCGGGAGTGGAGAATGAGCACTGATGGCACTGGTGTTTGACTCTAGAGCTTCCTGTCACCCCTGGAGACAGGTGCAAAAGCAAGAGAGCACAGTGGGAACAATTACTTTTTCTGCAAGCAAATGGGTAAGTAATTTCTCCAAGGTGCTTTTCTGGGCTGCAGAGGCCTCGGGGACAGAACTGACAGTGTTTAATGGTACATTTATGAATGTTGTGTAGCTGCTGATAGTGACGGAGAAGCGGGCCCACCACTATTACATCTGGGCCATGGCTCTTTGAGTACCTAAAGTCACAAAACTGACAGTTGTAGCTTGTCACCATGCTGTCCTCTGCTCCTTTGCTACTCAAGTCTTTCTTTTTTGCCACACTCGCACCCTTTTCTGTCTTTGTCACTAACTCCCCATCTGCATTTTTGGCTAGATCATTCTGGTTAATGACAGATCCCCTAGAAAGCTTATCATTCAGATCTGGGTGGAGGCTTCCTGCCTGGCTTCCCCCATGCTGTTTGCTGTAATGTTCTAATAGTTTCAAAGAGCTGGACGATTCACAGCTGAAACTGCAAAATTTACACCAGTAGTAACTGGTAGTATCGGTACCATTTTGTCTAGAGGAATCTATTGGCTTGATGGGCACCGAATATCCAACTGGCGTATCATCTCCTGCTTTTACAGTGATTCTGTCTTGCCACTTCCCCAAGTCTCCAGAATCACATGGTCGAAGAGTAGGACTGGATTTATTGGAGTTTTTCTCTGAAGTTTTACCAGTATCAGAGGAGGGAAGGGCTGCTTTCATTTTGTTTGGGTGAGTCTGTAAGAAGTGTTGCTCTAGTTCAGTGGAGGAGTTGCCCATGTAGGTGAAATTGCAGAATTTGCAGCGGAAGTACTTGGTGTTGCCTTGGCAATCTGGAGTTTTCCGCCCAATTCCAATAAAGGTTCCACCTAAAGTAACCTGTGAATAAAGAATAAGGTCATTTTAGCTCCACTGTATATTTATTCAAATAGTAAGGAGTGGAAATGGGGGGGAAAGAGAAATAGAGAGAAATTGATTCATAAGCTTCTTTTATTAATCACTGCCACCATTTTCATTTGTACCATGTAAGATATCACACATATACCCTCACATTTGTATTTAACTTTTGTTGATGAATATTTTTAAATGTTTCTCATAGCTGAATATATATTCCATAGGAATAACAAATACATTGATTTGCAAAGACTGAGGGAAACATGCAGATTATCTTAGTGCTGATAGGACTGTTCCTTACTTCACTATATCATTAAATAGCATCACTGACAGCAGATCCAATAATCAGTTCCCACAGCTCTGAACCCTTTGGACTCCTGGGAGTCTATACCAGGTGTGGAAGAAAAAAAACCCTCAGTCTTTTGACTTAGATGCTTTAATCATATTTGTGCTTTACAGTCAAAGAGAATTGCTTTCTAAATTCAAGCAAGAAAAAATTTAATTTCAAATAACAAATTCAGTTTGTTGTGTCGGGAGTACAACCAATTCTTACAAAGATCATTCCTACACGAGTATCCAGTATCCACCAGGATGCCTTTTCATAGAGCCATACTGGCTGATGTCTCAAACAAAAGGCAGTTTTCTCAAGGATTACTCACTGCAGACATTCTCCAAGGAGATCTTCTGTTCCTCTCATGCACAGAGCTCAATTTAGTAAAACAAGGATGGAAAAACTACAGTAGAAAAATGGCATGTGGCAAAGAAAACTACCACACCCAAGCCCATGACATCACTAATTACACACACAAAAAATAAGGTAGGTCTACTTAACTGTTCTGATGATGTCTGAGCAAAATGCTCTGCAGGAAGGGAAGAAGGCTTCCAGGGCTGATGTTATTAAAGCCCGTGTTCTCACAGCAAAGCAGGCCTGCCCTTCCCAGGAGTGCACCACACCTGCCCCTGACATCAGGGGGAGATTTGCTGCTCCTGTACAACTGGTTTGAAGGCCAAAGAAACAATCTCTTGACAAAAATGTCACCATTGCACAGCTTCTTTTTCTGAGTAGCAAATAGTGTACAGCATCCAGAAGATAATTCCCAAAATCCACAGACATTGACTCCTTTGCCATCATCCAGTCTGCACCACATGGCGTAGACATGGGTGGAAGTTCCCTTGTGACATATTCTCAGTTTTTACACCCAGAAAATGTCTTACAGGGAATATAAAATTGAGCCTTGCAGAGTGTGATTTGCATTCTCCCAACCAGTAAGTGTATTACTACATTTCTGCAGGTTTCAGTTCTAATGCATTAGGCAAATGGTGTAATTATTTTTCTTCTCCTCCTCAACAGCTATGCCACAAAGATAACATGATCACTGCTCATTGAGTATCACACCAAATGGAAAGACTCAGACATACAGAGAGCATGAAATGTAAACATTTTTAAATGTAATATTAATAATGCCTTTTAGCCATTCAGCTCCGAAAATGAAATGCTATCCTTTATACCTCATCAGAATTGAGCATGTATAGTGAGGCAATGAGTTACTAAACCATGATATAATGAGCTGCCTCTATTCAGCCTCCAAATCTTTCTTCTGTTTATTTTTTTCCTTAAGGAAGCAAAATCCCCATCCACTGGTTAAAATTTTTCCTTAAATAAACTGAAAATGGCTTTCTGTTTGTTTAGGAAACATATCTCATTAGGCAATGGTGAGTCAGGCAGCCAAATCACTAGAACTTAGCTGTAAGAACATTTTCACTTTCAACTGGGACTCCACATTCTGCTATCAAATTATGAACTTGGTTTTGACAAGTTTTTTTGCAAGAGAGATGTTTAACAGGTCTTCTGTAGTCTAGGAGTTACCTCCCTTTATTTATTTTATGACAGGCAAGAATTGGAGACAAAGCCATGCTGAGCCTGATCCCATTGACAAAAGTGGGATCTGGGCCTGCTTTCCAGTATCTAGCACTTAAGGTCTTCATCCACTGCATTATTTCAATGTTCAAAGTCTTAGTGGTGTCAAAAGACAACTTAAAGAAAGCACTGATGCAATTAAGTAAACAGAAAATAACAGCAGTTCACTGCATGATTGCATAAATTGCAAGGTGATCTGGTTTCGTTCATTTAATTAGATACGTGTGTTTGTTCTATGCATGCACAGAAGACTGACCAAAATGCTTTACCTTAAATGGCTCTAATGAGTAAATACACTGATTACTCTCAACTGTCCAGCCACAGAGCAACAGATAACAAACCTATTTTGCAGACACTCTGTGGATGCCAGTTACAAACTCTGAGTGACAATAATCCCAGCTGCCAGTCACTGCTAATTACTTTTATTTCAGAACATTGGTTAAACATATAGTACTACTATTTTCTACACTGGACTGTAAATCACATCACTTCTGTAACTTGTGCTAATCCTGCTTAGTGGTCTACACAGCAAGTTTGTGTTCCATGCTAATACATCCTTCTCTGCATTGCAAGAGGATAAAGAAGAATTAAATATTCCCACAGTGCTTGTGTTAAGTTCTTGTAATGTGGGAAATACATCTTTACACAACTTGAATGCAATTGATTACCAATTATTGGTTTGGAATTTCCCTGAATATCTGCCGCAATTCAAAATAATTCTTTGCATTAGTCCATGTGTGAAAAGTAACTCAGGGTCACCTTAATGTTATTACACTCAAAAGCCTCCTTTCATACATAACAAAGCCTACTGAAAGCTCCAAGGTCGTCATTCAAAGACAACTAAAAAAACTGATTTCCATGCAGAGAGGTTGGGAGAAGCACTTGAAGTGACAGTATAAACTGAATCTGTTTCAGCTTTCAGCCAGCCACATTTGAAAGAAACCCACACATTTGCAGAACTGTTTGGATTCCCACACTTTGCTCAAATCTTGGCTTGACTTCCAGATTTTCCAGTTATATGTTGTATGTCTATGTACAGGCACTAAACTTATTCACTGGGGATATAATTGTCCTTCATCTTCTGCTCTCTCTGATCTGCCCCACAAAGAGGAAAAGTAAAGGAGAAGGAGAAAGCAGAATATGACTGGATAGATGGATGGATGGATGGATGGATGGATGGATGGATGGATGGATGGATGGATGGATGGATGGATGGGTGGATGGATGGATGGATGGATGGATACAGACAGAGAGATAGAGATATAGATAGATAGATAGATAGATAGATAGATAGATGATAGATAGATAGATAAATAGATAGATAGATAGACAGACAGATATTGAGGTATACATAATATAGCAATCAATATCCACATTTCTGTGTGGTATCAGAAGTGATAGATTCTTGTATTTACTCCCTTATTTCATTCTAATCCCAGCAAAATTTCATCTCCTGCTCTGCTCTAACAGAGTTACATTTCCTTAAGTAGACACTTCTTCCCAACATAGAAAAGAACCTAAACAAAAGCAATGCTAAAATTCTGCAATTCTGTTCTAGCGCTGGAGTCCAAAGTTGGTGACACAGCCACTAACAGTCACAAATAGAGGTACATCTTGTAGAGGAAATATAGGAGCAACTATAGATCAACAGTTCCCTCAACACACAAAGGAGAAAATTAATCTTCACAATTCTCTTTTTAAAGAGAACCTAACATACAAGTTCAGACTGTGGAAGCATGATTTAATTCTTCCCTTCACTGTCATTTGCTTATGAAACCTTGGGATTATCACTTACTTCTGCAGCATCTCAACTATGGCAATATAGTTGGTATTAATTATTAATCTGTACAAAAAAAACCCCCAGATATTAGAATGGTTTTTCCATTCTTGTGCTAGATGTGGTTGCACTGATATTGTTTAAAAATTACTCTTCAAAGCCATGTCTCATTCTGGGATTAGACTGAAATATATTTCACAGTAATAAACTCAAAACTCTTAATCATTAAGTTTATTCATCAGTGGGGAAAATTGTCAAAATCTGAAGCTCATGTGTTAATACAACTAAGCTATCTCCTCAAACACCACACACATTTCCAAAAATAGCCAGAAAAAGGAGAAAAGATAGCACAATAATTGACAGTGTTTCAAGATGTACTTTCTAAAGTATATTGGCAAGTACGTCAACAAAGCTGTGTAATTGCACTATATTTTTCCAACAGATATGTCTACATTAATTAGTCAAGACAATGATTTCATGGAATAGATGGACTTGAGCAAATAGAAGTACTTTCTTCTTTCTTTTTTTTTTAATGGGTCTTTGATTTTTATTTTGCCCTTGGCCCAAATGCTACCCCTATTCTCTCTCCTGCTTTTCAAAATTCAGTCCTAAATTCCATCACACCAAACCAGTTTACAAATACTTCTTACAGAATCAGAAAAAAATCACCAAGGAAGAGAAAATCTGCCCACTCCTGTATTAATGTATTTCATGCAGAAAATTCTACCAGCAGAAACTATATCCACATAAGAGATTCAACCACAAGGATTACATGCTCAGGGTAAAGCTGTCTTTGACACCTGGCTTCTTCTGCAAGTACTGATTACAATCCATCTGCACTGGAACATCAAACGTTAATGTTTTTTTTTTCTTACCTGGGTTACAGCTTTGGCTAATCAGGAGGTGAAAGGCTCCAGATCCCTTACCAATCTTCTGAGCCATCCAGTCTGCCTTTGCAATTACTCTTAATCTTCTAATCCTAAAATATTTTCTAATGCTC
Organism: Camarhynchus parvulus; assembly: GCF_901933205.1. Taxonomy (NCBI): domain Eukaryota; kingdom Metazoa; phylum Chordata; class Aves; order Passeriformes; family Thraupidae; genus Camarhynchus; species Camarhynchus parvulus. The sequence goes on from NC_044572.1 coordinate 136,797,519, forward strand.
TTGTTTATTCATTTGCTTTGTGCAATATAGCATCCAGAACATTTTAACCATCCCACATTTATGAAGTTCTTCATGTCATGCAGGCCAGAACAGATTCCTGGCTTTCATGCAAGTTTGTGTAACACCACCCAGTTCTCTAACCTCCCCTGTGGAGAATTCACTCCCTCTCACTCTCTTTCTGCATTTTAAACCAGGAGAATCTTCAGAGTATATTCTTAAAACTACTTAGTGTGATTAATTTACAGGTACATAAATCTATGTTGCACAAGTGAAGCAAAAACTCAGGGCAAACTCCTGGCTTTCTGGGCTGTTCATACTTACCAAAACAAGAAAGCAAGCTACTGGATCACATTCATTCAAAGTAAGTGCATTCTTCTTGAGATTTATTCTGTTGCCATTGAACCCAACACAGTTTTTGTGTCATTAGAATTTTATAAGTATTTTTAAAACAAAGACTGTGACAGAACAATAACAGAACTTAAATTAAGGTCAGGAGACCAGATGTGCAAAACCAACAAAAGAAAGAAAGAGAAAATCAAGAGTTTCATTTGCTAACTAGTGCTACTAGACTAGTATCTAAAGAAGCACCATTCCTTCTATTCTCTGCAGATAAAATTACCAGACAGTTCCTTGGCTACTGTAAACTCACACAGCCTAACAGGCTTAGAGGCAAACTCGCACTGATTTATATCTGAAGAAAACCTAGTTGCTTTTCTTTTTCCCCAGGAACTTTATTTTTTGAGCTCTCATCCTTTCTGTAGGCTATCTTAGCAGTTTATAACTTTAAATATAATATTACTAGTCTCACCAACTGTTTTTATTAGCCGCTCTTCAAACACAACCAAATATCCCTGCAATAAGGTAAGGAATATCAATACATAAACAACTTCGCTTTGAAGCCTGTGAGTATATATCACATCAGTTGTTCCACAAACTGTCCATCTGAATATTCTAATATTAGTCTAGACTACTTCTCACTGCAAGGCAGCTAAAATAGCTTATTTCTGCCACAGAGCAAGGCAATGTTTCCAGGCACATACAGTGTAGCAGCTGACATGCTGTAAATCACTGCCCATCATTCTGAAGAGTAAACGTGCAAATATCTCCATAGAAGTGATATAAAGAACTTCTACTGCATATAACCATACAAATCATTGCCTATCAGCTATTGTCAATATAGAATTTAAATACCTCTTCCATGTGATTTTTCACATAATATTTGTAAATATGCACGTATGCAGTTATATATGCATTAAGAAGCAAATATACGTATACGTTGCTCCCAAGCAAATGCATATGGACTTCTTTATATGTGTGATTTACCACCACCAATTTCTCTACCTGACATCATTTTTTTTTCATGTCAGTTGTTTAAAAGAGATGGCTGAATCCTGTACTTCTGAGAAGTGACTCTCTCAAGTGTGCAAGGCAGCCTCCAAGCCTGATCATGACCCAGAAGTAAGATTTAAAATAAATAGGTATGCCCACGTGCAGGTGCAACACTCAAACAGAGCTTGATAGTTTTCAGTTTATCAGCAAAGTGCTCAGGGAGTCTGCAACATGGCTGACACGAAGTGAGCCTTGTGTGACATCCATCTTCATGCAAGTTCTGTTCTAACATATGCTGCAAAAACTAGCATGGCATAATATACTCAACAAGATCAGGGTACATAATACGCAGCAACAGTTGTTCAGTTTAGTCAATTCTAATTCCTGTATTATGGACAATTAAGCCAAAATCAGTGAGACAAACAATATAAAATTTGGATCCATTTCTAAGCATGCAAGGAAAATGAAATTCATTCATATGCATGTTTCTGTTTGCTGACGTCAACCACTTATGCACCTGTGTCACCTTCTAGGAAGCCCACTTGATGACAAAGAACTTTAAGAAGGTTTGATTTGCTAATAATACAAAAAAAAATGATGTACTTGTTTAGGCCACCAATCTGTAATTGTCACTTTATGAGTCCCTTTGCCAAAATCACCAAAACGTAAAGGAAAACCTTTTATCCTGAGAAGTGCTGCTGATTACAACTATACCCCCAAAAATTCTGACTTTTTTTAAGTCTTACCTTCACAGCTTCATATTCAATCTAACTCTTGATACAAGCATGGAGGACAAAAAGCAGAACCTACAAATAAAATCACTGTTTCTCATTCAGCTGAATCCTAGTTAGACTAGACTTTGTACTAGTTAAACATGTCTAACCTGAGAAGAGAAAACATGCCAGATTTGATACACTGAAATCCAGACCACTAAAAACCAACCAGGGCATAACACCATGTAGACACATAGAACTCATCAGTGATTTATAAAGGACACAAGAGGAAGAGCTTTACAGACTCTGTGTGGGCACTTCTACCACTTTCTAGGACACTGAGCAGCCTGCTGAAGATCCAGAAATGCTTTCGGTTGCTGTGAAAATCTATGAGAAGTTGCTAGCCTTATTCATTATATGTACTTACATAATGTTCATTATACGTACATATGTATGTAACCAGTAGGTCAAGGGAGATGACCCTCTCTATTCTGCTCTCTTGAGACCCCACCTGGTCCACCTGGGGATGGGTATCCAGCTCTGGCACTCCCAGCTTAAGGCAGATATGGACCTACTGGAATGAGTCCAGAAGAGGCCATGAAGATGATCAGAAGGCTGGAGCACCTTTCCCATGAAGAAAGGCTGTTCAGCCTGGAGAAGAGAAGGCTCTAGGGAGAATTTATAGCAGACTTCCAGTACCTAAAAGGGCACAAGAATGCTGAAGAGGAACTTTTTATAAGGGCATGTGGTGACAGAACAAGGAGTGACAGCTTCAAACTGGAAGTGGATAGATTTAAATAAGATATTAGGAAGAAATTCTTCAGCAGGAGAACAACTGAGGCACTGGAACAGGTTGCCCAGAGGAACAGATACTCCACCCAGAGATGCCCAATCCCTGGTAGTGTTCAAGGCCAGATTGGATGGGGCTCTGAGCAACCTAGTCTACTGGAAGATGCTCCTGCCTATAGCAGGAGCGTTGGAACTAGATTAGGTTTAAGGTCCCTTCCAACCCAAATCATTCTGTGATTCACATATGATAAAGCATTAGGCTGAGTGGTATAAGACAACTCTTACAATACTGGATGTCTAGAACCATAGAAGAAAACAACTGTCAATAATCTCTTCTTATTCTGTGGAGTAGTAGCTAATGCAGTAATTTATTCCTTTTCTTTTTCTCCCCACCCCCAGGTGCATTGAAATGCAATCAACAAACCTAATGATGGCTTTTATCAGGCCATGCTTTTTCAGAAATTTGTCTTCTTGTATGTCTGTCTAGATCTAAAACCATGAAACAATCAAAATCAGAGGACTAAATTAAAAAAAAAAATAAATTGTACAGTCATAATCTTTTTAATGTCTGAATAGAAGAGGAGGTAGATCTGTGCCAACGAGCTCCAGAACCAGGGCCATGCTGAGCAGGAAGCACCTCAAAGGTAGCATACACAATATGAAGCAACCATAAGAACTGCTGAGCACTGCAGTCTGTCTTTATTCATGGCTGCATAAATACCCTTCTCCCTTGGGACATGCCATCTGAAACCCCTACCTGAACACAGACATTTCTGTCCTTTCTTTGAGGGATGCTATTCTCTTTTAAAACACACCAGGAAATGGGGTCACGCTCCCTTTTATACAATAGCCTAATGGCTTGAACACTTGTTCAGGAAACAGGAAAAGTAGGTTCCTTTCCTTGCTCTGTCAGAGGGGATCCAAGCCTGCTTCTTCACCTTTGCTGGGCATGTCCTACGCCTTAGCTATAGGCTGCTATGTGGAAGACAGCACTCTCCAGCCATCCTGTTGAAGCTGTCCCAATTACTACTCATTAAAAAATTGGGGGTTAGAAAAAAGACTGCCTGCCCTCTACTTGCCAGCAACTTGCCTGTCTCCAGACGTTAACATACACATTAAAGAGTCATTAGATCAAACAGAGAAGGAGACTTAATCATACAGCAGCAAAGGCAATAGCTTTCAGCATCATAGCTGTTAACTTAGTCACATGAATTTTACTTTAAGTGAAGTCTTTAGATCCAGTATAAAGGCTACTGCTTTAGGCACGTCCATAAAGCCTTACACAGGCTCAAATATCCAGCAAGACAAAGCTGCCTATAGAGATTGATCAATTAACTAAATGTGAAGAAAAAGTAATGGGGGGCACATCAGCAAAAGATCCATTGAACTCACTTTAAATATTATTTTGATAAAAGCTATAAAGCTGATTAACACATTCCCTGGGAATTCAGAGATGTGACAGTGATGTTTTCTGAAATCTATACTGGCAAGAAAGTTAATCTCCCAGAAACAGCTGAGTGATTTCACCCAATTCTATGGAATTTATTGTAACTCAATGAACAAAAAACCTTTGAAAATAAAAATGGGAACAAAGAGTACAGGAGATTTTCAACAGAAAATAACATTTTTTAAAAAGACAAAGGAATCTTGCTGCATTAAATATTCATATCAAGTTAAAATCTGCACAATAGGAATGCCAGAAAGACTGGATTATTTACACAGTTCCCAGACAAATTTTCTTTAGGTACTACAAAACACACTCCCAATATTTGAATACCTGTGAAACCATATGTATATCCCCAGTTTTGCTGATTACAACCCCTAAAAGCTGCGTTTAGGGTTGGGAGGGTGTTTTTTGGCTGTGGGTGAGGTTTAACTTCACTTCTGTGATACAAGTCCAAAACCACATTTGATTTCTTTTTCCAAGCCCTCAGCAAATGGACCACATTCCTAGATCTCTACAGATAGGATAGAAGATACTGTATTTTCCTGCACTCAGACATTTTCCCATTGCTTTTTGTTTGCCTTTGTTATGAATGCAAACTGTGGGGCTCCATAGCATCCCTCACTACTACAAATCTCCATACACCATCATCTCCAACTGACTACTGTGAGCCAGATCAAAGTCAGTCATCTTCATCCTCTGGCTTCTGTGCCCAGTTCCATGGCCTGAGACCATAAATCTATCGATAACTTCCAGCCTAGCTACAACAGAACCATTTGCAAAGTGCAAGGGGATCAATAAACCAGATCCTAAGCCCAGTTCATTACTATTTCAAGTTAATTACAAGGGATTATTTTCATTTAGCCCAGTACCTATACAAAATAATAGTGTTAATGTGAACCAATTATTCTTATTCAGGTTCAGTCCCCTCTCATGTTATACAGGAGTTTGACTGAACTGATTTTAACTGAAGCACCAATCAATATGATCTCTTGTTGTGGCGGGAGATGCCAGCCATTCAGATGCATGAGAAAAAACCCTTCAAAATGGATATAGGAGTAATATAAACATGTGTGGATGCAAAAGGGATTTTCAAATGTTCTTTTACTTTGTTCATGAATCTCACAAAGCTGCTATGAATCAGGAGTGGAGGAGGAGGACGCATAAAAATATTAATCAGTTACTTATCTTCTGACATGTTCTGGATCAACGCCTGGCACACGTGCAATTGATGAAGTATGGCATTTGCCACAAAAGCTTATTTAATCTTCTATTCCCATATTGACCAGGGAAAACTAGCACCCTTAAAAATTAATTTTCTAGGTGAAGGGTTTTTTTCTTTCAAATAAACAGCCAACATTGTATAGGCTGTCTGTTCTATTTTGGAAAATGTTTTTTGTCTGAGAAAAGACTGATCTTAAGTAGATTATCTATGGACTGTTTCCTAGCGCTTTTTGTCTCCCCTGCAGTATCTTACTGCCAGAGTTTAGTAGACAAGTATAGTCTAGGTTCAGCTGTTTTATTTCTCATTCTATCAGTTCAAACTGAGATAGCTCATACATCTGTTTTATTTCTGAGAGCACTGCAAAGGAAAAGCATCCAGCTCATTCTAATCAAGCATAAACTTTCCTATAAATAACTAAGGACCTAACGAAACAATTGTTTGGAGGAAATGAAAGTGTGTTTAGAAACTCAAATTCCTCTATACTGTATGTCAGAGCTGTTCTAGTTTGAATGTCTTCCTGACAGCACGGATCAGTTGCTCTAAGATGCTGTCCCTGGAGTCAGCACACCAAAACTATAGGAGGAAATCCAGGTATTAACATCATACTATGTGCTAATTATAAATCATCATTTCACAATCGGACATTATTAACTTCTAACCTCTTTTAGCTGTATCACATATTTTCTTTCTAATCAGAGTTTGACAGGACAGAGTGTCTGACATGAGACAGTAATCTTTTAGTAGGACAGCAGTTCAAAGATTGCAGCTTTTACGCATAGTAATGACCGTAGTTTGATTTGCTGTTCCACAAAGGAATTGTAGAGTTTCTTCAAAAAGAGAAAAAGTTTAAATAATTTGAAAAGCTTCAAGTTCCTGACTTGTTTTCTGGTTTTGGTTTCTTCCTTGATGTTAGACATTAGCCATCTTAACCTGTCTTGCAAAATTTCTTTACTACAGCTGTGGCTTCTGCAAGCATAATTTCCACCTTTCTACCTTTTTATTTTAACATACCCTGTAGGTTTTATCTGGTGATTACTACAATGTTTTCATGTATGCAGGCACTTGAAAATGGATGGACATTTGAGCATGTATGGTATGCAAACTTCATTACTTTGGTTTGATTTTTCTTAAAATCTGAATTTTTGTATCATGTAGAATACTGAAATATCCTACTGTAACTCTCAGTTCCAAAAGTCCAATTTTTTTTTTAAAGCATCATCAATTTTTTAAACTAATTAAATACTGGCTGATAAGAAACTAACAAAGAGTCCATGAAAAACTTTTGAGTTCATTCTTTCATGGAAAAAAAAAGATTTCTTTTTCCCAGCAGTATCTGGGGGTTTTTTCCTACTTCAACTAGATGAGAATGACTGAGGCAATAATCCTTTTCTTACAGGCTTACAACATGAAGGACAGCATGGATTACTGTTACTTTTTGAAATGTTTTAAATATCCATTGTGTATCCTGTTTTTCTGGCACTAGACAACTTCAGAGCTGCCAAGACTTGCCATTTATTTTATCTTAATAAAGAATCAATAAACCAAATCTTGACTCCCAGCAGCTGATAATTTAGGATTACATTTTTAATTTCCAGCTGCTGTCTTTTGTCTATCTGGTTGTTATTTTTCATTATTATTTGCTCTTTTCTTTCTGTGACAGTAAATCCTTCAGATATGATTACCAATTCAGCCGTTTGCCCGTTTGCTGAATAAGATCTCTTGCTATTGATTACCATAACGACTAAATCCTACACGGAAATGTCACTGGTCAAAAAGCCAAATACCCCTCTACGCTCAGCAGACCTGCAGAAAGCCTGGCTAAAATAGACCAAAACAGTTCTGGGGGCTTAAGCAGGTTATATGAGATACAGGAATCACGTAGGTAGGACAGGCTTTGCAAGATCTGGCTTTGCAGCTGAGAAGGCAGCGAGCAGAAGCGGGGAGGCTGGGAGCATACAAACCTGCACATCGTAAGTCCCATTTAATAGGACAGGCCTCTGGGAATTGATGTCCTGCAGTACCCCTGAAAGCACAGTGCGGTTGACTTTCTGGAAGTCTTTGGAGTGGCTGAATTGCACCATGTTGTGGAGAGCTAAAATTTTAGTGTCGAGCTCAGCATCCTGCCTGGTGCGGTTGTGCAGTCCTAGGTGGTACTTGCGGAAGTGTTTGATGAGATCTGTGGGGTCGTTCCCGTAGTAACCATACCCACAGATGTTGCATTTGAAGTCCTGAAGCTCTGGAGACAGAGGCGCTGTATCTGGATTATCATTTACCAACAAATCTGCTTTTGATTTGTTCAGCCTTAAACCCCCATCTGAAGGCACTTGTGGGTTTTTTGAGGCCATGGGGACCGGGCTTGAGCCTTGGCCATCGGTTTGACCACTTTGCACTTGCACTGTTTCATCTGAAGCTTTTGGCGACATCTGATGCTCCTCATTTGTCTCCGCTGCATCTCCTGACGGGGTACAGACCACATCTTGGGTGTCATCTGCATCTGATTTTTGAGGAGACTTCAAGGGCTCACAGATTCCCCCAACAGCTGGAGATGAGAAAGCCAGCATATTTCTGTCTGTCACCTCATCATGAGGGAAGGATGGAACATTTCCTCCCTTATTGTGGCTTTCATAATTGAAGCCAGCCTTTTCACTCAGCACTGAGCTTTTCAAGTCCTTTTTAACACTGGAAGATGGCTCTTGGACATGCATGCAAAGTTCCTCCTTGTTACTTAACTCTGCCGCATCACCCTGGTCAGTGTTTTCTTGCATCTGCTCTGCAGAAAATTCTTTTTTCCTTCCAGACTCTTCACTTTCAGTACCTGTAGACTCAAGGGTCTGTACCTCACCTTCACTAGCAACGTTTCTTAGAGGGGGATTCTTTTTCCGGACCATATCTACCACAGAAAAAGAAATAAGAAAGGAAAAAAAAAAAGAGAGAGAGAGAAAAGAAAAAAAGAAGAAAAGAAAAAAAAAGAAAAAAAAAACCTATAGAATTATTCCAGATATACAAGATATATAACAGATTATAAACCTGACACTTTTAAAAGTATTCTGAACTATATGAATATATTGAGTACATCAACTTTTCAGAAAATTTTTGTTGATTAGGTTTTTAAGCTATGCAGAAAACTTTTAAAAAATTAGCACACTGAGACTAAACTTAACTAAAAAGAGAACTATAAAAAACCTAAAAAACCACTTCCATAAGAAGCAGGTTTCATTAACTTTTGGGATGATAATGGTCTGGCACGAAGAATTTTAAATTAATGCTTCTTTTAAAATAATTTTTAAAAACTAAGGGAAAAAATAAACTTTTGATGTCTAATGTTCATACACAGTACCTTCACATATAACATAGCTTTGCAAAAACAGACCTAAAAGACATAATCTTAAGAAGAACTTAAACAAGTTATTAGGAAGAAAACAGATTTAGGAGAGTAAGTACTTGAGGTTTCAGAGAAAGTATTTTCCTAAGCAGGTATCAGTTTCCATATAGCAAAAGTTCCCCCTCCTACTGCCCATAAACTTCAAACAGGATTATATGGATATTCTAGAGTCTAGCCCCACAGTCCATTATTCATGTAATTAGTTCTATTTGCCAAACAAAGAAAAACTAACTTTATTAGGAAGCCCATTGTCAATAAAACTTTACAGGCCTGGATCCAGACATTTGACATCACCGTGTGGCTGAGCCAGGATCTGCCCTGAAAACACCTGGAATCCACATGGATCTCATCAGCCAAGCCTTTCAGTCCTCCTTGCAGACATAGCCACTATTGCTAAATCTGCAAGTACACTTCCAGGATCCATTTAAGAAAGCTGAGACAGGACAGCAATAAGGATCAGAGAGAAAGGGGGAGTCTGCCACCGATGAGTTAGCTGCTTTCTGAACAGGGGAGATTATGGAAGGACAAGCAAACACACTATGCAGATACTAAATCAAATTCCTCATCCACTTCACCTTCCCCACTCTATTTAAGAGAAAATATATATATTAAACTCCCCTGCTTTCTCAGCTGTGTGGTTCTGGATTTGATATTCATCACCAGCTGGTTTGATCCATTTGTGTTCACATGCTAACTATGGGCAGAAGACAGATGTGCCTCAACTTTTCTATGCTCTTAATCTTTGCCAATGCTGTATACAAGGATGGATGTTTCTCTTTGCCAGATTGTGTGTGGTCTGGTGGCAGCAGCCTGCAGTACCACACATGAGATGTGAGCTACAGACTCAAGTCTGAGCCCCCATCCCAGGCCAGCCCTGGCCCAGCCCTACAAAGGCACTGGAGATAGACATTGCTCTGCTAAGAGAGGACCCCCTGGAGGCTGTGGGAGCAGCCCTGACGTGCTCCAAATGGTGCTGTATCCAGACCTTTGAAAGCCGTGGACGACCTTCTCAAAACAGTACTTTGAGAAGCAAGGCTGGGGACAGAGGTTAAAAATAAAAGAACAGGCATCTGTACATTCTCTTATTTACATCTGCTCCACATGAAAGGGCACTATATGCTCTGTTGATAAAAACAGACAACTTTGTAGGGGAAATGTTCAACTTGTGTCTTGGGCTGGCTCTGTTGTCTTTGTGGTTGAGCTGATCCACAGGCAGCATGGGCTACAGCAAGGCGGCTTTCACACAGAATGCCAGCTCATGTTACAGAAATTTTGACACTCCGTGTGGTCTTAATAGTTTCTTAAATGCCTACTGCAATGCCTTACTGCAGAAGACACGTATGCTTGGGAACCAAATGTCTTCTCTTTAAAATCAACTACACCTACCAGGGGATGTGTGAACTAAACTGGACTCCTTTGTCCCCAATAATTTCTGAACCATGAAGTCACTCAGAACTCAGAGAAAAGAAATATTTTCTGCTGTGGTAAGAGAACTATTACAATATAGACTCAGCCTACTAAAACAACATGCAAACATATATAATTCAAGGTACAAAGATAGTCATCAGCCTTTCAGCAGTGCTACTTCTCTGTGAGACTCCATGAATGCTGTTGGTTAACACACACTAAAAATATCTGTGAGTATCTCTGATAGGTGTTCAGCTAAGTATGTACTTTTCTCCTGTTACACATCCCAAACCATTTTCAAAATAACTTCCGTTTAAATGCAATTCGTGGCAGACGACAGAGAAAGAAGTCCTGACTGTGCAGTGAAGAAAAATCAGAAATCAAGAAAGTAAACATCATGACTGTTACCTCAGTCAAAATTAAACAAGACTAAATGCAATATTCTAAAATGTTTTTGTTACAGATATTTTTGGCAGATAAGGAAAGCTTAGAGATTTGCTATCTTCATGACAACTGACAGAAGAAAGTCAGAGAAAAGGACAGAAAAAAGTCCCTTTAAAGAAAAGAAAAGAAAAATCTAGACTCTCTACAGGCTAACTGGGCAGTAGATCTAGCTACTTTAGTTCTAATTTTCCCAATACATTTGTAAGTCTGGGTTGTTAATGGAGGGGGAAAAAGGAAACAGTATCTGCCTAATGGAGCTTTTTCATGCAACATTCTACATTTGGAGAAAGAAAGGAAAGAAGAAAGAAGATAACATTGACTTCCTTAAGTTGAATTTAAAATATTTTGCCTTCTTTTTTCTTTTGGCTTTTGAAAAATCATCTGTCATTTATTTGATATCCACATAAGGGGACAGTAAGAAAAGACACAGGGATTTTTTGTTGTCGAAATTCCACCACTATCATTTTTCAGAGACGTATTATGTAAATAAAACTACATTTGCAATACTCCTAAATTGAAGAAACCATCCCTTAGCAAGTCATAAGTTAGATACAGAAAGAATATAGCCACTCTGAAATTATTATCTCTAAGACAAATAACAGATTGCACAATGTTTTATTGTGTGCCAAGAACGTTTTCGGTTAACAATTTCACTTGAAAAAATAGATCACATACTTGTAAAATCATACCCAGCATTGACTTCATAAGGCATGTGGCTTTAGAGTGCTTTTTACAATTATTAATTCTATTAGTCAACTAGCAGGCGGGCTAATGCAATTGTCTTAGAAGATGCACGGAAGACACAGAAGACATTTTGAGAGCTGATCTGTATATCTGCAAAACAAAACAAAAAAAAGGTTTTCCTTCCTAAATTATGCATTCAAAATATGGCGTTCACTTAAAAACATTATTATACCTATTGTACATTCCCATGCATCTATTACTGGACACTATACAAATAGAGTCTGCTGCTCTCCATTTCCCTCCAACATGAGAAATCCCATAGCTCTCTTCTCCTCAGAAGGAGCTCCTGCTCCTGCAAGCACACGCACTCACACAAAAAGACAAAAAATATCTCAGAGCTAATGTTTACCAAACACAAAGTCTAAAATAACTTTAAAGTAACTGTTGAAAATGAGCTGTAGAAAGAAAGTGTCTTAAAAATTCACATGCATCATCATGGGACTGGCCTAATGGGATAGTTAATGGCATCTAAATAACTCCATCAGCAGTTGTAAGTTAACCTCTGCTGGCTGCCTTGTGTTCCACTTCAAACAAAATTAGTGGTGTTACTTTCATTGTTAGACAACTTCCCACACCTCTCCATTTTGCTATCCAATTATGATAGCTTCATCAATGGTCTCCAGTGCCATTGCAATTGTAAGCACATTTGCTGGGTGCTATTAAAGAAGCCAAGTGAACAACAGGCTTTGGGACCTGGCTTTTCAGCACTGAAAATAGTGATCTGCCCATAATAAAAGAATTACTAAGCCTGATGTGAATGAAAGGACTTCTCGAGCTGAGGGAATTTTGGATAAGGCCCAGGCTGCAGCTATATGTACTTTCTCTCAAAAACAGGCAAGGCTACTCTATGTGGTTCATACATCTGCAATATTCTGTTCAACAGTCACTCACATCAGTTTATCCCTGGAAACAAAAACTTCTTCTAGATCCAGTTTGTAATTCAGAATAATTAATTACCATAGTGATTACTGAACTTCTTAAAAAAAAAAAAAGAAAAAACAAATTCTGGTAATCAATAGTTTCGTACTAGTGGTGAAGATAATGGCTAATTACCTGCTGATCACCAGCTCCCCAGTGGGTCACTGTTGTTGCTCATTACTTTTACTGAATGTGACGGCTTGTCATCAAAGCCTATTGCAACAGAATGGTTGTTGCCTGGTGCTTGTGCTGCAGGTTTAGGTCAGATCTTAGTCATACGCTCTTTTTAACAGAATAATCCATCTAGAAATAAGTTTGAATTTTATGAGATGCCACTGACTACTCTTTGTACAAGTAGATGCACAAGCAGACAAAGAGCAAACTGAGTCAAGGGTATATGAAGACTGTGATATTATCAGTCAATACGCTGCAGCAACAAAAAATTAAATTAAAATACACATTTATATTCAACAGGCTCAAGTAGGACATCTTTGTTAAGGGATAGTAAAATTAATACTTTTACACTCATATATTTTACACACCCACACAAAGACATATAATGCACATATGGTGCTTGAACATCAATCATTTTCCCAGAATAATGCAGCAAAAAATCATTAACTCTCAGTGTCTCAGCTTAATATATGTGTAATACTTACCTATCTCACAGGAGTGTTGTGAGGTTTAATTAATTAGTGACTGTAAAGCACTTTGTGATCCTCTAATGAAAGGTGCTACATAGCACAAAGTATTATTAAAATCATCAGGACCACAAAAAAGCCCTGTGGAATTCCAGCCTACACTGTCTGTTGGGGTTGGGAGCGATCTTATTATTAAAAGGAGACCATCAGACTAATTTTCATAAATTTTTCAAGATTTTTTCCCCCTTTGCTGTTTTGATAGCACGTTAGTAACTAGAAATTTAATCTTTATCATCTTAATAACATACACTCATGTAGTTTGTTACTGCAGGGCTAGAGAAGGGAGCAGCGCTTTTGGCATTCATCTGGCTTTCCCTTTTAAGAAAAAAAAAAAGTTTGAGAGATTGAGAGACATATTTTGACACCTTCCCACACTCCACTCCAGCAGGACAGCCGATCATGTGAGATCGCAGGATACTTGCTATAGCTGCATGGGAAAATGATGCTGTGGTTTTAATTTCTCTCCTTTTTAGACTTTTTCTTTCACAAAAGAAAAAAAAATAAAGAAAAAAAGAGAAGAAAAACAGGAAAAAAAAACACAAGGCACAAAACAAAACCCAGTTTATTACACATAAGTAGACTACAAAGACTGTCTGCTGTTCTTCACATAAAAACCCCTAAGTGTTCAAAGCGCCGGCTTCTATCAAGCACATAAAGTCCTAATCAATGCGGAGCCCCCTCCCTACTCTCCGTACAACAATCGAGCAGCTGTAAGGCACACGAGGCCAGCGAGCTCCTGTTTTGAGACTGAATTTCTGGGAAACGTCTCGGCGGTGGCCCCGTCCCTGGGGAGCCACCGGCACCCAGCCCGCCCTCCTCGGCAGCCGGTCCCGCCGGGCTGGCCCAGACCTGCGCCCAGCACAACCTCAAAGTTAACGAGCTCATTACTACAGCCCACAATTCAAAGACTTGCCATGTTTTCTAATTTAAGTGTTAAAAAAAAAATTAAAACACTGTAAATAACACTGGAGATTCCAGGTGAAATTGCTGAAATTACTGAAAATTAGATTACATTAGATGCAAACTACCCCAGACTCAGACACAGCAGTAGAGGACTGGCCAAAGATGCTGCTCTTCTACCTTCCCTTGTGGACGTTGCACAATGAAATGACAGAAAAGAGATGTGCAGCTTCACATCCCCACCACCTCTGGCTGGGTCACAGAGCAGGAGACAGTCAACACGATGCTTCTCTCCCACTTTTGCTTGTGGTTCTCAGAGCAAGCCTGCCAGCAAACAACCAACACATGGCCCTCCCTAACTTTTCTCTGCTGAGAAGGGAAGGAAAGAACAACTCCTTTTATGTAAGGAACCCAAGAGTCAGGCCCTAAACCATGGGAGGGCAGAATAAGCTTAATGACAAGCAACTGCCTCTTCAACAAGACCACCTCCTTTCTGCTTTGGCATAAGTGTCTTCACACACCATATAGGAGAAGATGTCACAGCTCTAAGCAACGGACAAGTTAATTCCAAAGGAGTTTTTAATCTATACATGTTTTTCTGCAAGCCCTCAAACTGCATGTCCACTCTCTCCTGCCTGAAATTGCTAAGGTAGAACATGATTCCTTGTATCAGTAAAATTAGGCAGGATCAAACATTGTAATTGGACAAAATGCATCTGTTTGATATTTTATACTCCACATGCTCCACTGAAATTATGATAGCTTCATCAATCTAAAAAGTGCAAGAAGAAAACAATGTATTAGTAGAAGAAGAACGCATCATATTAGTAGAACAGCATTACAGCAAAATACTGTTGTTTTTTCTCCTTCTCTCCTATTCCTCTGCCTTTTCAGGCTAAACTCTTCAGTTTAGCCCCTGATCACCAATTTGCTGAGGGCTGTTTGCAATTTTTCCCCCACAAAGTCTACAACAAAGAGAAAAGTAAAAAGACCTGTGGTCTGTTCAAGCTTGCTCCTTCCCATTTACATTTACTTTCCCGACATTGATCGTTCTCAAATCTCTAAAGGTGCACTTCTGGACATCTTAAATCCTGTTCAGCTACAAAGTGCCATCACCTTCAAACAACTCTCATCAGGTAAATCTCTTATTAATTCACACTGAATTAATTCACAATGATCTTTTCTATTACCTTATGCTTCAGAGCACAGCACACTTCAGTAATCATCTAGCCACTGGAATAAATCTAACCTTTTCTATGGGTATAAAGCAGACACTTGGTCATTTCAAAAGAGTTTAGGAGTGGCATTTCAAAATAGATTGTTTAAGCCCACTTCCAGGCACTTATTTCATTTTAAGCTCACTCCTGGGGTAATCACACAGACACTTTCAGGAGAAACTGAAGTCAAAAGGTGATGTATCTAAAGAGGTGACATGAAGGAGAATTGTATCCTGTCTTGCAACCAAAATGAAGAATTCTAAACCTGCTTTTATTGGCAAGTCCCTGAGCACAGCAGGTTGCTGTTCTGCATTTCTTACTGGCCTGCTGCAGAGTGCTTGTTCCTACCTGCCCTCCACTGCCATCCATCTAGGATGGGAGAGCCCAACAAAACAGGATTCACTTTGCCCAGACTTCCAATCAAGTACCTAAAAGCACTCTGTACACATGACAACTAATTAAAACTCAACAAAGCTTGTGAAACAGGAAAACTAACATCATTGCCATATTACGGATAAATAATATTATTTACAGAGAAATTAAAAATTCAAAGTGTTCAAGGTGACGTGCAGGCAGAGCTCTTGGCCAGTGACTGAACCTGGGCTCTCTAGATGTCCAGGTCCATATCCCTCTCCAGTATGTATTTCAGTAAAAAAAGCATCACCCTAGCATTTGGCAAAAGGCCAACATCCCATAATTTAATAAGGTAGAGAAGGAGCATCTCATGCAAAAATCTAAGTGCTCCAATTTATCATGACAGTTATGGGATAAGCTGACATTTTATTTGTATGTAAATTAGTCTCCAAAACAGCATTAAAAGGTCGCACTTTCAGAGAATATTATGCCTTTGCTTCTCTGTTCTGCATTTATCTAAACTCAGCTTTGTATATTAAAAGTAGTTTAATTTTTATGTATTGATGCTGCTTTGCATGCTCCCCAATCCACTGTTATTGTGCCACGGAGAGAATCCAGCCTGATTTGCTTACTGCAATAAAGTAACTGACTTCTGCCAGGACTGACACCTCCTATGAGAGCCCTGCCTGCCATCCTCTCCAAATCTTCTGGTTATTCTATTATCTGTTGTTACACTTTATAGGATGCAGAACATTCCCTATCAGATGAAACTGGAGGACCATCTAGTCTGATGTTCTCTTTTGGAGATACCAGATCCTTCAAAGAAAGTTCAACTGCCTTTGGATAGAACCACCGACTTCTGTGAAAAATAAATTGCTCCTAATCCTCAATGCTTAAGACAGCAGCTTACTTTCTGAAGAGTAAGAGGGTTTGTAGGCCTTAATTATATCTCAAAATTTTGCTATTTGTTTTTAAAGAAGTCTTAAATATCCCCACATCCAATAAAAGTGACCAGTATCTATGTCAACATTGCAATGATCCTGGTATCAGTGACATCTTATAGCTCTCGCTCTACAATCTAAACCTTAAAAAAAAAAAAAAGGAAATATTTTAAGTGTTTAGAGTTTGCTTTTTGCCAATGGAGTAGAGTTTTCCCTCAATCTTGTACCAGCAAGAATCAAAGACCACCTGGGCTGTGGGGGCTGTGGGCACATCTATCACATCCCCACTGTTCATCTGGTCTTCAGGGCAAACAACCACTGTCTCGCCAAACTCTTCTAGTAGGTGTGGCAATCTCATATGTTTCAATTTCTTTTCAGCCTGAGTAAACTCAGTGTTCTCTGTAATCCAAATGTCCTTTGAAGACAATGGGAGTTTAGGGTTTGCAGATGACTCAGAATTGAATCTGAGTTGAGTGTACTGGCAAGGCAAGCATAGTGCTACCTTCAGATGAAGAGTGAGGAAAGAAGGTGACCTCCTGGCTCCTAGGCAAGAGCAATCAGGTATGGGTACAAGAAATGACTCATTTGTTCTTTTGCATTAAGAATACAATGGACTGATCCTATTTCCCTTGAAGGTAATGGCAAAAGCCTCACTGACTGAGAAGCAAGTCTGAGATGCGCTGTTCCCTTCTGCCAGGTGAGATCTGTGATATGAGAGGAAGGCATCAGAGTTCCCTTGCCCAAAACCTCAGACAAATGGAACCATAAAATACTTGGGAGAAGAGGAAAAGTTGCAAGGGAGATAGAGGATGGTTTTGGCTAGCATTCCAGAAAAGTCCAAATAATTTTGTTTCCAACTAGAGGCAAAATCCTCCCATTTGAAAAGGGATGGAAATTTCAGAAACTGGGAAGGAGGCAGAAGTCTACAGCCTAGACCTAAAACAGTAATATTAAATCATCACCGGAGAGGGCATTATTGTAGTACTTTTCCAGCCAGACCAGAATCAGGATGAACATGAGTTTGCAAAAATGTCCTTAATTTTTTTTTTCTTTTTAAAAAAAATTGGCAAGAGTTTCCAGACACAAGTTACATAGGTAAGAGAGGGCAACCAAGGGCAACCGGAGTTGAGCCCACATACATCAAAGCAGACACAGGCTTTGGGTACCTATCCAAACTGAGCCTTCAAAGGTTCTGATGTTGCCCTATTGTTTAGCTTGAATCTTGTCTAAGCTTGTTCAGGAGAACCCACATTCAGAAGTACGGAAGAAAGGAAAAAGAACACACATTTTCCAAACTGCGATTGCAAAACAAAACAAAAAAATGTAAATCTACCTGCTGCAGGGTAATACTGGTAAGCGTGGCTAGCTATTGTTGCTCCATGTTTTTCAATTTCCATATATTAGCATTCATTGCTGACATTATTAAATCCAAAGTTATTTGGATGCTTTGATCAGCAAATTGAACCTTGAATCTATATATGATGTACCTATATTCACATAAAGTTCACAAAACTATTATGTTTCCCTATTTTAACTTTTTTCCCCCCACATGCTGTGAGTTTCCATATATCCCACAGCCATACATTCCAAACACAGAGTATTTTATTTAGTAATTTATTCAAGAATTTAGATAAAAAGAAAAGCAATGGAAATTGTTTGGCAATCTCTATGTAAACAGCTCCTATACATTTGGGTTGAATCATCCAGCAATCACTCATCTTGACATGCCTGTGACAGATAAAACTTTCATCACCAATATGCCTTCTTGACTTAGAGATCAGGATACAGGGGATCCATATTACAAAATCTCTTTTACTGTTTATGGCTATCACAAAAATTAAAATTACATGAAACATAAGCAAGTCAGAATTTTGGCACTGTTTTTCCACTCAGCACAAATAACCCCACTCTCCATTGTGAATGGGAGAGAAACAACAGCAGTGGCAACCACAACAAAAGACCGGATTGTGTGTTCTCTACACAAAACAGAAAGCTGTGCCTATTCAAGAAACCTTGGCCATTTGTCAGAAATTACAGAACTGATGTTGAAGCCCAATATTAGCTCCAACCAAAGCAGTGGTGAATTACCTAGCCATTCGAATCACCCCTATTAATAAGGAAAGACTCTTGCAGCACGTATCATATGGTCCTCATGCAGACTGAGAAACAGAGCCACTTTCTTTAAAAAACCCAAAGTAAAATACATTTAAAAAAAAGACCAAAGTGAATGCAAATAGATTCACTCTGAGTCATTTGTCTATTATTTGCCCTTTTTATCTCTTATTTTTCTTTTGAAGCTGAGAAATGAAGTGAAATGCTGATGAGAAAGCTAGTCTTACAGTGCTTCCACCTTAATCATTTGTTATGAAATGGCTTTAAAACAGTAGCATTTTTCAGAAAGCCGTAAGAATTGAGTACATGCATTCGCTGAGGAGCATGATCTCTGTTTTACCCATTTCAGTTCTGGTCAGAAAAGGGGGAAGGAGGGTGCAGAATAAGAAGACTCCTTGATACTCTGCTGATGTGGCTTTGCAGCAGCTTCGTGAGTGCTGGCAACCCTTTAAAACTGGCAAGGGATGCCAGCGCCAGCCTGCTGACTGCTGGATGAATATATATAGTGCAAATAATGCTGTTCTTGAATCAGTTTTTCCCAAACTCCCACATAAACTTTCCATGGGAAAATCTCATAATGCCTGCATAAGTGATTTTATGAATCTAGCTTTCAGCTTTTGATAGAAGATTTCTTACACTACTGGCTTTGATTCTTTATTGCACAAAGGGGTGGTGCCAAAAGCCCTCACATTAGCCTGGACCATACAGACATCAGAAATTTAATTTAAACATCAGTAATCTGCCAGGATCATAAAACACATACAAAAAAAGATTTAATTTTTTTCCCCTGGTAGGTAAATATGTAATTTCAGAAACACAAGTGCGGCATAGGTGGCAGAATCTGCACACAGCAACATAGAGACAGAAACTAAAACTACCAATGAGAGTAGAAATCTTCAGTCTGAAGAGATGAACAGAAGTGAACAGTTGTTTTATTCCTATTGAAGATATACTTTGAAATAAGTAGGCCACTATATTTCTTTTGCATTATTTCTTTTCCAGAAATAATGCACCTGAATGTTTCTTAAAAATATATATATCACTACTTCTCTAAAGGCTACAGAGAGGTACAACCATAGATTACACTAATATTTCCGTTCTCAAAAATCCCATGTATGCAAGCAAGTCTTACCACATTGCTCCTGTCTTCCTCCTCAGAGCTGCCTTCATGCCACCTCAATTTCCAATTCAGTACCTCACTAGTTTTAAGAAATATCCAGCAATGATGTTGAGTTGATTTGTTGCACTGGGAAGTATCCCACAAAAAGTGAAAGCTTTTGCCGTGTTTTCACTTATAAAGAAAACAACTATTAAAGCAACTTCTGGGTTCACTGGCATTTTGGAGTCTAAAAAAAGTCCCAAAACTACTTGCAGAGGCTACAACAGTACCTTCTTTGAAGTAATGTTGCAACTTGTGCAAAGGAATTTGGGATGTACCTGAGATCTGAAGGTGCGGGCTACAAATTAACACAGCCAATTAGGTGGAGAAGCTGAGAGTCCAACATGGATGGGGTGAGATAACCACAACTCATAAATAAAAGGACTGGCAAATGTGAGCCAGTTGGCTGAGTACAGATCACATCATTCTGCTCATCTAGCTGCTGCCCATCAATAATCTGTTGCTGTTTGCTCTCCCCGTGACAATCAATCCAAGTTAGGGCTGCTTCTAACTTTCCAGTCTATGAATAGCTGCAGAACATCCACAACTGCTTTTTCAAACAACTCAAGAAAAAAATGTTTCATCCACATATCAGCGTGAAAATTCTTCCCAAAAGGGGACTAGTCAAGAGTAAAAAATTACTCCTGTAACAGTTTCATCTTATAAACAAGAAGACATAAGGCTACAAAAGTGATCTTTGTACCATTAACAGTCAGGAGAGAATCCAACTTCTAAAATTACTTGAGTAACTGATACAGGACCCCAAAACTGTGACAATTCTTTAGAGAATGTTTCACAATAGATGTAGTCATCTTTTAGGGATTAGTATTAGCTATAAATTTCTTACCCCCTGAAATCTGGTACAACCGGATTTATACAGCAAAGATGCCTTCCTTTGAAGAAGACAGAGATGAAATCACAGTCAATTAAATTTAAGCATCTCTTAAACAATTCTTTTGTTAAGCAGTATGTATTGAAAGAATAAGAATACATGAGAGAAATTAGAAATTATCTTCATAATTTGGCCGTGGCTTCTCTTCTTGTGAGTAATGAGAACAGCCCAAGATCACAGATAAAAACCTTAATGTCAGAAGACACTCATACAAGCATCGTATGTAGATAACAAGATGAGCATATATATGCATATATGACCTAAAGAACAGAGACTGCAGTAAACAAATGTATTTGTGAAGTACGTGAAGTACTTGGGTCTTCTCCAGCATCAAAATCTACTGATTAAATCAAACATAGAATCAGGTCTCTTTTAAAAAAATAACCTTGTTATCATTGAATCCCATATCATCTTGATAGGCTTTGGCCTATTAATAGAAAAATAATTCTCTTTATGACTCCCAAATCGAAAGAATCAATGTGATTTCCCATCCTATTACACCCTAAGTTGTTGAAGCTCTGGATCTCCTTTAGTATGAAACAAAAATACCCAAGAGCTCCGCTCATAACCCTCACACTTCATCCACCCACAGCGGAATCCACAGCAATTGCCATTTTGCCTGCTCACAAGATGGCACGCTTGTCTCACTCCAGCTGCACAAATAAGTCTGCATTACACTCACAGCACCGGGGATAATTAAAGGTTAGGCATGGAGGTGGCAGCAACACGCTCCCACAGCACCAAGGGCTCCGGCAGGGCTGCAGGTCTGTCTGTCCGTGCTGGGCTGCCTGAAACACCACCTCGGCACCAACCTGCTGCTTCTCGCTTCCCAAACTCTGATGTGGGAAACACTGGGAGCTTGGAAGCTGCAAACCCCAGAGGAAAAAACATGGCTCCTTAAGCTCAAACTAAACTTTGTCTACATAGAACTCTACTGGCCTCTGAGCTAAAGGGAACTCGAGTAATTCATGAGTACACTGTAATCTGGGCAACAAACACACACTTGATTAGACTCTAAAATTACTGAAAATTACCATCTCCCTTGCGTCCTTCTAACAGCTTGACATATCAATGCCTAATGTCTCATTATGTTTCAATTTGAATCATGACTCTAAATCACTGGAAATACATGAAAAGAATGAGACGTCAGATTTGGGTGAAAAAAAATGAGGATGCATGAGAGACTGGACATTAGAAAATTTATGAAAATATTAAAATCAGCAACAGAAACATCCTATAAACTGAGAAATGGCAAGTCCACTGGAGGTAGCGGAATAAAGGTCCCATGCTACACTCATCACAGGTAGAGTTAAAAGTTGTTCCAATTTAAAGAAATATCCTTTTTTCTTTTTTTCCTTTTTTTAAAGACCTCTGTGGGTAATAGGAACAATAGGAACATAGGAATATCATTGTAACTGTTGATTTCATTCATATTCACTAGAAACGATCTATCAAAACAGAAAAGATACCACCTTTTATTTCAACTGCAGAAAGAGTGCATAAAGTCAGGGACTTCTCTTTACATGGCAGGTAAGTACACACATTTAATTGTACACACAGGCCCTTCAAGTTAACCTGTGTCCTTTATACAGGTAACCAGCTGCTAATAATTTTCTGCAGATCCCTGCATTCTGCTCTGAATTCACAACATCACAAGAAAATTTGATCTTTGAACCCAGCAAAAATGAAATACATCTTGGGATGTACTGGAACTGGCATGTGACCACTGTAACTGGGGTTCAAGAAGTGAGGAAGTGTCAATGGTTTAGGCATCAAGATGAGCAAAAGGAAGACCATGTGCAAGCTCACACTGCCATAGCAATGCTGTGCAAGCTGGAAACAGTGAAGCCACATGAAAGCATCAGGCACTTCTCACTGCCAGTTAAACTGCTTCCTGTAATTATAAATATACAAAGGTTAAAGGAAGAAAATTATTGCAATGCACTGATAGAAAATGAATTCTCAAATACTCAAAAGATTCATCAACAACAGTCTATCAGCATAAGATACTGTGGCAACAGTCAGCATTTCTGGAGCAGACAGCCTGGCACTTTATTTGCTTTGCTACATGAGAAAAATCCAACATCAGATCGTGGGTGCATCCCAACTGTGGGACACTCTTCTGCAGCTCCAGCTCCAAATGCTCACTCTGGCAACATCCCGAATGCGTGTCAGAAAATCTGGTTTGGCACCGTTCTCCTCAGCATTTTGGACTCCATCAGTAGAAACTCAAGCGAACAGACAAAACGCAACATGCGCCATCCAGATTAGAACTGCAGAGTCTGGTCTGCAGGAGACAATCAGCAACTGCTCAGCACCGGCTTATGCTTCCTACAAGCACTCCATCTTTCAGCAATACTGAAGGGACACTTTCTGTTCTAGTTTATAAAGCCATTTTTTTCATTATTATTTCTTTTTTTTTTTTGGCTCCCTAAATAGAATAGTAGATGATTAAAATAAGAGAGGTAAACCTATGGTTAGGCGAGTAAACATGGTCTCATAATTTCCTTTGTGTCCATAGAAAATCAACATTATACACTAATCACTCCCACTCCTAAACAGCCATATCACAGCTATGTTTACACTGTTTTTGTAACACTCATCAAGAAGTGAGCCTGGCCTTGAGGCCAAATGACAAAGCAGAGACTGAAACTCTTCTACACTATTCTCAAGTCACTTCCTTTCATTTGAACTAGTCCATCAGGGTCTAAAAGTCTTATTTCAAACAGCTGCATCACAGATGAGCTAACAAGACAAATACTCAAGTGTTTATACAGAAAATACTAAGGAAACTGAATGATAACAAAGGTTTTATGATACCTTCAATCTAGAGAAGTACAGAGATATACAGAAAATTACTGAAAATTGTACTGAACGTGGGAATGAAAACTAATAGAGAAGAGTGCAATCTCTGCGAAATAACAATCCCTGACACTTTATTAACAGTTATTGAAGAAGGAAAAAAATAAAGAAAGCAACACAGTAGTAGACAACAAATATAAACCAGCCCAAATCACACTTTAAAAGGCACTATGTCCCAGGCAAAAATTTGAGCATAAACAGGCAAGTAAGGATGTCACAGATATTACTGCATTAAGGAAACCATTTTAAAATGTTCAAGATTAATTTTAATGAAAATTAATGAAGATATGGAAGATGTGGCTCTTCTCTTTATGAACATGAGAAGAGAAGCTCATTTAGACTAGAAACACAATTGCTAGCAGCAGGTAAACATTAGGGAGGGAAAAGCTTAGGATCCAGTTGGCATAAGAACAAATAGACTAGCCATGATTAACTTTGGGCTGAAAATGAGAAGGAAGGGTTTTAACTGACAAAGCAGTGAGGCTATGAAACATCCTTCTACCAGACGCTGTCAAGGCAGAAAAACTCTACCTAATTTTAGGATAAAGGTGGGTCACTTCATAAAAAGGATTACATACTGTGGTTGATGTTCAAAGAGCTACCCATTGCTCACAATTCCCACAGAACTTCAGGACAACATACACAAATCCATTTTTCAGGGTATGCACAGCCTTACCACTATTCCTTAAGAACAGCCAAGGGCACTGTTTCCTCAAAAGCAGCTGGGGCAAAAGTTATTCTTTCTCTCTGTCATTTTTGTCTATATATTTTTATTTTCATAGTGACCTTCTTCATCCCTTTAAGGCCAATAGCTTTAAAAACACACTATCTTCTGCATTCAAACTAAATACAAGATACGTATTACTTACTTGGGCAGCAGGAATTAACTGTAACATTATAAATCTTTTGTGAAAAAGCCATCCTTTCTATCTACTGTCTTACCAGTCACTTGTAGTCTGACTGTGCCATATTTCAAGCAGGCATTGTACATTCTTTTTGTATTTTGAAGGCAGTTTAGTATCAAAAATGCAATGAGAAGGCAATTTTCAAGCCCTCTACATAGATTTCACAAAAGACACACCCAGAGTTGCCAGCACTGCTTTGCCAGAAGAATTTAACAGAGCTACATTTAAAAGTGGGGAAAAAATATGGGTAAAGTTATTTTCAGTAAATTGTACATGAAGTCTGCGTATGACTGCAGTCTACAGACAGAATCTGTAGAGATCCGACAGAGACTGATAGATCAAGTTCAGGCATTTTGAGACTACACCTTGCTGGTCATCAAAAAAAACCTTTTTTTTTTGTAACACAAAACATTAAAAGTCTGCATGCTACAGTTTTCAACCGAACTTAATCTCTTTGGATGAAACTAAACAGGTAATGGGTGATGTCTGCTGCCCTCTCTACTGAAGAAAATAAACCTTTTGCTTCAATTCAATGGGGAAAGAATACTACCTGTCTCTCTGCTCCTTCTTGAAACTATCACATCTCTCTAGATTGTTGCAACACCCCTGTTCTCACATAATCCACAATGCCAAAACCGAGATGGCTACACAGAGAAGCCTGATGTGGTCAAAATGACCAATGCAACTCTTAGAATTCCTAAAAACCTTTTTCTAGGGTTCATTTGGGCCTGACCAACCTTCACATATTATTTTGGTTTAGCTGTGTAAATACCAGGCCATTTGTTCCAAGTTTCTTCCTCTTCTTCTACACTAGCACAATATGTTACTATTGCTTTTTTTCTTTCTGCTGCACTGAAATGCATTTAAACATGTATTTATTTATTTGTTTGTTTGTTTATTTATTTGCAGTACATACCGTCTGCTAGAACCAGGGCTCTTGGAAAATCATTGATTTGGCAGTCCCTTCCAGCATTTTGTTTCTGCCTGACATGATTCATGATGGTCTTTTTGCCCTTTAAATATAGTGACGTTTTTGCTTCTGCTTGTGACAAAATGCAAATACTTAAGATTTCCACCACCAAGCACACAGAGGAGAAGGTAACCCTCACAAAGTTCAAAGGAAAATTTGTTTACATTTCTCATCAGGAGCAGAGCTGTCACCAAGTCAAGGGCAGGGTGCCACGGGCAGATCCAGGATCCAGGATCCAGAATCCAAATGTGCAATTTTATGATGGGTTAAGCCCTACTGGACCTGAAGGGACGCTGCCCAGCCCTTCACCACTGTCTGTGGGCTCAGGCCCTGCCCTCTCCCTGCACTCACACTGGCCAAAAATGCCCTGCTTGCACCCCAGGGCTGGCAGGGGCCAGTCAAGAGTGTGCCTTTCAGAGGAACCCAGGCTTGGATTAAAGAAGCTCACTTCTCCTCTGGATAGCCCAGCTCCCATCTCCTTCCCTGCCTTTGCAAACTCAACCAGCACTAGAACTATCTCTAGGAACAAGCCAGGAAAGGGTCACAACCCCTGAAAAACCTCCAAACCAAAGCAGTACCTACTCCCCCCACCCAGAAGGATGACAGGAGAGGTGACCATAGTATCGGTCCTGGGGCAGGTGCCACACTCCTGGCCTGGCTGGTGGCTTCTGCACACTTGCAGCCCACCTTGCCAGCACACAGGGAACACAAAGCCATCCCTGACAGAGCAGAGGAACAAAAATAAGCCAGGCCTTGAATGAACTATTAAAATGTCTCTTTTAAAGAAGAGAGGGGGAAAAGAAGATTTCAGGAGAAAATAATCTTTATGTGGCAGAAAATGTAAGTGTCTTCAGAAAAGTAAAATCATTATTGCAAGCAAACTGATTCATTAAGATACACACAGAGGAGGATTATAATGCTCTCCTTGTCATTAAAATGCTTTGAAACTATAGTTCTGTCAGCTACGCTACTGATACTCAGATTTTATATTACACAGCAGAAGCTATGCTCTAGCTAGAATTTGGTGCACTGTATTACATAGGAGTTCACATTAGAAAAGTAGTTATTAGTTCACAATGACTATAAACATGTTTAAAACGCACAAAAAACCAACCATACCATACAGAAACCAGATGGAAGGGTGATGAACTGGTCCAAAGATGTAAATTCCTCTTCTATCCAGGAACCTCCTTTGCTAAGTGAGAATCCTATCTTTGACATATTTTTCTACCAAATAAAAAGACTGTCTGAATGTTGGAACCCTAATCAATTTTTTGTTTCCTTATGTCCACATATGAATGCTAAAGAAGAGCACTATTAGAAATAAACTATCCATTTATATTTACCTTTTTACGTGGTAGAAAGGAGTTTTATTTCAGTGAAAGTAAGGTCTGGCATATTTTGATGACTTTATGTAAGCCCTTATTAAATATAGCAAAATTCAGGCTCCAAAACCCGGTGGAATTGGCACAATCAAATTTCTACGTGATTTATCAGCTTCACTGTCACAGCAACTAACTCAGTGCATTTCTCTGCTTGGTTCTCTCTGTAAGCTGTCAGGAGAAGTCACTCCATCAAACAGAAATGTAACACTATTTTTATTGCTTATCTTTTTTGCCTTGGGTTACATCAGTAAGTCATCTCCCTCTGTCAACTTGACAAGAGTCTTTTTCGTGTTGACCTTAAAAGGACACAGCTGTGACAACTTTGGTTTGGGTTGGTTTTTTTTGGTTTTTGTGTCAGGTTGGTTTTTTTTCTGATAATAGTTCTCAGCTAAATACTTGTTATTGATAGTCCTGGATCGTCATCTGGCACTGTTTTCTACCCCATGAGCAGACTGAGCACAAAGCATTGTACACTCAGCCCCACAGTATCTTCCAGCCCTTATCGCAAAAGGCACTGGAAAAATCAGAAGTAGATACTATTCCAGCAAAGCCATGATTAATTACAAGAGGTCTTCCAGATTTGATCTTATTTTCTTAATGCTCTGTAATTAATTAATATAAATGTACATCCTTATTTCCACAGCCTTTGCTCAGGATATTAAGAACTCCAATCCCTGGACTCAATCCCCCCTGGCATTTTCTCTTGTGTTACATAAGTAACTGTGGCTGACTCTCTCCAAGTCCCAGCATCTGAAGATCAGGATGAAAAATCTGCTCAGGATTTTAAACTAAGGTAGGAAGAATATACTATAAACTACTGTGAACTTCTCTTAATACAATATCCCAGCTAGGGGATATCTGGAAAATACAAAAACATTTAGGTAATCTGAAAACAGCACTTCTGTTTCTGCCATGCACCATACAATAAATGCAACACAGTGCTGATTTAAAGAAATAATATGATTTTGTGCCAAATACCTCAGAAAGTAAAGATAAACACGTACACAACATATTTCAAATTCATTGCACTATTTGCACTGATGGTTACTTATATTAATATAGATTTTAATCACAGCAACTTACACATCACTAGTTTTAACTGTGATTTAAAGTGGCAGGCCAAAAACATCATGTACACACACAAAGAGTTTAAAAGAAATTACTTACGTTTTCACAGTATTTCTGAAAAGTGAGAACTCAGGAAATAATTATTAAAAGGTAACAGTTTTATCAAAAGAAGGAATCTTTCTCTGGATAGCGACTTGTGTACGTTGTAGCTATATGCTCTTAATCAAACAGTTACACAGCTCAACATCATCTTTTGTGTTTACATAGCTTTATGTCGATACATAGTAAAGATTTCATTCCATGTTTTGTATTTACTAGATAAGAAAGTTTCTTTATGGTTTATGAAAGCTGGAATTATATTAGAAATCATTTAAAATCTCTTTAAAGTATTGCTTATCAATTCAGTGATGCCCGAGGTATGCAGGAAGGGTGGAAAAAAGACATTTACAAAACCTGTTTTGCATTAAAAACTAATTTAAATGAAGAATTACGCGTGAGTTGATCACTGTGCATTGTTCATCCAGTTGTTTTGGTTTATCACCTCTAGAGGTAACCAAGTTCATTACCGCACACTTTATTTTCATCCATACAATGGAAAAGGAAAATAAGTTTTCTGTTGCCTTTCTTTTTATTGTTTCTGATAATCTTAGTTTGAAAGTGAGAGTCACTGAGCAGAATGTAAAATGGAGAACAAAGTGTCACTGCACCAGCACAGGAAGCCTCTGGCAGAAGCCAATTCCATCACTTCCACAAACCAGTCCCAGGTGTTTAGATAGCCATTTCCACCAGGACTGTGGTGTGACATTACGTAAACCTTTGGCAGCAAATAGGTAAATAAACACAATCAGTACATAAAGCTGTGTAGACTTATACCTTAACACTGATCAAAATCTGAAAGTCCTATTTTAAAAAGGTATATATTTAACTCTATTTTTTGAAATATGTGTTTCTTTATTTTAAAGAAAACCTTTTTTTGTCCCTAAGCATTAATTATTGCATACCTTGGTTGGGTATTCATATTAGATTAGTTAGGAGTCCAGTAACTGTTTTAATATATACTGCAGTAGTTTCATATAACATCTTTTAGGCTAGAAATATGCTTTAATATACTATAAATTAAAAATCAAACCACATACATGATGCTACCAGTTTTGCTATGCTCCTGCAAGTATCTGCAAAATCAGACTATTATGTGCAAGATGATCACAGAAGAGAAAAACCTAACTGGCAGAATTCTCAATGGGCTTAAACCAGAACAAAAAAGTGTATTTAATTTAGGAGCTGAAAGTCTGTCTGTAGTTTGGCACATACAGCACATCACACCATGTAATTTTATAAAAATCAAATAACTTTGCAAATCACTTCAAATATTTCCTTTCTCATTGGTTTTAATCATATTTGAAAGTAGAGAAAAAAATTACAGGATTAAATGAAAGCAAAATGTAATGATCTAGGACTCTTAATTCTCCTGAATGAACATTCCTAAATTTTTGGATCATGGACCACTGTCAAACTTCAAACATAACAGGGAACCACTATGCAGCCTTCACACCAAACTTTTAATTAAAACATCTAAATGGATGATATGATACTGCAGATCAGTATCATACCGTGATTGTATGTGTCTGCAGACCACAATCTGGAAACAAATATATAAAAGGATTAATTTTCCAAAAGGGAATGCTAGTCCCTGGGCTTCTTGGCATACTTATTTTATATAGAGAGATACTACACAGTATCTTAGCATGCAAAGTTCTTGAGGGCTCCATTCTATGGGTTTTTAATAATACAAGTGTGATATAACAATTTAAGACAGGATTTTTAAATGCAATACCACAAGTCAATTCCAGGATTATTAAATTTAAAAAATTATTTCTCCTGGTATCTCCCTTTCAATCTAGACTGTTGGGTTTCAATGTTTTTTTCCATGCAAAATGTCTGGACTTACATCATCCTTACAACAAAGTACCCATAAAATATGGACAACAAAGCGATTTCCAAAGATGTCCCTGGAAAGGACAGCCTATGAACAGCAAAAGCTGTACTTGCTTCAGGCTTATCACTATAGAATGTGGAGTAGAATTTTGGAATTTAAGTATATATACATATACATACATTACTTTTAACATATATATATACAGTATAAAAATGTTTCATGTATATATGCATATATAAAAGCGTTTAGAAGGAAGGAGAAAACCAGAAAGAGACTATATCCATTCTAATGCGTTTATCTGAGTTTATTGGGGAAGGGGCGTGGAGAAGAGAGAGCGGAAGAGAGAGAGAGAGAAAGGGAGAGAGGATTGTCCTGAAGCTGGAGCGTGACAAGCGTGACTGCTGTTTTCTGCCCAGCGCTCAGTGACAGCGCGGGGAGAAGAGTGGTTAATCACCGCGTTCTGGGAACCGGGCAGAGAGAGAGGGAGCAACTGCTTTCCGCAACACTTCCTGCGATAAGGGAGCCAGCGCTGGCACACGGACACGGACACACGCGAGAGGCGGCTGCGCGGCGCAGCGCTTCATGCGACTGCAAACGTGACCCGCAGCCCCTCACCCCCGACACACGGACACGGGCACAGCCAGTGCCCGCAGCTCCGGCCGAGAGCGCTGCTGCGGCTGCCGGGGCCGGGCGGGAAGGGGAAGCCCCGCTCCGGGCCGGGCAGAGCCCCGGAGCCCGCCCCGCGCCCGCCGCCGGCGCTGCCCGCTGATGCTCGTTCGCGACACGCACCCAGAGAACTTCAGCGCTGAACAAAGGCTGCCGGACTGACGCCGCAGCACAGCTGGGCTTCTATTTATTTTATTTTATTTTTATTTTTAAGGGCGATTCCGCGCTGACTTTCGTCGCTCGAAGACAGCGCGGCACCCGCCGCCCATTCCCTAAGCAATATTATTAAGCCTTGAAAAGACTTGCAAAGAAAGTAAACAAGGCAGGGGAGGCAGGACAGGCATTAAGGCCAACACGTCCCGTATCGTCCAATAACTTCCCCTTACATGCCCAGTACAATGCGGGTTTGCTGATCACAGCTTTTCTACTGTACCAGAGCCAAATGCAGGCAATTACTTACACTTATGTAGACTTTTATAAGAGATAACAGTTATCTCTATTGAAAGGCACAAGCTGGGGGTGTTTTCCTTTTTTTTTTTTTTTCATTGTCTTTTGTCTTTCATTGCCAAACCGGTTCAAAAATACGCAAAAGGGTTTCTGAGCGGGGCACTGGCTCCCCCAGCCCTCCGTGGAGCCCCAGACAGAGCAGAACAGAGCAGCAGCTCCACGCTCCGCCGAGGAGCGCTTCATCCAGGCCTGGGTGGAAAAGTCCTGGCAGAAACCAGCCCAGCGAGCGGCCAACGCCCTGCGGAGGGTCCCGAAACCCCCAGCCCGGCAGTTCGGGGCAGCCAGCACTGGGCTGGGCACGACGGGGCCGGGGACGGCCGCGCTGGGCCCACGCCCGCCGCGCGACGCGCCTCCCGGGCAGGGGCACGTCCCGTCCCGCGGCGCTCCAGCTGATCCCAGCCCACGGGGATCCACGTAAAGTAAGCTGTGCTGGGCCCTGCTGTCCGTACCAGCCACGTCCCCCTGGTCAAGATAAAGGCAGGAGCGATCTCCGCATTTTTAATGCAAATGAGATGCAGTCCGCAGGCTCTCAGCAAATTGCCAATGCATTGGGGATGCCACTGCTCTTTAGCTTTGTTTCCACATGTGCTGAAAGTTGATGAGTGCTGCTTGTGTTTTCCTGCCCACCACCAAAAGACACAGCACAGATATACGAAGTAGGAAAACCGATGTTCCAGTAGCACTTACAGACCAGACTACCGCTGCCGGCATCTTTAGTTGTACCAGTACTTCTACCAGTGCCATTTCACTGGTATTCTGAAATTCATGTTGGATAATCGTAACTCAGAGCCAGAGTATCTCTGAGCAAAAGGAGAATATACTGCACTTATGGAGTTACCATCTCTGCATTCACATTTTAAGGAGAACTATCTGATCCTTACATATTTGAGGGAAAGGATTTCGGCACAGAATATCTATCTGTGTTTATAAACCAGGGGCATTTTACATGTCGCAAAAGTACTACATGATGGCAAATGAAAGAAGGTTCCATTGCCTTAGTATGAACTCACCACAGGTGTGCTTAAAACAAATATTAAAGACATGATTCACTGTAATAAAGACACCCCAAACAACTATTTAAAGTGATTAAAAATACAACATTTGGGGGTGGGGAGGTGATGATACAGTGCACTTACTTCTCCCGCTCCACCAAGAAAATACAAGCTCCAGTAATAAT
The DNA here is from genome assembly GCF_901933205.1 of Camarhynchus parvulus. NCBI lineage: Eukaryota > Metazoa > Chordata > Aves > Passeriformes > Thraupidae > Camarhynchus > Camarhynchus parvulus. The sequence goes on from NC_044572.1 coordinate 136,829,666, forward strand.
AACAATGACAAATAAATAATAATGATAATGGCACATATTTATACTTTATGCAGAAGTACAGCAGCGTTCTTAAGATTAGTCTCACTTTCAGTTTCACTCAACACTGAACTAGTCAGATTTGCGTTAAAGAGGTGTGGAGTGTTACTTAGGAGTTACAGAGAGTACATCAGCATGTTAAAGAAAAACAGAAAAAACAGTGTCATAACCCATACAGGGAAATGATGGGTAAAACAGAAGATAGGATTCTCACACACCACTCAACACATCTTTTCCTCCCCAAATGCACAACAGACATAGGAACAGGAGCTTCAAATACTTACTAAACTTATGCAGAGAAATAAACGGGTATCAGTTGCGTGGCTTAAAAGAGCCAGAGGAAAAAGAAGGAGCAAATTTTTCATGGAAGCCTTGAATCATATAAGCTGCTCATTTGCCTCATTCATGTCCTCCTCCTTTCACTGCAATTCAGTGTGAAGAAGGCAGCCTAAACAATATTCATCTTAGAAATCCAAAACATTGCAGAGACCACACTGCAGCAACAGATCTGCTTCACATGCACTGACGTACCTCCTCAACATCTGAAAGAAATTCCAGCTCCAGTCAACCCATAAGAGACATGTTGCCTGACTGTACCTTGATGGTATTGTTTATGAGGATGGTGATTTACACACTCATAATGATTTAAGCAGCTACTTTGCATACATTACAGAGAGAACCTGAAACATGTGACCTGCTTCACAGGGCAGGATTATACCTCTGTTCTTGTTGTGTCATGTGCAACCACATTATTTAGTAGTTAAAGGCAAGCGAGCACTCTGGTATTCTATTGTCCTCACCATGTATGCAGCGCAAGAGCTTCAGCATGCCTCTGAAACCAAAGGTGAGCTTCCCAACTTCTAAAGATAGACAGTTAAATAAATGATATAGTTGTCAAAGGGGCTCAGTCAAACCTACCACATGGTTCTGCCCACTCAGGATTATGACTTTTGCTGGCAGACTTTTTAGGACAGGAAATCTTTCATGGTGTTAATAAATTTGCAACAATGATCATATTCTTAGGGACTACTCCAATACAAACTTTCATTAGCACTCACACTAGCTCTCACAAAGCACTGAGAATATATGCATGATCATCAGAAGATAGGAATAAACAATAAAAACTTAAATCCTTTTTTCTGATGTTGTTCTCAAGAAAAAAACAAAAACTTTTCAGAAAAATAGAAATTAACATCTGAAGAACCGCTGGACTCTGCCTTTCAGGTCCTTCATAATTTTTAGTTGTTTTTATTGATCCATACACTTCTTATGCACAACTCCATTACTGCTTTGATAACTAAAAGATAATTAAATACAAGACAGAGCATGTATCATGCTGGGGAATCACTTAGCAAGTGAACTGTTGTGCTGAAAAGTGGAATTCTTTCTGTCACTCACGGTGCAGTGATACATCAGTAACAGATGCCGCGGGAACTATTTTGGGGATGATCCAGCGGCTTACTGGAGCCACAGAAGACAGCAGAAAAGCATAAGGTTCAGAATTCAAGGGAAGTCCTGCCACAAGGGCCTTCACACTTTGCAAATACATAAAACAAGAGCAAATTCACACAGGTTTACATCAGCTTCAGAGCAAGCACAGCATTTCCCACATAGTATGCAATAAAAGATGTCAAAGTCTGACTTTTTTTGATTTAAGAAAGGAAGACTGATGGGTTAAAGGGGAGGTATCTTAGCAGCACCAAGAGTGAAGGCACCAAAGCTCTGATCACAGCTTTGCCACTGGCTCACTAACACTGCAGTTATTTAGGTTCCCTGTGCCCTGGCTCACCCATCAGTACAATGGGTATAATACTTCATCCTGTCCTTAAGAGGCAATTAATGCTTGTAAACTACTCTGGGAACCTTGATTAAAATGCGCTGCAGCTTTGCGATAAGTATTCCCTCTGAAAGAGCACACAAGCTGGGTTTTGAGGGTGGGAAGTACTACCTGACTGCTGCAAAAGAAAAATAATCATTCTGAACGAGATGTATGTGCCTGACCTATGCACATGTGTAGGTGGATCCCTCCTGGAGTATTTTTCTTTCTCCTTTTTTCAGTTACTATGTGTGTATTGCAAAGAGAGGAGCAGTGAGAACAGATAATTATAAAGCTTTTGAAAAGCCCTGGTATTTTCACCAGAGGATCACAGTGGGCCGTCTTCAAGAATTCTGATGCAGAACTCTATGTAATTAAAAACATAATTATTTGTAATACTCCTCAAACCCTGTTTTCATTAAGGAGAGGAGGGGAAAAAAAGACAGATCACTTTAAATATGAATGCTTTATGAATAAAGAATTTTTTTTAAATTGATGAGCATTCATTTTCCCATACAGTCACATAAAGTCTGAGTAGTTCATGTAAAACATAATTATCAACGTTTTAAACCACATTTTCCCCTTGAAAATAAATAAATAAGGACGCCAAAATCTTTTTTGTTCATTAAGAGTCAGATCCAGCAGAAAACATCTGCAGACTTCTAGACCAAGCAAGCCCTGGAAGGCCATGGTACTGGCTGCACCTCGTGCCAACCTCAAAAATTTGGCTGGTTCAGAAAGATTTAAACAAAACAAAAAAAGCCCTGCAGCTTTACATGTCTGGGAATTGTGGAACTGCGTTAGGTTTATGAATAAAGAACAGGGGTGAGAAAAAAAACAACTCCTTTAAAAAAGGAGATCCCTCTCTCCCTCCTGCCCTCCAGCATTCTGGGTGCTAGACAGGGGCTCCTCTCCCTCCCCAGGGACACCATGGCCATCAGCAGTTGCAGCCTAAACCATGGGGTCCACCTGCACGTGCTGCTGCAGAGGGGATGGGGGCCCCAAATCCAGCACTCACCCCCACTTGGCACATTCAGCAGGCGCCCGAGCAGCCAGCTCCCAGCCATGCTCCCAGACGTGCAGGAGCTGCAACTGGAAACCCAAAGGAGTGTCCCCGGGATGGGAGCCAGCCTGAGTTGTTCAAAGGACACTGCAGGCCCAGCGCAGAGGGGTAGGCACAGCTCAGGGTGAAGAGCCACCCCTGCAAAGGTGGCCAAGGGACACTGTGCACCAGCAGCCTCTCTAACCCCACGGAAGAACTGGGCCCTGGGAGCAGCCCAGGATTTCTACCATGGGCTTCAAGAGGCTCCAAGGTGCAGCGGAGGGAAGGAGCCTCAGCTACCGCAGGCAACCAGCAACTCATATTTAGATTTCAGGCTACCCTGAATATGTGTATGCAAACACCAGAGGGGAGATGATGGCATTGCCAGGGCTGTTTGATGAAATAAAGGAAAAGTTTAGGATGAGGGCCCTGCTACAGCAGGTTCTTTAATTTAATGAAAATTAAAGAACCCGCTGCTAGTGTAGTTGTCACATATTCAGACTTTTTATAGAAATAATGGCATTTTCTGACTAGTTCTTCACTATATCTCTCTCTGGGAAGCCAAGAAAGCTCTCAATTATTGATGTCACACCTTATCATCTGCCCCATTCAGAGGACCAGCCGACATTTCAGACTGACACCCAGCTCATCTTGTACAGCTAGCCCTATGCAGGGAAAAGGACTGGGCAGGTATGAAAAGACTGAGTAACAGTACACCCATGTGCTCTGCTTAAAGCCATCCCAGAATTTTGGTTTTGCTAATGTTCATTTTATAGACACCTCCTCAAGAGAAACAGCAGCTGCAGTATGCTGCCTGGGTTAGCAAGAAGTGATACACACAGAGATATATACTGGATATGTATTAGGAGAGCACAGAGGGACTCTGTGCGATGACCGTGTAACTGCAGACACTCTGCAGGTGTGTATTTACAATCCTATTTATATAGTGCTGAAAGTGGACTACATTAATATACAGTGTGCATTCACCATCATTAGTTCTGCCTTCCAATAATGTGGACCCTAAGATAAATAATATCGCTAGAGCCTCTCCCATACAATAAACAGACTTGTTAGTTTAGTTATATACACAAAATTTCCAACTGCAATCAGAGATTCTTTTAAAATTATTAAAAGTTCTTGAAGGGAAACCTTTGTTTGACATTAAATGAGCCAGCTGACATAAAAAATCAAGAGGAGCCAAGACTTGTCTTTAAAATGAAGAATAAATTTGGTATCTTAAATAAACAGTATTATTCTAAACACGCACAACAATAAACCATGTATTTTAACAAGGGTAGATATAAAATATCTTCATATTTATCATCAGAGCTTTATATACCTGTTGGATTACTCCTTTCAAAGCCTTAAGAAATGTACCAGTGTCTTTGAATTAAAATGCACTTTCTTTATGCTAAAACCGTGAAAGTTCTCCTGTGGGAAACACTGAATTCTACATTAATTTTTTTTATTAAAAAAAAAAGCTTACACAGCCTCAGAAAAAAATAACCAAGTGGCAAAAATCCCAACTTTTTCCATTCTGCCTTTGATTCTGTCTTTGCCTTAATAAAATTGTTGACAGAAATTAAGCTAATCTTTGCAGCAACTTTTTCATCTTTCTTTAAAACCAAGGAGTTTAACTAGCTGTAGTTCCATCAGCCCTGACATGCAGCTCGCTATAAAGATGAGATCCTTGTCATTTTTTTGTCCATGTCTAACATTTAAGGAAGAAAAAAAATTAAAAAATAAAATCCATTTAAACTCTAAATTTTGGCTACAAAACATCTCACTAAGACAAAGATACTGTCCCTCACAAATCAAAACAGTAGCAGTAGTACCATCTGTAAACTCAGAATTAAAGAGCTAGCAATTTCTATACAACTGTAAAAAGTATTTTTAAAATGCTTTTTAAAAAACATTTTTCTCATTCTACAGCATGGGCACTGAAGGCTATAAATAACTGGATCAGTAAGTAAATTCACCATATACTAGAATGACTCCTGAGGTAACTCCGTAAAAGCTGAAGCGCTTGCTGCTAGTAGTTAATGGGATAGCCCAACTCCAAGTCAGAAAGAGCAAAATATCTCCCTTTCATTAAAAGAGAAGGGAGGGAAGCTATAAAAGGTACACAATTAGTTAGCTTTGCAGTGATTAATTCAACAACTGCAAAGCCAAAAACAACTTTAGGCACTTAACCATGAAACTGTCAGGTCTCTATGCTTGATAATAAAGCATCTATAAAGTAAACATTAACTTCTGTGTTTTTTCTACGTGTATATTCCATCACGAGAAGATGATTACCAAAAAATTACCCGGCAAGCTCAGCAGAGGCTTCCTATACCTTATTCTCCCTAACAAAGAGGTAAGATGTGCCCAGATTCCCTTCCTTTTCCTTACTGCCAGCTCTAGTAAGACAGTTCATACTGTTCTCTAAAACCTGACAGAAGGGACTGAAAATCAGATTGAAAATCTCTTCCCCAAGGAGGCAACGAGTTCATGGCAATAAGGGAGCTTTAAGGATGAGGAGACCCCTATACTAACCACATCTTATCCATATCAAGACAAAAGCAGGCAGCAGCTCTTCCTCAGACCAACTCTCCCAAGGAAGCAAATGAAAGCTCTGCACAAGTAAGGAATGCAAAAGTGTAAACTTTATCATCTCTTTTAAATAACCTCCAAAATTGAAAAACTATCAACCAAATTGAAAAAGACCAGGAAGGTGACAAATTAAAAGAAGAAATCAACATATTTCTCTGACCTGCAAATATTTAATTCAAGCACATTCTTCTCCCAAACAAGATGCCTGTGAGTGTTTTGATGGCTGCTCATAATCAAATGTGTCACTCGCAAAATTACAGTGTTTGAGAAGGGTACTGAGCAACCAAAAATGGCTTTTGCTAGAAGTATGTCACAAGCACATCTTTTAGTTACCTCAGAATTGCACAGGACTTCGCTTCATTCCTTTGCACTGGCTGCATGCGGGTTGCTTCATAGAAATATAACTGCAGTAATCTGCTTGACAGTAAACAGTAATCAGTAAATACTATTTACTGAGCAGATACGTGTCCCTGCTACTCCTTCACTTTACCTATCCTCTGTCTCCGTCTTCCACTCTCAATCCCCTTGCTCTCAGAAATGTTAGAGGGGGAAATAAATAAATACAGGTAGTGAAACAGTGAAATCCCATAGCTGGCAAGGTTTTCCTCTCTGAATGGACAAATTCTTAACTCCATGCAGCTCCAGACATTGAAGGATTAGATCCTAACCAGGGAAAACACAGGAAAATGGTAATAAATATTGCATGGTAATCCACAGGAACTTTGGTCCCAATGTGATTTTTCTACAGTCCTACAGAAAAACAGCATTACAACATCCATAATCTCAGCTCATATATCAGAGCACTCTCTCCATTCTCATAGCCCTTTCTTCTTTCATGTAGTGTATTTTCTAAGAAAAAGTACTTTTTCTGCAGAAGTGAAGTCAATGCAGTCCCATTCCAGAGCGAAAGTAGCGCAGCAACTCTGTGAAAACTACCACAGACCATCACGCTGCACAGATACAGGTGAGGAGTGAAGGGTTTATGGCAGCATTACTCTGGTAGGGACTAATCTGAAGTTCCTTCTGACTAAAAAAGTCAGTTTGCTGGAGAGAAAAAATAAATGATTTGTATTCACGCACAGTAAGAGCACTTCATGTCATAGTGGATTTTGCAATATCTTCATTGTCTTTCTATTCAGGCATATGTCTTTTTAGCAATAAATTCTGAAGACTCAAGAAGGTAAAACTTGCAAACCATGAGTCTCATTCACCCGATTAAAATAAATTCCACAACTGCGGTTTCTTTCTCTCTCTATTTTTTAAGCTCCTTGACATTGTCAACCAGCCACTGTCATGCACCACTATAGATACAAAAATCTTTTAAAATGTCAGCTTTTCAGATGCTTAATTTTGTCCTATTCAGGTAAAATGTTTTGCAGCGTAAAGTTCAGCAGAGCTGCCAGGTCATCTTTCTTAGTAAGGATTTTCATACGCGCAAATAAAAATTGAGGAACGACTGAAGAAAAAAAACCCTAGACAATCGATTTTAAATGTTTCTTAGATAATGCAGTACCACAACAAATCTCCAAGGAAAGTTAAGCTGAGACTGCCATGAACACCAAATAAATCTGCACCACTGGGATATTTAAGGTCCAATAAATCTTACTTTCCAGTGTTTTAAAACTCCAGAAGATAGTTTTGCGGCTCTAGACTCTGTCTGCCATTTGTGAAAAATATTTTCAGAATATACTCGTGTTTGTTGAACTACCAAATTATGAAAAAACTTTTATTAAAAAAAAGAACAAACCACAAACACACATATACATACATAAAAACCAACCAAACAAGTTACTTTCTTCTGTTTGTATGAAAATGCTCAAGAAAGTTGGTCAAAACTGCCCATATTTCCAATTCAAATTATTATTAATTTTTTAACTATCTTTTGTTGCAGTTAAAAATATAAAGCCAACAACTAATTGCAAAAAAATAAAATGCAAAGCCATAAAACTCCTCACAGAAGATCCAAGGGTTAACATCAACCTAAGAAATCACACATTGTGCAATTTATTTGATATTGTAAAAAATACTAACTGCTGAAAAAAAATCAGATGTTATAAAAAAACATTTTATGTACTATGCTGCAACTGTCCGCAATTTGGTTATACCAAAAGCACATTTAGTGGATTACGAAAGTCACTGCTTCCCTTGGCCTGACAGAAACACCCTGATGGCATGGCATGCAACCTTGTGAGGGCATTAGAGCCTACTTCCATAGAGATGTACCTGTCATACCAGACCTTCAGTCCCTATTTCTACACAGCTGTCCTCCACTGCCATCTCCACAAGCCTTTCAGAGAGAAGTTGCTGAGGACAAGATAAAAGCATGCCGTGAAGCCAGTGAGAAGCGGCAGGGCTCATAAGCAGGTGCACTTCCTAAACCTACTCTTACTTTTCATTCCCCTTTGGGAAATGAACTGTTTTCCAACCACAATAATCACTTTTAAAGGTAACAGACCAACAGTGGTCCTGCTGAAGGGCAGCTTCATGCAGTGAAATACTCCTTTGACCATCCTGAGTGGGGCAACAGAAAATCAAGGTGGCGCCTTACAAAATATTGTTACTGTGTCCTTAGTCCAGCGAAGTGCTGTAAAGTACCAAACTCTAGTAAGTGTAACATGAAGTCCCAAAAATCACAGTTTCCTCTCAGTAGGCTGCAACAGAGTTAGAGGATGCCTAATGAGGACTGGATGTTATTCTAGACGAAGCTGCAAGAAGTTTTTCTCCCTTCCATGTACAGGGAGAGATCAGAGCCATAATCAGAGGGATTAATCAATCTTTGGTAGCGTCTAAGTTTCTGCCAGGTTGAGAAACAAAGCAGGTTTTTCACTTTTCCAAAAATTTGCCCAAAAAAACCCATCCTAAACATAAAAAAAAAAATCATCAAGTTATGCTAACCTTTGTTTTGCTAGCAAACCTTGTGTCACAAACAACTGAAAGACAGTGATGCAAAATGGATTCTTGCCTAGATTTGTAAATTTTTCCAGGAGTTGTAATATCCCGCATTTGATGACATCATGAAACTAGCAAGTAAAAGTTGGTTTTCAATTTGTTCTACTTTTCCCTCATTAGTGTCTGTGTCAGAAACAGAATAAGAAACCTCATTAAGTCACATTAAATTCTTTAAACTCATTAAGGGCTCAGAGAAAGAACAATACAAACACTGGTGTTTTTGTAAAAAAATTATGCAACACAGATGGGCTTCCATGTCCATGTATTTTTAGAATGGATGTATGTGCGCAGGGCAGCCAAAGAGAGCGATCTGCATGAGGGAGAAACAGAGTAGCAGAGGCAGAGCACACCTTACATATGACAGAATGACATCTAGATAGAAATGAATTATGCACAGTCACTTCTGACCTGATATTGATGAGGCACTTCACGCTTTGTATCCTGAATTCTGGCAGAGCTGGAGTCAGTACAATATTCCACACAACTTTTTAACTAGTGATTCTTTGGGACTTTCTACGGGGAAAAGACAACCTTGAGGGCCACACAGCCAGCAGCAATCAAGTGGCAATCAAATTTTTTGTCCACAGACTACTTTGATTGCAGCTGCTGAAGTCTAACATACTATCTGATTGCAGTTGAAGATACATCTACTAGTCATGCATATGGACTTACACGTAAGTCAAGATACAGGTGTGTGCAGAGTTTCAACAGTCTTGGAGAATATCTCTGGGTGTACAAAGGGTGGGTATTTGTTAGAAGATTTATTGTAGATGAATGACTCAGATTTATGCTGTTGATAACTTCTGATCTTACCCCCCATAAGACTGGAAATATGAGCTCAATGCTACAAAATTATTTACATTCCTACAGTATGCTCAAACAACTATTACAGGATTAATTTAATCCATTACATTATTTTTTTTCATGATAGACATAACATGCAAATAGGAGTTTAGTTTTAAAGAAAAGTCCAGATCTGAGGAACGTAAAAGGAGACTAATTGGATGGCATAAATTTCAGATGGCTGTAGGAGGCCACAGAAAGAAAACAGTATATACAGTAGATGGGAGACATGAGTTAATGTTTCCTCCTTCCCACCACTGTAACAGCTGAAATGAGAGGTGGGGATTTTACTGAGGGCCCCCAGATTTCAGCCTCCAGAGCTGGGTGCCTGTTCAGCAGCTCTCCTCTCCCATTGCTCCAGCAGAGGCAGATACTGTTTACCTGCAAGGCACATGGTAAGGCTAATCTATTTTCATAAGCTTTTCCCTCAGGTATTTGGGGCAAGGTTTAGTTTATTAATTGTGTGTGTGCATGTGTGTTCATATCTATCCGTGCAGGAGGAAAAGGCTCAGCAATGATCAACGTGTATTGCATTTTTGGTTTGTACTCTGTAACTGCAGCTGGCCAACGTCTGCTGAGTGTATTTAATACATCTAACACTGAGAACTCTACATAGAAAAGCAAACTATGTTCAAGTTTGGAAAGTGGACTTATCTTTCTTTCATTAGTTGAATTCATGAAGCAAAGTTTCACCTGCATAATAAGTTTTTTATGTTCCACATCTCACAGCTTCTGCCTGAAGAGTGGTGTGTGAGAAAGTCAAGAAGACTCATATGTTGGAAACACTGAAACCCTTCACCCCCAAAGAAAATTACTTTATCCTAACTCATTTAACTTTCATTAAACCACATCTGAATATAGGAATTTTAGGCACTACTTAACTTCAGTATCTACTTCAAACGTTTTTAGGTAAGTTGAGATTTTGTTTTTTAAAATAGTCCCTGTAATGTCACTGGGATATCCAAAACCAGTCTGCAAGGTATTTGGGTAGACAGACCATGCCTTTTTCCCCCCTCTTTGTAATTAACTACTATCAAATATTCCCTTGTGCCTTTTTTTTTCTTTGTGAACCACCAACCTGTGTGTTTAATTTTTTAAGTTTCAGTATGTACCTCAGACTGCAGACTTTGCAAAGTAGGTCAGGAATACCCCAAAGGATACACATTTGAAGGCTACAGATAGCAGAACACACCATTTACGGCTTTGTATATACACATACATACACATTCTATATAATATAGGTAGATAGATTCAATGATTTAAACACACTACATCTATACTGTGTGTTTCAAGAACATTCAGATATTTACATGGTTAGATCACCACTCATTTTAGACTCACTCTAGTGCCAGCTGCCAAAAAAAGGTATACAAATCAAAATATGTTACCTTTGTTCAAACAATACTGCTGTTCATTATATAATAGAAATTGTCATGCTTAATCTTCCAGGAACCAAGAACTGGTACATTCTTGGATCAGAGGTGGCTTGAAATGGTTTGAGGCAAAACTGAAGCGCACTGTTTAAGTAAATCTTGCTGAGAAACATTAAGTGCATTGATGATTTTTAGCATCATCTTTTACGGGTGTTTTTTCCCAGATCTATTAACAAACTAAAAATGCTGGAGTATTTTCAAAATACAGAGAGTATTGTTAAGTGTAATGGGGGATCTGAAAAGGCTGCTTGAGAATAGACACCACGAAGAAGTAAAATGTGCCTATAAAAATTACACGTTGACTTTGAAAATACACCAAAACCTAATTTTTCCTTGAGCGCTCTCAGTATTGCCCAAGTATCTCAATGCCTTCTGTGGGTACTAAGCTACAGGCTGTGATTTTCCTTTTCCATTAGAGATGAAAAAATTGCTACAAGCAGCATTCAAAAATATGTCTCCGTCATGATACAGAAAAATACAGGAAAAAATTGTAAAAATGCCTTAAATTCTTGAGAGTTGGACCCTTTTTAAATCACATTTCAACCTGGGAAATTGATAGATTAAAAATACGTACAATTCACTTATTGAGAAAAATCTCTTTTACAGCATTACTACTCCAGGACTACTTCAGATTTTTAAGCATTTTACAATTTCATCTTAAACAACATGGATTATACAGTATTCATCAGGCAGACACAATCTTCCTTACAGACAGACACAGACACACACAACTCTGCAGAGGCCAATCCTGCAGCTTTTACTGAATCCAAAGGTCCCCTGACAACAGTATTTTTCAAGAATGAGAACTGAAGGATCAGGCCCCAAAAGTGCTTATGAAGATGAGATGTAACTTCAACAGATTGAATGCTAGATTAAATCTAAAGATTGAGGCAAGACAAGTCTGGGGTTTAAACCCTAGGGAGGACTGACATTTAAAGTGTTGCCACTGAATTATAGCTCTCCACATTGGGTGGGGTAACCTCCTACTGGGTGGAGTGTCTCCCCTAAAGGAAGGGAAAACTGGCACAAGCCAACTCAGTCTTTGAACGATTTTCCTACTTGCCAACTTATGAAGTCGTCCTGACGTCAACTTCGTCAAGGAAGTCTATTGCCCAACTCCATCTTTTACTGTACAAAGTTTGCTTGTGCTCAAAACCCCAGCAGATGTAGAAAAGAAATTAAGGAAAAGAGACAGAAAACCCTGAACAAAATAAAGAAATGAGGAAAAATGTGTTGACTGGATTTTACGGTCATTTTTAAAAATCCTTCTGCTGGGTTTTCTTGTTTCTAATATCAAGTTAATACAAATAGATACAGATCACTCGAGACTATTACTAAACATATTTTAAAATCTCGTTTAGCTTTAAGACACGGGGTGGAGAAAGCACAGAAAGTGGACACTCTGAAATATAAGATCTCTTATGTGTTCTGCAATGACTAGCTAGTATCTTCCTAATCAGCGTCACTAACAGGTGTAAAACACACTCATACTAGGAAAATAATATTCATTGAACAGCCATCAAAGGCATGTTTAACATATTATTTCTCTCAGAATCAAAATAAATTGTTTCTCTGAAATGAGGAGTCAAGTGCTGGAGAAGGCAGAAGGAATGCTGGGGGGAATAAAATTAAAACAAAACAAAACAAAAAAAAAAAAAAAGGATAAAGCATCTCAAAGTGCCCATGGCGGGGGGGAAAAAGTAAAAATCAGAAAACAGTTAAAGTTACCATAACCTGAAATGCACCAACCATCACAAAGAGCAATTGGAGAAATCCAGCAGAGCTCAGCAGGAAAGATTTTTAATAACAGATTGAAAAACAAGAATAAAAATAACTGCATCAACAGGGCCTTTCTTCCTCAGGCCACAAGCCCGTTTTTACTTGATATTTAAAAAAAATGCAGTTTGGCCACTAAAACCAATCCAGAACATTATTAAAGTTAAAAGCTACCAATTACTTCTGTCTGTTCTTTTAAAGCAAAGTTTGGCATTACGTCGGTTGGTTTAAAGAAAACAAGAAAGAGAGAGAGAAAGAAGGAGAGAAAGTTTCCTGCTTGTATAAATTAAACCACCAGGGAAGGTGTCTAGCCACTTGTAAAGCATTTATTACAGGTTTTTAAAGGGCTAGTAACATTTTAAAAATTAAATATTTTAAAATAAATTTAAAGGAAAAGAGTAAAGATGATCTGAGCTTGGAAAGAAAGCAGATTTATGAGAAATTAGACATGCATCAACTGAAGCTAAGAAAGTAAAAATTACTATTAGGAGTAAACTTTGCAATTCAAAATAATTCTATTTTCAAGGCAGGAAGTCTTATTGTAGCTGCTGTACTCACACACATCCCTTATGAGACGGAAAAGTTCCACCGAACTTTATGGGATGGAACCAAGAGGGTTCTGCAGAAACGTCCTACGGAAGCGCCACCCGTGGCAGCGACGCAATCTTATGAAGCATTTTCTTTTGACAGCTTTTCTAAATCCACATACAGAGATCCCCAGCAGGAACTAGATTCCTTAGTTAATGCAGCAGGACCATATTAAAAATCACTGATAGAATGATTGGCGAGTTCTGTTAAATTTTAGATGTATTTTTCACTGGTGGTGTTATTATAAAATTTTAAAGCACCACTTTAAAGGTACTAGAAAATAAGAATCTGATAGCACAGAACATGAATAAAACATAATGGCTATACGTTTCTTACATACAGCTGTGCCAGTTCACCTAAATCATAGTCTTCTAAACCCCGTGGTGCCAAATCAGAGGCTCCTCTGACTCCAGACAACACGTCAAGTGGAATGGTGTTCGGCTGTGCAACACTTTTGGTGTGTGACAAAATGTCCACTGGGGATTTAAATCGAGACTAGGGGAGCTATCCTCCCATTGCTCCATCTTTCATTTGAGCCTTGGTCTGCATGACAAGAAGTCAGAGTAATATGCCAGCACTTTCCTCCCCTCCCTGTGCTCCTCTGCCCCAGCAGCGTTTCTTGTGTTCTGGGCACACGTACAACTGGCGAAGGAGCTGCATTCTGGAAGGCCCTTTATTGATTAGGTACAAAATAACATTAAGGAGTGAATAATAAGTACTATCTGAAAAATGTAGTTGCACGTCTTGCCCTTGTAAACATTTACTATTTGATGGTGTAATTGTACTTTAATCCTTCACATCATCTAATATAACTCTTTGTGCTTTTCTTTTAATTAGCAACACACAATCCAAAAAAAGCAAAGCCCAGAAAGTTTGTACGTACCATAAAACGCGCAAATAGTTTTAAAATTATCAAATATTCTCTCTTTGGATGTAAGCTTATCTTTTAAAGTCAAAAGAGAACTTCATTGGCACAGGGCAAGCAAAAAAACTCCATAATTCATGACAATACCAAGCAAAAAAGTTCTTCTCCAGAAGGACTGGAAAGGGCACCTTTATTTATCTTCTGGACAGACAAAAATAATAGAACCTAGACCAGATATGCTGTAATTAATGTATCCAAAGGTCAACAGGCAATGGTATTTATACAATAAATGGGTGCTGACTACGCTGGTTATAGTATTAATCACCAGTATTTGAAAATAGCATTGTTTTCTTACTAGGTAAGAACTTGAGAAAGTTTCAGAAACAAAAAAGAAATCCTTTTTTTTTTTTTTCTCATACCTGCCTGCTATTCTTTTTACCCAATTGTTTTTTAACTCATGAGGTATAATATTTAGGACAAATATATCCAAGTTTACAGTTGCCCAGGACTGCCAAAAACAGACCCAGTCTACCTCACTAGTTGTGTTGAGGAAACTAAATTAAGTAAGGGCAAACATCAACTGGAAAGTTGTCAGTTTACTGAATGAATGGCTTCATTTTACACACCAGTTAGAATACCTTAATCAGAATATATTTCTATTCAAGGCCAATACTTTCACTACCAGGTGGCAGTTTGTTCTACTTGAAACGGCATTAAAAATGTAATTCACTTCCACTATACTTTCACCTAACAAAAAGGGTTGTCAGATTCCCAGCCTATCATGTTCAAAAATATTTAACCATAAACTTTCTCACAATGTTATATTTGGTGTTACCCACAAACCTTTATTAAAGCGATACTGCCAGTGTGGCTTCAGTTAAGATCTGAGAATGTTTCTATTAAGATTATTACATTAAAATATTGTCAAGAGTTTGTAAGAAACATAAATATTCATACACATACAGCCCCCCCAGCCTTAGAAGGAAAGTTCCACATAAAAAGAAAAATTTAAATACATACCAAAAGTTGCCTGGTTGTAATTACATTTTGGGTTTTTTCCTAAATGTCTCTGCTAATTTTTTAACTCTTTCATACTGTAATGTAAAATAGTTTTATTTCAAAGCAACTGGCTGATAAAGTGCTAAAAGAGGTAATTCGCATGAACAGAAAGTAATTAGTCATTGTTTGCACAATGCTTTGAAAATACAAAACCCAATGTGTCAACTAGCATTAAAATATAATACGATTGGAATACACAGATTTGACTAGAAACAATTGCATGTCACAGACACTCCAGTCCACAGACAAGAATTAGTACTTTGCTGTTATAAATGCAGTATCATGATATGTGGATAAGAGCGTTCTTTACACTCAGCCAGAGCATGCATGATAATAGTGTGCACCATGAAAGTTTACTACAAATGCTAGAGAAGATATTATTGAAAATAATCCTGCTAAGGATTCATCAAATGTTACTGAATTTATTCTCACTGATAAAAATGTAAGTCAACCCATAAAGCTACCATATAAATTATACTAAAAATGCATTAAAAACATGAAAGGATAACCTGGCTGCATCGCGTTTGATGCCCAAAGAAGTCTCAGATCTGTGAAGTTGTCATTTACATTCCTTTCCTTTATTAACAGCGCTATGAAATAAAAAAAAAAGCCATGCTCTCACAGGCAAAGACTGCTCAGTGTTATTTGGAGTCTGTTTTAGAGGATCACAGGCAATACATGTAAACTTAAAAGCTGATGCAACTTTGCCCTTTACTTACTTTGTTGTGACTACGTATATGCAAAGTTTAAAACAGAGAAAGTTATTATACGCATCCAAAAAAAAAAGCGATAATCAGACAGAACAGGGTGGATTAGGAACTGACTGTTTTCTCATGTCTAATCTCCCTTGATTTTAAAAAGGTGAAGCAGACTTCTGTTGTTACAGTCTGAGGATAAACTTGTATACAGGCACTGCTGCACTACTGAACTTCAGAATCACTGATTCTTTGTGGCAAACCTCAGGCAGGTATACATTATTCAAGAGGAAAAAAGAAAAATACTTTGTTTTTCCCTTTACAGAGAAAGGTTCCACTTGTTTGGTTTGACCATATTATTAACAGACTTTCATTCAGTGGTTAAAATAGAAAGAAAAAATCTTTCAAAGTGTTGATATCATTTCCAGACAGTCTTGTCAGCATCACAATTTACAGGAAATAGTTGATGTTCTCACACAAACCGTGTGTTTACTCATAGACCCAGAGTACTTAAAAAAGTAACAACCTTCACTCTTTTGGAGGCTTTTTTTAAATGTCACTCTGGTGGAATATCTGAGAGAGCTGTCTAACCTAACACACAGATTGTGAACATGAGGCAAACACAGACTGCAGTTCAGAAGACTACTGTAACTTTTATTCTCATTTTGTCCACGTCAGGAACTGGCTCTTACCACTACTTTCCTTTGCTGCCCCTTGCATTTTTAACTCTGGCAGTCTTCTCTGAATGTTCAACTTTTACTAAAACCAACAGGAAAGTAACATGATGCCACCAACATCCACAGGATTCGGTTGCGCGTACTTGAAGACAGCCCGAGTGACAAAAAAGTTTGATGGTTCCTTGAGAGACTTTACTGAACTCAATTGAATATAACCTGAGACGCATTAAATTATTGTCTCTTTCCATCAACATTCAAAATGGGCTGTGTAGTGTAAGAGCAGTGAAGGCAGCATAGACTGCAGAGCAGCTTACATTTTCTTTACTAGACAATCTTTCCCCCTCGGAAGGGACTTGTCGCCTTGGCTCCCCACGAGTGCTGGGGTGACCCGGCTCCTGCTCTGCCAGGCAAGGTGCCTGCACTGGCGGAGAAGAAGCGATGGAGGGAAGACGTCTCACCAGCTTATCACTTAGTCAGCTTAGTTCAGTCAGGGCACTGGAGAAGTTTGCCATTTGCAGATAGAAAACACAACCGGTCGTGGAAAAAAAAAAAGATAAAGGAGACTAGCGGGCCCCACTAGAACCCGCGTAGGAGTGCCTGGGTGTCTGAGCTCCGTGATTTGCAGCAGGGAGGCAGATAAACAAAGCCCCCGAAATGTCAAGCCCCCACGGGGAGCCTCTCGTGTCCCAGGGCAGCGCGCAGCGGCCGCAGTCCCCGGGCCAGACCCTGCGCTGCCCCGGACCCACGATCGCCCACCCCGGCCTCGGACGCGGAGCGCCCACCGCAGCGCAGCCCCTCGAGCCCCGGCCTCGCCTCCATGCATTGCTCCCTTCGGAAAGCCACACGCGGGTGCCTGCAGAGGGGGCAGCCCCCGCCGCAGCCCCCGGGCCGGGGGGCGGGGAGGTGAGACGCTCCACGAAGTTGTGGCAGGCAGGGAGAGCCGGGCGCGGGGACGCAGCGCTGGCAGTGGGGCTTCGCCTTTAAGAGGGAAAACTTTTACGTCTCTCCGTCTCTGATTTAAAAAAAAAAAAAAACCCTAAAAAAAAAAAAAAAAAAATCACCACCACCACTATGTCGCCTGCTACCCCGGTGCGACCGGGAGGGATCCCAAGCCCTTCTCCCGGAGCAGCACCGCTCCGCACTCGGCCTCTCCCGATGTGTTCCAGGGAAAGGAGAGGAAAAATAGGAAGCGAAAAAAAATTAAAAGGGGGGAAAAAAAAAAAAAAAGAAAAAAGTTTTTCCCAAACTTACTACTCTTCATGATGGTGTCTCTGTGCCCCGTTTGTCATGATCCCCATTAAAACTTCCAGCAGCGGCAGGAGCGGCAGGACTGTGCGACTGCAGCCCATCGGATGCGAACCCTCTGTGCTCGTCTTCTACTTCCACCCCCCCGCGTCTCCCTTCCCCTTCCCCCGAGCGCCCCGGTGCCGGGGAACCGGCGGCCGCGGAGATAAGGCGCGGAGCGGCGCGGAGGGGAGGGCAGAGCAGAGCCGCACCAGCCCGCGGCCGCCGCCGCTCCCCTCCCCGCCTCCGCGCCGGGGGGCTGCTCCCCCTGCCCGCCGCCGCCGCTGAACTTGACCCTCCCGACTCCAGCGGGGCTACCGCCGTTTTGAAGTCGCCAATTTCCAGCCATCACACATGGCTTTGACCCTCCGGCGGGGGGAATGGGGGGTGCGGGGGTGGGGGGGTGATGCACCGAGAGAAGCCTGTGAAATCCGAGCAGCCCCCGTTGCCTGGGATTATGCCCACCCACCCGCCGCTTTTGTTGTTGTTGTTGTTGTTTTAATTTTTTTTTTTTTTTTTTTGGGGGGGGTATTTCGGGGGGAGGGGGTGCACCCCCGCTGCCCCCCCGGGCACACGCCACGCTGCCGCGGGCGCCGCGCCCCCGCCCCGCGCGCGCCCCCCGCGCCCGCCGCCGCCGCGCCGCCCCCGCCCGGCCCGCCGGCCGCGGCGCCCTCTCCGCCGCCCCCGCCCGCGCCCCCCGCGCTTACCTGTTGATTAACCGGCAGCAACAGCCCCGGCAGCCTGGAAGATGGTGGAGCCGCGGCGCGAGCCATGAACCGTCTCCTGCTGCCGGCGGAGTTGGACGCGGATTATGTGGCGGTGGCCGGGGGAGTGGGGGGGCGGGGGGCCGCGGCGCCGCTGCCTCCCCTCGGCCCCGCTCGGCGGGAGGGGGCGACAGGCCCGCCGGCGGGCGGTGCGGTGCGGCGCGGGGGGGGGGGCGCGGCGGGCCGGGGGGCGAGGGCCGGGGCACGGCGCGGCGGCCCCGCCGGCAGCGAGGCGGCGGCCTGGGAGCGCGGGGCGGCCGGCGCGTTATCGGGACTGTTATCGCTTGTCAGGACCTCCGTCTCCCCGCATTACGTCAGTTTCAAGACACCAACACTATTAATATCAAAGGAGCCTTCGCGGAGGAAAGCGCCACCCCAGACGGAGCGCCCTTAAAGAGACAGTGCAGGCGGCCCCGCCGCGCGGCCCGCGCCGCCCCCGCCGCCGCCTCCGCCCGCCGCCGGGCCACGGCCACGGGCAGCGCGGGCCGGGCCCGCCGAGCCGGGCGAGCTGAGGGGGCGCGTCGCCCCGCGGCCGCGGGGACTTGCGCTGAGTTGGAGCAGGGATAGCCGCAGGCCACAGGCGCGCCCCCAGCGCGGCCCGCGGGAGGCGGCTGTGCCCGCGGCTGTCACTGGGACCCGCCGCTGCCCTGCGGGATTGGGAACGGTGGCGGTGGGGATAAAAGGCGCGACCCACGCGCTCCGGTGGCTACCGCACTCGGGAGACCCCAGCCCTGCAGAGGCGGTGTCAGCTCTCTGCCCCGTGCCCCCCGTTTGTGTGCGGGTGCTGAGGCGGGTGGGCAGACAGTTCCCCGGCTGGGCGATGAGCAGTCCCGTTACCGCCCGCGCTTTGATACCGGTCGCAGGTCAGCCTCGAGCCGATCCGAAAAAAACCTCACAAGTTTTCCTCCTCGGGCAGAACTTTTTCAATTCGAAATACTCCTATATCCCCTATACTACGAACTGCCAGAAGTCTGCATGTCAATGTAAAAACTGTCTCCAAGGAGAACCAGTACATAAAAGGTTCCTATGAAAGGGTTTTAAAATCCCAAATATAGTAGGCGTTAAAAACTATGTAAACATTTGTTGGGCATTTGGACACAATTTTTCTGCAGTTAGGTGACTTTATATGGCGTGCTTTTCCTCCCATGCAAGTTGTTTTAAGCTGATTTCGCATTCAAATAGATGCATTCTACTTGCTTGCAACTACTAACATTATTTAAGGAAGAAGCTGGAAAAGAACTAAATGATTACAGTTGGAGAGCTGAAGCTCCTTCCCCCCAAATATTTGAAATTACATAACTTTTTCCTTCCAATTTTACTCTCAAATACCGGTGAAGTGTAAAGCATAAAACCTTCAGAGATACATGGTGACGCAAATGAAACCCTATTGTAAAACTTATGGCATTCTCAGCCCTCGGTCCAAACTTAAATATTCTTCATACATGTTTAATATAATCCACTGGCAGATTTGTAAAGTAATTGCTTGTGTAAATCACCCAGGACCACATTTCTCCCTCAAGTTCTTTTGTAGGATTGTCTGATAAAGCACTTTATGAATAGAAAAGCAGTAATTCACATACAAGAGGTGAACTTGTCATGTTGAATATGGAAGTTTGCATGATTAGGCAGACACAGTAGGATCCCCGACACAGGGAAAGGGGAACTCACTGATTATGTGTGGTATTCCCTCTATACCCATCCACAGAAAATGAGTTTGGAACTGCAGAGACATACATTGAATGGGAAGAAAAGTAATCCCAAAATTTCAAGTTTGTTACAAAGTATGCCTCGATACTTTAGTACCTCATACTTGGTAGCAGCTCACTCATATGTGCGCAGACAACCTTTCCTGACTTCATAAATTTACTTTTTCGCAAGCTGCAAATGCCATGGCTGAACCACAGTCAAAGAGACAAGCCCCTTCCACAAACTTTAGTGAATACAGAACTGTGAAAAGCAAGTATTTTTGTCACATCAATTCAAACATGCTTTTCTCAACAGTTTTCATTTTTTTATTTTTACTGAGCATATCGGCCCCAAATGACTGTTCCCTTGGCATATGTCTTGCATAGGAAGGGTTAAAATAGGCAGGTTACTTGGCTAAGCATCTTACAAGCAGGGCTTGAGTGGAAAATATTTAAAGAAGAGTTATTTCCCTGTACTTCTCTGCTCTGGTGAGACTTACTAATGTCTTTTTATTTTAAACCAGGAAATTATGCCCCCTGCACCTTAAATCCTAGCCAGTTCTTTTGTGTGGCTGTAGCTTTCCTAAATTTTATTCACATTATGACAGACAAACTGTGAAGATCGATAACAGCAAAAACACAGATTTCAATGTGTGTAAAGTGTGATAACAAAGACACCATTTTTCACCTGTAGAGCAGAATTATAGTGATGTGTTTTTAAAGGACATAAGTATCTCTGTGCATGCACTTTTAAAATGAAACCGCAAAGCCATTCATAAACAAAGATGAGAAGGACACAACATGTTTTCATAGTTTCAAGTAGACAACTCCAATGAAATACTCTATCTCTCAGAAAAAGTTTGTTACCGTATCTTTATTAGAAATGCTTTCATGATACATTCTGCATTTCAAGTTAAAATAAAGCAGATCAAGAAGATGTCAATGTGAATCTGTTTATATTCACCGCAAAGAACTGTAGAGAACTTAACAAAGGCAAAATATATTTTTATATACTTTTTTCAGGCAAATTATTTATTTATGAAATAATTTACAAAGAAAATTTTTACCTTATGGCTTAGATACATTGCATATGCTTATGATTGGCACAATATGTTCAGGCTCAAAGGCCCATATAGACTTGCCTCCGCTTTTTTTCCTTTTTTTTTTTTTTTAAATTTTATTCCTAGCAGGAATATTTCAAAAAGGCCAACTAATTCATGAAGCCATACAATAATTGTTTGACAGTTGTTTCCAATATAGGAAAATAAGTTATGTATATTGTTTTCATTCAAATATTTGTTGATTTGTTGTTTAGAATGCTTTGACATTAACATGCCACAAATTGCATTAGGAGAAATATTGTAGATTTATTTTCATTTATTATCTTCTGCTGTCAAACTTTTCCAAAACCACTTAAAAGAAGTTTTATTTCACTTTGTTCAAAACTTGTAGTCTGCATGAAAGTAGGTTGTTTTTGAAAAAAAAGTTCAGCTTTCTCTAATAGATAAGAGCTGAGGAAATGAAGGAAAAGCAGCAAAGCAAGAAGATGCAGAAAGTGCTGCTTTCACTGACAGGCATGAACAAAGTAACTTCTAAATAATCCTCTGGGTTTTTTTACAGTCAGGCACATTCTCCATTGAGGGAGAATACAGAGGCCAGTCACAGTTGCTTCTTGAAGGAAAACAGTATAACAGTCATTGTTTATCAAGATGACATAACATGCCATTTTTCCCTTTATTGTTTAATGCAGTTTCTCTTGTAGTTTACTCAGCGTAGATACAAAGAGGGATTAACAGTAAAGCATAAGCATACTTGTTTTACAATTTCAGCCTTTTAGTGCATAACTTACTGAAAGTACTAGGGCCTATAATCACAATGATTTTACCTGATGGAACATGCATTTCAGAAATATAATCCAACTGTTTACCCTAACACGTCATAAATTGCAATTCCTTACAAAAACCTCAGAGATTGACATCTGTTGCTCTTAAATGCCTGCTGCTTTAGCACACATCATCAAGAAAGTATTTCTGTATTATTCTCCCTCTGGTTGGTAGTATATTACTTGAATTCTAAAGACAGTTCTCTTATACTGTCTTCAGTAATGAACATTTGAGAAGCACTTAGTTATGTGTCTGAGGCACTCCAGTACGAGATTCTTGGGATCATAGACACAGCAACTTGCAGAATTTCTGCAGACCCACGTCTTTTCTTTGCACAACTTTTGTCACATGAAATCGTCGGGAAACTTTTGTTCCCTGTCTTACACCCTGCACAGAGTCAAGTTTCTAAACTTCAAATTGTGTGCCAAAGGCTAAAAACTACCACTGATTTTCAAAGAAATGGGACTGGGGAACTTAATGATGTGGTTGAAACGTCTCTGAAAAGAGATTATGCGTTGTGATAGACAGAGCAGCACCGAGAACAGCCAATGAAACAGCATGCAACTGAAGAGCTAATACCATGGCATCATCCCAGATTCAACAGATGTTTTCTAGGGGGATTGGATATCTGGTAATGGGAAATGGAACCTTTCTTTTCTATGTCACTGGTTTTAACACAGGCCAGTAGCAATGGAAAGTCAATAATAAGTGATGCTTGTTTGGTAGCTTTCTCCACTGCAGGGTAGAAGAATGTCCCCCTGACTGCAGCACACCATGGCTGGCTGGTACTTCCCCGCAGCCCAGTGGCACTGCTGCCAAAAGGGCCTTGCACAGCACTGCCTAGAAACCCTCTTCCCTGGGAGCAGCCTCCCGGGGAGGTGTGGGGAACACCGACCGGGCACAGACTGCTCCTGCTAATGGTGTGTCTGCAGATAGTTAAATAACTCTGGCAGCCGCAAAAGATAATTTATCACTTTACACTATCATAAAATCTACTAGAAAATTAAAAATGCTATAACACCAGACTCCCTAAAATCATTTACATGCAGGAATCCACATAATTGTATAGATTTTGATCTTAAAAATGCTATGTAAAAGGCATTCATCCAAAGCTCTGAAAAGCCTCACATGCACATACACATACATATGAAGTAATACATAATGAGTGTCTCCCAACAAATATCAATAAAAGAAGTGGCAGCATTTCTTCCCATATCTCAACTGCGAGATCAGCAAATCAAAACAACCTGAGCCTCCTGTCTTGTCATCACCCACTGCTAGACAGAGCCACTACCTTTCCCTCCCTCAATTCCATATTCATCCTGGCTCCAGCATTTCCAGCATTTCTCAGAAGGTTAATCTGGATTGGTTAAAAGTGTGCTGAAGTAAAAAAAAAGCTATAAGTGTGTTTAGTAGTTTTTATATTAGGTCCTATATGCAAGTATTTTTCAGTCTTACTTCTAAGGTTTGTTGCTATATAATTGCAGTGTTCTGAACATAATAATGTTAAAACTCTCTACAGTGTCTCCTAATATAAAGCAACAGTTCTGTACAATTGAAGCGTTTGGCTCAAAAGGAATTTTCTTTCACTTGATTTATTGTAAATACTTTTTTCTTTTCCATTTGTGACATCTAACCATGTTCAAATCTTTATTTTAATATGACAGACTACAAACAACATGCTTTTGTTGCAAAAAAAGATTTAGTCACATTGCTACTGATGCAAGGTCTCAGATTTAGTTTAGGGAAAAAAATATCTTGCAAATACGTATATTTCACTTTGTAAAAAAGTACACTTTCCATTATGAACCTCATATTCCATTCCATGATGAACCTCAAATTGACAGCCACAATATATGGCCCAGGAGGTAAAGTAGTAGCACTTGGAAGTCTCAGACGCACAGTTCATTGGTAAAATTACCAAGATGGTGCCACTATTTTCCAATTACAAATGGAGGGAAAGTCACTCAAGGTAAACATGGCAAGGTAACAAGTGGTCTTTAGCGGTCTCTCTCTGTTTCCTATGAAACATCTAAGCACACACAAGAACACACAAATAGCTACATTCAACCAGACTAATTTATCTAACTTTCAGAGTGCTCAGTCCTTTGTGTAAGGAAGGGCTTGACCTTAATCTGGCCTTACCCTCTGTATCATGAGCCAGTCCATCTTGCAAAGATCTGATGAACCACTCATGCCAGGGGATTTTTATAGCAAAAAGGAAGAAAGATCAGCAAGTTCACAGAATCACGGAATATGAGGCTGGAAGGGACCTCTGGAGCTCATCAGGTCTGATACCCCTGATCAAGAAGGGCCAGCTACAGCCAGTTGCCCAGGATCCAGTTCCTCCTTTTGGAGATTTCACTATTCTTCCATAGTCTATATGACTGCTATAACTTGTTCCTGGTCTGAGACAGCTCAAAGGAGCTTTCTGATCTGAGAAGCGCACCCTGACCCGCTTTCTGTCTGACCTCTGCATAAGAATTAATATCCATCCACAACTCTTTTAATGGTTAGTCTTTGGAAACATGTAACCTAACAAGAATGCCACCTTGATTAACACTAAGGCTTGTTGACACCAAGATTAATATATACCACATCCTCTAGTTGTGAAATGGTAGTGCCATGCCTTTGTCAAAAAACATGAAACAGTAGGCATCCTTTAAACTTATTCAGGATTTTACTTCATTTTCCTCAGTGGTTATCAGTCTTGAAAGAGTTTTGCTGTGGAAAGTCATTCCTTTAGGGAAGAGCACAACCTGCACAGGCAGCAGCAGCCTTAGCTCACTTGGTTCAGCTCTCTCACATAGAAACCTCATTTCTGTTCATACTTCTCACTCTTCAGGAGCTGGATCATGTGCCTGTATGCAAGGTTTTACTAAGCACAGCATGAATCAGGCAAAAATAATGCTGGTGGATCAGCATTCGTTTACACTTGGGATCTTGATGTGGTGAAGTGCAGATCATGACCCAGAAAACATGTGCGTCCTTGTCTACTTCAATGCCTGGACAAACTGATCCCACAGAGGGCAAAAAAAGTAGTCTTTACAACTTCAATTTTTTTTTCTCCTTCCTGACTCCACTGCTTTTAGTTCCTTTCATTGCTCACATAAAACAGACAGTTACCCTATGACATACTAAAATATTTATGTGCTAAAACTTCCTTTTTAACAATGGCCAGAGATACCCTTAATAAGCTGGTGAAAAACTTGGGTAGTTTGTGCAATTTTCCTGTATATGTTTTTTTTTTTTTTTTTCCAGCCAGTGTATGCATCAATGGAATAAAAAAAAAAAAATTTAAAAAAAAAATCCTCTCAAACCAAGTAACTCATCTCTGACCAGTCCCTTCCCTCTTAGTTCTTTACCATTGCAAAACACACTGATATTATTGACATTAACATAGTAATTGAAATAAGGATCATTAGCTATTTTTAAATAAAGGAAATAAAGCTATGCACTACATTATGACTAATATATGAAAGAGTCACTCATACTTGTAAATAGAACATTTGTGATTAATAGCTTTATATTTGTGGGAATAGGCATCCTTTTGAAAAACTGATGCATATGATATGGGCAGAAATCAATCTGCACTATTTGAGAACTAGAGCCATAAAAACAAATACAGAGAATTTGAAAGTTATATCTAAGAAAGAGATATGTGACCTTCATGAGCCCTTAGTCACAGAAGCCAGAATGGCGCATAGGAAGCATCCCTGGAGGTAATCGTACTGGTCTGGTGCCCTGTTTTTCCTTGCCAGGAGATAGACAGCCCAACTAGCAATCCAGAGATGCAGTGAGTAAGCTGCACACTCTGATGTGAATTCAGATGAGTAAATTTATTGCACTGAAAAAGTAACTCTTTTTTGAGGAATGCAGGTGACATAATATACAGAGTGAATCCAAATGAGCAGTGGGGTGTGCATTCTCAAGAACAGACACAGAGAAGAGAGAGTGACACTTCGGAAAGTCTAGAAAAAACACTGATTTGGGAATTTTGCACATCACTGTTTGATTTGACTTTCACATGCTTTTCTGAGGGTGTAAATCAAAAGAAGGGACCCAAATATGAAAATAGAAGTACTGGCTTAAAACAAGCTACGAAGTACAGCTCTTATGGAGATGTTGTGTACCTAGGCTGCTAATTATGACAAGCAGCCCAGTGAGGCTGTCAGGCAGACAAAAGTAAACAAAAGGAGTATCAGAGAAAGGAGCACCTCTCCCATAGCAAACTTCATGTATCGTTGAGATTCTTGAAGAGAAAAAGAACTCATATAAGGACAAAGTCTTTTTTCCCTTCCCTTCATAGTGCCATTCTTGTAGATACGCAAGTGTTAGAAGAAAAAAAGCCTACTTGGTAAGGGCTCATGCATAGCAAATTTGTTTTCCCCCTTCCCCATCAACTGTAATTACAACCATTCAGACAAAGCTGGTTTTCCCAGTAGGACTGGCTGAAAACGCACTTCATTTACATGGCCTAATTGGGCTTTTTTGGCCAAGGTTGTTCTATGCACTGACACTAGGACTCAGTACTTAACATTGAAAAGTTCATTTTTGTGGTTTGAAGTTAAGGATTTCATTACTTTGAAGTTAGAAAATCCAGAATGAAGGTGTCTCCTTTAACACTGGTGCTTCAGTGGTGTGTATATGCATAAGAGTAATATCAGTAATTATATTGGCCTCAAACAGCAAAGAGTCACTTTATTTCCTTCTTTCCTTAAGGAAAAAATAATTGAGATGTATATGCTAGTGCATGAAATATTGGTTATATGGTCTTGTGGCCCTCAGAAATCAGTACAGTGAACAGCTGATTTATGAAGATCTGCTACAGAAACAGTTTAGGAAAAATCAGCTTCTTCTATATTCTACTATTTACATTAAGTAAGACTTTGTTGTTTTTATTGTTTATTATTTTGTTTGTAACTATCTTGTCTCACTCAGCAAGACACAGTTCATGAATATGTATCTTACAACCTTTCTGAGCCAAGTGCACAAGGTTTAGTTTCAGGGCCTTCCATATTGTACATGTCCTCTACAATCGAGAAAGGTTTTGCACAGTCATCAGTGCAAACTCAAGCCATGTCTAGAAAGAAAATTAACATAAATATTTCACCAGGCTTTGGTGTAGACAAGATTCCAGCAGCTGAACCTGTTTTTCCACATATTTAATTGCCACAGTAATTAGAACATAAGGGTTCAAATCCACAAATACATTTGTGTGCCTAATTCTCATTAATTTCAATTGAGTGGTAGCACTTATATCTCTTTATGGATATAGAAGACACAGAAACCTCAAGAATCTTATCTGTTCTAAAATGCCCAGACAAATATTGCTATCAGCTTCTTCAGAGCAGGAGGAGTTTTATTTTAATTTCTGATGAAGGTACATCTTAAGCACAGAAAACTGCATGATAACAATGGACGCTGTATTTGTCTCTCGCCTCCTTTCTACCCATCCAGCCATTTTGAACCGCAGAAGTTCCCAGATCATGGGATGCTTTAAGAAACTCAAAAAATAAGGATCTTTCTCTGTCGACTGCTGGAAAATGAAGCTGGCAGTTTATGCTCTTTTATGATCTGATAAAACCTCATGAAGCTAATGGGATGAGCATGGCTTTCTACCCCTATTTAATCCCCAGATGTAAAGAGAAACTGTGATCACACCTCCAGATGTGAATCCCTAAGAATGAAGTTTTTTGGACCTGCCTGTAACTGTCCAAGTCTGGGATGGTGCACTGTTCTGCTCCTCCCAAGTCACATATCCATATCCCTTTGCTCATGCTGCGCCAAAATTCCTGTAACTGCACTGTAAGCCATAAAAGGGAACTGACCCAGTAGAAAATTACCTTGTCTCTTGAATTAATTGCCAGAAAAATACAGTATCTGGGACAGGGAAAAAGGTTCCTTCTTTTTAGGGACTTTGCCAGGAAGAAACTGCTGACCTTTGGAGGCATGTCTCCAGAGCCACCTGCCTGTGTGGGCAGTAGAGAGAGTGATGACTACCATTAGCTGCCATTGGAAGGAGTTTCTCTCTTTTCATCCCTAACTACTGAAGCCCAGCCTCTCAGTTTAAGCAACTGGGTTTGTTACTTGTGTGATATGAATACACACCCAGAGTTACATGATTAATCACGGTCTCCCCACCTCTTTTTTAAACTTCAGCCTGAGCTTTGCCTACATATATGTTGTAACCAGAATGATACTTGCTAAATAAATGCTAGAAATAGGGAAAGTGTGTCTTCAGAAAATAGAGCTTAAAGCCAGAAGAAACCATTACAAGCTTTGTTTTGTCTTTCTGCATAATTCTGGCCACAGAACACTCAGTACTGGCTGTGCCAGGCTATAACTGCTGTGTGAAGATAGTATATCTTTCTGAAGATGTCTGTCTTGATTTAAACACTTCCAATGTTGAAGGATTCACTGCACTCCTAGGTAAGTTGTTCAGTGTTTAAATACCATCACTCTTTAAAATGTCCCTGACCTGATTTAGTATAACTTCAGGTTCCAGTTCTACTTTGTTGTGTTTTATTTTATTTTGCTTTATTCCGTTTAGTTTATTGACCTATATTATTCAAATGAGACCGTCTCCTCCATGAATGGACTTACAGTCTATAGTTTCCTTCTTTCCCTTAAAGCAAGCAAGCGAAGTTTCCTTCATGCCTTGTCCTGGATAATTTCAGTATATTTTTCTATGTCCTTCATCATTCATTTAAATACTTTTTGAAGTACAGGTACTACCCCTGGTCAAAGGTTAGATTTACTCTGTTCACTTTCAAACATTAGTGCTTTTCTTACTTCATGTCCCCTCTTAGTGCAAGTACTTACTTCATTAGTATTTGAGATTCACATATAACTAATTGACTTTTTTTTTAAATTTATTTGTCTATACACAATGTTTCAAAATAATTTTTCACTCTTTGTAGAAAACTGTTTTCTACTTTAGGAACTTTTTTCTTTTTTTCTTTCTTTCTTTGAAAAATTATTTGAAAATTACTAAAATAAGTACCACATACTTCATTTTCAGACTTCTCGTGGCAAGAGCCACACTAGTATAATTTACTAGAAGCCCTAAAAATAAAAGATTTATTTTTGAATGGTAAGAAAGAATCAGTCATTAGTTGTAGTTTCTGTCACAAGCCTGGGCAGCAATATCACTAAATAGTACAAGAGTCACTTTTTTTTACACTGACTATTATTACTTGGGCTTTAATGAGAAAATTCTGCCTATTGAGAGATGAAGTTATAATCTTTCAAATGAAACCAAGCTAATAACTATTCCCCTGACAAGATGAATCTGCAGGCACTAACTAAGTTAGTGGCTATTATGCTTCACACTTAATCTTGAATATGATAGATAGGGAGTGGAACTAAGGGCAATATTGAACAGCAGAAGAAACTATTCCTCTAATGTGATAACTAACTTGTGACAGCGCCTTTAACATCTTTCTTTGCATTCAAAACAAAGCAATGAAGTAATGTAGTCCTTTTGAAAGTGCTAAATGTAAGATTTGCACAGCTTTTGTCACCAGGAGAACTTCTAAGCCCAGATACCTGCGTCAAGCAGGTTCCCAGGGGGAACCCAAGTAAGGAAGAAGGAAGTCAGCCCATGCATCGCCATGTTGCAGCAAGAGCAGGTCTGCAGCATCTTGGGGCACTCACAGGGATGATCTCTGTTTGGTGGAGACAGCACCTATTCCCGTCACACAAGGATATGAGGTGCTTCACAGACAGAGCATCTATTTGTGCACCAGTGTCAGCAGATTGCCATCTTGTTTTGTGCTAGTGGTCAGTGTTTGTGGATCACCCCTCTGCTAGAGGTCCAACACAGCTGACCAAGCCGCCAGGAGGACAGCAACCCAGCCCCTCCCACTGCTAATAGACTAGCTCCTTTCAACATCTGATTTCCAACAGAAATGTGCCACAGCATGAAACTTCTGCTGTGGGCGGCACAAAACCCACAAGCATGTCTCTGTGCCACCAGGTTTCATCCCTAGCCTGTGCCATCCCTACAGCAGCTGTAAGCCATTCAGCGTCAGACCTATGCTCAACAACAGGGGCTTGTATGGTGCTGACTGAATGCATGTTTTTAGTTCTTGGTGGTTTTCTAGAGAGTATAGAATTCAGTTTTGTTTCAATTTTAAAGCAGATCAAAGATACTGAGTATCTCCATTTCTCTTGAGGGTGAGGTTCCTGGAATGGCTGACCATTGAGGACATACACTGCCATGGAGCACAGCAGCCAAAAAGGTGTTTGTGCACACAGACGTGAATGGAGAGCAGATCACAAAGGACAACATGGATAACCACAGACACAGGCACCTGGTCATTGAAGAGGGTGACATGCTGGCACAGTGGCACCTTCAGTGGCACCTTTCCATCCTTTTGTGCTTTTATTTGTTTGTCTGGGCAAATGTCTAAAGAAACTTTAAAAAAAAGTTGTTTTAATGTCAAATATAAATTGTGACTTATTTTAAACAATGTGTGTGTCTTAACCAGCTCTTTGACATTAAAAACCATATTTTGTCTCACAACCTGCTTAAAGCAAAACAAAAAGCTAAGCTGCAGCTCCTTACAAACAATGAAAGCAATAAATACAGTAAATTACTGTTTTATGTGAGACAATATACTAATGTTAACTGAAGAAATGGAATTAGAAAACAAACTCCCTCTGGGAACAATTCTCACACCCCTGTTTTAGGAGGAAGCAGAGTTTACTCATAAATAATTTAATGCATTTACTCCTGCTAGACTGGACTGACAGGTCTTCCATATACTGAAGCTTTGCTTCTCTGATAATTGCAAACTTTTTGAACTGAGAAAGTTGTCAGCTACAAAGGTCACTGTAGGACTATCTAGGAACATAAAGATGTGCTCTGTAAGACAGTATTACTGAATTTAGCCATCATGCCAATTGCCATTTAATAATAATATTCTTTCAGACCTACTTCTGTTTATGAACATGTAAATAATATCTTCTTCAGAGTAATACAACAATTCCTTAGCAACTTTAACAGCTGCTTACATGAACAAGCAGTAGAAAGGAAAAGACACATTATTACTTGGGCTTGTTTAATGCAGTACAGCCACTAGAATAAAAAAGAAAACAAGGCAGCTGAGTCTGTAGGCACAGCATGATCTGTGCTTGCAGACACAGCTGTACAGCAGTACAAAAGAACCAGGACCAAAAAAGAACTTCATGAAATGTGTCCCCTGTTACCTGCCTCAGAAAGCAACCTCATGAAATACTGGACTTTATTATTAGAGTGGTTAACATTTCCTCTTAATTTCTAATTTTAATGTCATGTTTTTATCTACTTTATTCACAGTGCTGCTATATCTTCTCATAATTCACAGAAACAGATTCAGAGTTCATCAAACCTATTTTCCACACTAAGAGTACAGAGCTAGTATAATTGGTGGCTTCTTCTAGCTCATACTTTTGACTTAATCTTTCTTTATTAATCACTCAAATGCATCTTCATATGCATACTATGAGCCATCTATCCCTAACTTCAAATTTTATGTGGCTTTTCTTTTCACAAATGACTCTCAGGCATCGCAGCTGCCTGGAGATTTCTTAAGATTCAAGTGGAAGAGAGCTCGGAAGCTGATCGCTTGACTCAGAAACTAACAGTAAGAATTCTGGCACTGATTTTCCCCAAAGATTATTATTCACAGTTTCTTATTCCCTGAATGGTCAAGGCCAGTCTTGGAGACCATAGGCACAGATCTGTCAGCATTTCAGAGCCTGCTCTAATTTAATTTGTGGTTCTGCAAGACTGCTATTTAGACTGGTCACTAAGTAGCTGCAAGCCTTGCTCCAGTCTCGGGAGGCAAGACCATTAGGAGTGTTGTGAAAGAGCTGAGTAACCGTAGCATGAGGAGAGGCCACCATGCCCGACACAGCTCCAGCACTAATCCTTCCTGTGGAGCTCCCCAAACCACTCCCACCAGTACAGGAGTTACCACTCTTCTTTTGCTTGCACCCGAGGAGCTGGAGGAAGATCTGATGCTGCTATTGCTGGTCTAGCCCTCCCACAAATTCCAGCAGGGAAAGACAGTGAAAATTATCTGGGAATGAGCTGAATCAGCTTCTTTGTGTCGGTGCCATGGCCGCACCCGCTGTGTGGCCAGTTCCACCCAGCACTCATCAGCTTCTGAGTAGGAATTGGTGAAGGCTTGTGTGTTTCTGGACTTCCCCCCACACTGGGAGAGTGATAACCTGGGTCTGGGAGTAAAAGGACTAAATTTAGGTCTCTGCCTAAACCTCTGTCTGGGTTTTTCATAAGCAAAAATTGGATCTCACCATCTTCATGGGATCCTGGAATGAGTTTCTAAAGTTTCTTCACAAGAGATAAGAGTTGTGATGTATGGATTCTTCATTCAGTATTTACAGGAAACTGACCAGCAGTGTTGGTGCAGGAGGGCCCGGACTTGCAAAATCTTTGGTCAGTAGTCATGTGCTACATTCCTCTGAAGACAGGGAGAAAAGC
Source organism: Camarhynchus parvulus (assembly GCF_901933205.1). Classification (NCBI taxonomy): domain Eukaryota; kingdom Metazoa; phylum Chordata; class Aves; order Passeriformes; family Thraupidae; genus Camarhynchus; species Camarhynchus parvulus. The sequence continues at coordinate 136,862,148 of NC_044572.1, forward strand.
ACAAACCTCAGTACCATCATCTCGGGATCTGCCTCTGCAAAGAACAGCAACAGCCCAGCAGCTGGCAGCCCCCACCTTTTACACGTATAAATGAGCAATGTTTGAACATGCTCCTGAGCCACATTACAGCCACGACCCCAAAGCACCTGGGGCACACACACTTGAGTACAATCACAGTGTTTTAAAACATATTTAAGTAGGAAGAGCAAAAGGTCGATAAATTGCTTCTGGACACTCATCTCAAGCGTGTGATGCCAGCTCAGCAGCTGTCACCATTTTCAAGTTGCAGTGTCTTTATCTCTAGTGCCCCACCCCAACAGGATTTGCACACAACCTTTTAGAGGGGAGGAACAGATACTTGCACTCAGGAGTGCTCAGGTTGTAAGGCCTATGCAGCACCCAACGTCAAAGAAAATAGCAACAGCATGCTGAATAACTGGTTTGATGTGTATGCTTCACATCGGTTATTTTCAGTGGGTCATCACCCTCCTATTGTACACTTGTTTCCTAGAAGTGCCCTGAAACAGGCACATTTATGGTGTCCTGCTGATATGAACATTCTTACATTTGTCAAATACAGAACATTGGTGCCACTAGTTTTTTAGCTTGTCTGATTTAACTGAATAGTCAGACTTGAACTGGATAGAGAATTGGTTAGACTTAGTGTCATTTATGTTTGTTTTTTTTTTTTGTAGGATCTATGAGATACAAAGTGTTGCTACAGAGACAAGAATAAAACACTGAGAGACTTTTCATCTCACAAAAAAAAAGCTGATCAGGCTTTCACAGAGGGCACTGTGATGTGCCTGTCTGATATGCATGACCTCGTGTTAGAGAGACTTCTGAAAGTGTTTGTGCTGCTATTTACTGGGAATCAAATTATATATATGTGCTTATTAAGGGAATAACATGTGAGTTTGCCTACAATCATTGTAGCTAATATTGTTATGCCTCAAACAAAGAGTAAATGGAAATCTTTCTCAATACATTTTCCTTGTGTTTGTTTATGTGAATGTACTTCCTGTATAATTATGGGCATTTTCATCGCAGCAGTACATATGGGCTAAAATTTACAGATAAGCTTAGTCTCATCAGTTTTGCTGAACTACTGGAAGTTCAGCCAGTATTATTTCATATAAAGGAAAGAAAAACATTTTAAATGCAAAAAAAACCAATCATGTAACTTCAAGAGGTAACAATCAGTGCTTAAAACTCAGAAACTCTAGAGGTGCACACTCAAACAACAACTTGATTTGATTTCAAACTTTTAGCTCCACCAAGCCTCCTAAGGTCTGGGACAGCCCATGTAATAAATGCCTGAATCATGCCTATATATTAGAGTGTTTTAATTATTACATTTCAGAGTTGCCACAGGAATACAGTTTTTGCAGTCAGAGGCACAAAAGCAAAAATCACATATAAATGTTAAACTTGGAAATATTCAGATTTGTGCACCCAGGGTAAAATATTCCTGGAATTTAAGAACAGCATTAAATAAGTGATTATCTAAAATACAACAGCAATACAGGCTTAAGTATTTTTTCTGATTTAATTCTTGCTTCATCTCCAACAGCTGTGGTTTAGTAAGGCATCCAACCCCGATAAAAGTAATTCCTGTGATAGAAGCTATACCACAACACTTGGCTCTTTATTCTAATGTTAAAAACATGTTCCATATTTCTCATGGAATTTGTTTAGCTTCTCCTTCCAGCCATTAGATCGTGTTATGTCTACTAGACTGAGAAACCTTTTATTATCAAATTTTGTTCTCATATATATATATATTTATATCAAATCAAATTCTTTGTGTCCTCCCATATATCTTAATACTCAAGGAACTCTGAACTCTTCTTCTCTCCACTAAATCATGAGCAGCAGAACTGGGCACAGTAATTCTAGTGCAGTGGTAATTTAACTTTGGCAAACAAAGATTTCCAATATGACTTTTTGTCTACAACATCACTATTACAACTCATATTAGGCTGACTATTCGACTCAACCATCTAAGACTATTTCAGACCATGACCTCAATTCTTTATGGATTACTTTCCTTGTTCTTGTGTTCACAACATTGAGTTTTCCCATCCTGAAACATTTTGGTTCACCACAACTAGCTTACTAGGTCGTTCTGTACCAATGGCCTGCATTCTGTGTTATTTATCTTTCTTTCAGTCTCTGCACCATCTAAAATGTGTAACTTCTATATCCTACTCAAGAAATTGCTTAAAGCATTTTAAGCAGTAGGCCAAGCTAACTGATGGTTGCAAAGACCCAGGAGTTCTCTGATTTGTTAGTACAGTATTAGCTTTATTTTAGACTGCTCTTTTTTCCCCAGTGTTCCCTAGACAACTCTTTAAAAGTTGCTATTATATACATGTTATTTGGACTTGCTGATTTTAAAATGACTAATTCTGGTAGCTCTGTTTATCATCACTCTTCCTCACTCTTAAAGTGGAAAGTTTCAATTAATATATAGTACTATCACATTTTTTTCCCTCAAACATAAACCATATGCACTTATTTAGCACTTTTGCTCTTTCTCCAGCGGTCAGATTTTTTAGTAATCAATCAACACTGTCATTTTGATTCTGTTTGCCTTCAATATTCCTAACATATTCTTCTTGTTACCTTTTGACTGCCCTGACCCATTTTCTTCTGAGTTCTTTTGCTCTTCACCTCACACGTTTATACTTCTTCACTTATTGTCACTGCTGTTGTCTTTTTATTTCTTTGTACAGGCAGATAGACAGTTTTAGATAGATACATACTGAAGAAAAAAAAATGGAAGAATATTTGTTATAATCTTTACAGAAGATTGAATTTCCCTTTAAGCCAACTGGGTTTTTTTAATCCTCTAGACTTCCTTTTTGACTTGGAGAGTGGTGGAACCACTACTAGAGTCAACCAGTAGAACAACTTCTGGAATAGTAGATCAACTTCTACTGCTTTGTCTGAATTACTATTTGTGTTCTTCTGTTTACTTCCACCCCCATCCCACCTTCACACAGAGAGGATTGTTTTCTATGTAGAAACACGCATAGCAGCACGGAGAAGCCAGCAGGGAGGCACTAATGAAACAGAGGTATGATGCAGAACGTGTAATTAGATTTGAATTTGTAGTGTAGTATAGCAGCAAAAGAGTGTAGCTGACGGAAGTATCAACTATGCAAGAAGACATAAAGTGTAACATTATTTCCCTATAGATCTTGTCTGACCATGGACAAATTATTATATTCAGTCTTGGGCACCTCCTTAGTAATTTAGAAGGAATTCAGAGAAGAATGACAGAGTGATTACATGCTGATCAAATAAGACTGAGGCTATGGACACGTGAAAAGAGCTCAAGGCTTGAGCCTGAAGCAAGTTGTATCATTGCATTTCCATAGAAAGAAGCTAAGCATGATTATATGTACACAACACAATCTAAATACATAACTCTGGATTATATATCTACAGAGAGTTACATTTAAAAATTTATGTTAAAAGAATGTTCAGATTGCAAAATCAAGCATTCAAGTGGTAGGAAATGCCAGTGCAATTTTAGCTTGGTGCCTCTGTGAATATTCATGAGGATACAGCCTGTAGCTGTATGATCTGTCAACAGTGTATTTTTTCATACTCACATCCTGGCTCATGTTTACCTCTGCTTGTCTGATCTCTGTTTTTGTCTTCTGCCTGCCACAGCATCTGGCTCCCCTATCTCTTATCCTCTCCTCCATACACTGCCTGACACTTCTTCTGTTTGTCCATAATCCTTGCTCCATGCTCTTTAAGCTTCTCTTTTGGCTCATACCACTTCGTTCTTTCGGTCTTCTCTTAGCACTTCCCGCCATCCTCATCTCTCACCATTGGTCAGGCCATGCCTCTTTGCCTCTTACAAATGTCAAAGCAAAGGGAATGCTGAGAACACACAAGAGCCCAATTTCCTGCTCTCATGCATGATATTCAGGCTCACAAAGGGATGAACTGCTGTGACAAAAAGTATAGAGGCTTTTTCTACCTTTTCAGCTCTCTTAAAGTAAAGTCAGCCATTCAAGAGGAGGCAAAGATTTGTAGGAGCTCTGTTGTTGCTCAGCTTGCTGAATTAAGGTAGAAATTTTGAAGAATGTAATCAGTATAGGAAGGGTTCTTCAAACCTCTGTAAAATAATGGGGTTTTTCCCCCCATAGTTTGACAGGGTTGTCAGGGGGTGACAAAAAGGATAAACTGAGTTCTGGGTCATTTTACCCAGAAACTGAAAGTCAAGCATGTGCTGCAAGGCTTGTGTCTGTTACAGCTTCTCAAGAGAAAAGAATGTATTTCTTTCTCTCTTTTCTCCCTTAATCTCAGTTTTTGGGAAGGATGACTTGTGCTGTTCTATCCTCCCCAAAAAAATAAGCTCAAGACATTCATGTAGAGACTAAAAATTCTGTCCAAATGGTCAAAGGTCGACATATCAGCATGGAGCAAGACAAACAAGAAGGAATGGCAGCCATAACTGTAGATGGGTCTAACAGCCCTACTGTGCCATGGAGAGAAAAACTGGCGACACAGTGGCTTGGGGGAAAACATAACACCCTACAAATATCTGGCAAGTACAATGGAAAGGATGGACAGAAATTATTTAGGATTCCCTGAGTGGAAGTTAAAGCACAAAACAGTGGTATGAAAAAAGCTTATATGGGAACAAATGCAAACCCTTTAAATTTTTTTCTGAGCAAAAATATGAAGTGTAGCATGGGGAATATGAAGTGTAGCACAGAGGAGGAGCTGGACTGGATTATTTAGTAGAACTTTTCCATCTCTTTTTTCTTAACTAATGGCAGAAAACTTACCAATGACCAATAAGAAAAAAAAATCCTGCACACTGTTCATGTGGTCTTTTTCTGTCTCTTTATGTGGAGACTCTGCTCTCTTTATCCAAAGAGAGAATACATCGAGAAGATGAAGAAACATCTTTAGTCAGTAAAAGAATTGCAGACCTTAGTGGCTTAGCTGTGGGCAAAAGGCAGGCAAGCTTCTTCCTTTACCTAAAGAAGGAACATTTAATGGAAATTCACATACAAGCAGATTAAAAAAGTCAAGACAATACCTTTACAGCTGTGTAATTTATACAGTCACTCGAGAGGGGAAAAAAAGAGTCAAAATGTATTTTAATGGGTGCATTAGAAATGGACAGGATTATAGTTTACAGCTTTTATATTGCTTCTGCAATTTGTAGAGAAATATATTACAAATTCTCAGTGATCATTTAAGGATTTAACTTCTAGTCTTCTAGGTGAAAGAGCATTTAGTTCTCCACACCTACATTCTTTTGGATGTGTAGGGACAGCAAGAAAAGGATCTCCTAAAAATTAATAACTTGCAGTCTGCTCAAATTTTCCATTTCACTCTCTCCTCCCTTCCCACTTCTCCGAGAGACCCTTATTTTATGATATTAAATAACCTTAGAGTGAAACAGCTTACATATTCTTAAAGGAAATAATTTCCTTATAGCAGGTTCTTTGATACCAGCTGCTTCAGGTAGAGACAAATTCCTTTTGGGGATTACATGCATTTGTAAATATTACCTCATGTAACTCTTACAAAAGACTATACTCAATTATCTGATAAGGTACATGATAAGACTTCTTATGACCTAGAGCCACAAGACTAAAGCCTCTGTCAGAGACAGAGGCAGGGCGGATGTGGGACTCAGGGAGTAGTTTATGGGTGAGAGATGGCAACTGTTTCCTAAGTGGCCGAGGACTGAAGTACCTGAGTCCAGCGTGGTGTCCAAAGGTGATTTCCTGGCATCAGTCACAGCTCACTTCCTCCCACAAAGGGGACTAAGGTTACTTAGGAGGCCCCCTGGTAGTAAAGCCACAGTAAAGAAAGCCAGAAATCCCAGCATGGAGTTGTACTTGAATGTGTGAACACTGCAGTGGGAGGTGCTGGTCTCCTCTCTCTGGTGACCAGTGGTGGGACCCGAGGAAATGGGGTGAAGCTGAGTCAGGGAAGGTTCAGACTAGACATTAAGAAAAGGTCACCAAGAGGCTGATCATTCACTGGAACAGGCTCTCCAGGAAGGTGGACATGGCACCAAGCCTGAGTTCAAGGGGCATCTGGACAATGCTCTCAGTCATATAGTTTATCCTGTGAGGAGCAGGGAGTTGAACTTGACCCTTATCAGTCCATTTTAATCCAACATATTCTATGATTCTATTTATATACATTGGGTATTATAGGTTAGGCAGCCAATTACAAGACAATAATAGTAATCTACTCTTACAGTTGAATAGGAGCTATATTTACAAACCTTTTTGTCTGAGACATTTGACACTACCACAGACATATAAACAGTAATTATGAAATAATAAATAATCTTGTCCTGACTTAGAGGTGGGCAAAATAGCTCCAGGGCTTCACAGACCTTTTGTCTCACTTTCCAGTAACTTTCAGCTTCAGTAGTGGACATATTTGTGGGAGCTAGTGGTATTTCTCAGTTCTGTGTTATGCAATTGTGCAGGCAGAGTGGGAGCTTCAGACAGAGTTTATTAAAGAAGCCCTCACATAGAGTTAAGAGGTGCAGAAAGGACCCCCTTGCTTTCTAAACTCAGAGAGGAGCCAATGTGTGGCTGGATCCAATCTTAGCCCCAGACTTTGTGTCTGTCTTAGATGCAGAATTACATGTAAAGGATTATAGAGGTGTAATGGAACATCTATACAACTTTGTCCTTCAAAAATAAGAATGGCACACCAGATATATTTTTAAATGTATATGGTTTATCATGATGATGATTAGACAAAAAGGTGTTAATCAGAATTATTTACTACAGAGTATAGGAACTATAACAACTATTATAATATAGTGCAATATGAAGCAATATTGAAGAAATTATATTAAAAGCAATTGTATTAAAGCAATTTTATTGTAGCTAGCAAATCCAATTATTAAGTAGAGATTGATGTTGTACTCAGACCAACAACAGTGGGCAAGTCTCTTTTACTCAGCCTCAAGGAATAACCTTGTGGGGCACCCCCAGTCCAGGGCTGGATCTCCACACATTTACCCCAATAAGGGATTCATCAGAAGACCCTGGTGCTAAAATTTGGGACTGGGCTTTTCTATATGACTGTCATATCAGCTCCAGGCCAGCTGTGTCAGCTCAGCAGTTTTAGATGAGTTATCAGTAGCATCACCTGCTTGGGCCTTTGTCCGGGTGTTTTACCAGGTCTACCCTATCTTATCTCAGTATCAGGATATTTAACTTTGGGATTGATTAGTCAGACTGGTCTCAGCATTGTTCAACACTAAAAGCAGCATGACATTCCTTCTTCATTTACCACTGATAGCTTTGCAATCGGGCACTGGTCGAGTTGTTCTCCCCATTCTAGGCAAAGCATCCTGCTGCAGCAACCCCTTTGAACTGGCCTGCGTGTCACCAGTGGCAAACACGCCACAGGACTGTTCTTGTCTGAGTTCAGATCATGTCCAGGTTTTTTGCTGAACAAATGAACTTTTTAGAATTTTGGCTTAAAGGTTTTTACTGTCTCAAATTACATATTATTCTGTTTTCTCAAACTTAAGAGCTTTCCTTTCTGTATTATTTAAATATGCAGCTATAAATGATAAAACATTTTACTTGTAACTGGTTGCCTATTTGCCAAAAGTATGTCTTAAATCTACCTTCTCCCACAAAGTGTCTCATCTCTGATCTACATAAAAGGTGTATCATGTAAATTCAGATTTGTTAAAAAAACAAACCTGCTCAGCTATAGGATTAACATGTATTCAGAACACCACATGCATAGTTTGTATTTAAGGTCTATCACAGAAGTTGCATATTTAGAAACTTACAACTTGCTGTTATCATCTACATTCAGCTAACTAAATGTGATCCTAAAACGATGATAGTTGCAAAAGCCTGGATCCTGAAGCTCACAAAGTATCCTCATTGAGGCAAAAGCAAATGATAGAAAAGGAATTTTGAAAGAATAAAGTAGAATAGTGACTAGTGAATGATGCCTTTATATTTGCTTTCTCTGGGCGTCAAGGATATACAAGTGAAAATCCAGGGCCCACTTTCACGGAAGGATTTGTTTGTCATTGGAAAGGAGCAGGTTTGTTTCATGTATGAGGAGGGGAAAGCTTATAGCTCCCCATTCCACTGACCCTTTTCATGGATGGTTGATTTTACCCATTCCCACACTGCTGCTCTGCAGGGTCTGGAGCGACTGATACTGGCCAGAACCATGGCATGCTCTTACAATCTGTAGCTTTTGTAAAATACCATAGGTGTGCAGAGACAGGACCAAGGCTTTTGCAGGGGCAAATTCCCTGAAAAACAGGAGTGATAAGGGTGGGTGGGAGTGGGTGGAGAGTTGATGTGTCTTCAGTTCCAGTCAGTGCTACTGCAGGAGTAAGCACTGGAGTTCCTAGCAGTTCCCTCACTTCTTACAAGTCTCCCAATGAAACTGAGTCTTCCTGACATGTTTTGATAGGCACCAGGATCTGAAGAGGTGGGCGGAAAACTGCTCAGGGTTCTGCTCTCAGCTCTGTTCGGGAGGATTTCTCAATAAGAGGACAGGTAATAGTAGCTGTACTAGTATATGAGGGAGAAAAGTAGACCTGCTACATAGTGCAATCTTTTGACATCAACAAATAAATCATAATACAAAGACAGCAAGCCCCAAAGGTCTTTTATTCAGGTGTTGTAAGTTTAAAATTAAAAAAAAAGTCATTTATCTCAGGTAGACTCTGTTTAAATAAAAGGTTCTTGGAAGACAATCAGCAAGCATATTTAACATTAATGAGATTGAGAAGAATAATTTATGTACATTAGAAAAAAGGAAGCCTAAAAATCATAAGAACTGAACACAAGCCAATTCAAAGTTATTTAGGATCTTGTACAAGTTACAACAGTACATTTCGTGACTTGTAGCCTAATATCAAATATCTTGAGGAGTCTACAAAATCAAAGACCAGACACTGCTCAGCATGTTAGATCTATGGTGAATATGAATCAGTTCCATTCTCTTTTCAGCCCTGGCCACCATTCCCATGCCAATTGATTGAAGTTAAACTATATAAATTTAATGCAAAATGAGAATGCAGTAAATAGTATGCACTCAAAAACATGTAACTTCAAAAATGAACATTAAATCTCTTCTCTTCCCTACCTCAGTCCCTCACTTCTGCTCTGCCAGGGATCATGTCCTATTACACCTTTTCTCAGTCCACAAGACAGTAGACTTGGACTTTATTTATCTGTCAGAAATAGGCACATCTATAGTCTAAAACTCCCAATAAGGCTAAATTTGGATTCTAGTCCTGTTACAGAATGCCACCTTCCTCAATGAAGAGTACACTTTGTAGTAAGTTTGTCTTTTTTTTTTTTACTTGGAGAAATTTGCTGTTATAAGGTACATTAGATTATTAAGCTCTCACTTTAGAATAATAAATAAAAAACACTCTAACTGGCAAAGTTCAATCAGACACATTTATGACACTTAGAGTAATCATCCTGTGAATCAGATTTTTCAAGGGATGTGTTAAATTTTCCATAATTAGGGATCTTTAAGTCAAGACTCAATAACTTATTAAGAGGAATATTTCTATTCTAGCATAAATCCTTAAACCTAATGCAGGAAGAAGTTGGCTGGACCTGTATGGTCTAACTTATGCACGTAAGCAGATATCATAGTGATTTTGTGTGAACTTATAATCTATGAAACGGGAGAGTAATGGTAAAAATATTAGCATTACAGCTATTTAAGTAGTTAAACTTACACATGAGAGTCCAGAGTTAGATTATTTAAGCACTTGATTTTTAAGGATACTAAGAATTGAATGTGTTTTGATGGACTCTGTGGACAATATCCTATAGCAAACAGAAATCAAAAAAGGCAGTTATTCTACATCAATCTCTGAAAAACAAAAAAACACCACCACCAACAATAACAACAAAAAAAAACAAGCAACAAACCAACAAAGTGAAAATAGTTTGAATAAGACTATAAATGCAGGGGAATTACAAGCTCCAAATGCTGAGGAAGCATTTGTTCACAAAGGAAAGAAAAATCAACTTCATTTTCAGGAATGTCATGGGGATACTTTTTTATGAAAATTTCATTTTTCTTCAGAGATTTGGTTCACTGGAAAATCCACTTGGCACTTTTTTCATCACTGCCATTTATAAAAGAGTGTTTTCTTAATAACGGTGATCTATTAAGAGACAAAGGCAGGAGAAAATTTAGAACAAAGTGTTTTACTCAGGGTAAAGTAGGAAGTAACAGTCCATGGAGAGTCCCATAGATGGGGAACTTTGGGGCAGAAATTTCAAAAAGAGTCGTTGTTGGCCCAAAGTTGTCTTCTCTAAAATCAGTGGAAAAACAGGGTTCTTTTTCTGAAATAATATACTTTATGGAAGCAAAGCTAGTCCAGGGAGAAGTGTTTATGGTAACTAAACCTTTTGTGTTGATTACCCAAAAACTTTTTAAGTTTAATGGTGCAGTAGTAGATGACTATCATCATTCCCAAAGCTTTTCTTCACGGTAATTATTTGTCCTGGTTTCAGCTGCCTACTGGGTTAGACCACAACGTTATTATAAACCCCTACCCTTCCCTTCAACAGGGAGGAATTTTCTTCATCTGTAGCTTGTATGTTCACTTGGAATCAGGATGCATAAGCCTAGCCAGGTAGCTGGAAGTAGCATGAGACATCAGAGCCTCCACGGATTTTGTTGCATATAAAATATTTTTAGTGAAAAATGCTGAATTGAGCACTTCAACGTACATTTTGGCATCTCCTATCACTCTTCTCACCTTTTAAATTCCAGAAAGAATCATTATTACTTGCAGGAACCCCGTCAGAAATTAATTTCCATTGTGATGATGCTGTTTAATGCCTTCACTGATGTCAACCTGCCCTAACATTGTGTCTCCTCACCAGAGCCAAGTGAGCCCTGCCCCAGACCCCCCTGGGCTGGCCAAGGCACCAGGGCTCCCACACCCTGGGCTGCTCCAGGGATCAGCTGCTGGAGGATCCCAGCACAGCACCAGACTGGGCACCTTCAGTCTTCTTACCACACCAGAGCATTAAAAATCACACACCAGGAGGGAAGTACTGTTCTTATTCCCTTTTTACAAGCAGAGAAAGATGATAATAATTTGCAAAAGTGCTCATAACTATTATTATTTATTATTTTCACTGTGATAGCATCTATGAACAGTCTGTGGCAGAGCTGGAAACAGAATCTAGCTCTTGTGAGCTTACCAGTCAAGTGCCAAAACCACAAGTCCTTCCTTCCTCCCACACTGCATGTATTTGTAAAGAATTATGCTTTTTTAAAAAAAAATATTGTAACTGCTACAGCAGTGTTAACATCCTTACTCCCCCTCCCCAAAAATATTCTGGTATTTGGTCTAGGAAATTAGTTTTTAAGGGAATTTTCTTTATATTTTTTTCACTATAGATCAATTTAATGTTTTCTTCTTTGAAAAGCCCACGAATGGAGGAAAATAATTACCACAACACACGTGCACATTCCTAGCAATTACTCATATGCTCATATTCACACATTCATGCGCACATAGTCGCAAAATTGAATTTGTAGAAAACATTGATTTCCATGGTACTCTCGGTGACTGATCAAACACTGAAAGCATTTAACCTCTCTCACACTCTACAAATACAAGTAAGAGGAAGTGAGGAAAAAAAAAAGGAACTAGCAAAGTTTCAAACAATGGAGTCAAAGCAAAAGGTCTGTGTACGGTTTTTTACCATGACCACAACAAAATGTAAATCTTTAAATTTTTGTTCCTATAGAAGCACATATTGGTGCGGATCCTGCTTTCAAAAGTCACAGTGGAGAAAAAGGGCAGGAAAAGGGCTAAGTGGGCCAGGATAGGAAGAGCCTTCAGAGTCTTTTAAAATATGTAAATAACTTTTCTGTTGAATGTGGCTCTGATTAAACAATGCCATTATTACTAGCTTTTAAAAACTGTAAGTCTGAAATATATGCAGCAATCTGCCAAGTACCAATGCTGAGACACTTGTTTCCTATTCTTCTCACTTTCATCCTAGTTTTTCTCTCTTTGTCCGTATTATTCTCATTCTTAAATTTGGGCACCATAATGATTAACACAGTGGAGCCCAGGTCCATGACTTGTCTTCTGGAGGCTACTGCAACATGAAGTGCATGTAACTAGCAATAATAGTAGTCTCCAGACAGCCCTGAGCACGGTGCTTATTACCATGAGTAGTCTCATTGAAGTCAATGACACTGCTTTATTCCAGAAGTAGTTACAGTGCAGTTAATGGCACTCTTCACAGTGTAAACACCACACCCTATGAAAGTGTTTAAAACATCAAGACTTTATAAGCTATTCTGGCCAGGTAATCTGTCTTTATTTGTCATGCTGAGCATCACATATGGTTATGACATGATGTATTACAAATTAGAAATGCAGGAACTTCATCTGTTAGATGTAGGTTTTTTCACTTTTTTTAGTTGTTTCACTCTGTATAGAAACATGGCAGTTATGTTAGAGCTAGAACTCTAAATGCATTTTCCTCTAACTTATCTATGTGCCCCTAAATCTTATGGACATTTTTCAATTGGACCATAATAGGTAGGACCAGTGGATACATGTAGTGCTTCAATCATTGTGCTACTTGATGCAGAATTCACAAAGATTTATCTGTCTTTGGAATCAAGGGTTAAAAAAAATACATAAATAAATTGACATTCATTAAGATAAAGAGTAACTCTTAGCAGGGCTTTTTTGAGCATATAGATTTGAAGATCACAGTGGAGCTGCAATTATGTCCTAAGCAACCTCTGTCACTTAGTGTTTTCCTCAATTGTTACGTGCTTCCCCAATTTTATTTTTGTTGTTGTTGTTGTTGGTTTTGTTTTTTGTTTTATCTTTATAGGAGAAAGAGTTGAGTTTCAGTAGGATTGAGTGTTTGGCAAAGCAGCATGTTCGTTTGGGAAGGACTATCTTGCAGAGGTACGACTGATTTACAATCAGGTGTGGTGGTCAAAAAGATTAATGAAGTCAGCCACTATGTCCTTCAGCAATTTCAGTGAAAATTGAACTACCCTGCTTGCTGGGAGGGAATTTCTTAGAGAAGCAGGACATGGCATAGCATTAGCCAGGTAGGAGAGCTGCCTACATGGGTCTTCCTTCTAAAGGAGTTGAAGTTCTAGAGGAATGGAGAACAACTGTGTGCATGTGTGTTTGTGGAAGTGTTTCAACCTATACATATACATCACATTCCTATTTAGGAATGTCTTTTTAGGTGCTTATATATTCCAAAATGCTGCAGTGAGAAGAAAAGCAAAATGGATACAGTGGAAAGTAAAATGGTGAGGGAAGGTAAAATTGCAGGGGGTGGGTAAGAGTGCACAGAGGACAAGACAAATACACTAGATCATTCAGGTGGCTAAAGCTTTCTCCTTGTGATAAAGCTCAAAAATAAAAAAATACACAAAATGATTATGCATTTTCTGATAGAAAAATTTGTCTTTCATAAAAATAAAACAAAAAGTAACTCAAGACAAGTAGATCCAGTGAGAAAAACAAAGCAAACCAGAAGAAGTGTCTTTTAAACTGATTTAGGATTGCTTAGAGGTATTTTGTTTCCCTACTGAGGAACAGGTGGGGCAAATCCCAAGTTTCTAAAAAGCAGAGAATGCATGTGCAAACCTTTCCGTTTAAATTTTTGAAACCTGGAAAATTCAAGTTTTTATTTGCCTCTGTCTGTCCTACTCTCAAGCACTTACTCAGCTGCATAAAAAGATCACATCAACAATTTTTGAAAAGTTATTTACGATGCCTTCATCCTTCTGCAGATGACTCACTCTAACACTTTTCTTTGACTTGCCAGTCTGTAAACCCACAGACCACACATATCTCCCATCTAGCTGTTGGTGATCTCAGTGCCCTACCACCAGTAATGTACACATGACAGTGCAGAAATGAGGCACACAGGCTCTTCCCAGGTGCATCAGTATCTCTTCCCTTTGATGGTGAATGCAGGAGTCAGGGACAGGGATCCACACACACCCCAGAGAGACACAGCTGCTCCCCAGGCAGCTCTTACAGCCCCTGTCCTGCTGCTCTGCTCCATCCTGCCCTTCTATCTCTGCACATACACCTCATATGTGAGAAGCAGAAAAGGCCCAGGGGATTCCCCAGCAAGGTGCAACTTCCAGAGGGCACAATTAGGCTGCAGGGCCATGTAATTTAACTCTTTGCTTTCCAGTTTTCCAAAGTCTGAATTTTGCTATGTCTGTGCTGTGAAGTGAGATAGAAAGCATTTGTTTTTAATTAATTATTTGCCTCTCAGTGAGTATGTTAAATATTCCAGGGAATGACTTTTTAGCAGGTATATTCATCAGGGTTTTTCAAGTCATCACTGCAGAGAATGTGCAAAAGCAAAGGATCACATTCGTAACTCTGAGTATTTACCCCATGAGACTAATTTTAAGTGCTGCAATAATTTGATTACTGTGTATTTTCAGTGAAAATAGTTCCAGTAACTTTGTGCTTCTTATAAAAGTACTTCTAGTGTGTATATAAATGAAGCAGCTATTCAGAGTTTGAGCACTAAATACATTTAAGAGAAAGCAACTACCTCTTTTCAGGAGTAATCTGCAAATAAAACAAAAGACAAAATAGCTGAAGTAAATGGGAATTAAATATTTGTGATGGAGAGCTGGGGCTGCTATTGTATGTCAGAAAAATACATACACACACACACACACACACACACACACACACACACACATATATATATATATATATATATAATGTAACACAGCCAGTATTTTTAATGATTCTTCACGGAGCTGTGATGGCATATCTTGCACAAGCTACTGGAAGATCAATTAATAGCTAGGATGAAAGGGCCAAAAATCCATGTTGCTGTCTTATCACCCTGAGGCTTTGAGTTCAGCAAAGAAACACAAAACTTGCCAGAAAACTTATCATCCAGGGCTTTGCAGCTGGCAGTCTGTGGAAAGCTTGATTTAAAAGCAGAGTTTCAAGATGTGCTCTCAAGCTCCCAGTATGTTCAAAATAGGACCATGTTCAGGTTTAGACATGCTGTCAGTAGGCAAAGGACTGGGCCTGCTCCTGAGGATGCCCAGGAGCTTCTTTTGGCACATTTGAATGTTAAGGAGCATAAAAGTTAGGAGGCATGTCTAGCCTTTGAGCCAGCTGGAATATGCACTTGTCTCAGCAGCACATTACCTCCACAGCCCACATATGCACTGTTTCCAATCAGTAAAACAATAAATTCCTTTCAATCTCCCGTGGCAACACTTCCTGAGACATTTTACTGAGCAAAGTAGATGGCACACGTAACACTTGATTAGTGACAAAGCACTGTCACTTTTTAGGGTGGCAAGGTAAGTGTATATACAAGGTACCTGAAATGTCAGAAAGTAGGTCCCAAAGTAAAATGATCCTGCGGATGTTTACTTTTGGGGGAGGTGGGCAGTGGAAGGCTGCTGTGTCTTTCTGGCACCAAAGGTAATACTCTGCTCAGCTCTGCAGCACGAGTAGAAAGCTGTGAGCACTCAAAGCAAACAAATTCCCAAACCCTGCAATACCTCTGTGTCTGTAAAGAACAGGCAATTTCAAAACAAAAGTTTATCTCTTTTGTTAGTACAGACATTGTATCACTGTTGTTAATACCAGGCACTTAGATACTGCCATGAAATTATTGCAGTTTGAATTCACAAATGTGTGTTTACATGCAGTGAAGAGAGAGCAAATATATACAAACAGCCTGAACTTCTCTTAATGTAGTATACACTTAAATTTTGAGAGAAAATGCAGTAATAAATCCCATGGCAGTTATTTTTCTAAGCTCATGACTGTCCTTATAATCGTTATGCCCATGTAAAACATTTGAACTAGACCTCTAAACGTGGAAAAGGCAGCCTAATCTCATGGAAATGGACAGTTGACAGCAGGCAGATTGCATTTGCTTACTGGAGAATGATTGTCTTTTCCAGGCAGTTTTGTCCTTCTGGACAGAGTGCCAAAAATTATATGTATAAATGGCAGTTTAAACAAAGCACAGTTTAAATTCAGATGCTAATTGTGCAACCAGACGGCATCTCAGCACACATGCTGGGGGCACAGGCAGAGGGCTCTTTCCAATCCCTGCATTTGAACCTGGTGGAAAAATCCATCCCTGCTTAAAGGCTTCCTTAAGGAGACACTAATCTCTGCGACTAGGTAATTATGACATTTTGTGTATCTCTAATAAAATCATGTGTCTTTATTTTCAGCTTTAAAAGGAAAATATTAAAAGGCCCTGGCCACAGAAAGGTTTTTATGAACATGACCCTTTGTCCCAGGTAGGTATTGCATCAGAAAATACAGTGGCATGCTTGTTGCTTAATTTTAGAAGGAAAAAAAGGTTTTAAATTTCACAGCAAGAGAAAATATTAATTTTTATAGAGAATAATTTCTGAAAATAGCTGCTAGTAGAAAAAAACAAGAGCACCTGGTGATAGTATCTAACATCCCATGTGGATTATTTGTTGAGGATTTTAATTTTTCATACTAACATACTTGTTCCCATAACAAACAGATCTCTGTTTTTTTAAAAAAAAATCCTCTGTGTGTCTTTGCTGGTTTTACAGTTTTTTCAGTTTAAAAACAATAAGGAAACTACTTACTTGGCTTTTCATTAATTTATGCAAGATACATGTACAGTGAAAAGGATTGGAATACATCCCTTTTCTTAGGTCATTTCAGTAAATTTGTCTCTTAGCAAATATTTTCCCAGATAAAAATTCTAACAGTGACACCTTGGGATCTCCTAGGATCATATGCCCCTTTTGAAAACATTTGTGGGTGTTGGGGAAAAAAACAAAGGGGGGGGGAGGGGAGGGAAAAGCAGGAAAAAAAAAAGAGAAAAAATTGACTGTCTCAGTGGATTGAACCTCAAAGGCTTTTTTGACGCAAGTGTTACTTAGACCATGTGAACATGGTTTCCATTTTAAAAAAAAAAAAAATAGATTAAAACATGAACAAACTGTCCATTGAACTTTAATGTTTCTTTGTTGCTTTGATGGTTAGCAGATTTCTGCTTCATAGATTGCCTCTGCCCCATACATTCTAAAAGTGAAATGATACATTGTAATTCGAATGATAATTGTTTTGATGATTTAATTGATAACAGACAGAGGAATAAAATCCCTGTTTTCCTCTGCCGTGCAGATGATATAGCTACATTTCTTAGTAAACATCTGCATATAATTAAGGGATGTTGCATTAAACTGTTTCTTCCTTACCTTTACTGTGGGGTTTTCTTGAAGCTCTGTAAAATAATCCCGATTCAGGAAAGGAGAAGTTGCCTCCTGTCATTCAAGGATTCTTTATCGTTACTTTTAGTGATTTAGGTGACAACTAAAAGTTATCTGCCCAAGTTTTTAATGACCTCAAGACCAATCACAACACATCCCCTTTTTTTTTCTTTCCAAGAATCTTTACAATCTCATCAGTTTATCTTAAAAAAGAAACCTTAATAGCTGTATTTTAGTGCACAGAGGGTTTGACTTAGTGTGTGTATATATTTTTGCAACTTCATTATTAAGTGAAAGAAAGCAAAAATATTCAGTAGAATCACTTCTAATCCAAGAGTTGCACATCATTGTATAGACATGTAAATCAAAAGCAAATCAAGGACTGTTCAAACCTGCTCTGCCTATGTTGCACACAGGGAGTTATTCATTCAGTTTATCAGCCATAAAAATAATTGCAGTACACTCAAAACTGACTGACATCTTTTATAATTTTTAACACTAAAATGTCCTGGTAAAAGAGAACACTGCAATAACAACACCTGATTAGTAGACAATCACTACCGTAAATTACAGTGTTTGCAGAATAAAACAGGGCTGAGTTATAACTTTATATTAAAAGACATAATTGTAATTTTGCCTCCTTTTCTTCCCTATAATGTCTTAGCAATATCTTAAATAGTATGTCTATTCCCAGCCTTACAAAATTGTCCACGTGACTGCTATTGTCCAAAATATTCTATTATTTTTAATTTTAAGATTTAAAATACAACAAGACAAATTGCCATCAGTGTGTGGATGGCTCTTTCACATACAGCTAAAATGACTGCTAATTTTTAGGGAATAAATAAATGTTTACAGGAAAGTAAATAGAATATTTGTTTGTTTGTGTATTGTGTTACAATTCCTTCTAATCAGGATCTCCTTTCTCCACCAGCAAAAGAACAATTACAAGCAAAATGCTATCTACTGTCAGTAGGCTTGCAAAAAATAACTTTTAAAATGTTGTATGTTACAGTAAAATAAATATCCTATTTTATTTGATTTTGTGAAAACACCATTTGAAAATATTGACCTATGACATCAGCGATGCTGCTTCAGAAGTTTTTAAAGCAGTTTCCCAGTATCTAAAAGCCAGGATAAATCTTGTGAAACTTCCTGAGTATGTTGTTTTTCTTTGCCATATTATACATAATAGGTCTTGATACTTGCATTAGCTCACATGAAAGTCCCAAGCTTCTTGATCATGGGTAGTTATGGACTCCAAGACACTCTCTGTGTTGCTGTTTGATGGCTGTTCCAGGAATCAAAATCATCATCAGAACTAGACAGTGATCTGGGAAGTGTGGGCTCAGACAGGGTACCCGGCTGGAGGGTACCCTTAAGAGCACACAGGACCCTGCATGTCCAAGCACGCCAGGTAGATGATTTCCCCACCATGTGTGCCCAGATAAACAGCCTCCAGCGTGATTGAGAAGCCGTCTGTCTTGAGAGGCAGCCAAAGGGAGAGGATCTAAATAGCAGCGCAGCACGCTTCTGCTCAGGGTGCTCAGGAGACTACTCTGCCTGAGCAATTTTACCATACCATAGCTTTTTTATGAATTACTATGTCACAGATATCAGTTTTCACTCTATTTTTTAAAAAAAAATCATATGGAAAATCAATTAGAAGAGAGGAGGTTTGTGAGAGAACAGCCTACAAGTCAATTCTTATCTTTGATCCCCCTGTCTGGATTCCACATACTTGACCATGGGTCAATAACATTGACCATCTCAACTCAGGGAAGGGTCCCAAATGTGGAGCAGCAAGGAGTTACATTAATAACCATCACTTAACTTGGTCTTGTTCCCTCAGACTGACTGCATGATTACTGTCAGACATTTTTGCATGCTGCCTGTTGCCACCTATATCTGGTCTATAAATAAACAGAGAACCTCAGTTTCGAGCACTGACAGCCTCTCACTCCTTGAGCAACTTGTTTGTTTATCACCTCATTAAACTAAAGAAAATGAAAAAAATATAAACCAGTCAAGGTTTTAGGGTATCACAAGGGTGGTCATCTATTGCTATATAAAGAAAAGGCTGCAGAAAGATGTAAGCTTTGAATGATATAACAGAGAGAACTCTTCTTTAGTGCAATCTAACTTATTCCTGTTGCTACTATTATCAATCTAAATTTAGAGAAATATAATAAGATGAAAAAGGAAATTGAATAAACAAGGATTTCAACTTAAAAAAGGCACACTCTCCTTCAATAAGTGCACATGTAGCTCAGAATTTCTCTTGGCAAAGTTTAGGCACGTCTCTAGTTAACAAATATATTCTGCTGTCAGCCCTTTTCAAGAATTATATTTGATGCTGGATGCCAAATAACTCCCTTAACTATTAATAAATAACTCACAGGTATCTTAGCTAGTGTGCGCTTGAGGAATTATGCTAATAATACTTTCTGCGCTGGAGACAAGGGAAATTCCCCCCGTGAACGTTCTACTTTTGCTGACATGTTCTCTAGCTCTCAGAATGGGTTCATTCCTACTAAGACAGCCATTTAATCTCATGGAAAATCTGATCACCATCTATCTACTTGCTGATGTTGCTGTGAAAATTCCTATTGACTCTGGAAAGGGAAACAATATAGACCCATCCATTTTGTACTCTGCTCTAGGTGCTTATGTTTCATTACCTTCATAGTAATGAGTCTTTGCAATTTGAAAAGAACAGAATAGTCACTACCATGTGAACCAAATTACACTATATATTACATGCTACCTAACTAACAATAAAATATTTTATAGGTAAAAAAGAACATTAAGCGCTACTGTGATTTTTTCATGGGGCTTGCAGAGAAGAAAGAATCTCTAAGGGATACTTAGATAAATTATACCCCAAATCTCAAGGTGTGTCTCTTACTTAGAACATTATTTTTAGTGGAATAAATTTTTTATCATGTTTATTTGAATCTATTTCAAGCTAGTCCCTTGTAAAAGCTGCTTTGTTAATGCCACAGAGACCTAAATGCTGTTATCTCAATCACTTCTCCTAACACTGAAGTAATTAATCACTATCAAGTAATACTAGTAAGCCCCTTTTCACATACCATTTCCTTCTATCTTTAGTTAATCCAACAGAAAATTTGTGGGGTAAATTTCATGCAGAGTGAAATTTTGGAAAAAGAATCCTTTAACAAGAAAAACTACACAGAAATCAGGAGTTTTTAAAGTGTTTTGATTTCAGAACATACACAAAAAGGGATTGCTTCTTGATCACCAAACTCACTGTTACTGTTCACTGTTAGTATGTCACAGAGCAAAAAAGAGGAACATGCAACGACAGTTAAAGTAAGAAGGAAAACCCCAAAAATTCAGATGACCCTCTTGTCTCTACTTTTGATTTGAAGATCTGATGAGTAGAAGAAACCTTCTTTTCATTTCAGTCATGATTTCATAATTTTATATTTTCCATATGGTTAATATATTTATTTTTCCTAAGAGTTGTTAGACATCAGTGCCTCAGCTCGTAATTTTGACTCTGTGGGCACATGGGAATTTCAGCCCCCCAAATCCAAAGAGGGCTTTAACCAGGAAGGGGAAAATTCTGGATGACTTTGCCTTTCTCTTTCCCATGTAATGGCTTGACAATCTCATCCCTGAGAATTGCTTACTGGAGTCTATTTCATCAATCTTCTGGAATGGATGATCAGCTGAGCATACTATTATGCAAACCAGCTCCTTCTCTTCTTTCCAGATACATAATGTTAGACAGTTCTATCTAACTGCCTTTATATTTATTTAAAGCTTTTCCCTCTGCACTTTTTGTTCCATTGATGATGGTTATTTTACAGTGTTGCTATTACTTGCAGTAGCATCTTATTTCACATGCTTTCTTGAGAGATCAAACATTTTTCTTATTTCAAAGCTTTGTGTTTATTTTACAATAGCTGCAGTTGGTTTTTACTGCCACGGCCAGTTCCACACACACACTTAGGCACTGGTCTCACCTGGTGTTGCTCTCATCACTTCCATTTTCCTTTCTTCCTCCACCATTATTACTTGCCATATACTTGCCTTTTCTGAAAGTCAGGTCTTCTGAATTTAGCATTGCTAATTCTGCATCAGATTTGCCACCCTGAATCATATAAATGGATGTGATGTGTACCCATAAAAAAAAAAATCCACTCATAAACTTTCCCACATATACATCAAAGTAGTTTTGTGTTAGCCTCAGCTTTTGAGGTTTGTCATGACTGGTTTTCATCAGAATGTATTCAATGGTAATAAAGTCTGAAAATGGTTATCTTCTTGAATTGTAACTACCATATCTTTATTTCACAGCTGGCAACAATCTTTCAGCCAATCACAAACATGCAAGGTCATTTCTTCTGTCAGACTGTCTGATTGTTAAATGTCTGCAGTGAGTCTGAGTTGGAGTTTTTCAGTGAGGTCTACTTGGAGCCCGATGTTAGGGACATGCTAGAGAAGAATTCCTGATGTATTTTAATTTTCTGTTGTAACAGCTACAGGGAATCTTCCATGTCTCAGCCTGGATGGTCATACCAACAGTTATTCAATAAGCAATCAACAAAATTAAATGAGAAATTTTCCTGTTTTGTCTATCATCACTAATGAGAGAAAAGAGTCCAAGGGACCTTTGCTCACCTTCTCAGAGCTGCATATAGTAATGATAACTTTGTGAGGGACACTGGCAACTGCAAAGTTTTTTCCTCTCTTCTCTTTTCATTTAGACAATGTCTACATCTACCCGTGTTTGAATTACATCTTATCTTCAGATGTGCTTTTCTAGTTCACTTCTAGGAGTACAGGGGAATCTGACTTTTGTACTTCATAAGGAGGTGATACAAAATTCCTTTTGTTTCTAACAGCTGAGATCCATATTGATTCATTAAGTATCAAGACATTAATGTATCAAGGATCAAAAATAAGGCATTTGTAAATGAGAGGCTAGAGGTACTGTTTTGGTTTTGTCCACGAAAAATGACCCAAGCTCTTTCAAAATGTTTCTAGAGGTATGGAGCAGTGTTAATACAGAAACATCTGCAAAAAAGTACTTTATGACAAGACAAATCTTGTTTCATATACAGGACAATCCACCTGTTTGGGAGTTACTTCGTCCATTTTTAAATAAGTAGTCAAGCTTTGCTTCTGTACTGCTTACCTTTTAGTCTGAGTCTTGCATATGTTGTAACTAAGGAAGAACTGCCCACCTGTTTTGGCAAACCCTCTTTGTTTTACTTTGGGTGGTTTTATCTTGACTTCAGTGAAAGAATAACAATTAAGAGAACTGAAATATTTGTTATCAGCCCATCTTCACTCAATGCATTTCCTAAGGAACTCAGAAACTTTAAGACAATATATATATATAAATGTGCAAATAGCAGCAAAATCTAAAATTTTAAAAGGGTAGTATTCTGGAAGGACTTATTGGTGCTCAACCATGACCATAGGCAGGGAAGCCCTGCATGCTGCCCAGACCTTCTTCCTGCAACAACACATTATTCCTTTTGCAAGATCAGGCACTTTCATAGGTTATGCTTCTGCATGGATGTAGGTGCTAAACATCTGGAGCCTGGTCTAAGGAAAGCTTATTTTCCTGAATTTCTTTTTCCAATCTGAAAGACAGGAAGCAATGAAGTGGACTGTTCCATAGTGGGGAAAAAGTTATCTCACACATGAGTTGTCATGGCGAAGGCAGATGTGCTGAATACCCTTGATTTTGTTGACCTCATGGAATGTGCAAACCTGAGGAAAGATGCTCTGAGAATAGTGGGGAGTATACAGAAGGCAGACTATTACAGCAAAAATATTACTGTTAATATCAATAATTATATCTTGTGAAAAGAAGCTTAATGATGGGGTTAGATACTTCTTTGATGAGATAGTTTTCAGTTAGAGGAAGATGCATGCACCCTGATTTCACTGGAATTAGAAGAAATGGAAAGAGCATTGAAACCTTGCTTATAGTACTGTTTCCAGGTAATGCCCACGATCAATTACTATTACATATTCCCATGCTTTATCCATCACCTATTTTCATGTGACATCTTCTTCATCCGGGACTGTTAGGTCTCTTGCTGCTTCTTCTCCACAGAAGCTCATACAGTCCATAAAGATGTTTTCAGCCCCTCAATGTCCATGGGTGTTATTTTTCATATCTGACTGTGTAATATGTCATTCATCTGGCATAAATGAAATGTAACGACTGAAGGCAGGAGCCTGAACAAGCCTATGTGATTGCTCAGCCGTCAGCCTCATGCTCTGATTTTGTGAGCTACATGATGTAACACTTCACCTTATTCATGTGTGACTTCATCACCTACTCCTGAGCACTCATTGGCCTTCCAAATGTTAGCATGAGAATGAAATATACTTAATGTTCTCATTCCAAGCCATGTCTTTCTGAATAGGTTTGGTTTTAGCCAGATTTGTGAAAGCTACAGACCTCTGATGAAGATTGGATAGCTTCACTGGAATACAGATAACTTGCCCCCTTGGAGAAATAACTCTACCCTGCTTTGACAGTCCATGAAGAGTGAGCTCTGGGATAGCTATCTACCTAACACTAAGTTTTGTAACAATTGCTGCTCGTAGGGAGGTACTTGCCTTGTTGGAGTATATCATAGTAGAATGAGGGAAATGCTGAAAATATCAGTGAGTTTGTTCCAGTTGTTCACTGTCAGTGTTGCCTCATTCTCTAGATTGCAACAGTCCAGGGAAAGATGGTGCCACACTTGGCTTCATAGACTAGCTCATGGGATAATGGATATTGCCTTCAAGAAATCAGATAAATGTCTTTTTGTCTGAACTTCACTTTTTCTTATGTTGTATAACTAAGTAAGCTGCTGGCAATATCAAATATTTTTCTGCTTGGGTTTTAACATTTTTAAACTATTATGATTCAATGCATATGTTAATAATCTTGCAGTATTTTCAATTAGTAGAAATAGAATTTATAGTTTTGCTTCTATTTTTCAAATATAGAACTTTTCATTAGCCAACAAAGAAAGACACAAATATTTTCTGCCAAAACTTCTCCAACTTTCTGATGGCTTTCCCTTAGTTACTTAATTTTCCTTCAGACTCAGCATAGAGTCACAGTTAGAATTATCTAGCAGTGTACTCAAAAATGAATATCCTCAAGCTTTAAATCTTCTCCTTTCTTCTAGATTCTCCTGGACAAGTCTAATCTTCCAAGAGAAATTTTAACCACTACAGCCTGAATTGCAAGTGTATTCAAGGGATGCAGTTTATAGACTAATTCATCAAAAAGGCAGTCCTAAGTAATAAATAATGGAAGATTATTAGAAGGTATGATCTCAGCCACTTATCTTTTGGATTTACACTTAGTGATGAAAAAAGAAGGAAAGATGTCAAACTGTGTGAGTACTACAAAATATGTGGCAATTCAAGTGAAATCTTCTTTGCTTCAATATTATTTTAATATAAAAAGTAGCTCCTTAGAGGTAAGTCTCATGAATTTTTTCTTCAAGAACACTAAATTAATTGAAAGGTAGCCAAAAAAATCCCATATCATAGCTCAGTTTCATTAAAATGATGATATTAGAAATGTCATACCATATAACCTTGAAGTTATGAATCTATCATATGATGGAGAAAGTTTCTGGACTTCCAGAAAATAATGTAGTTGGAAGTAAGCTGCTATAGGATTAATTAAGTTCTGGTCAGACATCTAAATGATCATGTGAGGAAGAGCATGAATGAAAGAGGTGGACCAGAAGAATTGTCTCAGTTGTTGCACACTGAGCTGCATCTGGTAAAGAATATTGTATTTGGATGAGAATGTCATGGGAAAAGGTCTTCTTGTTGAAAGAGCATTGCAGAGTATGTATAAAAAATGTGCATTAGAAAGTTGAATTAGTACAACAGCAAAGAGAGATGGAAAAACTCCCGATGAAAATATTTTCTGTCAGAAAATGTGATTTTGTCAAAATGTGTTGCCTTCAGAAAATTTCTAATCCTACATAGATTTTGATAGGAATCTTCTTGGACAGCTAAGTTTCTTGACAGCTCACTCCCCAAATCCTTACCAGTTTACCTGGAAGACTGCTTGACAGAAGTGTTGTTTCTGAATTTTGCTGTGTTGCAGGTTAATTGGTTCCTTGAATTTCACTTCATGAGAACTGAACCGCAGTTTAGTACCAGGTAGTTGTCAGCTCCTGTCTCTGGGGTGTTGTGAATGACTCTGGGACATCTGAATGCAGTGGCTGTGGCTCTATCTGGTTTCCTTGTTGCCTCACTCCAAAGAGCACAGTGTTACTTTTGACTTCTGATACTAAAGATATTTCAGAGGACTGATCCATTTTTTGTGTAGTACCAGATCAGTTAGTATTTTTCTAAAAAGGAAAATTGTTATGAAGACTCAGACTAATATGGCTGGTAGGAATTTGTGTTTGGTCCAATGGTCGTAAAAATCAGCTAGGTTTTGAGTGCTCGCTTTCACATGCTAGATTCTTCTCAAATAAGGTTGACTGTTGTATTGCAAACAATATTAATAGAAATTGTAAATATTCTGTAACTTCTGAATTACAAAGTACTGATGAAATTCAGCTGCAAGATACTAATTTCTCTTGCTCTGTCTCCACTTTGAGAACAGACAAAATTCACAGGCTTTTCAGACTCAAGCCTAAGAAGGAAAAAAATTAGAAAAAAATTAGGTGTGCAGGCAGGAACTGATGTGTTACAGTGCCTGTATCATGAAAGTCCTGGAGTCCTACATTCCACAATGACTGAGAGAAAAGCTACAGAATCAGATTCACCTGAAGTATCTTCCGCTCCAGCCTCAATATCCCAATAGACTTTTCTAACATTTCGTATCTATAGATCACCTTCATATGAGCTGATTAGGGCAAAAAAACTCTTGGTGAAGTATCTTCAAAGTTTCATTATTCTGGATTATATTCTACTGTGCAAATGGTAAATAGCATCTAGAGAGATAGAAAGAGTAAAATGACAGTAGTCAAATGCATTTAAATATTTATATGCAGACCAATACACTAATTACTAAAGGTTTTAATACAAATAATTTACTAGATTTTTTTTTCCAATTTGTATACTGTTTGTAATATTGCAATATTCATGGCATATGACAATTCTCAAAGTGTATTATAGGTTGGCTTAAGTGGCATAAACATTTCATAGAGGAGGCAAAGTTGATACATTACTTTTTTATTAAACAATTTTCCGTTCAAATGTTCTTTCTATAAAACTGAAGTCTTACAGGTTTATATCAGTATTAAAAAAAACCAGACAAATTTAATGT
The DNA here is from genome assembly GCF_901933205.1 of Camarhynchus parvulus. Classification (NCBI taxonomy): domain Eukaryota; kingdom Metazoa; phylum Chordata; class Aves; order Passeriformes; family Thraupidae; genus Camarhynchus; species Camarhynchus parvulus. The sequence goes on from NC_044572.1 coordinate 136,888,735, forward strand.
TCTGTGAATAATAATGGAAAAAGTAATTATTTTTTTGGGGCCTTTGTTTTTTCTTTGAAAGGTGGGTTTTTTTGTTTTTTCAGGAAGTGGGTTTTGCTGCTTTTTTATTTTTACTCAGTTTAAAACTCTATGAATTAGACATTGCTTATAATTGTTCAGGTCTGTGAAATTCAAATATTATCTCTATTTTCAGAAATACCTTTTTTCTCCTGCTTAATGTGCATCTTTTCCTCCAGACTCTCACTCCTTCTATAGCATAGAAATTTTTTTTGCCAGTTAGATGTTTCCAACCCTGAACTCTCTTTGACTTCACTGACAATAAAGAGAATCAATTCTTCACTGATATAATTGGAATATTCACTGGAATAATCATGATTCCTGAGTTCAAGGTTTTAGTAGCCTTTTTACTCTTTAAACCTAAAAGGGGAAAAAAGTTACAAAAATTTACAGCAATAATGCAAGTCATATAGAGTGACTTTTCAGAGAGAGTAATCTGTTGCTTGCATGTAACTATGGATGGTTTCTGAACGTAGAAAAGACCAATTGCTTCTACAAAGAACCCAAGGTTATAAGAATGAGATAGGAATTTTAAAAGCTATTTTTTAGGTGTAATAAAAATAATCTATTATTGATGCAATGATATTTTACATTAGGGTTTTCAGCTTGGAGACTGTGTTAGTAACCAACATTTCCAGCATTTTGGTCTCCCTTGGTACATTGATTCCCAGCCTGTGCTGCCCTCCTCCTCTGAGCTGAACAATTTTTTAGGCGAAATTGTTGAAAATTGTATTTCCCTCTACCTTAGGTTTATTTTAGCCTAACTGGTTCCATAATTTTGTTCACAGTATGAATGTAAAAATTCCTCAGTTAGTCCATTTTTAGATGAAAGAGCTGGTGACAGTAGGTAACTTCAGTTCTTGGGTGAGGATTTCCAGTGCAGTGTCGATTAGATGTTGTCCTGTCTCTCAAAATGATTCCCAAGCCCCAGCAAAACTCATGTTGCAATCACAGATTAAAGCTAGAAGAAACTTGCCTTTATTCTGACATCTGTAGTTGAACAAGAGTGCTGTGTTCATGCTATGGTATAGTGCATGTTATACTTTGAAGGAAGGGGAAGAGCAGACGGAATACAAACCAGGTGTAAACATGCTAACCCACTATGTGTTCACAACTGTGACTATAAATGTGTAAACTATAGCCTTTCTGTCCATTAGCCATTTCACTTTTCCACTGAAAAAGAGAGCTCCGGTTCATTCAGTGCTGCCCCGTTCTCCAATCCTTTAATCTGTCCCATAGATCTTTTTTCAAACACTTTCCAATTTATAAATACATCTTTCAAGTTATGAGTACCAGGATTGGACATATTTCAAGCTTCAATAATTCCTGATACATTAGCAATATAGTAATAAGGGAAAGGAAGTACTTTGCCTTATTATAATTAATAATTTAATTAATTATAGCAGAGGTCACTGCCAAAATGAGAAATAGGTTCTTCTGCTCTAGGCTCTACACTGTCCCCAAAAGAAGAATGCTACTGCAGACTATGTGCTTCTGAAATGAATGTCTTTATATGTTTGACTGTATGAAAACCCCTATTTTTAATTTGTATCCAAGTCAGGAAGTGAATGAAACTATATTGTCTTGTTCTTATCTCTACACTCCATTTTTATGTCATTTCTGTTCAACACAGTGAAGTATTATTTGTGTATTAGAAAGCACCTTTGACTGAATTTTAATTTTCTGGATAATTGTTCATATTTGTCCTTCTGCTCTCATTATCAGTTGCTTTTAAATCTCTTTTCCCCATTTCACTCTATATTGATTGATGTTTATATGCACATATACAGAGACACACAAATATTGTATGCATGAGTATTTTTAAGAATGGCTTTAATTTTCCTTCTAAGCCAAGCTGGCTTATTACCAGAGCACTTGTCCTTCTTTATTGATTGTGGCTTCTGGACATCTAGTAAAATATTCTTAAATAGTTCCTAATTATTCATATTCTTCTGTTTAAATTCTTTCTCCCAATAGAGTTGGCTTTATTTGTTCTCAACTTTGGAAAGCTGACTCTTTTAGAGCTCCAAATAATTCAGTAGCTGTCATAAAAATTCTGAAACAAAGCCCAAGGAGGGTTCCTGACCTCCTCTTGGCTTGGTTCCAAAAAGAATATGAAAAGGGGGATGATGCATAATCTTGATGAAAATTAATAAGTTTCTGAAAGAGAAAACTAAATTTTAGAACTCGTAGTAGATTTTAATGGTCAGGAATCTTGAAAATCAGGAAGCATTGAAAATCCTTGTAGCTGATAAGGCTGGACTTCTCATGAGCAGTACTTCTGAATTGGAAAGTGCTGATATCTTGGAGAAATGGACTCTGGAATGGTTGTCTGTGACAGTGTGAACTCCCCTTTTTTTAATCTATTCACCAGCACACCTCATTATGACCAAGAAATGCCTGTATTATTGTTAGCAGAACAAAGACATCAGTTTGATTGTGACCCCTCTGCATCATGGTTCTTCTGTCATGGTTTAACCAAGCCCCAGGCTGCTGCTCTCTCACTCTCCCACCAGCAGGATCAGGGACAGAACTGGAAGAGTCGAAACCAGAACACTCATGGATTGACATAGAGACAGCTTATTAGGGAAGGCAAAAGCTGAGAACACAAGTAAAGGAAAACAAGAAATTTATTCACTACTTTCCACTGGCAAGCAGGGGTTCAGCCATCTCCAGGGGAGCAGGTCCCCATCACATGCAATGGTGGCTTGGGAAGACAAACATCATCACATGGAATGTCCCCCCACCTTCCTACTTTTTCTCCCCAGCTTTGTATCCTGAGCATGATGTCCTACAGTCCGGAAGATCCCTTTGGTCACTTTGAGTCACTTGTCCTGGCTGTGTCTCCTCCCAGCCTGTCAGGCACACTGTATTGGGTTGGCATGCCCAGGTTTTGGTAGCAGGAGGGCTACAGTGGGTGGCTTCTGTGAGAAGTTGCTGGAAGCTTCCTTCGTGTCTGACAGAGGTAATCCCAGCTGGCTCAAAGGTGGACCTGCTGCTGGCCAAGCCTGGGTTGACTGGAAATGGTGGTAATGCCTCTGTGATGACATATTTAGGAAGAAAAAAAAACCTATTTCCTCCTAAACCGTGGCAAGTGTCAACCCTTTGTCCAGCACAAATCCAAAACACAGACCCATAGCAGCCACTGTGAAGAAAGTTAACTCTGCCTCAGCCAAAACCAGCACAGGTTCTAAGGGAGAATACTGTACTGCAGTTTTAAAAACAGAAAGTGAAGTTACTTCATTTAGAGAAATAGGTCCTCCAGTTTCATTTTTCAGATATACAACATTAAAAACTCTAAGCATCAGCTATACTGTGTTATGAAATAAAAGTGTTCCTTGAGGTCTGGACTGCTGTCTTGTTTTGAGAAGAAATATTCTTCATTTTTGCAGCCTGGCATGTCAGTGTTGTATTGGATACAAGCATTCAGAAGAAAAATCACCAAATATGCACTTAGAAAAAAGATGGCAAATAATCATACAAAAATAGGAAGTACAGTTCAATTGTCTATGCAGAATCAAACCCACTTATTACTCTTCCATCACCTCTTAAGTAATTATTGAAAAAGCTTTATGTTTTCTCTTAAAACAATGCATTTTAAAATTAGATAACTGTTACTTGGGAGATTTAACTGAAATTCCCCTTAACAAAATACACTGTTTCTATAGGTATTTTTATTAACATAATGTGGTGTTTGGTTGGGCTGTTTCTATTTAAAAGAATTCTTCAGATATATACAAAGACATTGCTGTGAACTATGGTATGAATGAGAAAGGTCATGCTACCACTGCCAGGTCTTCAGATTTCATAACACTTCTGAGCACTTCACCTGGTAAGAACATTGTGTGGAGGGTCAGCTGAGAGCCTACTTGACTTTCTTTGAAAACACAGCATCTTTAAAGTTTGATACAAGTGACCAGGGTGAAACTTGCATGCTAGATTACATGAAAACTTTTCCTATGTGTAAAATAAATGCTTCTGGTTTTGTTTGTTTCTTCATTTGTGCTTCCATTGTGCTTCTTCTTTTTCACTTTAGATAGAAATGATGAAGAAAAATATAGATTTCTGTTTAGACCAACTGTTTTATGTAGTTGAACAGTCAGACAAACAAAAAAGTTATTCAGGGCATCCTAAACAGTCCTTTCACATCTGTTCCTTCAACTATTTGCAATTGTGTCTATTCTTTATTTTGTAGATTCTTTCTAATCTTCACTACTTCAGAATTATCGGGGTCAGCTTGAGAGTTAGAATTCTTTTTCTCATGTTGTAAAATTTCATTTGGAAAAGCCAAGGGAAACTGCAACAATATACTCAGGAATTATTGATGATGAAGGGAAAACTAAAATTTGATTTCCTTACATCTGCTTCTAATAACTTTTCTAAAAATTATATTAGTGGATCAATGTTGAGTTTTCATTTCTTTTCAGATAGTAGGATCTGCATGTATACTTTGCGTCTTTCTCCCTTCTAACCATGGTTTCACTGTCTCCATTATGCCTATCTCTCTGCTATAAAATTATTTTTTTACAAGATGTTTTTTGCTGAATATTCTACAGTAATCTGTGCTAAATTAATCTTTAGTTGGAACACAGAAAAAATTACATTGTGAAAGTCCTACTTGTATCCAAGTGCCACTATGATGTGAATTGTTTCAGGATGGAGCCCAAGCTGAGTGCTCTTTCCATGTTGCAGATCAAATGGACATGTTTTACAGCAACACAATGAGTCAATTTTTTTGGAGCTGTTTTGAAGTCTCCATTCCATCTCATTCAATTTTCAGCTGCCTCCACTTGTTTAGCCTCTTATCAGCTTACATATATCACAAGGATAAGACACTCCTTTAGCCAAGTTAATTACATTGTCTTCATCCCATGCAATCATGAGCAGGCCTGGTTATTTTAATCATCTTCACGCCTACTTTCTTATACACACTTTGCTTCCACAGTAGCCATTCTATAATGTGTGAGCTGGACCCTTGCCTAGAAGTAAGCCGATCCCTGCATTACCCTGAAATGTTCTCATTGCATTTGCTTCTAATTGGGTAATGTGCTGCCCTGTTTTCATATGTTTTTCGTTCCTTGCTATCAAACATTCCATGCTTTTTTCATGACATGATTTATATGACTTCCTTGTCACCTACATTCCTGCCAATTCTCCCAGAGATTCATCTCTAAATTGTTCTGTTTCTTCCAAAGTCTCACCCTCATACTGGTGCTAATTGAATATTTGCATACCCTGTTCCTTCTGTCTGGAACTCCCAGCCCTTTTAACTCACTGGATGTCCTTTGCCAAACACTTTTAAAAGTCAGGCTGAAACTTTCCCCTTTGAATATTGCTTTTTGTGTTGCATATGTAATCCCTTTCAAATTGTTCGGAGCCCAGAAATGTTTCCACATTCAAGTGATCAGAAGTGAGAGATAACAGCAGGGTTTCAGGCCAAATCAGATACAGAATGATCTGTGAACCTGTCATTTCCTTGTAGAATTATACAACAGTGACAATCTCATGATGATTATGTCACATACCCTGACAAAAAATCAGGATGTCCTCCTTGTAAAAACAAATCCAGGAGGTCCTTCATATTCCTGAGCAGGTACAGGCCTGCTACATTTACATGCAGCAATATATTGGATAGCTTAGAGTTGTTGGAAACTGAAAGTCTGCAGTTTAGCAGCAGATAGAAATTGTTCAGTATCTGGTTTCAAAGCAGTAAGTTCAAGAACTAAATTTCATGTAAGTGTTGCATGAATAGCAAGAAGTTAACAGAAAATCCTTCCAATAAGTCAAAGGATACAGCCTGATCTGATCACCTCCCTCTCTTTCATCATGTTTTCAGCTCCTTCTGTTCCTCTCTAAATCTTGCCGTGTCTTGCCACAGAATTTAGGTCTTGTCAATCTACCAGTGTTGTGCCAATACATAAATGACATTATCAGCTTAACATCAGAAGTTGCTATTAACATATCAGTGTAATCTTCAAGATAGAATCAGTTTAAAAAGATGATCAGTATGATACCTGTCTGTCAAATTTTGAAAATAAGCCATGGTTGTGGGTTTTTTTCACTATATTAATCCTACACCAGTACTTCTGCTAACTTGATTTCCTAGTTTAGTCTCCACTAGAGTTGCATTGGAGAAATACTGAATTTCTGGGAGCTTTAAACAATAAACAGTGTTTGTGCTTACCAGTTAGAAGGATTTAGTAAACAAATGGCATAAATATATTGTTATGAATGGGAATTACTTATGCAAGGTTTTTCAGAATTCGAAGAAAAACTTTGCTGGAATGCAATAGCACATTAAAAGTGTAACAAGAGATCAGCTGGGCAGTAAGCACAAGGATTGGCTTCTAATTACCTACAGATTTCATTGTTGGTCAGGCTCCCTTCATAACTACTGCAGAGGGGACAGAAATCTATTGAAGTGACATACAAGGGTCTAAATTACCTGCCACACTGGCATATGCCAGAGGTATGCTTGTAAGTAGCTGGATTTACACTAACATTTGACAGATTTCTTTACTGTAAAATTTAATAAACAGAAAGGGATGTTATTCTTAGATGCTCTTCTTCATTGCAAAAATCTTATTGAAGTGATAACTATTGTTTGCTTTACAGTTTTGTCTTTCACAAGTTTATTTCACCTCCTGAAGCTTCTTCTTTTCATTCCTCATTGTACTTGAGAAGAAGTTTGTGCCTTCCAACATTTCCTAAGAGGGAGATGTGCCCTGAACCTTTCAGAAGTATAACCACCTGCCAATCCTGCAGGATGCAGAAGCACCAATGCAGCAGCAGCTATCTCATTCTCTGTCAAGGAATTAGAGAAAATAAAGTCAACTTTATATTCAGATGCTGAAGTTAGAGTCAGGAAAAGAGGATGTTAATGGTGTAGATATGTAAATATTGAAGTGAATATTTTATTTGAAAAGGCAGATAGTACAGACTGTTTCATGCACATTTATTACCCTATTTCCAATCTGTTGATTGTGTCTCTTGTGTGATTTTGGAAGGTTGAAGTAAGTTTTAGGTTATGAGTTCAGTTCTTTGCACTAGATTTGAGAAAATAAATCTTTAAATAAATTAGTGCAAGTCCAAACTAGCGCAGTTTATTTTAGTGTGCTCAGTTTAGCCTTCCCAGGATGTGACAGTGCATGAGTGCCTTGCTGGGAGGGATGAGTTGTTGTGGCTGCACAGGAGCTCAGGGCCACAGCCATGGCTCAGAAGCAGAGCATCCTCTGGGAACTGCCGTGGTCAATCTGACTTACACTGCACATGTATTCTGGAGCTTTCACTTCAGGCACAGAAAACATTTTCAGGCAGCGAATAACCTACAGCATAGAATGGAATAAAAGAATGAGAAGTTTCATTTTGCAGCTCTGAAACAAAAAAATCTTCACCTTAGTGAGTTCTTAGTTGGGTCACAGCTGGAACAGAAATTCAGTGCCCAGTATTGGATAATCTAATCTTAAGGTTCCAAATAAATGCAGAAAGGAATTACAACTGGTCTCTACTCACAAAGAGCTACCGAGCACGCACAACACATATTTCTATTGTAGTTGCTTACAGGTTTCAGTCTGGCCTCATATTTAAGGTTTTACATGGTTTTAAATGCTTGCTGCAAAGTCAGATCTTTGAGAAAGACATATGACTGGCAGAGAATAAATATTTTACATGGAATAATTACCTATTGCCTGAAGTCTTTGGCATGGTATCCAGCAAGAAAAAAAAAAACATTTTAATACATGCCAACCACACCTACAAAAGATAAGTACCGTCACAAATCATACTCACTCATTCCAAGATTATCATTTGATAACCAGTCCAAGTTGCTGTTGAGATAATAGCACGTCTTTTGATGTTACTGGCAAAGTGCAGGTAAAAATATTTCTGTGTTTGGCTTTCACCATTAGACCTAAGATTTTACAAAACCTAACAACAAAACAAGAGCCAAAGCATAAGAGGAAGAATACTTTCTCATAGTAAATTAGATGCACTTCAGCATACTTTGGGAAAAAAATGCCACCTAGTAGAAATAGACTATTAAGTGAAAAGTGTATAAACACAATTTATTTTACTGGGCAAACTTTAGAAATATTTGGTACAATCTATTTAGTTTAAGCCTAGTTTTCTTAGAGGCTTTTGGAAAATACTTGCAGCAAATATAATAGGTTCTCCCAACAATGAGAGAAGCTAAGTAACTTCAATCGGAAAAAATGCAAACTGACTGTATCTTTGTGGCAGATTTCCTTCACACCTCAAGTCCCCCTCCATTCCAATGCTGCCTCTCTAGCATCCCAGGAAGCTTTAATCAATGTCAGGTTTACATCAGTACAGAGCAGAATCTCTGGTTTATCAGTTTAAAACAATGGGATCCTTTATGCAGGGAGATTGTGACTCACTGCCTTGTTTGTCCTAGCTAATGAGAACTAACAGCACTCTCTGTAATGGATGTGCCATGGATATTACTGTGGGAACGTGCCTTCAGGAAGAGATCCAACTATCTTCCACTGTTTAGTCAAAGAGGATTGTTATTAAAATAATTTTGGAAACTCATGTACAAGATGTACTTGAATTGTACAGTGAATAAGTTAATGATTGTTCCAACTTATCATAGCTGTTCTGCACATATGTTCAACATGCAGCTTGTTGGCATTTTGGTGCTGTGTATGTGTGTGGGGAGAGGGGTGTGAGCAGACCTAGTCTGCTGACTCATCTTGATAGATGGATTGGGTTTTATCATCACTGAATCAGAGAAACACTGCATGGTTCTCCAAGTTGAAATAGCTTGAGGGAAAAGAATAAACATCCTGCATCAGACCTTACAGTAAATCAGACCAAGCAAAGGCTCAATTCAAGTGACTGGAAGCTTGTTCAGGATTTCTGCCAAGGTTTGTTACACCATAAATGAAAATCCACAAACTAGGAGATGAAAATCTTTTAAAGGCCCTTGATTGCATATTTGCTGTGTGGAAAACTCTCAGGGACAGCTCATCTCCTGGTATTTCTGTTCCCCTGCTAGGGAGGCAGAGATCCAGAGCATGTAGACTTGACCATTTCCTGCAGGAGCAGAGTGTTTAATAAACCATCTGTGAGGAGAACATCTTTGTAAGGTTCCTGAACAGTGAAGTGTTATAAATGAAACTATTTACACAAGCAACAACAGCAACAGATATTTGAACACCTTCTTCATTGTAATAATTTCTTATACATTTCCTTTTAAGAAGGGCTGTGATCCTGATTTTGTGTTTACTGTGTTTGCTGTGATTACTGATTCATCCAGTGCATACAATCACTGAGAAGCAGCATGTGCTTGTGACCAAGTGAAGACATGCATTTCAGTTTATTTCACATGATGAAATTTTGTTGGAAAGGTCAGGACTGTGAAGTATTTAGTAGGAAAGAAACAGATAAGATAAAGCATAAAAGGTAGCAAGTCTGCTTTTCAGTAATTCATAACACATCATGTCCCAGTCATGCATGTTGTATAATGTGTGTATGTTCTCCTGCATGCACTATAAATTTTGTATCTATGTAAAAATATTTGTTTATGTCCTATTGGCTGGTGGGGGGCGGACCTGAAACCCATCCCTCACCTTAGCTAATAAGAAAAGTTTTTAAACATGTTCCTTTAAATCATCAAAATTTAATTTAAATCAAATCAATTTAATAAAAAGTTTTTAAACATGTTCCTTTAAGCTGTTTTTAAACAGCTTCCTTTATATCTCAGGTGAGAACTGCAGCATTGAAATGCACCCACCATGAACCATGCCAGGGGCTCTTGTTGCAGAAATGAGCAGGTGTAACTGATCAGAGATTCAGTGAAGGACTGACAAGCAAGTGTTATAGACTGGTTTGAAAATGCAATTTTCATTTAAAAACTGCAGTAAATGTGAAGAAAAAGAAGAGAAATTGAACTCATAAGTGGAAAATATTGAATTTTCAACCAGAATGCAAATGTTTGCATTCTGAAAATCAGCTGAAGCACTGGCTGAGGTCTTCAAATTTCCATTCATCTCTTCTGGCTTAACTCTTAAGCTAGAGCACACTTCCTCTGATACAACAAGGAATTTGTTTCTCCAACAAAAACATCAACATTTTCCATTTAAAAAATTGCAAAAACTATGAAGGGTACTTTAAGCATAACCCAAAAGCAAGAAATTTTGATTATTGAGAACTAAAAGGGCATTAGATGCTTATTGGACCTTTCAGGTGAGACACAGAATGGGAACATAATGGAGAAATCGGATGTCTGCAGTATCTTTCTACTGTGCTCATCCACTACAAGGCTGAGTGCAGTCTGGCAGTAACATCTGTGTTGTTACTTAGGCTGTCTTAAAACCCAGATGCTAAGACCATTTGATTTCCTCAATGCACTAGGCATAATAGAGACATAATCAGTCCCTGGTCTGTGCCCAGCTTCATGAAAATTGAGCACTATGTATCTGTGCAATTTTTTGCAAACTACCTTTCTTTTGTATTATTATAACCTGGAAAGCTGATATCTAAGAATAGACAATCACATGCAGCTATAATTAAACAGGATTATGAATATTAAATAAATTACTGAGACTTTCAAAAAAATTTATGGACAATGTTGTTCAGAAAACTGAAAAGAAAAAGGAACTTTTCATCTAGTGTGGCAATGAATTAGAAAAAAATCCTTAAAAAGAGATCCCACAATCTACATGATATTACCATCAATAGAAATCTTTCTGATACTACTATTCACTATCTCATATGTCCCTTATTTCTCCCAGCAGAGAACCAGAAAACTTAATCTCTGAACTGGACTGACCTGGCATGCTGCACTGGAAGAAACCTGTATTCCTGAAGAAGGGCAGCTAGGAAAGTCTTGGGAGCAGGGCTGAGGGAGGTCACCTTGCTGTGGCTGCCTTTGCACTACAGAACACTCAGTAAACCAGGTAACCTTTGGAACAAGAGGAGCATTGACACACGTTTGGGGGCCTTGTGCAGGACAAAGATGTAATCAGCCATTAAACATTTATAACTAGTATTAATAAGCCATTAAAAGGATAGGAAAACCTACATTGCTGTTCTACTTCTTTACACCTATTATCCTGTGAAATCTCAATGCATTTGGGTTGGGAATATGTGCTTGTTAACTTTACATTTATCACAGGCACATCATAGGTAATCCTAATACCAATGGCAACCGCATTACTTGGCAGCTGCTTTTTGGAAGCAGTTCAGCCTGTAGGCCCATGGCAAAGATGAACACTTGGTCAGTGGGTTGTCCAAAAAGGCAATGTCTATTAAAGTAGGTTTAGCACTGTCTTGTCCAGAGTGACACATCACACACAAAGCTCCTTGTCAGTTGGAAACACAGACAGAATAAACTCATGACTTTCTGGCAGAGAGTATGTAGACATTCTGGTTTTCCCAACCTCCCTTTCCCCTTGGTAAGCAATGTATTATCCTCATTGGAAATGTAAGGCATACTGAGACACATCCTCAATATCCGTGTGGGTGAAGAGGCAAAGTTTTACACATGCTCCTGAAAAAAGTGCTGTTGAGCATTTGGAGAGTACTCCAATATCCTTCTTGGTTTTGAAAGTACTTATTTTCTCTACATATTTCAAAACCCAGTGCTCGAGATCCATAGAGGCATGTAGTGCTTGCACAGAATGAGAGATAATTCGCTCTTAAACACAGGACAGGTTACACAACCAAAATCATCCTTTGCATACTTGTAGTCGAATGAAAGTTTGGCATTAAAGGAGTCTAGAAATGAAATCCCCTATGTAATTCAACCAAGCTTTGGTATTCTTCTGAGAATTTAATGTTATAATACATTTGACCTCAGTAAATATTAAATGTCTGCCTGAATATCACTTGCCACATTCTGACTAAATCTCCACAATAGCCTCCCTGCACTGTTTGGTAGCAAGAAGGGACCCGGATGAACTGACAGCCTTAAAGTGTTTGTTGTTACCATAGAAGCTTCTGGACAGTCATTTACAGTGCCACTACAATTATTTCATAATGCTAATGCAGCTATGAGTTTGATATGAAATTGCATTTAAATTAAAATAATTCTCTTTCAGTTCAGCTCTCATGTAAGAAGTACCTGAGCCTCTTGATTCAATCACCTCACTATGTCAGATTGCCTAGAGCTCATGATCAAACTGCTCTAACTCCCTTTTTTAAAGGTCATGTAAACATGTGTACTTTGTGAATTAGATTCCTTATTCACAAAACTTCCTAGTTAAGTTCCTTACCTATCCCTCAATTGCAAGCTAGCATCTGACAGCAGAATATTGACTTTTGAACTGTGGTCAAAGATATGACTAAACAAAGAAATAACTGCCCCCTGCAATGTAGAGAACACAGATAAAGGGAAGTGAAGCTACCTTTTTTTCTAAATGGTCCTAAATTTGTAGGTCAACTAACTCACTTTTTAACATGGCTGTTCCATTATTTTATTTGGGGATTTTTATACTGTGTTTTCATAGGGGTGATATCTGCTGAAGAACAATATGGCGATATCTAGTGACCCATGGATGGGTTTTATTGAAGATGATACTGTAATTAAGGACTGCTTGAGTGTCCTTTCTAACAAGGTATGCTAAAACAACAACAAAAAAATTGAAATAATGAATGCCACTTTTAAGCCATTTCCATCAAAGACTGAATGAAACACACCAAACAGTTCACTATTTCAATAATAATAACAGAGCAAGTATTTCTGATTCTGGCATTTCAGTTCACCTATGAATAATAGTTTCAGTGCTGATTTTCATAATTCTGAAAATAAAGTTATTACATTTGTGGTCTTGTTAGATCTTTTCTTATAAATAGTGACTAATTATCTGTGTACAATTATTCTGACCCTTATCACCTTAGTTCATCCCATAGGTCTGTGCAGAGCAGTACCTTATCTCTGACTGGGATTCATGATGGAAAAAAAAATCAGCAGAGTGTCAGCTTTCCCCAGACATCTACTTGTAGTATCCTGGAAATATCTAGTCTGAAATAATCCTGAACTCACTGTTTAGAACTTTTCTGCTGTACCAGACCTGAAATCTGACGATGGTAAGACCCAGAAGGTCACCAGATTTGTGTAACAGTTAGATTTTGCAGCCAATGAAATCTCAACTTCTGTGTTCGCCTCTAGGTTTTCAGCTTCTAGGTTGCAGATTTTCAAAGACCAGGAGAACAAAAACGTCTTTCAAGAATGTGAAAATCTGAGATGAAAACACACACACAAACAAACTAACTAACTACAAAGCAACAAGTCACCCACATCTGTTGTCATGCCTGGTAAACCACAAGATACAAGAAAAGCTGTGGGATTGTCTAGGGCAGGCAGATATTCAGGGTACTTTGATGCTTACCACAGGCAGTGCGTTTTCCAGGTGCATCACCCTACGGACAAACCCTGCTGTGGGAAGATCCACAGTTCTTGTTAGACCTCAAGACTTCTCAAACTGCATGAACTTACAGCACTGTTAGAAAGAAAAAGAGAAGTTTCTTGGTACAGTGTGTTTTGCTGAGTGCCATGACAGGCTGTAACGATGAGGAAAAGGTAGACAGTAAAACATTTCTAGGGGGCTGATAAAGAACCAGCATACATGTAAATACATCATTCTTATCAATAAACCACTCCCTGCAGACTCTCCTGGAATGCTTACCAAAGATAAGGCATACAGCTACCTCATGGGTAGCTGTGAGATGAACCAGCACTCCCACCCTTAGGTCAGAACAAGAGCTGAGTTTTAGCCACTCATCTGCCTTGAGGTCCCACTGTGGTCTTGATACCTACATTTCTTCCTTTCAGAAATAAATGAATGGCAATATTGGCCAGGAGATTTCTTTAAAAAATAAAGATCAAAGGGAATTAAACCTAACAATTAGTGCATCTGAGTAGTTAATATCTTCTGCTAAAATCGAATATTACAAACCTTGTTCTTATCTGAAAAGTTTAAAAAAATTAGTCAAGAAGGTCTTTGGACCACTAGAGTAAAATTTCTTTACCAAGTCTTGAGAAAGAAAGGATAATCCAAGGAATTGCTGACTTGCCAAAGCAATCATAGCATTTAAAGAAAATGGCCCAGGAAATGATATATCAGTTATTCTAATTCTAATCTTAGGAAAAAAACATTAGAAAGCTGGACAAAGTCAGCACTCTATCAACAGGGAATTATGAGCTAAAAATAAAGTTATATCATTCAACGTAGTTTCAGAGAAAGTAGTGCTTGTCAAATTATCTTATTTAGATTTCTCTTTTATAAGATTATAGGGCTGGTTGACAAAGGTAGCTGTGTTGTTACAGTCTAATCAAATTTCACTGCGGCATTTGACATACTGCACATGACATTGTGTTTTAAAATCCTGCATTATATGTAATTAATAGAGCACAGATTAAATGATTTAAAAGCCACTTGACTGATAGCACTCAAAATGTATGCATTAATGGAAAGGCATTAATTATGTGGGCCATTACTAATAAGACACTGCAAGGCTCTTGGTCCTAAGCTATTTTAACCTTTATTTGAAAATAATCTGAATTCTGGGCACAGTATGAAGGGGACAAAACATTGATGCTAGGGAAACAGTCAGGAGTCAGCTGTCGGAGCGTGCTGAATCTCCCAGATAGGTGGCCTGAATTCAGCACAAGTTTGACCACACTGAGGTGCTGTGAATGGGAAGCACAAGCCTGTTGTAGAGTGGAGCTGCCAGCCCATGCCCCTAGCGAAAATACTCTATGCATCTTTGGAAGAGTGAAAAACTCATCCAAAATGGATGCAGAGGAGAAACCCAGTCTTTGACGTTAGGCAAAGCTTTAACAGGGAGCCAAAGTGGTGCCAGAGTAAGCCCTGGAGAAGTGAGTGAAGAGGAATAGAGCTGAAGAGATTATTTGTATCCTGTAGGATACCCTATAGGGATTTTTATCCTATAGAGAATCGAGGGGCTAGAGCAGCTGTGGGGAGAGGAAGTTAGAGAGGGGGCAGTGGGATGGGGAGGTGGGCACTCCTGAACATAGCTCCTGGTGTTGGCCCACTCCTTTGCATAACCTCAAGCCTATTTCCCATCCTGCAAGTGTCTGACCATGGCTATTCACACCCAGCACCCTTCCCATACCACACTCAGCCTCTCACCCTGCAGCAGCTGGAACAGACTAGAGGGCTGGCAGCCACTACTGGGCCATCAGCTTTCCCCTCTCTAAGGACCCCCTAAGGAAAACAAATAATATAGGTCCTGTGGCTAGAGATTAAATGGTACTAGTGGTCATTTCTGGCTTCAGAATCCATGAATCACCCCTTGCTGCCTGGGTGGGCTTTCCTCCTTGGTTAAAGGTCTACCAGAAAAAAAAATAGAGCTGATTTCTAATCTCTTAGCAGAACTCAAATGGCCTTGTAGGTCAGATCAGTCTGGTTAACTTTGTGTTTCTTTGCCTGTTCAAATGGTATTTGGTGTTTTCCAGAGAAAAAGGACTGAATCAGTAAAATGATATAGGAACATGTTGCAAATGTGCATGCAACATGTCCTTTTTTAACAGCTATTTACAATGGCCAGTATCTCTGTGGTTGAGCTCTCCACAGCATTGAAAGTAATGATAGTATTGAATATTTCACTTTGGTAGCCCATACACAAAAATTGGAACAATACAGAGAAGATTAGCATGGCTCCTTGGCACGGATGACACGCAGATTCACGAAGAGTGACAAAATATTTTTGAGCCAACAGTATGCCCAGCAGGACTAGGAAAGTGATTGTCCCTCTGTACTGGGCAGTGATGAGGCCACACCTTGAGTCCTGCGTCCAATTTTGGGCTACTCACTACAAGAAGAACACTGAGATGTTGGAACAAGACCAGGAAGGGCAACAGAGCTGGGGAAGGGTCTGGAGCACAAGCCTGATGAGGAGCAGCTGAGGGAGCTGGGGGTGTTTAGCCTGGAGAAAAGGAGGCTCACAGGACACCTTATCTCTCTCTGCAACTCCCTGAAAGGAGGCTGGAGCCAGGTGGGGGTTGATCTTTTCTCCCAGGCAGCCACTGACAGAACAAGAGGAGATGATCTCAAGCTGCACCAGGGAAGGTTCAGGCTGGACATTATGAAGAACATCTTCACTGGCAGGGCTTGCCCAGGGAGGTGGTGTCACCATCCCTGGAAGTGTTCAAGGAAAGGCTTGATCTGGCACTTAGTGCTGTGGTGTAATTGACAAGGTGGTGACCGGTCAAAGGTGGGACTTGATGATCTTGGAGGTCCTTTCCAACCTTAATGATTCCATGATTTTATGATCTACTTAGTTTATGACTCTATGTATCAGGAAGAATTCCTGGTTAGTATATTCTTTTTAAACATTAAAGTATTTCTGCAACAGCTAATATTGAAAAAACCCACCGAAAAAGCCTTTACTGGATTTTCATTTAGTGCACAGACCAATTAGTTAATTGCTCCATGCTAAAGCAAATCCTCAGCACTTTAGTTTTCAAAATCTGAACTTCTACATAATTTTATTAATAACCAGTAGCTTTATAATGGGCCAAATTAAGCCAAAATCCTTTGTGCAAGGGGGCATAATGTTTGAATTTTAAAAATCCATGAGAGACTTGAATTTGTTGGTTAGAACCCAATACTAATTAAAATTAGAGAAAATCCAACAGACCTTTGATAATCACATCAAAAGCTCGCATTCATTTGATGTGGATTGTCTATATTTCATTGTTACTCTCTTAAAAGATTATTTATGTACAAAGAGTTAGAAAAGAATATTAATATTTAAAAAGTGGAACTATATGGGCAAACACTGATTCAGCATATGATTTAATTTAATAAATGTTTGCTTTATTTTGCTCAAAATCATGACTTGTGACATTATTTTTTGCATAAAGAGTGATCTACAAAGATTCTTAGTAAAATATATTTCGAGTGGAACAAGAAGTTTAGCTTGTTTACTGGGGACTGGATTCAGCAGCATTTGCTTAACAAGCTGGGCATTAAGGAACCACATCAGTCATATTTTCATTCCAAATTTGCCACTGGTTTACTGAGCAAAGTTCCTCAGAGGAAAAATCTGATTTCATAAAAGATCACACGCCAGCCCTAACAGTCTAAGATGCTGTACTGAAAGTTGTCTGGAAATTCGGCATATTTTATGCAACTAAGAGCAAAGAACTTTCCTCACAGCTGAGTACATGGAAGGCACAGCAGCATTATAAAAGGGAAAGATTCCCAAAGATGTCTAGACACAGAGAAAGTATGACCTCAGTTAGAACACTCTGGTGTTTACTTTTCCTTTCTAGAGAGGAATATACAGTACTTCATGATTTCAGTATGCAAGGCAGCAAGGTTTCTGAGCAGTTCGGCAAAAAACTTCAGTTGACTTCAGGATGGGAAAAATAAAAAAGAAAGGATCTGAATAAAAATCATCTCTGAGAGTGGGAAGCAGATAGGAAAGGAATAATAGGAAGCAGAGTGCAGCTACTTTTCATTCCATCACACAGACAGTGTTTATTGCATTTTAAAGGTATCCACATTAAAAAAACCTAACAACAAAACTAACCCCAAACCACTCCAATATTATAAGGTTCCAATTATTTAGGAAGCATTTAAAAGGCAGCTGGCTGTGTACTGCAGACTCAGAGAGCACAGCAGAGAAACTTTGTCTCAACATTCTTATTCCTCTACTCTGCCCTCATGAGACCCCATCTGGAGTACCTCCAGATCTGGGGCCCCCACAAAGGAAGGACATGGACCCATGGAGCAAGTCCAGAGGAGCCCCCACAAAGGAAGGACATGGACCCATGGAGCAAGTCCAGAGGAGGCCACAAAGGCAATCACAGAGCACATCCTATGATGGCAGGTTGTGAGATTTGGGGTTGCTTGGCCTGGAGAAGAGAGGGCTCTAGGGAAACCTTGCAACAGATTCCAGTACCTAAAGGGGCTACAGGAGAGCTGGAGAGGGACTTTTGACAAGGACGTGTAGTGACAAGGGGAAATTGATGGCTTTGAACGTAAGGAGTGTAGGTTTAGACTGGATATAAGGAAGAAATCTCTGCAAGGGTGTTGAGACATTGGAACAGGTTACTCAGAAAAACTATCAGTGTCCCATCCCTGGAAGTGCCCAAGCCCCAGGATGGGGCTCTGGGCAACCCAGCCTGGTGAAACCTGTCCCTGCCCATGGTCGGAGGATTGGAACTAAACGATCCCTAAAGTCGCTTCCAACATAAACCATTCTGTGATTCTATTATATATAGGTAACAATGGATTTTTTACATAATCTTGGGTTCAGGGTCCCAGTTTTTCTTTCTTACATATTTGAATCTCTTACTATATTCAGTTATTTTATTTATTTTTAATGTTACTCCTTAAATATTATCCCACATATGTGTGTGGAAGAGCATACTATCTTTGCCCTTCTTCTTTGAAGTCCGATGATAGCATTGAGAGATGTTTATTGAAAGACACAATGACACCTTGTTTTTGCATAAGAAATTATCACTAAAGATTCTTGGTTTAATTAAGTAATGCATTTAGTTTGCTGGCTGATCATTTATTATTTGTAACAGCCTCAGTTCAACGTATCACTACCATCAGTTCTGCTTGGGGCTACGTATGTTGAGCCCACACACAAAAGGAATATCCCAGGAGTATCCTGTGAGTTAGGTAGTAAGAAATGCAACACTGCTGACTGACCATCCTTGCAACATACGATGTATGCAACCAAGCAACACAAAAAAGCTCAGTGTATTTTCTACATTGCAAACTCTTGTCAGTCCAAGCTAACCCAGCTGCAAGAACCAGTCCAGCTGTAGAAGCTTCAAGTATCTCTGAGCTTAACTTTGAAGAATTAATTCCCTTGAGTTCCTGCAGAATTGTTCCTGGTGCCTGAACTGTTCAGTTATCTCTGCAGTACACATTTACCCACAGTAAACATACCCACAGTGTCAAAGGCTGCAGTAGAACCTGTCTTGGTTTTTCTTGGGCAACCCTTGTTTTGGTTTTAATCCCACAGTGTTTTTGTTTTGATCACACACCTTGAACTTCTGCAATGATAGGGGACGAGGTCTATGAAGCATTGTTTACAGCACAGCTCCATTCAATACACCATCCTGACTGAGTCCTAGGCTCAGGCCTTGCTATGAGTGAGGTAAGAGCACTGGTGGGGGAAAAAATTATTGAATGTATGCAGGTAATTAGAGCCTGCATCACTGCTTACACAAAGGGCTGGTGGAGGCAGGAATGCAGGCTAATGTTCTTTTAATGTCCTATCTTCAAATATAGTGCCTTGGAGGGTTATGTGTGTCTATATAAATAAAGCAAAAGCCAGAAATGCCAAAGTATAAATGGACAATACTGAACTCCTTAAGATGGCAAAAGGCAGGCAGTACAGTTTGTTTTCATGATGTGTGATTCCCAGGAGCCACAGCAGATTTCAGCAGGGGAAACCTACCAGAGAAGTCCTCTTGGCTGCAGATTACAAGATCTTTAAGGAGCTCTCTAGGAGTAGAGAAGGATTATTAAAAACAGATTACTTCCAGGCTGTGACAAACTTCTTGGCACAAGCTAAAGGTGACTTTTCAGATGTTTACAACTAGTTTGATAAGATTTTCAGAAGGACATCATTAAGCACCTCTTCAGCACTGAGGCTAAGCTTTTCTCAACCTGCAGGTTCTTCAGACAGACTTTGAATGTGCCAAAACTTAACAAAGTAGCTGGTAGTTTACACTTTAATAATCAGCATAACAATATAACCTGTTAATCACAGTCCCAAAGTTGGTTGAAGTTTTCCAGGAAAAAAAACTTCATGTGCATACCAGACATCTGAAACTAATAACTCTGCCTTAAAAGCTACAAAGCTAGGTGAAAGCAAGTACCTCATCATTAGAATGGTTTTGGTCCAACACAGGAAAGTAATCTTATTGGAAAGTCAGTTCAGTGGAACTATATTTTTTCTTAGTATAAATCAACAATTATGATGAGAATCTACTCAGGAAAATGTCAGATCTCATGATAGTTAACTAATCAGTATATGTCTTTGAAAGAAAGAGAAAAAATTAATTCCCTCTTCTTCGAGTGAGCCATAGATATACAAATCTGACATTTTCTTTGGGTAAAGTTTTGTGAAGAAGGGTTTGCAATTATGTTTTTAAATCTAAATTTCACTTCAATGTGTAAAAGAGTATTTAAAGGGCAATTTTAAATAATCAGGAAGATCAGTGCCTAGCCTCCTGAACTGGAAAGTATTTAAAAACTAATTACTGACAATTCTGCTCAATTAAGTTCATGTAACTCACTTGTTTATTGCTACACAAAAGTGAATTGATGAACAACATGGGTGGAAAATACAGTTCTCAATAAAATAAGAATGAGACAAGGTATTAATGTCTCCCTCAAATACGTGTATTTGTCTTTGATATTAGTGTGATTTCCATTTGTGCATGATAAAAAGATCAACATTAGAATTCTGAGGGTTAATGTTAACATGGCTTCCCTTTTTACATGCACAAATAACTGGGAACAGTTTGCAGAGTATGTTATTTGATAACAAATATACCTTTAACTATCAGATTAACAGGTACATTAATGTATGTAGATGCTGACATATCCACATTTGCACCCATAATTACTTGCAGATGTGGACTATGGGCGTGAAAATGGCCATATTTTAGATATTACTCTTCAAATCTACAGCATATTTTTATTCTCTAATGATTCTGGCATGAGATTTTTTTTTTAATAGTCAGATTTCAGTTAGGTTTGTGCTCCTAACTCAGGCAAGTATTTTTTGAAATTTCACCTTGAAAGCACACTTGGAGTTGTCACTTTTCAGATGTACACAAGAATTCCATCTGCCTTTTCAAATTGACACGTCTCAGCCTTTGACTTTTTTATCTACAGGAAGGCTATTATGAGACGTTTCTTCCTGCACTTAAAGGTTTTTCTCTATTACTTTGCTCCCCCTTGGAGCTCTTCAATTCCTCTCTCTAATCACCAAGGGTTCTTCATGGTGCTCTGCTTACATGCAAAGCAAGAACAAGCAAACAAAAGCTGTTTGGGCACATCATATTTCTTATAAATTGGGGAGAAAAAATAGAGCAGTAGTAGTGCATTTATTTCACTACACTAAGAAACCCAGAAATCAGGAGAAAAGCAGGAAGGTAAAAATCCTCCAAATTCTGTCCTGTAAATTTGGGTCAAAGATAAGGTCCATGGTAGAGAAGTAAACAGAGCAATAATGGTGACAGTGTTTACAGCTGCTGCAATGATTTCACAATGGTACTGGACCACACTAAACACCAAGACAGTGGTGATTTTATGGCCTCATGGAATGGAAAAGGAACATTCTGGAGTTATAAATTAATCTGCTTATTCATACAATGGTAGTCCATTTTATTTCAAACAGTTCTCTGACCCTTAGAGTGTCAGTATAATAGTCTCTGCCTAAGAGTTGAGGTACCCAAAAGCCTTCATCATGCCTCTGAAACAGGCCACCTTTCACTCTTGTGTTCCCTTTACCAGAAACATCATCAGAAGTCTCAGGAGTCTCTTGGCAAAGCTGGCAGCGGCTGCCTGTGGCCATTGGGTTAGGAGAGTTCTGTGTACAACTTTAAAAATGGAAGAAACCAATATTGAATGATAACTCCTAAATGTCTCAGTCTATCTACTGTAATTTCTGTCCTGCATCCTCTCATCCTTTCTGACTACCTTATGACAACAAACCCAAATGGATTTGACCTACACCTAATCAGTCAGCGCCCAAATGATAGAATGTGACAGAGCCACATGGGCTACTGGCTAACTCAGAAAGCTGTTTTCCTAAAGGTGCCACAGGAATTTGATGTGAAGGACACTGATGTCATTATTGATATCCTTCCTTCCTGTCATCACTGCACTGAAATGACTGAGAGTGTAATCTACTTTTGTAGTATGATGTGAAGTTAGGGACAATTTTCACAATAAGTGAATATGACAAACTTTGGGGTAATGCTAATGCTTATTGGGAAAAACACAGCTGTATAAGACTTTATAAAAAGACTTTATTTTATTCTGCAGGCTGACAAGGTCCTAGGAGTGCTGCGAAAGAGACACATCAAGGAATTGATCTCTGGTTTCTACATGCCAGTCAAGGTTAGGATAGCATCCTCAGCAGCAGGTAAGTTTATGCGCTGCATTGGTTTTATTAGGGTCAGAATCAAAGTAGGAAACACTTTTGAAAGACAGCAGTCTAAGACAATGGTCTAAAGCCAAATGGACCCTGAAACTGGCCTTACACCTTTACTGAAATCTTTTCTTCTTTGCGCAGGTGGCAGATGACATTCATTATGCCCCATTCAGTAGAAAGAATAGAAAGAAGAGAGGCATGAAAAAGACAAAAATGAAAACCAAAATGCTATAGCACTGAGAGGAAAGATGGCAAGAGAAAACAAAGTGCAAATGTTAGATGTTAGTCATATTACTTACCATACCATTGAAGATGTTGAGATATTATAGTGATAAGTGTAGTAAAAGAATCCATCTAGAGCAAGGGTGGACTTGTCCATGGAATTTTGGTGTTTCTACATTCAACCTTCTCAACATGCAATGCACTTTTGCCTTCCACCATTGCAATTAGTTATTTCATTGGCATGTTACGAGAGTAACAAATGCCCCTACATTATTTTGTGTTCCTCAGAGAGGGATGATTTTGAGCTGCACCCATTAGAGATGAAACCAAGTGTTATAGAGATTAAAATATCAAATAACAACAGTTCCAAATGGAACATAGATATTGAAGTAGGCTCAGTCTCTAAGACAAGCAGAAAGAAAAAAGAAAGTTGGAGCTTTAACTTATAGTGTATAAGCTAAAGAAATAAAAGAGTGTAGTAATGCAATATCTTGTTGGGTCAGGACCATTTTGAGGAAGGATGGCAAAATAAATCTTCTTAAATGAGAAAATGATGTAGAACCAGAATCTAGATGAAATAGTTTTATTGGACTCATATCAGTTATGATTTGAAAACAGAAAAGGAACCTAAATCAAGCAAATCCATTTAAGATAAAGTGATAAAAAAATCAGGTATTCAACTAAACATTTACAATTCAAAAGGACAATCTTTGATGAACTAATGGAAATGTTTAATAAAGCCCATTAAAACTAGAATCCCAAGGGATCTGGCCATGGAAGAAACCTGGAATTTCAAAGTCAAAAGTATTGAAACTTACAGAACATTTTATTTTAAACTAGAGAATAATTTCAAACAACTCTCTAGTAATTTACAAATGAAAGATGAAACTTCAGGCTGTCAAAATAGTTTCTGTGTTTGGCCTGGAAGAAGATATTGAATATATGCTATTTCCTTCTTGAGCCATATAAATTGAGACTAAAATGCACAAGGAAAGAAGTTGGGCAGCTTTGCAGTCAAGGTAAAGCAGAGATTAAAGATAATCTAGGTGTGGCCAAAAATGAAACAAATTTTGCCTCAGGTTTCAAAAAGAACAATTATGTTGATTTGGGAGGAAAAAGAGAATGTTTCATGGCAGCTTTCATTTACACACCCTTGTTATCTCAACTGTGGTGGAAACAGAAGTCATGAGTCTTAATACACTCAAGTCAGAGGGATTAGGGGGTCTCCCTTGCAGGATTTATGAGAACACACCTTTCAAATCAAACACCAAATACTGTGCCTACAGTTAAAAGAGGAGAAAGTAATCAGGCATCTGTAAGCCTGTATCTCTGTAGATTGCTTTAGGACATATTTTGAAGGAAAAAATATTTTAAGTCAATTTAATAGGATGTAAAACAACAAGGGTTTAATCAAATGTGGATCATCCTAGACAGAGTTTCTAGACAAAGGAAGTGCACAGGATTTCATATATCAAGACTTCAGGAAATGGTGCCAACTATGAAGAGAGCAATTTAAAATCAAAGGAAGGAGTGAAGAATATGTGATATGAAGTATGAAATTGTCAGGCAAATAATGGTAGAGGAACTGGAGATGAATTACTGGTAGAGTTCTTGATGACTAAGTATTGAAAGAGATGGTGGTTAATAGTCTAATGTCTGCTTTTCACTCAGGAAGCAAGAAATCAAAATACAAATCTGCTTATACCTCTCAACTCGGTATTTTTATCAGTAGAGGATAACCCGGATATCATCTAAAAGATCTGAATATTCTTGAGGAGTGACAGGATAGCAGCTCATAACAGAAAGTTCTGCTCCAGAGTGAGAGCTTATCAGCTGAAAAAGGTGTGAAAGGACCTGAGTGGACTAGCTAATTGCAGAATTATATAAGTTGCCAGTACAATGAAAACTCCCACAGCCCATGGTTGTATTAGATTTATTTCTAGAAAAGCCTGTATGAGGTCTTGCAATACTTTCCAATCTCTCATTATATATGTTCAAGAATTATGAATTAAAACTTAAAGCAACAGAAAAGAAGAGATACTAAAAGAAGGGAACACATCCTGATTGAAAAAACATGGCCAAGAGAAATAAGACTGAAATATAGACTTGAAAAATGCTTTACAGTTGTGAATACAGGTTGGTTAAACATCAGTAAGTACTAGATTCTTAAGGATACTGGTTTTGATGAAAGGTGACACAATGACAGTAAACTGACTAATGCATTTCACCTAGAACTTACCAGAACATTTCTAGTGACAGAGAAAGCAAAGGTACTTTGTGTTTTAAGCTAGAACTCCAGCAGTAATGCAGTAAAACAATTTTAATGACTGGACTACATAACTCTTGCTATTTCTGTCTTCCTAAATGAAAATAAATATTTTAAGTGTTATAACTCACAGGTCTGAAACCCTAGTATCATCTAGTCCAAGCTCAAGAATGACATGTTTCTTGTTTACACATTTACCAATCTGGAGGCTTTTACAGCAAAAATCTTTATCATAAGAACTATGGGTAGTGAAGTGAAAACACTGTGACTTAATTTCATTGTTATTTTTCCTGAACATAATACTGAGGAACTTCCTATATGGCTTTTATTAGTGCATGTGTTCTGAATCCTCAAATGTAATGTTTGCATAATTGTCTGAAGATCGCTGGATGTGTGTGGAAATGTCACACGTTAAAACCCTATTAATGTAAACTTGCAGGAAGAAGGACAGGGGATTTGCCCAGAATTTCTAGAAAACTAAACAGTGGAATTATTTCTTATGCTAATACGAAGAAGGGAGGGAGGGAGGGATTAGTAGGGAGAGAGAGAGAAAGACAGAAAGAAAAGAGAGAGAGAAAGAGAGAAAGAAAGAGAGAGAGAGAAAGGGAGAGAGAGAAAGGGAGAAAGAAAGAGAGAGAGAGAAAGGGAGAAAGAGAGAGAAAGAGAGAAAGAGGGAGAAAGGGAGAAAGAGAAAGAGAGAAAGAAAGAGAGAAAGGGAGAAAGAGAGAGAAAGAGTAAAAAAGAGAGAAAGAGAGAAAGAGAGAAAGAAAAAAAAAGAAAAAGAAAGAAAGAAAGAAAGAAAGAAAGAAAGAGAGAAAGAGAGAAAGAGAGAAAGAAAGAAAGAAAGAAAGAAAGAAAGAAAGAAAGAAAGAAAGAAAGAAAGAAAGAAAGAAAGAAAGAAAGAAAGAAAGAAAGAAAGAAAGAAAGAAAGAAAGAAAGACCTATATCAACTCACTTCAGTAAAGTCACTCCCACATCAAAGTCTTCTTTTCCTCACCAGCTTCTTAGTCCAGCCTGCCTCTTCCCCAAACCATCTGACACTTTTCTTCAACTTACACCACACATCCCTCTAGTTTTATTTTTCCCAGAGCTAATTAATAACACCTCATCACTGTCCTGCAGTATCCATGCACCTCCTCTGCATACTCGAATTTTGTAGGTGGGTCAAGGACTTTCTTGATTTATTGAATCTGTCAGAAAGATTATGACTGATATTTAGGTCAAATCTTCTATCGCATTAGTATAACTTGCTGACATAATGCTGCATTATAGCCAGGCTTCTGCATATGACTTTTTTTCCGAGTTTCAGCCTGCAATTTAAAAAGGAAATAGACTGGAAACGATTATAAAATGGAAAATCTTAACTTTATCTTCCTTGAAATTCATGTCAATAGACTTGGCCACGTTTAGAAGTATATGTCCTATATGTCATGGCTTAAATATATCATTCCAAAATTTCGGTATTTACTGTTCTCACTCAGCTGTTCAGTCTCATTTCTATGCTGTACCTGAAATTTTACTTCTGTCATTTTCTACAGTCTTACAAATAAACAGAAATTGTAGAATTTAGCAAATGCAATTATCATTAAAAACTTTGTGGTATTTCCTTAAAAAGCACTCTTAATAGTGAAAACTTTGTATATACACCAAGCCCCCTATCCCAAGACAAATTAAAACTAAAAAAAACAACAAAAAACAAAACCAAAACAACAAAAAAAGGAGACAGTTTTCACAAATTGAAAATGTTAATTTACTCTATGCTGAATAATTCTATTTTTTAAAATTTTCTCTGTTATGATACAAGAAATTATAGTGTTCTAACTAGAAATAAAAATCAGTTCAGTGATATTATGTGTGATTGACCAATTGTCACCTGTTTTGGAGCTGCACCTTCTTTTTTTAGATAATTTTGGTTGTTATTTTCCAGTTTCTGTCTGGAGAAGGCTGAACACAGAGTATGAGATTGAGAAAAATCACGCTGGTCCTTGAGAATGAGAAAACTCCAGTCACAAAATAAAACTGTCTGGAGAAGTAATAACTGAGGAGTGGTGTGGCAGTGAGGTCCATCAGTGACAGAAATTGCAGGAGGCAGGCATGAACAGCTGCCCTGGCCACCTTGCTCGGCAGCCTGAGGAAACCATTATGTTCTGGCCAAAGAGAGAGCAATGTGGGTAGGTGAAGAAATCCCAGTATAAGAAATGAAGTAGAGAGAGTTGGCAAAATTGAGGGTAAAAAACTCACAGGGTTTGCAATGTCGCCTGCTCATTAACAGCTGAAATTCTCACTGAGTGCAGTGGCAGAGATAACTGGCTGGCCCTTCAGAAGTGAAGGCTGCCTTCCTCAGAAGGAAGGAACTAAGAAAGAATTGTTTTCCTCCTTATCGCCAATGCTGTCTATTTCCTTTTAGGTCTATGGGCTTTAAATTTTTCCGGTTCTGTTTCTGTCCCTTCTCTTTTAAGTTGCCCCTCTTCTAACTACAAGAACACGTGAAAAAGAATCACTGAAACAAGGAGTCTGAATAAATTGAATGATTTGATAGTCTGGAAATCATTACAGAAGTTCTTTCTGATATAGCTGAAAATGCAGCTTTAAAACCTGGTGTTGCCAGATGTGATTTTTTGACTTTGGGAAAAACATTGCTTACAGTTGCCCTTGAATTTTTGTGCTTAGCAAAACTAACTCCAGTCACTGAGTCAAACTAATGATTTATCCATGACTTAACCAGCAATATTTACCCAACTTTGCAAAGTGATCTGGGCTGCACAAAAGCTGTATGAATGTGGAAATAAAAACCAAAGTCCGGATGTCTATTCATGGTCTAAATTCAGATGCACTCTTAGGAATTCTGTAGGGTCGCAACTGGTGAGCATGCATCTTTCATCAGCTCCAGAGTGGGGATGGAGCATTCGAAAGGATTACTGCTTTTATGTGCTATTTTGAAAGAACAATTATTGTACGTGTGAATCAGTAATCCAGTGTTGTTTCATAGGCAATCAGTTTTGTGATATTTATTCATTTCCTACATCCCCTGTCTAAGCAGCTTAGGGAATTTCAGGGGCAAAAAATGAGAAAACGATGAAAAATGCATAGTTAAACATTCAGTCACGAAACACTGAAATAAAGGTTTAAGCAACCTAAAGAAAACTAATATGTAATCTTGGCATATGGATCAAGTCCAAACCTGAAACAACATTTTTCATTTCACCATACAACAGCACAAATCTAGTTTCAAGGAACAATATCTGTAAGAAATGACTACTGTTTAAAATTTCTAAAAGTTATCCTTTCTTAAAAAAATAATTTCTAATACATAAATATAATGGAGAATGTTGTTTATATGATGTCTCTCTCAAAAGAAAGCATTTTAAGCCAAATATCATGCTATGAAAAATTTGCAGGCATTAAGAAGCTTGCTATGTAGTGACAAAATGCTCATTTCCACTCCATTTCCAAGAAGAGGGAGTTTGGTTTACCAAACTATCTTGGTCTACATCCTTGCCACCAAAAATATTACAGGAAGCCAAAGATGCTGGCGTTTTTCTGTCCAGACCTGGGTGGGTATGATGATTGTAGAAGATTCACAAGAAATTATTTGCCAATCTGTTGTTGCCCTCCCATCAGGCCTCATAGTCAGCCCATGGATCAGAGGAAGGCAGAGGAAATGGCTGCTCTGCCCAGCGTGGGCTGCTGTCAAACAGCTCAGCGAGGTGTCCAAACCAGACCTGTGAACTGAGATGGCCTAATGTGCCCCATGAGGCCATGGATCATTTCTGCTGCATAAAGACCTCCACTGCTGCCCCTCTTTCAGCTTTGCAATCTGTCTAGGAGCAAACTAAATCACCTGAAAATAATTCAGGCATTGATGTATGCAGCTTGCTCATGGGCTGAGAAGCAACAAGGACACTACTCTGTTGTCTTTAAATTTCTTTTAAATTACCCCAATTCTTTAATGAAAAAGCACAACAAGCAGCTAGTATAATTTGAATGGTTTGGATTTTCTGTTGAAGAGCACACAGAGACTTATATAAATATACTTATCTATGCAAATTCAAAGAAAAGCTGACACATCCTTTTACCTTTTGTGAGAGAATCATTAAGTTTTATGTGCAGACACCTCTAATTTAAATCATGAAGCTACCACCAGAACTACTTGGCTTTTCCAAAATCTTGCCTCAGCCCTCAGCCTCCAAATAAAATATTAATTGCTGATTTTTTTATTACACAATCACTTCATTAATCCCAGATACTACCCCCATATATGAATGCATTATAACTTAGATCTGGGATTCATTAATCGACCTAGCTAATTTGATCCCTAAAAGCCTGTAATTAGGAATATGCAAAATCGGTTGAAAAAAATTTGTTGCAAGCAGACATTACCTGAATGGTGAGTGTATAAACCTTCAGTAAGCCTTGTTCCTGGGATTTTTCCTTTTATCTTTAAAAGGCTTTAGAAAGTTACTGACTTAGAAAGTCACTAAAAAGGAGGCCAGGAGAGTAAAATGTGTGAAAACCAAGGAGAGAAGATAACCTTTTATACCAAGTTATTTTCATTTATCCATGTGACCTAATCTAATTCAAGACCTCCACTGGTATCTGTCAGAAAAGCATGTGTAACAAAACAGGCTGCAGTCACGGAGAGAAAAAAAAAGTAAGTTCCTGGAAATGAACAAAAAAGGCATGAATTCAGCTTTTTTTGAATGCCAAATTGCACTTTAAAGTGTCATGTATGCCAGGTGGGATACCTCTTAAGAGACAAAGATCTTCCACCTTGGAGGAGAGCAAGCATCCTTAGTCTATGCAGCACCCAGAGGAAAAAGATGTTTGAGAAGGTGAACAGCTGAATATGTATGTGTTTTAATAAAGAATTTCATTTGGAAGGTTTTTGCAGCGTTCACACAGATTGAGTTTTAGGGAGGAAGTGACTCTGCCTGGCCTGCTCTACTGTCAGAGGAAATAAGTGAAACTAAAATGAAGTGATAATATACTGTAGGAAATTTAAGAGAAAGAAAGGCAGAGGAAAAATGGCAATCTGGGACCATACAGCTGATCCCCAAAATAGACACAATGACCAGTGCCAAACTAGCTGCCAAAAACAGTAGATTGTAAAATTACCTAATACCTATGTCATGTTTACTTTATATTTACATTGGGGAATGGGCTCCCCAACAGACACAATACTTAACAGTATTTTTGTTCACTGTCACTATCATTACCCACCATCTGCTCTGCCAAATTTCCTTTCTGTTCTTTTTTGTGCATTCATCAGCACAGTAGTAAGTAACTACCTTAATGACTGCAGCATATTGCTTCTGGATTAGCAGCAGATATTGTACTACTCCTGACTTATGCACAGAGCTGTAAGTAGGAGACTTGGCAGGGGGTTCCATTTAAAATCCTTTCCCCTTTGCAAAAAGAAACAGAGTACATAGGAATTTTTTGTCCCAACTCACTAGCAGGGATGTGATCTATGGTTTGGCTTAAAAAAAAAAAGGTACTTCCTTCTGTGAAATTCAGTGAAGTACCCGCCAGCTCCACAGAGATGGCTGAATTCTGACAAGATGCCTTAGTGTGATGGGTAGCCTGAAATACTGGCAGAGAGCTCTGCTTACTTTGCTCAAAGCCACAGATAGAAAAAACCACAGATTTGAGTAAAGGGCAGCTTTTGAAAAGGACACGTGTTTGCTGACTGAACCTTGTGGGTTAATATGGTGACCCACAAGCACAAGGAGGCCTTTTTGTCTTTGTAGTCTGTGGGTAGATGTAGGAGCGGGTAATCCAATCCTGGCACATCTTTACTTATTCTTTGCTTTGAGGCCATCTAAAGTGAGTTCTCCAAAACTTATCTCAGTGCCCTTTTTATGTGTGCTGAGCAGGCTTTTTGTTGTTGAGTTTAGTCAAATACTGAAAAAATTGCCAGGGGTGGGTTTTTTCCTTCTAAAAAACTAAAAAACAGACCACTTCTTTTCAGACATCTTGTACCAAGATAGGGGCAGGCAGGGGATGGGGAGGGAAAAAGCTAAGTAAATGTGAATAAAGTAAAAAAAAATATAGAATACAAAGAATGGCCAAGGGAAATTTGGACCGGAAAGACTCCTCAAGAGTATCATGGTATAAGGAAATATAGCAGAAAAACATATAGATGTATAAAAGTTCAAAATATATTATGGAAAGCTCCTACTAAAAACACATTCAAAAACAGTTACTTCTGATTCACAAAGAGAGGAAAAATGAAGTGATCTTAAGCTTCAGGGATCCTACAATGGAGCACTGCCAGGCTGTTTGAATGCAGGCAGCTTCAATGCAGCCCAGACAGGCAATGGGCTAAAAGGCATAGGAGCCTCATTCTGTTCCCACTAAATTCAATGGCAAATTTGGACTTTAAAACAGGCATGGAGTCAGCAATTGTATGCAACAATCAGGGACAGCAGAAGTTAGCCGTGGTGTGAGAGCTTTGTTAATATTCTTGTGCCTGGATCTGTCAGTGAGGTCTGCACTCCTCTTGGCTAACTGTCCCTGAGGCTGATTCCATCAACCTGTGGAAATTAATCTAAAGTAAAAGGAAGACCAAAACCCAAAGCTTGGAACTACCAGTATGCAAATTAACTGGTGCCATAGTGACACTTTCTTAGAGCTTTCACAGCCCAGAGCTGTGATCTGACTACATCACCACTAGTATGGAAAGATAAACCAGAAGGGACTTTTCTGCAGTTGTACTAATATACACTGATGTGAAAAGTACTGTGTATTTCTTGATTTTAGCTGCAGAATAATTCCAAATTCATGCCAATCTACTCAGCAAGCCTATGGCTTGGCTGCAACTGTTTCTCAAGTTTTAAAATAATTTTAATATAATTTGTTGTAAACATGTGAGAAGCTCACTGGTACCAGCCTGTAAGGGCTCCAGAGTTTTCCGGACAGCCTCATTCAGATATGCCTTTTCTGATTAAATCTCGCATTATGAAGCATAAAAGCAAACATTACTAGATTATTATTATCCAAATATTGCTCTTCTCTACACAGCAGCTTTTGAGGAGCATTCAGGATTGCGTTTTCTCTCATTACCAGTGATAGGAAGTTGGGTACTACTAATTTTTCTCCTTTAAAAGACACTCTTTGGTATTTTTGGTGCATGTAGATAGATAGATATAGATTAGATATAGATACACACACACATATACTTTCCACTTATTGTCATACAGTAGGAAAGGAACTCTGCTGTTGTAAACTATAAAATATGGTCATTGACTAAACTTCCAAAATTAACTTCCCTTTTAATGCGTCTCAGGGCTCAAGATACCCAGCCCTGAGATTCCTTCTAGCGGATCTAATTTCATACTGAGGTGCATTATTAACTGAACAACTGCAAATGGAGAAAACTATTGATCACATGGGATAAGACAGAGAGTCCAGAGAAGTGAAATGCATACTCTGAGCTATCACAGCAGGAGGTAAAGCTCATTCTGGTGTTGCAAGTGGGTCTAAGTGGCACAGCTCAGAGGTATGTGGTGTCAGCTTGTGGAAATGCACTGGGAGGAGGCTCAAGGAGGAAGTCTTGCAAAAGCCAGGTCCCTTGGCATTAAGAGCTTTAAAAACCAGCATGGACTGCTTAAAATAAATCCTCTAGTTTATAGACAGCCAACATGAGGGGCTCAGGAGAGTGTAATATGAGCATGGCTGCTCAATCCTGTGAGTGAACATGATGCTGCATTCAGGACTAGATGTAGTTTTGATGTTTTTCTCAGAGCTAATAATGGAAGCAGCAATTCACTTTCTCCAGAGAGAGGAGTGGAAGGCATTTTAGCAGCCTGAATATATTTGTGCACAGGGCCAAGGAAAGTGGCAGGATAGATTTCAAAACTCCTTATGGAGTTGTTTTTATGCATACAGAGCAGCAGCATTTAGATCTATATCATAAAGAAAAAAAAGAATGCTTTTTTGGAACAGCTGACTGCAGAGAAGAGAGATGGTAGTACTCTTGTGGGTCCAATATCCTTGTAGATGTACAATGTCAGCTTCAGCTATCTTAAACCAAACACACAAGCCCAAAGACAGCCCTTCTTTTTAATGACTTTCTGAACTTCAGCAAGGTCATATGCTTTTTGACAGCAGGAAATTGTTACCCAGGTATGCTTCTGAATTTTCCTAGTATCACTACTTATGTGCACAGTTGAGAAAGAGCTTCCTTTTATACCTCTTGAAAAGGGAGAACATAACATTATCACAAACTTTTTGGTTGTTTTTTTTTTAGTACAACTGCAGAGGGACAGCTTTGCTAAGATATGTAGACATTTAGATTTTGTAACAGGTCTGCAGAAACACTGCAGGTGTTAGACAGGTCCTTGTACCTCATTAACACTCATCCTTCAAGTTGTTGCAGATATTACTCTACATCATGAAAACTGGGGCTTCAGAGAGAGTGGAGTTGTACACACATAGTCCCTTCATCGCAGGTCCAATCCTCTTATTAAAACTAGAGCATGCCTAGTTTAAGATAAAATTTAAGAAAAGTGTATGCTGTAGGATAATGTCCAAATTCCCACTCAACAGAGGGGCCTACTGAAGCTCAAGATGCTCTGTCAGTCCCCTCAGCTGGACAGGGGAGAGAATATATAACAAAAAGCTCAGGGGTCAGGATAAGGGCAGAGAGAGACCACTTAGCATTTACCATCATGGGCAAAACAGGCTCAACTCAGATAAAATGGTTTAATTTAGTTTAAATCAAATCAGGATAGGATAATGGGAAATTATCTCCAAATTTAAAATATCCACTGCACCTGTGTCCTCCTCAGTGGGAGGACTCCTCGCTCGTCCTCTGCCCCTGTGGGGGTCCCTCCCATGGGAGACAGTCCTCCATGAACTCCAGTGTGAGTCCTTCCCAGGGGATGCAGTTCCCCATGAATGGCTCCAGTGTGGTCCCTTCCGTGGGGAGCAGTCCTTCAGGAACAGATGGTGCCTGCATGGATTCCACAGCTCCTTCAGGCAAATCTGTCACTCCTACTTCAGGGCCCTCCATGGGCTGCAGGTGGATCTCTGCTCCATCGTGCACTGCCACGGGCTGCAGGAGCACAGCCCCTGCCTTTCCATGTTCTGCACCACAAGCTACAGGGGAATCTCTGCCTCGACACTTAGAGCACTGCCTCCTCTTCCTTCCTCACTGACTTTGGTGTCTGCAGGCTGGTGCTCTCACTCTTGTCTCTCTAGCTTTCATTGCCGCGGCTTTTTTCCCCTTCTTAAATATGTTGATACCACAGTCACCAGTGTGCTTGGCCTTGGCCAGCAGTAGATCGACCTTGGAACTAGCTGGCATTGATTCTGTTGGACACAGGGGAATCCTCCAGTAGCTTCTCACAGAAGCCACTTCTGTAGTGCCCCCACTACCAAAACCTTGCCACACACCTTGTCTTGGGTTGGAAGCTTAAAGAATTGGTGTGGTTACTCCAAGACTGGGACATATTGGGATATACAAACAGGACAGTGAACAGATATTACAGGACCCTTGAGTATGTTAAGGCAACTGTCTGGCTGACTATTCACCCCATGGTACAGACTAATATTTCCCTTCCTACTCAGGCTATCACAGCATATTGCAGGTGGCTACTTCTTTGTTATCTCAAACAAAGAGGCTGTGTGATATCCAATACAATCATTTGCAATGAGAAACTTTTTTTATTTTGTCTTTTCTTTTTGCGACACTAGGATTATGCCAGACTCACTTCCTTTCTCTCCTTTTCATCCCTTTGAGGTACAACTAGAAGAGATGCATTTTTCCATAGGTTCCTAAATGAGATACAAGAAAAGTGGTCTGGAAAGGTTTCACTAAGCATGGTGAGTTTTTAAATTTCTATTTATTCTGTGTGTGAGCACAGTAGGATGAAATTCTCTCTAGACCTTTAAGTGTGCTTCAATTGTACTCAACCAATTGCAATTCCTTGTTCACAAAGGCTATTGAAGTATAAACTACTCCCACATCCACTATGTTGAAAGTAATCATTCAGACATAGAATTACTCGAATTGTATGTACATGAGAAATTGTTTTCCTGTCATAAGGTTATCATAAAATAAACAGCAGAATCTGCATGAAGTATGCATCTGACTCACGGCTATCCAGAGAGGGCATGCTCTCTGCACTTAGTTCCTCTTTTCTCTTTGACATATGAAGAGAACAGAAAGAGACTAAACAGATCCTGATGATATAGTATCTGTCCAGAAGGAATATATGGAAAGTATAGGATGAAAAGCCTTTGACATACTCTATAAACAATATAGCCAAATATCTCCCAGCAACAAAGACAAATTAGGAGAATCAGCAAACAAACAAACAAACATACAGACATAATAATAATAATAATATCAAGTGTTTTAATATAATTTCTATCTATCTACGAGTTCCATTAATCATGACTTTAGAACTCATCAAGAGAAGACAGGGTTGAATTTATTTCATGAAAAATAGAGGCATATGTTTGATCGAAATACAAAGTCTAAATTTAAAAAGTCTTATTGGCTCCAGTTAGCAGAGGAAAGTAGCTGTTCTAGGCACAGTTCTTCTGCCTATTTTGAATATTATTTTCATGTGAGTTAACTACTGAACTCCCATGCCCAGTTCTTGCCATTTAATATACAGGGGATCTAGAAAGCCGATTCAAAACCAGCCTCTAGACTCCAAGTATTAAAGATCAGTATGATGAAAGCTATCATGGACGTCCATGAGGTCTCCCAAGGACATTGGATGAATACTTATTCTCAGAAATTATTCCCTTTGTTGAAGGCTTGAGGAACACTCAGACACATTTGCAACTTTTTTTACCTGTAAAATGTAGAGAGGACTGTATTATGAATATAGATAATTACTATTATAAAGATTATATGGAGAAAGACTATTAGGATTTTTGTGAAGCTATGCCTGATCATTTATGGAATAAAAGTAGAAAAATGTAGACATTTCAACCAATCATTTGGCCACATATTTTTAAGAAAAACGGAATCACCTTATTGTATAAGTAACTATCTGGTTTCATTCAAGAGAGGCAAGTAATATAATTTATCTCACAGAGCCATGACCATAAAAGTATGTAATTCAGACTATATCCTGTTCCATTTTTCACTAAGACAAAAATGAACAAAAAGTCAATATTTCCTACATTATGCTTAACAGCTCTCAATAGCCCATAGGAAGGAGTTTGGAGAAAATTCTCTAATTGAGGCGTAAAGGGATGCAGCTAACCAACACCCACAACTATGGAAACTGCATTAATTCAAAAGCATATTACCAATTTTATCAATACTTTTAGTCACATGGAAGCATCAAAATGGTAGGCAACATCCACAGAAAGAAGAATGATTTTTTGTGATTTCTTCATCAGAAAATCTCACAGCTCAACTCTGCCAAGAGTCTAAAAATCTAATCAATATTCTCACAAAAATTTCAGATACAAGCATAAACTTTGTGTAGATTTTCTGCAAAATGCACAGCATTTTAGCATGCAATCGGTGCAAAGAAATATTCATGAGGCAGATCTCTGCATTATTTGCCAGCGACTAATCAAAATGCAAACAGAAACAAGCAAAAAGGCAGTAGGATGCATGTAGAATGTGGAACTATTTTTTCTTTCTCATCTGGTATTTTACAATAAATGTATTCAATCTTCAGGGTTTATTAATCACTAATATTACTAGAAATTAATCATCAATTACTTTACTCATTACATTAGTTTATCAAATTATGTAGGTTATACTCCCAGATGGAGAATTCAGCAATGTCTTGAATGATTTCTCTACACTCTTGGACTTTACTCAGTGATGCTCAAAACAATTTTGGTCAGAGGCTAAAGAACTATTCTATGGCATTTGTATATATTTGAAAATCATGTTTCTTCCTAGATTAAGATTAGCATTGGAAGCCATTAAGACTGTGTGTGTTTCTATTCAGAATTCAGCATTGCTTTGCTTAAAGTTTCTTTTCTTAAGAGCTGGGTAAATTTATTTCTGAATCAGAAATATTCCTGCATACGTAGTTTAAGGTCTCATTCCCTTTTTGCAGATTAATGCTTTTCCTTTTCTTATTATGCATACCATGAAAATTTCTGGAAAACTAAATTACATTTTGAATTGCATTTTGCTTTTCTCATTGTGTCTTTTCACACAACCCATTTGTTCTTAGTTGATGCTGTCATGGGTGGAATATACTCTGCGTAAGAAAAGTATTGTTTCTTAAGTGTAGTAAATCTTGGTCTGTGCTTTACAGTTTGTCACTCCTTTTCTTCAGCACAGAAGATAGCCAAAATATTTTATCACTGTCTTTATTAACAAGTTGTATTATTGTGAAGTTTTTTCTGTTTGCTTTATCCAAGCCATCAAATTATATTTGATGTTAATCCTCTTGCAACTTTGAGCACTCCATTATTCTCAAGACCTGTAGAAAGCTATAAAGCATAAATCTTCATCTATTGCTTATAGCTGCATTGCTTTATCTTTCTAACAATTAATCTATAATGTATATATTTTTAAATTAAGTCCATTAATTTTTTTGTCAATAAGTTTCATGGAGATGAAAAAAAAAAGACACTCAAATATTGAAGGTCAGAAGGACGTTTCAGTCACCAGGTTTCCTATTCCATCCCTAAATTTTACCTGTATCAACAGCTTTGTGAGACAAGATTTACAGACACCAAAACTACATTTTTCAACAAGCCATCAGTTTGATTTGTGGATCAGGAGCATGCCAAGTTGAAAAGTCTATAAAAAATAGTGCCGAGTCTCTGTTTTGTCCTTGTTGACAACAAAGATATCTTGTGTGATTACAGCTTTTGGAATTAAAAAAGAACTCAGAGGCCAATTTTTGCCAGGTGGCCTGGAAGCCTGGTGGGGCTACATTTCCCAAAAGAATTCAAGAACTAAGGTTCCACTTAATTTCACTTCAGAGTAAACTTAGACTTGGGTACTTGCTACTAATTTTTCACTTCACCAACCATGAGTTTAGCAATGCTTTCAACTTATAAATAGGGACATATTAAAAGCCCAAATCTGTCAATGAGGACACAACTAAAAAGCATGGAGATGTAAGAGTTCTTTGGGGCCTTTCCACAGCTCTAGCCTCACATACCCAGACACTCAGACATCTTCTTAAGCAGTGAGCAGGGGAGGGTTATTCTTGTCTTAATGCACCAGAACAAGGACTATGAGACCTGGTCACATGAAACACAGTAACATACAGAGGAATGCCACACTTGGACTGACACAACAGCAGAGGTACAGCTTTGCAGTCCAGTCATATGCATGCCAAGACCTGAAAACTCATCACCTGAGCTGATGCAGGGACAAAAATCTGACCCTGAGCTGTTCAGTAGCCAGCAGTTTGTGCAGACCACACAGTGGCCTAATTTTTCAGGCATACCCGCTCTTGTATGCCTCAAATGCATGACACAGAAGGCTTTTTCATTAGAAATAAGATATCTGTAGCTGCCTCTCAGCTGCACATAATTTCTAAATGTGCTGTATTTTGAAGTATGACAGGATTCAGGTGACCACAGGGAAAACTTTCCCAATAAAATATATTACTATGTATAGATAGTCTGGCAGCAGAGTAGAAGAAATAGAACGGCAGTACTGCAGAGGCACTTTACATCAGTTCATATATTGTGCATCTGATATACAGGGTGTAATGTTACTTTGGAAGTGTACTGGAGCCACCAGAGGTGATACGTACATTTTCCTATTTATCTGAAAAGTGCTTCTTGGTGTCTGAATGTACTGATCTTTCTGAGGTTTCATGATTCTGATCATTAAAGCAATGTGTCTTTTCAGGAACTTAGTTATGATAGATAGCAGTATCTGGTAATCTGTACAAATTTATAGACATTTATATGGCTGTACAACTTCAATTCATAATGACCCTGGGAGGTAATGGAGAGAAGACAGTAGAAAGTAGAAGTGAATAAAGTAGAAGGTATAAGTGAATTGGTCTTTCCTTTTCTAATAATTGCAAAACACATTATAATAAAGAATATAGTAATGTTAATCTCCCAGTGTTCACCAGTCCACCTTCAAGCCCTTTTTCAAATGAGATAACAGTATAACCATAGGAACAAAGCCACCCAACAGCTCAGCTGCAAGCTGCAAATCTCAAACTGCAAACCTCATCCTAAGTGCTTAAAACACTCAGTCACTACAGGAGACAACTGAAAAGCTCATTTATTAAATCTCTGTCCCAGGAAACCCACACAGAAAAAAAATCTAAATATCATAAAGAAGTATTGTTTTACTAGGAAGACATATCTGAGACCTGGTGTACACCTGTGTGGTGGAGATAAACTAGGAGACAGAAAATTTTCCCGATGTTGTATAAAGAGATACCAAAACAAAACCTGTTGGTCTCATTCAAAATCCTTGTTAGTTACAAGATCAGCCAGGGGAACAGCTATTCCACAATGAAAATGTTGAGTTTGGAAGTGCCTATGAATAAGGAGACTTTCCAGGATACTTGTGACGAAGTAAATAAATTTCATTCAATAAGAAAATTGTACTTACTCTTTCTAAGAGTCAGTGTCCTGTGATCTAAAATAAAAATAGGTTGATAGAACTCAACAGTCGTACACAGTCTGATCTTTTTCAGTTGTTTAAACTTATATCATCTCTCCATAGCAGCTATAATCTCAATTAAGTTCCTGTTACTGACAGAAGAAGCAGGCCACAATCCAGCAAAGCACTTAAACACAGCTTAGCTTTAAATATGTGAAGTTGCATTGAAACCAATGAGAATACTTTCATGCTAAAAGTAAGCACATGCTTAAGTCTTCCACTGGATCAGAGCCATAAAATAATGCAGTTTTGCCAATAAATAACTTGTCCATCAGGATAATTTCCATTGAGACACATGGATTTTTTTTAAGCTACTTATTGTCAAAAGACTAGGAATTTCTGATTTCTTTTTTCTTGTTTCTGATCTCTTGATTGGGTTGGTGTAACAGTGGTATGAGACCAGAATTGGGAGTGAGGCTTCTAAGAGGACTATGTTTGGTGTACAGGACTAATTTTATGATCCAAGAGGCATTTACTTACATGTGCATTGACACAAGGAGAACCTGGAACATTTTCTTAGCTGACATAAGAAATTTTCCAGAAAACAGACTCACAAATTAAAGCTTCTGAAAGGATAGACCTAATTTGCCTCACACACTAGCCTGGGATTTTAACTAGATTTTTTTCCATGTACATATTGTAAACCTTAAGTTTTCTATATGAGGAAGAAAGAATAACTAAAGCATACTTGTCATCTGGATATATCTCTTCTGTCAAGAGCCAGATGAAAGGGCTAAAATTGATAGTTTTCTTCTAGCTGTCTTAATTCATTGCCAAATAAATGTACTATTCTTTAGTGCTTTACCAAAAAAACCCAAAAAACCAACAAAAAAAAACACCCCAACAACTCTGTTTGGTAAAACTTATGTAATGTACTTTTACTTCTTACAAAAACTGAAAAAAAAGGAGATATTTTCCAATGCCATGAAAAGCCAATTAGGACTGCCAGGAAAGTGTGTAGGGAAAGCAGGAGTATGCCATTTGGCAGAGTGGTACAGAAATTGGTACCTCACCATCTAGAGCCAAATCTGGTATGTGGTGGAGCTGATCTCTCTGCTAATATATTACATTTTTGAGTGATGCCTGGAAAATTGTAGCATGAACTGTAAACTGCCCGAGAGTGACACTGGAATTAAAACCCCTTTAAAGAAGCATTTAGGCAAAATAAACAGAGACCAGATCATAAGAGGGATAATGGGCTGTTTTCCCTTTAGTCAATGCAGTAAAATGCTGGAGAGAGTTAACACTGAAGGGGAAACTTCAGGTAAGTGATATTCTGAGTGACAAACACAGACTGGTGAAAAGGGAGCTGTTTGGGAAACGGGTCTGTTCCAAAAGAACTCTGTGTTTAAAACATGGTATGGGAAAATATTTCGAAGGAGTAAATTTTTCTCGAAATAAACCTTTAAACATTTTGCTTTGCAATTAATTTATTGCTAAATATGTTTTATACTTAAAAAGTCAAGAGTGTTTCTAATGATATTAAAGAACCAAATAGTTCATAATTACTGCAGCTACCAAGTGACTGAGGGTGCTGTGAGATGTCATAGCAACTGATGGGCAGCGCTCTCATCTGAAGAGACATTTTTTTAGGAATATGTAATGGAAAGGGGAAGGAAGAGAGTTTGATTGAAGATGAAGAGTGCATTGGGTTTGTCTGGCAAGGCTGTGGTAACTGGAGGGCTGGCTACTCTGAGAAGCTGCTGGAAGCTTCCTGCATGTCTGACAGGGCCAATGCCAGCTGGCTCCAGGATGGAGCCCCTGCTGGCCAAGGCTGAGCCCATCAGCAGGAGGGGGAGTGCCTTGGCATAATGTGTTTGAGAAGGGGGAAAAACAGGGCAACTGCAGCTGGAGAGACAGGAGTGAGAACATGAGAGGAACAACTCTGCAGTTGCAGAGGGGCAGGAGGGACAGGAGGTGCTGCAGGTGCCAGAGCAGAGATTCCCCTGCAGCCTGTGGTGCAGAACATGGAGAGGCAGCTGTGCCCCTGCAGCCCAGGGAGGTCCATGGTGGAGCAGAGATCCACCTGCAGCCCATGGAGGATCACAGGGATGCAGAGATCCACCTGCAGCTGCTGGAGAACTCCATGTCAGAGAATGAGAGAATGACTTGGTGGGCAACTAGTGTCCAGCGAGGGTCAACCAACAACAAAGAAAAATACTGCTTGGAGTTACAGAGGCCAAATGAAATCATGGACATAGGCTCATCTCTGGAGAAGGGAGAATCAGGCTCTATTTCCTTTCACAATTAGAGATTTCATTAGGAAACATTAAAGTACTGTATTGTCTCTGCTATTTGACATCTAGATGGCAAGTTATCATAATATTCTCAGGAAGTATTAATAAACTTTCCTTTAACTAAGTTGATACTGAAATTTTCAAGTCCAGCAGTGTCAGTAAAGCAGATACTCAGATGACATGGGGAAGCAGAAAATGGATTGTGGGGTGAATGTTAGAGAAGGATTTCTCTACATAATGAGAATGGGACTTTGGAGAGACTATGTTGAAGTTTGTGCATGTTGAAGGTGGGTTTTACTCAGTAGGGGCATTTGCAAATACAGTCACAAAATAGTAAATTTGAAATTTAGCCACCTGCAGAGGTAAAATAGTCAGACAGCTAATTTGCAGCAGTCTCCAAAAGGTTAATTAAGCTCCTCTATTATACTGTGAATACATAATCAACATCTGTGAAACAGGATCTCACTGGTCTTACAGGTGCCATGTCCTGTGCATCATTAATCAATTAGGCCACAGTGAAAGGCCTAAAGAAAGAGCTGAGCATAGGCTGGTGGAGAAATGGTTCCAGTACTTGAGAAGTAACATCTCCTACTAAGTTTTGTCAAGGGCAATCATCAGAGTTTAGCTGGAATACAGCTGCTGGGAAAAACAACTACAGCAGCCCAATCAGCAAGTCAGAATATTCTTTTCAGAACTGATGAATTTTTGAGTGCTTTTGATTTGTTTAACATGTGAAACTGGCAAACACCTATGTAAAAAGAGACTGGCAGCAAACCCACTCACCTGACATGTAAAAATGCTGTGAATGGCTTTAGTTCATGCATTTTATTCATGCAGTGACTTCAGCACAGAAAATACTTGAATTTGCGTCTTCTAGGCCTTTCCAGTGTCCTGACTAATACTGAGTGAATTTATTTTCATTTTGAAGAGAAATCTCTGAAAACATGCTAAGCTATTGATAAAACATGCTAAGTTCTTTTCCTGCTAAGTTCTTGATAAAATGTATGTATTTCTAACGAACAAATCTTTTTCAAGCATGAAAAGTTTTCAGAAATTTCCTTGAAAAAAATCCCAAGAATATCCTCTTCCTGGGGGTACCCCACATCTGTATAGAGAAGTCTACAAGATACCTTCCACGCCTCTGTCATGAAAGTCTCAAAGAATAATTTACAGTAACTCTGTGTTGTACAGCACATAGGTAGATATATGTGAAAATTTGGTATTTTCTGCAAATTCATTCCCTCACAACTGACTGGATGCTCTCATGAGTTCTGTTGAAAATGTACAGGATGGAACAGAATCCAGTTTCTCTCTCTATTATCAGTTTTGCAAAGCTATAACAAGAGAGAGTAAAAAACTAGTTGGACAAAAAAAGTTATTATTCAATACCAATAGATGTTTTAAATGAGAAGTCCCATTTTGAGAAAGTTCCTTTTTAGAATAACACTACAGTTTCAAAGGCATATATAAAACCCAACACTGTTGACCCACCCTATAGAATAGTCTGACTTCACTAGAAGTGCCTCTTACAGTGAGTTGGTGAGAAGGAAGGAGGACTTTGCTTAAAAGCCTAGAAGATTTTATAGCAAATATAGGATGTATTAGACATGCTGAGATCCAGCCTGGGATTTGCTGGATCTCAGGAACACTCTAAATGTGGCCAGTATGTCCCAGCTATCCCCCTTTTCATGAAACTGGCTTCTTTTGCTGCTGCAGTTGGCAGCAACTGTTTATCTTGGGGTTCATGTAGCCTTTTATTTGCTCCTCAAGATTATTAATCCCCACATATGAACAACTGCTGTGCATACTTTGTACCTTTATCCCTACAATCAGGACAGGAAGGAGTCTGCCCTGGTCTTGCCCTTAAACATTATTGAAAGATCAATTAAATAAAATAGGTCTAAAAAAATGTAGACACATTCTTCAATTTAAGCTGAAAAGTCTTCAGAAGCAAAAGAATATTAAGTATGCTTAATTCTTTCTTTTTATTGTTGGCTCTAAGTTTGCAGCTGCTCCATACATTGACTTCCCATTATGAACCCTGTATGTAAAAAAATGGACAGAAGTGGGAAAAGCTATGCAGAAGAAGTGAGGAGGATTGTAATAATTAATATAACAAGACCACTTCTTTCAAGTACATCATAAAAATTTAATAAATCAGCACAGAGATTTTCAAAGTTCAGAACCTGTCACTTTTCAAAAAATAGATCAGTTTTTTTTACCTTCCTTAGCCCCTGAATCACTTCCAGGAGCATAGCCATTCCCAAAAAATGTGTCTTCCCTTCCTAAAATATATTTTCCGTTTCTCAAGCTTCATGTTTCCAAAAGGAAAGTGGGAGAAGTGCATTAAGCTTTTTGAACAAGGAAGGTGGTTCTCATGGCTTGTGAGCGTGCTCTCCATGGCCAGGGACTGCCTGGTGAGCACGCCCTGCCAGGAGAGCTGAACTCTCACTTGTGCTGTGAACAGCTCCACTGTGTCTCAAGAACAGAGCTGTCTGTCTCTGAGTGCTCTTGCTGTACAGCAACATCTAATTTGTGAAAGGATGGACCATGGAATTATGAACTACCTATTTTATTTCTTCTCAGGACCTTCTACACTGTATTTTTTGATGAGGTTTAGAATTTATTTTCCTTCTAATTGCTAGTCGACATACACCAATGCTGGGCTTTAGAAATAACTCCTGATTCCTTCTTTCTCATATCATAATCACTAATAAAAATGAAGTTTTCATTGCTTCTAGCTTGACAAACTAGAAGACCTAAATAAGGGATGTTGTACTAAAATGTACTAATTTTAAAATATCTGTATCTTGCTGTGAATGCACTGTTTTGCCTAAAAAACATATATTAAGTTCAAAATAACATTTTCCCCTCTATGTGTCTTGTGAAAAAACTTTTTTTTTTCATGAGGAAATTCTGCATTAACAAATAATTTTAAAATTATTTGTTTAAAAAAATATAATGGCCTGTGTTTCTTGCTGCGTTTGGGACAATACAGAAGTGCCTGTGTGATGTGGTACAAAGGCCATGCTGATACATATTCAGGATGACCAGCATAACTTACTCAATTGCTTTGCCACCCAAAGAATACAGCCATCCCAAACCCATCTGGCTAACACGTTTTGCTAAAGCAGTCACACATGCTTTCCTTGCCACACCCCATTCTTAATGAGAAAGGAATTTGGGAAGATGGTCTCTTGCTCAGTCACATGCTTTGCATACAGGGCACTCAGTCAATTACTTGGCTGGGCCTCCTATATTATTTAAACACGTTTTGGTTTAAATTGCCATTCTGTAATC
The DNA here is from genome assembly GCF_901933205.1 of Camarhynchus parvulus. Lineage (NCBI taxonomy): Eukaryota > Metazoa > Chordata > Aves > Passeriformes > Thraupidae > Camarhynchus > Camarhynchus parvulus. The sequence continues at coordinate 136,933,523 of NC_044572.1, forward strand.
TGTCTGTGCTATACTTTCCGTAAAATGGCATTAGAAATGTTGTGGTGATCAAATTCAGAACATCCATGAACACCTCCAGAGAGAGGCTCTGTAAATCCTTCCATCTTACACTGGTTCTGCTTTAGAACCAGTATTCAGAAAATGAAATAATGACATTAACACCACCACTGTATAGAGATATAGATTAACAAATAGTATAGCAGTAGTCAACATATTGCAGTGGGAAGACAGTTGCAGATGCAGGATTGAACCAATGTCCATTGTAAGTTTGAAAAAACAAGTTGTTGCATACAATTATTTAGAGACTTTGTGGTCTGAAAAATGTTTGAATGCAAAAAGAAAAACATTTCAATAGCTAGCTGATTTGCAGAAGATGAAGATGGATCTGGGCTTCTGTATCAAAGGAATGGTGTGTAACATGTAGGTTTAGTGATCAATGTTGGCAAATATCACAACATTCATCTGTGGCTCTGCTGTCACACCTCAGCACAGTGTGAGTCTGCAAGTTTTACAATTTCAGATTGCTATTTTCACCCTACTTTTATAGCCCTATGTCTATCAGAATCTGTGATTTCCAATCCTTTTCTGAATTTCCACTTGCTTTGATGTGATAAAAGTATATACACAAATTTGATCAGACCATCAGGGATTCTTGCACACTATTTTCAAGGCTATGAGATAAAGAAGAAATATTTCACTTCTAATAAACATCCATATACAAACAATTACTTTTTTACAGGAAAGAGAAAATATGAGAATAGTAATAGGTGGGAGAAATCCCAAATTTATGTGGATGAACAGCAGAAAATAGTTGTCTTAATTTCCAAATTTTTAGCACAGTTTAATAGTGGATTTTTATTATAAAGTGTCACACTGGTGGTTCCTACCACTTCAGTGGCATACACTGACAGTGAAGGAACATACAGAAAGATATTTTTGACTAGGTTTTCACTGTTGGATGTTACCATTTAGAAGAAGGGATGGTTTTATTTTGTCTTTGTCTTTCTTCTTTTGTTTAGTGAGAAAGAAAAGAACATATTGCTTCTATGACTCATTCTTCTCATAAAAATCTCTGACTTTGATACTTTAATAGTCATACTCCCCAGCTTGTGGCATAGTGGGTAATGCATTTGTAATCCTGGCATGGCACCTTCTGTGAGGATAATTCAGTCCCTCATCCCAAGAATAGCTGAATAGTTGGAAGCAGAGGTTTGTAAGAAGTCAGGTCTAGTTCAGGTGGGAGTTCAAGGCAGATTAGTACACTTTGGGCACAAAAGGATAAATACAATCATCTCTTTAAGCTGGTAGCTAGCAGTGCCTCCCATGCAATAATGAGTAAGTTGCTCTAATGACCAGATTAACTATCATGATGAAACCCAAAAAACCTTGTTTTGTCAGTGAATTTCTTACCTTGGTGCTTGGTTTGCTGTGGAGGTTCTGCTGTGCCTCCTTATGTAGTTTTCTATTGCTTTATTGAATTCTCTCTAAATTTAAAATACTCATGGAAGTTCACAGGGTACAACTCTTCAGATGAAACTAAAAGTTCCCACCTGGCAGCAGCTGCAGCAAGGTTGAGCTGTACTAATCCATTTCTCAGATGAACAATTTTTAACTCTATTTGTGGCAAGGACATGGTTTCGGGAAGGGGAGGGTGGGCAGAGAAGTTACTCTGCACATGGAGATGATGAAAATAGTGACCTTACAATGTTAATCCAACTTCATTTATTTATTAGATGCATCTATTGCTCATTTTGCACCACCAAAACCAGTGGTGCTCATTTGGTACCAACCTTACAAGTTCCTGTATTCAGCAGGACAGCAGAGCTGGGTTGAGTGGGAGGGACTGACATTTCTTACAGATACACATACAAACTCCCTCTTGCCTACATGCCTGTGGTCTCAATTTATTGAGAACATTTTCCTGTGACCTAGGTTGCCATCAGAAAACAGTCATTCCTTGGGATTAAAAGCCAGTGAGACACAGTAGTTTTGTGAACTCTGACAGTGAGCTGGATCTTGCTATGGCCTGGTACACGCTGTAGGCAACCATTTCTTGTCCTGGTCCTCTGGTTATCTGCTTGCTTTCTTCCTTGAATTATCCAATTTTTAATCCCTTTCAATAATCCAAAGCACTAGTCTCTTTTACAGAAATTCCTGAATGTGAAAAGTGTCAATGTAATTTTGCATTTGTGTTGATACAGAAAGAAAGCAGGTTTTAATGTTTACATGAAGGGAGGCATTTGCCTTTCAGCTAACTTGAAAAAAAAGGGTCCCAAACAACAAAACCACCAAAAACCCCAAACTAAATGAGAAGGACCACTTGTGGTAGAGAGTGTATGCCTGTAGGCTAAGTTAATGTAGCTTTTGGAAATCCCTAGAAGATGCTTTGTCATGGGATCACTTTCCCACATCCTCAATAGGAAGCCATGACTATTTCTTCTTTGTCTTTCCCAACCAGGTAACTTACACGTTCCTTCCCACACTCTGCCATGGCCTTTCACACTATCCCAAATCCCTGTGGGCCTCAAGCAAGCGTCTCATTCTCTGCTCTGCATCTTCTCTCTTCTCTGCCTCTGCCATGTCCCATATGCTGGAGTTCAAAGGATTTTTTTTAAGAGGCTCTCCTGTCCTGTTCCCCTCTTACTTTTTTTTTTGTTCCCTTTTTGGGGATGTAGAGTTTCTGTCTGTCACCTGGCATGTTGTATTGACTCTTTTATCAATCACAAAAGACAGAATTCATGTCCAATTCTTAGTTTCACTATTGTATCATCCAAGCGCTTAGATTGCACAATTTTAGGAATGGTGTGTTGATTTGTATCAAGCAAGGTGAAGTTTCCTGCTGTACCTCTCTGATGGATATTGCTGCCTGTAGGGTCAGACTATTTACTTTGCTCATAAACCAGCTCCTGAAAGACAACTGTTTCTACTTTGGGTTATAATAGAAAACAAAAATCAGTATCTAGCTGTGACCCCAGATTTAGACTTGTGCAAATTACAGATGTTGCTTTATTTGCAAAGGCACTGAGGTTTGCCTTTTAACAGAGGTGATAGGAATGTCTTCAGAAGGTCTGTAACAAATTTGGTTGCTGAAGTGCACGTGAATATACTGTGTTTAGTCTGAAGTCAGACCACAAGTAAGTCTTACTTCTATTTAATTACATTTTTTCTGAATTAGAGAAGAGTGAGTTATGACAGGTGGCCATAACCTTAGAAAAGCCTTTTACTGCAATTCTTACAGGGCAGTAGGAGACAGAAATGCAGAACTAGGTGATTCTGATTGAGTAGGTGTTAAAATGAGGCTGTAGTAAGGCACAGTGATACTTTCCTTCTCTGTACTTCAGTACAAGCATCTAACTGAAATGCTACTCAGCTGATGGAGAATATAGTTGCTATAATAGTTAAACCTGCTGTTAATAATGGATGATGGCCATATATGATTTCAGAGCCATCTGAAAAAACTCTGTCAAAAAATGAGTCTGAACATGTTCTCATCTGCTGAAAGCTCCACCTTACACTTCTTGTTAGGTGAAACATAAAGCAAAACAGCTTCTTCAGATTAGTAAGCAGGGAAACAAGACTGCATCTATCTTAATTGTGCAATAGCTTCTCATCATTAGAGCTGAACAATGCTATGAAAATACGGCATCAATTGAAGGAGCATTGACTCATGGCTGTGAAGACACTTTGAACAGAGGGCTTCTTGAAACCCTGTAATTCTGCTCTGCTCAGTTTAGGCCCAGCCCTCCAGGGCAAGGAAGCGTGATGTCATTGAATCCTCATGAGATAAACAATCAATATACAAGACCCAGTGAGTTAGAGGGGACAGAACAGCACAGCCATCTTCAAAACACTCGATAATAGGGCAAAAAATGGTAGCTTCATCCTGATGACTCACTAAGCAATTAACCACTGTGTAGACAGGAATCAAGAGAGAACTTTATAAACAAATGAAGACCTGTGCAAGACCTTTTTCAAAGCTTTGCCGGTAATTATTTTCTTGATATAATTTCCTCACCCAGATTCAGTTTTACAAAGTAAACTCAACAGTGAAGGTTTTAAAAGTAGGAATATGAGCAGACATTTTTCAAATGCTGAGCTCCCTGTGATTTCTTTGAAGAGCTCAACCTAGTTCTAAGCTGGATAAACTGTAATTCAGCTCCATATTACTTCACTTGATAGAATCAAGGTGGCAGACCCTAGTAATTCTCTTCACTGAATGAAGTCCATGTAATGCATAATTCAAATGGTTAGAATAGCCCTTGCAATGGCTTTTGGCCATTAACATTCATGGGTCCATAAAAATTACATGCAAACCATCTAAAACTTCATTTTGCTTCTAATAGATGGGTAAAACAAACCAATGGGAGCAATGTCTAAGAGACCAACAGGTAACTCCCCAAAAGAGCCTCTGTATGTTAGAATAGTCCTTGACCCAAGTCCCAAATAAATGACACAAACACCATAACCCTGAACAAGTGTTCAGCAGTCATTGAGTAAAACAGTGTAATAGGAAGATCATGCATCAACTTATGCATCAACTGCATGAGTTAACAACATGGATCTATCATTTTATTAATGAATCAAAGCTTCAATCAGCGTCTCCCACTATAAAATTCAAGGAGATCCCTAGTTAGAGAAGAAGTTAATTTGCTTGGAAGTTAGTTTGCCAAAAGCGTATGCACTAGCCAATGGGCTGGAGCCTGCTTTGATGTATTTTAGCTATCATTAGCCAGGTTTGCTATTAATTATATGTCGCTTTACTTTTCAACGCATAATTTCCTTATATTAAACATAAAAATATGCTTTATGTTGTGATTATACCAGAGACAGACAGTTTTATGGTAATTGTTTGGACCTGAAAGATGTTGAAGGTATCTGAGCTGAGTTAGGAACTAAAGGTAATCAAAGCAAACTTAGCAGGCTATAATAAAGTCTTTATAAATATGAAAACTAAACATGTTTGGAAAAAAACCTAAAATTTGACATTATATCTTCCAGTTTGTAATACATTTATTTTGATGTGAACACATCAAACTCAGAGATGTTGGTAAGATTTGATGGAGATTTTGGTGATATACCATTGGGTATATAGGCATAATTCAAAATTGCATTATTTTAACTTGAGATCAACACAGAGAAAATCCCTAGACCTGTAGACTACTTCAACATCTACATAAATGCAAACAAATGCAAAGTTTCAGGTACTAGTTTTTAATTGATGTCATGGTTCATACAAAAGTAATCTATGAATAACCAAAGAAAGTGTGGAGATTTTCAACAATTTCAGAGCTGAAGTCTAACCTGAATCACACTATTTTAGGAGTGCATAGGCTAGATAATGGGGAAGAAGTGCAGTGGGACGCTGGTGTTGGCCATGGATTTTGCCAGGGGACAATGGGAGGCCGGGCCATGTCCTGCCCTGTCTTACTGGACAGGGTAATGAAAAACTCACTACTCTTTTAATCTGAAGCTCAATCTGAGTCTAATTTTCATTCTTATTTTATTCATGGCCAGTTTATTCCCATATTTTTTGTATTTGTTCCTTAGTCTAAAGAGTCTTTTACTAGGTCTGCTCTTTTGATTTATTTATGGCTCTTTCTTCAATTTTTGCTTTACTAGGTAAACCAAAACAAAACATTTTTAGTGTCCTCATTGTAAGTAATAGGAAGGACCAGAGGGCTGAAAACACTCCTCCTACTCCATGCTCAGTTTTGATTTATCTTTTAAATAGAGGAGTATTCAAAACTGTGAAAGTATTACAGGTGAGATCTTATCAGGACCTTTTAGCACTACCATTAGATAATGATAGTACAAAAAGCAGTCTGTTCATTAATGAAAGCCATTTCAAAAATGTATATAAAGATTTAATCTATAAAACATATACCTAAAATTTATTAAACCCTGCATCCTTTTACCTTTCAAAAAATAAAAATCCATTATATTTATTCCCTTCTCTCTTGCCAAATTCCACATATTTTATTTTGCAGAAGTACTTTGGACATCAGTGAGAATGTCATTTGGGCATGGGTTTTAATCCCCAAGTGAAAAACTGAAAATGTTCATGGGTTGATAAGGTATACTGGATAATGAAGTTAACTAAGTAAGCAAGAAACTATGCTCATTTACACAGTGTTAAACTTAGCAATAGAGCTTAGAAAAATGGCTATTTATGCGATTCATTAGCTGCTCTATGTAAGAACCTGTTCATGTCTGTTAAGCTTTTCTTTCTGTTTTATATAAAAATGTAATAAAATATCATACTCCTTCTGTTCAACAGGACAGTAGAAATTAAATCCATCCATACTCTAGGTTCTGTACTTGAAACTCTGGATGTCACCAGGACATCTGATTATGAATGTCCAATTGTCATCTGATGAAATCCCTACACAAGCCAGTATACACAGGCAGCCTCAAATGAGAAAATTTGGCAATATGTGACCTCTAATAACCTTTTGCTTATTCTCAGAGTGTAATGAGATAATTCTCCTTAAAAGACATTTATTTCTGTCTGAGATCTGGTTTAAAACTCTCAGCTACATCTGTGTCCTATGATCTCCCATTCACTTTGAACTAGAGAATGACAAGCAGCTGGGTAATACACTGGCTCCTACAAATACTGCATGATGAGAGAATATATTAACATGCTACTTAATTAAATCACATCCTGGGAATAACCCATTGTGTTATCACGCAGTCAAACGCATTTGTTGTTTTGCACTTCGACATCAGCTAGAAGAGACTATAGAAGAGTGAACAGCCATTATGAGTCAGAAGGCAGGAAGAGACCAGAAATAGACTAGAAAATGTAAAAAGTGAAAGCTTTAACTCTTTCACCAAAACCAAACTATTTATCAGCTACAAAACTGTATCGTGTCTGCATAGGAGAGACAAGGAAAAAGCACACTGTTAGTCGTGAGATCAATACAAGCACTAGCTCTGTGCAGTGTTGTAGAGGTGGAGTCCTGCTCCCAATCTTGTAGCTGGTGAGGGAGGAAGAACTTCTAAATGGGACAACCCACTCCAGAACTCGCACACACACACACACACACACACACACACACAACATAAGAACACTCATATATATTTGGGTGGGTTAAATTTTTTGCTTGATTATTTTGATGTAATTGCTGTTGGCTACTGCTGCTCCTGGCAGCTGTCTTTGTATCCTGAATCCTGTCTCTCTAGTCTGTGGGCTCCAGCTCATACACTATTAAGTGATGAACTATAAGGTACACTTTAATCCTCCACTGGTCTTGAAATACAATTGTTAATTGTATGGGCTTTTTTATTACTGTGTGCCTGTAATAATGGCAAAGCTCTGCTGCAGCCATCTACATGGCATTTTTGATAGCAGGGACTGATGTTGCACAACACAAGTAGAGAAAGACTTTTGAGTGTTACACTGTTGGAGTCAGGGGACCCAAACTAACCATTGCTTGAATACTCCACCTGGAGGAGACCCTGGAGTGAGCTGTCTGCTTGTCTACAAAGGAGACATTTGGCTGCTCCAGAACAGACTAAGAGTGAATCAGCGCACACATGGACCTTCTGGGAGCAAAATGGGAAGTGAGCCAAGTTAAGAGAGCATCCTGCACTAAAGCTGGCTGTACAGTCTCACCTTTTGTCTCCTCAAGAGAAGGGAAGATGGCTAATTTCTTTAGATCAAAGGCTGTGTATTAGATCAAAGCAATTTTGTAGGCAAACGATGTATGGCACAGATACTGAAGATGCTTATCATCTTATGGCCTACTCTCAACAGTACTTGGATTCCTTCCTTTCCTTGTTTTATGTGATAAAATTTGTAATGATGGTCCCATTCTTTTTGCTTTGCTAGAAGGAAGTGCTATCTAACATAGCCTTAAAGAATGATAATAGGAAAAAAAGGAATAGGCGATCTTATCTAGTACTTTTCTCACTTTGCCTTGTAACACTTACAAACAGTAAAAGAGCAATAAAAAGTGTCTGAGAAAGTGTTTATAACCAATTTAAATGTCTGTGTTCTGTTTTGGGTGCAACGGCTTGGAACTTGTGGAATTAAACAATTCAGGACTTGTGGAATGTTTTGTTAATTAGCCAACATTAATATACTTCCTCTGATTTTACAGTGAAAAGGCACAGCTAAGTAAAAAAAAAAACCCTAGAGGTAGAAAAACCTTCAGTGCTAACACTACATGTTTTCACTAAGATGCTATCTTAAAACTCTGAAAAATTAATCAGAAGGACAATAGCACCTTGGAGATAAAATACATTTTAGATCAATCAGTTTGAATTAAAACCACAAAGCAAGATATACTTATTTGTTCTTTAAGGATTTTCTACAAAATGAAATTTATGAATTATGAGTTTTGATTGCCACAGGGCAAAGGGGGAGTTGCCCCCATGTGCAAAATGCCAACGCCTTCTGTGCTCAGGGCACACATCCAGTGCAGGACTTGAGTAACCTTGATGGTCTATAGGAATGTGCAGTTTGTAAGATTCATCCCAAATGTGGCACATTTACTGTGCATCAGCAGACTGATTGTACAACACAGATGCAGAGACTGGATACATCTGGTAAATATCACGCTTCCAATGCCTGAGCTGTTAAATTCAAAATACACAGGATAAAACCATCTTACTGCACACCCAGGTTTGAGTCAATCTGCACATGTGCAGTACCTATTTGTACAATCTGTCAAATATCAAGAAATTCTCAGCTGACAAAAGGCCTACATCTTCTGTTTATGCTCAGAGTTTCTAGGGAAACCTGGCACAAAATAGTCTCATGGAGAAGACTCTGGCTCCATACTGCTGCTGCATGAAGAACTGTAGGTGCAGATTCTGAACAGGACCTCTCCACACCACTGTGGGGACAGATGGCTGCAGTTCTGTCCCCCTTTCTTATGGCTGAGGCCATATGGACAATTTTCAAGACACTTAAATTGAAAAACATAACTTTAAGGAGCAACTAAATAATTCAAGAACACCTTCTTAAGTCACAGACTAAGTTGCTTTAGTCATCCATTAAACGTGAAACTTTGAGCTGTCAAGTCATTGCTTGCCAAACTTCCAACTTGCTTTACTTCTGTATGAGAGGGGAAGATGCATGTTCAAGGGACATTCTGCACAAGATTGAAGAAATCCACTCACAGTGGGTCCCAAGTGATAAAGGATTGATCTGAAACACTCTGAAATAGCTTCAAAAGTTTTGGCTCTTGTAGTTACTTTTGTGCCCCTAGATGATTATTGAACCCCAATATCCCAAATAAAGAAGTAAGTTCTAAACATACTAAATAAGATGTAAAAATTAGAAACGTTACAAAAGAGGTAAACCAACATCTGAGACAGCTGCATTACAGTAAGCAGCTGAAGAAATATTTCTGATAGTAGAGAGATCTTTTGTTTAGTAAACAAAAGCATAGCAATGTCCAATGACTGGAAGCTGTAGCTGAACAAATTCAAACTAGCAATTAGGTTGTGCGATTAACCATTGGAATAATTTGTGCAGAGATCTGGTATATCCCTTATCATTGGCAGTCCTTAAATCAGGATTGGCTGTCTTTCTAAAATATGCTTCATTCAATCAGCAGCTCGGGCTTGATGCAGGGGTCTTATACAACAAGTTAAACTAGAAATGTATCTTGATCTGGATTTAATTTCTCTGAATATGTCCAATATTTCTGCTCAGACAAAAACCTCTGGCAGAAAAGTAGTAGCATCCTAAACCACTAGTAGTTGCTCTGGGAACAAGGATTGGAGACCTTTAGGATATTTTATGACTTTTTTTTTCCCCTTTAAGGCTTTTTTTTGCAATATTTTTGAAGCTTGGTTTTGTTCCAGAAACCAACAGTGTTTCTGGTTTGTTCCCCCAACTCTCAAAAACCCTTGTGTGTGCAGAAACACCAGCTACAAAGCCATACCTTTCTCTTATGCGATTTGTATAAATTAAAGAAAGATGTGGGCTAACTGGAAGGAGTCCAGGTGAGAGTCAGTGAGAGTAATCACAAATCTAGAAAACATGGCCTTGTTCAGCCAAGAAAAGAGACATCAACTGCTGCGTTCCGTGGGTTTCTGGGCTTATATGAATCCAATCCGGCCAGCACAAATCCAAGCCCAGCACGGAACCAGCATAGACGAAGGACAAAAGACAAGGAGCGCTCTTCCTCCACGTGGGTGTAGGTATCTGTTTATTAGCTTGAGACAGGACGTGAGGTGATGCAGCCACCCAGGTGAAGCAAGAGACCCCAGACCGCCTGCTATGGGGTTTTGTCCAGGGGAGAGGGGGCGGGGAAAGAGGACCGTGGCCAATGGGGAGGGACCACCCATGGGACAGCCCACCGAACCAGGTATGGGAGGGGACAGCTAGATGCAATACAACAATCAACCTTTCAAATACATAAAAGGCTGTTGAAAAGAGCCTATCTTTCATGGACAGGATAAATAAAATAATCACAGGAAGAGGGATTGACTTTTGCTCTGAGGGAAAGCTTCCTCCAGGTACAGTAACCGATTGCCTGGGAAGTCGTGGAGTCTCCATTTGGAGATCCTGAAGATCTTCATCTAACAGATTAGGCTAATTTACTTTGGGATTAAGGTCTTTTCCAGTGTGAATTTCTGGGGTTGTATGAAATATGTCTAACTGCATTGTGCATCTGCAATATCCCTGGCTATCTAAAATTAAAAAATCCCTCTATAGTAACCATACAGTATTGTGGCAGTGATACATGTGACTGGAAAGTCACTGTACATAAATTAGTTCTGCACAACCAAAAATCCAGCAACATAAGTATTTTAAAATAAAGATCTAATTACAAATCAATTCACTGTCTTCCATTAATGAATATATTCTGTCTAGGGGATGTGAAAGTCATACAGTTTGTTTTCCTCATCAATAAAAGTACGGGTAGATTACTCAAACAGAAGGATCACCATGCGGGTTGTAAGGCTGATGGTTATTTTAGCAGAGTCACAGAAGTGGGAAGGCAGGCCTAGTGGTGGTCTTGTCCAGCCCCACAGTGCAGAGCAGGGTCAGTGGGAGCAGAGAGATCACGGATATGTCCAGCTGGGTTTTGAACATCTCCAAGGTTCTTCAAAATATCCTTGACATTCCAGGAGCTTTTATTTCTGTCCTATCAACCAGTCACAGCAGAAAAAGTCTGTTATGTTGAAATGGAATTTATTTTATTGCCATTTCTGTCCCCTGACTTTTTCTGGTCTGTGGCACAAGTGAGAACAGCCTACTGCCATCTGCTTTAATCTCTTTGTCAGGAAGTTACATACACTGGTAATATTCATACCAAACAAATATTCATATGAGAAACCCAATCATCTCATCATCTCAAACGCACGCAGGATGAGCGCCGCAAGGTGACAGTCATCCTTTATGTAAAGCACAGCGACTGTGGGGTGGGATCAGACCATAAATGCAACTTCTGTGATATCATTTCTTTAATAAGTGTTGGTATCAGATTCTCCAGTGTAGGAGGGAGGGGAAACACATTTTTTTACTAAGCTGCACAGACAAGAGGGGTCTTCTCTCTTTCTTGATGGCTGGCTGCAGGAGCTCTGTGCCATAGAGGGGGGAATGTGCTGCCCAGGCTTGTGAGGTGTCCTGTGATGAGTGCAAGGGCTAATGGGAGAGAACTACCTTCATTTAGACCCCAAACTAGTCCACATTTCTTATTTCTCCAGATATCTCTCTAAAGATTTTAACAGTATCAGCTGCTGGAGAAAATGTCTGCATGTGAAGTTATATATATACACGTATATTTTTGCTTATGATTAGAAGCATCTCTGCCTTTGTAAAATAACTGAATTCTTTGTTTCACTTTTTCCTGTGACAGGAAATTTGACATTTCTCCATATGCCAGAAGTATTTTGAATGTTAATATAGTTGTGTAGAAATTTAAGCTCTTGGTTTAGAGTTTTTCTCCCTTTTGTTCTGGTCTTTGGGGAAGAGCTACTTCTTTTTTGCTCATATAAAATTCTCTATGGATCAAAAAATTACTTGGTTTTGAAACTATATGAGTCTATCTGCCATAGAAATGAGCCTCAGATATTTGGAATTATGCAGAAACAATATGCCCATACTTCTCCCTGTGTTAGGTCCCAGGTTTTTATGCTGGGATGGATGTTCCCTCACAGTGCTTACTAACACTCCAATTACCTACTGATAAATGTGCTGTTCTGGTGGTAAAAGCACAGCACCTCTCTCCTTCCCTCTCTTTCCTAGTCCATGAATAAAGTATGGTTGTTTCAACTTACTCTCAAAGGGTTTTTTCCCACCTTTTTCATGAAACTTTATGGCATTTTTATTGAATCTATTCTTGAATTCTTATTGAATCTATCCCCTCAATTCCTACTCACAGTATTGCACAGTATTGAAACGTGGAACAGCTGCTATTTTTATTTACTACAGAATAAACTTTCCATCCTATTATACTGAAGAGCTGTATGTAATTTGTTATTTGCACTTGGAAACCCCTCTGTGAAGTTTACTAAATAACACCGTCATTTCACAGCTTGGAAAATATAACCCTATAAAGGTGGAGCAGCTTTCCTGAGATGGTGCTGAGGAGCAATGGCCCCAGAGCCCTGTGTGAGCTGCCCTTCATGTGTTCCCTGGTGGGCAGCTGAGCCTGTCCTGTGGGACCCGGCACAGGCCGGCTCTCTGCTCACGGCGTGCACGATGGGCCACTCTGAACAATCATGGCAGTAAATTTTCCAGACTTTCAGGTTACTTAGTTTTACTGGCCTTATTCACATTTGTCTCATAATCACAATAACAGGACAGGTGCACTGCTTTTCTCGGCAGCGATCCTGGTCCCCGACGGAGCCAACTCCCGGCCTTTGACCTCCAAGTTTATCCTCTCAGGAAACCGGTTTACTGCCTTGCAAAACAGCACACCCCTACGATTAGCACTTAATTACAGTGAAGCCAGTAGCAGCTCTGCTAAAGTTAAGTTGACTTTTTGTACATGGACCTTATTTTTGCATGAGTTAAAGTTTCTGGCAATCAGGTTGCCTCATGTTGAGAGCCTATAGACAAATGCGTTTTATTGCCTGTTATATGCATCTGTGTATGTAGCTACACAGAAATCAGGGCAGCAATTCACTTTTTCTTTCTCCTTCCAGCATTTCAAAAAATATACAAGGCACCTCAACTCATAATCCTACCCAGGCATCACTCAGTGTGTGCTTTAATCTGAGAGTCAATTACCATGACTTTACAAACTTAATGCAAACTCACAGGAAAGCTACCAAGATGGGACCTTAAAGTAAATTAAATCTGAATAGTCTTAGTCTGACCTTTGAATCAGATACCCTTTGCTCAGTCCAGGACCTCAGTCAAGATATAAACATCCCCAAGTTAAAAAAAAAAAAAAAAAAAAAAAAACAACAAAAACCTGCTAGAAATTCTGAAAGTAGGACTCCTAGCAATATTTAAGGTGTTTTTGGAAATGTCTAACAGAAGTCATATAGAAAATGGGCATTTTCAAATCCATTTTCCCAAAGCATCAACTCTAGTTTCTGTTCTTTTGAAAGAACTTTGCTACATTATGAATTAACATCTGACAAAATATCTCAGGGGTAGCAATAAAATAATGATACTTTAGCCTCCGGTTTGTATTATATTACCAAAAATAATGAAAAAAATTGTTGCCCCAGAGAGACTTGGAAGATATTCAGATACAGTAGAGCTGGGTGTGACATGAGAAGATAGATAGATTACACAGATAGGACTGAACCAGTTAAGAAACTTTTGGGTATTCAGCTATCCAGTGTAATATTCACTCTGCTGAGTGAAGGCTCTACAACTCATTATGAGTTCATATCATAAGACTCATTCCACAGCATGATAACTTCTTAAAAGTTATTCCATTCTGTGGTAATTTTTAAGGAGAGATACTCAGTTGTTTAAGTGTTTCTGAAGTGAACAGATAACGTATCTGCATGTTTAGCAGATGCATATCTTTCCCCAGAATGAAAGAATCTTGAATGCAGAGTTACATCCCTTATAATCACTGTTCTTCTGTTGAAGAGCAACAGTATTTTTTAATCGTTGTTCCAGATTTCAGATACAGCCCATTCTGCCATCACTACAAGGTGAGTCAAGCTGTCTAATGGTTCTGTTATTTTCATACTACCCAGGCATGTACTGAGAGTCTGGTAGTTCAGTATCAATTCATCTCTTGGCTGAGACATCAAACTAAGATTCTGACCACTTATTGTAATTAAAAATCCCCATAAGCTTTTCACAAAGCATAGGTGCTCACCACAGTGTCCTGACAAAATTCCAGCTTTGCATAATTATATTCTATTCGTATATAATATAATTATATGAAATAATTATATTCTGCCTGAAATCCCCATGAAGTTTCAACTCGATGTAGGAGCCTTCTTGTTTCCAGTCTCAAGCTGTTGTGCAATGCTGCTGTCTGCTCAGAAATGTGAATCACAGACACTTGATGGTGTTTCCTGTTTGTTTGTATTTTATTTCAATGCACTAATTTTTGAAATTTTTAAAACATTGCAAAAGGGCTTAGTCAGTCTTCTTCAAAAGTTCATATGTTGTTTGCTAAAGACCAAGAAAACTAGCCATGTTTTGAGAAAACTGCAAAATAGTTTTGAAATCTTTGCATGCAGATTTTTTATGCCTTTCACCAACTGTGTTGTATTTGCATGGTAAGGTTTTTCATGGTAAAGGCTACAGGGTTTCTTCTGTAAGACACTGCCAGAAGCTTCCCCCACATTCAACAGTCAGCTGGCTCCAAGACAGACCTGACTCTGGCCTAGGTCAAACCATTCAGAGACAGTGCTAGTGCCTCTGGAATAATGTATTTAAAAAGGAGCAAAAACATTGTGCAATAACAGCCAAAGAGGGAAGAGTGAGAACATCTGAGAGAAACAGCCCTGCAGACACCAAGGTCAATGAGGAAGGAGGGGAAGGAGGTGCCTCAGGCACCAGAGGAGAGATTGCCCTGCAGCCCACAGGGAAGACCATGGTGAGGCGGCTGTGCCCCTGGAGGACCCACACTGGAGCAGGTGGGATGCCCAGAGGAGGCTGTGATCCCGTGGGAAGCCTGCACTGGAACAGGCTCTGTCAGGGCTTATGGCCCCATGGAGTGAAGAGCTCACACTGGAGCAGGTCTGCTGGCAGGACTTGTGACCCTGTTGGGGACCATGCTGGAGCCACCAGTGCTGCTGCAGTTTGTGAGGAACTGCAGCCCATGGGCAGGACTCACACTGGAGAACTTCATGGAGAGCTGAGTCCCATGGGATCCATACCAGAGCAGGGGAGGAGTGTGAGGAGTCCTCCCCCTGAACAGGAAGGAAAAGTAGAAATGTGTGATGAATTGACCACAGCACACTTCTCCTGATTGCCTGTGTTTCTGTGGGGACAGATGTAGAGAAAATTGGGGGTGAAGTCAAGCCCAGGAAAAAGGGAAGCAAGAGAAGAGGGGAAGTGTTTTTAAGATTTGGGTTTTATTTCTCATTACCCTATTCTGATTTGATTGGCAATTAATTAAGCCAATTTCCTCAAGTCAAATATCTTTTGCCTGTGTTGGTAACTGGTGAATTATCTCTCTCTGCCCTTGTCTTGATCCGTGAGCCTTTTGTTATATTTTATCTCCCCTACCCAGCTAAGAGGAAGATAGAGCAGCTTTGGACCTGCTGTCCAGACAGGGCCAAAACGCCACGCCAACTTTATCTTTTCCTCAGAGACAGAGTAACTTTATATCTGTTGTTATATCAGCATGAACAGATTTTGACAATAGTTTTAGGAATGATCCCTCAGGACTTTTATAAATGCTATGGCAATCCGCAATTTTATTTTCTCTGCCAATTCAGTGCACAGCAGAAAATAAGCTACACTAATTTAATTTCACCTTTCTCCACACTGTAGTTCCATTAGGCATTGTTTCATATCATTAATGCAAATACATGAAGGTCCACTTAAAATGGCAAGTGACTCAAGTGAAATATTGCCATGTCATTTCTGGAAATGGCAATACAATTTCAGGAAGAGACAGAGCAATACGTGAGAGTCAAATTGGATTGAAGAAAGAAGAACTTTGTGGGGCTTTACTGTGCTGCCACTCTGGCATCACAAGAGAAACAAAAACAGAACAAGCTGAGAAGGGAGAGAGGAAAGAACTTAAAGCTAAAAGCAAAACAAAATGGGACAACGCAAAACCAAGTAGATGAGTTCACAAGACAAAAATTCAAGAAAGTATTATTCGAAGTTATGTTAATCTTCAAACTACAGGGAAAAATATGAACAAAGCCTACTTGAGAGATTAACATTTTTGTTGCACATGTTAATATAGTTCTTATCACCAACCTCTTTTTTCTCATAGTGCTCTCAGTCATATCCATCATTACTGCACAACACTGTCCCCAGTATTAGCTCTTTGCAAAATCCTTGAAAAGATGCCATTTAAATGAGGACAGGGAGCTCATGGCAGTGGAAATCTTACTGGCACAGGCTAGACCAGGAGGCACCAGTGCAGGTGTTGTCATGTCCATGTCTATTAGCAGGAGAGGTCTCTGGAGCAAACTGTTCCTTCATTCCAACAGAAAGTACAAGTGAGGACACACCTTTCTGCCACACAGATAACCCAAATGCAAAATTCAATACAAATGTGAGATAAATGATTTAACATCAAACATATTTTTGTCCCGTGTTTCATGCTCTTGTACAACTTCTAGTCAGTTAGGAAAGTAGAAATGTGTATGAACTACCAGCTAGATAGCTTTTACTTTGTTTTATGCCTGGCTCTAATTCACATTCAGACATTGGATCTCTTTTTGTATCCCCTAGCCCTGTTATTGTCTGTTTATTTCTACTTATTTGGTCAAACAGTACAATAAGGGCTGGGACAATTGTGTCTTTCAAAAAATCTGCATCTTCCTCTAATTAGGGCATATAATTTCTACTTCCATTTGTGAAACCCTGGGAAGAGGAAAAGGATTGGTGGATTATTTTTAAGAAGTGTTACACACATACTTAATAAAAACTAACAACACAGTACTAAAAGATTCAAATTTCTTATGTAAGGTTCTGTGCTTTCCATGAAAATTTCTAGTGGTCTGAAGTACAAGACAAATTGAAATCTATGTGCACAACATGTGAAATAGGCTGTTACACTCTGCTCTATCCATATTTGTTTCCTGAATTTATGTTTTGGGTTTTTTTCCCCATTTTATTTTATTACTCTAGGCCTGATACAACTGCCTCGTAGAGTTTTGATTTTTGTGTTGCTGCTGATATATTTTCTCTCCTTTATTTAATTGACATAACTCCACTTGTGGCTTTCAGCCAGCAATGTTAGATTTTTCCTAAAATCCCAGCAGCTTTCTCCCTCAAGTACTGATATATTTGTGCATTCTATGTCATCTTTAATAGCCCCACATCTTAGCCCTACAGCTTAGACATCATCTGCCAGTTACGTGTCAAATTTGCAACAGCCTAACTAAAACACAGCATTTTGGTGCTACATAAATGACATTTCCAAAGGAATATAAAGGGAGATAAATAAATCAATCTTGTGCAAGTGCCATGATGAACAAAAATTCAAAATAAGTTCATGGTTACCGTGCTTTAAACAACATTAAAAATCATAAAACAACTGCACTTTTCTGCTTATTTTTCTGTATTGAATATCTCAGAAAGATTTAGTACATCTAATTACAGATAAAGTCTCTGTAACTTTTACTAAAAGAAAGAGAAATTAGTTTAATCAGCTTCAAAATACAGATAAACAATCCTATCATTGAATTATTCCATTTGATTTATCAGACTCTGAATTCTGAAGATTCCTATGAACATACATTTTTAATATTTGCTGCCTATTTTTTATACTGTAATTCATAAATTAAAAAAAATATTATGTATTTCATATTAAAGAGTTCCAATTTTCCAATAGGAAGCCAGTGTTCAAGATGTTTTGTTGTCAAATATTTAACTTTTCACAGACACAAGATTAAGGTTATTTTGAAATAGAAAGCTGGCAATGATGATAGAAGAAAGAAATTTTTTTTAACTTGTCAGAATAATAGCTTATTTTCTAAGAGCAGTAGTACTCTCTTTTTTTTTTTTCTTCCAGCTATGGTGTTAAAGAGCAGACATCCGGCAAATACAGGCTGACCACCTAAATATACCCCTTTATCTAGACTCACTTGTGCAAAAATTAAATCATGTGTGGAAAGAAATATCCTATTTAAGTTATTGGAAGTACAGAAATGATATATTTCCTTTAGGGATGTACACAGGTGCAGCACTACTGTGTTGGCTACTACTTGTTATGAAAAGTAAATTTTGAACTTTTGCATGTAAGTATTTGCATACAAGAGCTTAAATTTATTCATACAGTCAAGAAGTAGAAAAATGTTATATTGCCTTGGTATCTAAAAAACCTGAGCAACAGCACCAATCTTAGTACTCATGTCAAACTGGTCACACAGTCCACAAGCAAACCTTTTCTCATTAAAGGTTTCATAGAAGTTATCAAGCAAATGCTTTTGAAAAATGATTAAATTCAAGAATATCAAAACCAATTCCTGGACAACTAACAAACAAAGGAAAGTCTAAATTTGTTCAAATAAATTATTCACTGTGAATTATCTGATCAGGTCTAGTGCTAAAACAGAAGTATTTCTCAGCACATATGTGGCTGATAATAGAACCCCCTAAAGCAGATGGAAATGTTTCTGTATCTGTGCAGAATTTACAAAACAGAATAGATGAGCATAGCAAGGAAGATCCTTCATTTCCTTAGTACCAACTTCCACATTGTATATAAGAAGAAAGAGGTGCTGTGGAAGCAGAATAAGTCATGATATCATAGAATGGTAGAGTATTTTGAGTTTGAAAATATTCTTAAGATGATCGAGTCCAACAGTTTTCCCAAGACTGCGAAATTCACCACTAAACAATGTCCTCAAGCCCCACACCTACTGGTCTTTTCAATACTCAGGGATGGTGAACCAACTACTTCTGTGGGCAGCCTGTTCCAAAGCTTGACCACCCTTTTTGTGAAGCAGTTTTTCCTGATATCCATATCAATAAACTTCAGACAAAGTGATTTGGTTTGTTGTCATTCAAAGAGAAGTTCCTGTTCTCAAAAGGCTAATATTTAGAGTGAAGTTAAAGTAAGCAAATTTTATTTGATGAGAGAAGGATAAATTTGAGTGAAACCAGTTTGATTTAGTTCAGTATGACACATCACGAAAGTCAATATAAATACTCTTTTGAATGTGTAACTATTGAGTGATAAATAATTTTGATGCCTTAGGTTTTAGCTTTCATATTTTTCAGATTCTGTACTGCTTTAGTGTGTAGTTCTGAACTTCATATTAAGGGTGGTAAGCTCTCTTCCCATAGTAGCTAGAAAATTCCTTTTCTAGCTGAGGACCAAGGACAAATGATCCAAATTTCAGGCCCAAGAGCATAAACAACATGGACTGAAGAGAGAAAAACAAGAAGGATGGGACTTCATAAGCTAAAGGTATAATTGTACAATTAACTCCAATATTCTAATGGACCAGAACTTATAAAGGTGAGACACCTCATGACCGGTCATCCATTTTTTTGTGACCATTTTGGGCTCATCTGGGGTGCAGCCCTGGCTGGGCTCTTGTGCTGCCCAAGGTGTATCCATTGAGGCCTTTTACTAAATACCTACTTTATTCTTTAACTCCATTTAGCCTCTGTTCTAGGTCAGCCTTGGCAAGGTATCAGTTCAAGAAGGACCATCAATGGCATAAATTTTGCAAGTTAACCTCCCTTTTTGAACCCATGTGTGCATTACCTTTCACTTAATGAAGATTCATATTGGTAGGAGACAGTAAAGAACATGCACTGTAGCTGTGATAAATAGGACTTAAATAAATCTGAGCAGTTAGTTAGACCTAAGATAGTGTCTCTGAAAACTCCTTTTACATATCCCAGGAAGCATCTTAGATCCCTAACTGCTTTACTTTTTGCGTTTCTTAAGCAGTGAGACTTAAGGGCACTCCAAATTCCTTGCCTTGAGAGAACAGAACATCTCAGTACTTAATTCCTGTTAAAATCAAACCAAAATCCAAAATCAGGCATTTCTCAATTCCCCCCATCCTGCCACAGTTCTCTAGGGCTTAAATCTGAAGATGTTATCAAAGCATACCTAACGACACACCAGTTGTAGTAGACTGCATAAAAAGCAATTGCTGCTATTCTTTATATAGGATTCTTTGATTGGGAAGTGTGAGACCTGAGGGAGAAATAGTCTTGCTCCCTACTGATATTTTTAATTAGGTGACCTGGATTCAGCTAAAGGAGTGTTCAGCATCCATTTCTTCCTTCTTCCTGAAGATGAGAAGAATTTATTCATAATAATGGGAGGTAAGACACTCTTCCTAGAAGTAGCTGCATGATGAACAAAAATTCATGCATGTGTGTACAATAATTTAGAAGTCATTAGATGGAAAGAGGGAGCTGTCAGTTATGCCACATAGTACAGCCTAGTGACTGAAGTTCTTCCTACAAGAAAGAAAGCCTGTTTTTCTTGTGAGTGCCAGGGTCCTCCTTGGATTTTATCTTGTGACTCTTTCTTCCCTGACTTTTGTAATTAAAACAAAAAAAATGTGCTCACTTTTCTTTATCCCCTCTCAACACATCGTGTCTAAAATTTTTATTTTGTTGACTTTTTAAGATTATGACACAATTCAAACATATTTCGGGTGAATTCTTTTTGAACGAAATCTGCCTAATTCCTTTGTGAGAATGGATGGGAGCCCCTTTCATAGGATAAAAAATCCCATTCTGCCTTATAGATCCACACTGAACAGAGTGTGGATCATCTGGTTGGATTATTCAGGGCATGCAATGTTTTCTACATTCTTCAGCCATCCTTCTTTTCTCACTTCATAGGCTGGACATGTAAGTACTCTCTGTGGAAGTGGGGGACTTGAGTTTTCTTGACTTTAGGCTGAGGAAGAACTAACATGGTTGTCTGCCAAGTATCTGGGCACTTTTACAACCCATGGCATCAATGAGAATAGAACCAGCAGCATTTCAAAGGGAAAGCAAAGGACCATGGCTTATGGACTCCTGGTGAACAGCAGCATGTAGGAGGGGCTGATTCCTCATCTTTACTGTTCCATAAGTGGCTAGCATAGCCACCAAACACCTCAGCCTGCTGACTTCAGGTGTTTCCCTACAGATGGCTGCAGGGAAATCTGCCACTCTGGAGGGCTTAACTCTAACCCAAACATCAGTATTCAGAACAAGGAAGACAATTCTTCTTACCTAAGGTAGGTGCCAGCTTATAAAAATACAAAATCAAGTCTTGTTTTTCCCTCTACAAAATCACAACCTTTTGGCTTGAAAAAGAATGGTAAGCTACATCTCTAGGCAAGACTCACTTCAGAGATGCTCTTGGCTGAAAGTCAGGTTCAGAATATACCTTTGAGTGGAATATATACATGTTCTCAACTCTATCCAATAATATTCCAGCCAATTTAACCTTTTGTGCCTTGAAAAAGTAGTCCATTGTACAGCACAAAGAATTTAAATATAAAACTGTGCATGACATCATGACTGAAAATGTTGCATACAAGCCATGCCTGCTTACAGCATTGACAATTTGGGTAGATAGTGCTGGAGTCTTGTCATACTGTGGGCCTTAGGGTATAAAGGCTGTTTTTCCACTATAATCTTTATGTTTAAAGAAGAGTCATGTTGTTAGGTTGTTTTGTTTTTTTTTTAAAATACATTGAATTTTTTTTTAATTTTGAACAAGCAACTCCCTACCCTGTGACTTCTTAAGTTTAGTCTCATCTGTCCCTCCCTCCATTTTCTTTATTCTGTAAGAAATCAGGGGAAAAAAATAATATTTCAGAGTTTTGTTAATAAGACCAGCTGTAGACCGTGGACATGTCATTACACATCTATGGACTTAAGAAAGTATGATAAGTAATCAGATCCTCACCTCTTTTTTTTTTCCTGATACCTATACTGAAGTTTACAGATCTTTTAACTTTATTTCACCTCAAATTATCATTTTAGCTAGCAGTGACCAGGCAGGGCTGCTGTGCCAAAAGCCCTTTATAAAAAACCCCTTCTCATATTTCCGCCTTTCCTTGTTTGCTTCAGTTTGGGAAAGCAATAATAGTAATGGGCTGGTCAGCTCTGAACCTCTCACATGAGAGGTGAGGCAGCAACACCAGCAGATCCTCTTCCCAGAGATAGCTGGGACAAGCTTGTTGCTATTTCAACAAACAGTGGTGATCTTCTGGTGGGAAGAGTTGATTTTCAAAGATCAGGTCTCCACCTCCTTCAGGGGTTTATCTTGTAGGCCACCCTGGGAACACAGAACATTAAGGTTTCCTCTAATCATGTGCAGCCTAGACAGTCTTTGTTGCAGGGATAGTATCTTGGTTTGTTTCCTTTTAAACAAAAACTAGACCTACTCCTGCAGGAGGCCAGCTGTACTCTAGGAAGTTTTCCTAGCTACTTATTTAAATCCCTTCTTCTCTTCTGATTTTTTGGCACCATAAATCTTGTGTGAATTTTCACACTGAGGAACAGATTCAATGGAAGCTCAGTGGAAGAGATTGTTCCTTCCCAAGACCAGAGCACTGAATATTCTCCCAAAAAGCTGAAGTTTTTGATCTGAACTTCCCCCAAGCAGAAGTAAGCACTGTATCGACTCTCCCCTCAAAGTCATGGGGGACTGATCTAACCACCAGACCCTAAGCCATGAAAAAGAAATATTTATCTTCTTTAATTTGATGTAGTGGGAAGAAGTGGAAGGCTGTATTATATGAACTGTTTTCTAGAATTATTGCAGAAACAGAACACTCAGCTCCAGTATCATTAGTTAGTTTCCACTGGACTATGAAATTGTAGCAATTACATTAATTAATGTGGGATAAAAGGCGACCAGACAAAAGAACTGAGAAGGCACTTGGAAATGGTTTCATTCTACTGCCAGTGTGAAAAAAACAAACAAATATAAAAAGTCCCCACTCACAGCCTCACCAGTTTGCTGGTTCTGTTCCACAGCTGAGCACAAACACAGGCCCAACAAGGAAGACCAAGTTTAGCAGCTTGTTCGTGTGAGCAATTCCACTGAAGCCATGGCTGCAGTAAAACAGGAATAGGTGTTTCTAAACTTAGCAGCTCACAGTGATTATGCCCTGATGAAACAAAGAGAAGATTCAGCACTATGTCCCAATGATCCTTGCAGGGTCCTTTCCGACTTGAGACATTCTATTCTACTTTGTGAGAATCTGGAGAGTACAGCTACTCATAGAAGACTTACAGGCTCAGGCTTGGATTAGAATTGAACCTTCTGCATAGCTTCTCACAGTGCTGTAGTCTTTACTAATACTTCTCTCCACAGCATATGCTGCTCCCTTGTACTTCCTTCTGTGGTTCAGAACAGCTGGTGACCAGTTGATGACTGCAGATAATTAACGTTTAATTGTTTCCAGTTATGTTTTCACCTGTTCTACTTAGAAATCCTTTCATTGTGTCAAATCCAATTACTTCATTTGGATCCTTTTCTAGAATGAAATAGATTGGTAAAAAATTCTTTATCAGGAGGAAATAAACTCTTTGTACAGCAGCTTTCCAGGAACATTTCAACTTGTCTTAAACAACTACTGAAATCGCACACATGTACATAAATTAGTTGAGATCAATCTGGAGAAAATTCACATATTGGTTTAATAAACTTTGCATGATAACCACAGCCTTGATCACCTGTCTTTGAAGACAAATGATGACTTTTTTTCACCACTCTTGTACAATTCTGAGAACACATATTAAAGCTGTGATAACTTCTTTTCTTTTCTTACAGAATTTGCCAGCTGAGAATCCAACACTGCAATGAGCTCACAGTGGCTAGGGACACTACTGAGATTCAGTTTATTCATAAATAAACACAGTGGAATACTGTGATGCCTCTCCAGGTAAGTCTAGCAATGAGAAATGGTTAGGGCCTGTCTGCTGATCTAGATATGCAATATGTATTCAATGAGTTCAATTATTCCTCAATTATACAGCTATAAGAATCACATCAATGATGTTTCTGTGATCTTTTCAGATCACAGAAAATTTGCATACTCTAAGCTACAAAAAGACAAACATTGCACAATGGAGCAGTGGTAGGGCTAAAATATAGTTACGGACGAAGTGAGATTTTAGATGAAAATTCTGTAATACATTCACAGCTTGTTGGATACTAAATATGGAAATTGGTTCAAGTCCTAATTTTGAACAATACAAGAAATAAGAGTTTTCTAACATTTGAACATAGCATTGGTAATTGAAGCAAAATTTAAGAGTATACATCAATGAAAGTCAAGTTGTCATTGATTCTGATAAGCTGAGCAATTCTTAACAGCATATTCTAAGGTTTGCCTGGATGTCAGAACTACATCTTTCTTTTTCTGCCTTTTTTACTGCTTGTTCTTACATTTTTTAATTGCAGGAGGACAGTATTCAGGATTTATCATAAGCCAAATTCACAAAAATCAGAGCTGACCTGGAAAGCCTTGGTTTTTTTTCTAGAGGGATAAAATAGAATTTTCCTCAGTAGTGAAAATGAGCCCTTAGACAGGGAGCATGCAAATGTTCAATAAAGGAGAAAACAAATGAGACTTTCACTTCTTATTTTAGTCAATAGAGACTTGCAGTGTCAGACTCTGTAGAAACCCATTAGATGTAATAATAATTAGAGATTAATAAGTGCACCAAAATTTTGAGAGCTGATCAGTGTAGGTAATTATTTCTCATTTCTGTGAATTCTTTGAGTTTTGGAAGGAAGTGTCTCAAAGGTGTTTTAATTCATCTTATACTTTTAAGAATGCTTTTTCTCAATCACAATATATAGTAACTGCATAAGTTACTCATTACTGTTCAAGAACCAGAATACCCAAACCTATACCAAGTAAATCACATTTAATTTTGTCCAGTCATAACACTAAGTGATTTTTCAGTAAATATGAGACTTACTGGGAATAGAAGCATCAAAGCTCATAAAAAGTAGGATGCATCCTCACTGGGCTTCAACAAGAGGCCTGCAATACTATTTTTTTACTGCTCAAATAAAAGGACACATCTGGTTTGTGCTGCTGGGACGTGTATCTGGAATGCTGCAGAGAATGCAGGAGAAGCAAAGAGGCTGTTGGGAAGTTACTGCTGATTGCCTCAGTGACTGAGAGGCAGCAGTAGCACTTTGGGGGTTTTAAGCCTACTTATTTTGTTGTCACATCAGTTCAGGCTTCTGTTGAGTCTCAGCTCTCCCTTGTGTTGTTTTGCAACTTGGTCAAACCTGACTGAATCCAAATGGCTTTGTGTAAGGATATGGGATTAGCTCAAGTATGTGTGCCATACATTCCCTAGAATTAACTTTTCCATACATGTCTTGACCCAGATGTCTCCTATTCCTATTCTAAAGGGTAGGGATCTGTCCTCACACCTTATCCACTGCTGATTATCCTTGGTGTCCACCACAAGATGTGGCTGCTGGAAAGGAGCTCTCTTGTCTTGAGGCAGCTGTCCATAATGTGCAAAGGTAAAGTCCTGTGCACAGACACACAACATTTCAGGCTGTAGAGGGCTGTCCACCTGCAGAGCACCCTGACAGGAGAGGGCCTGAAAAGCAAGGAGTTGAATGTGAGCCTAAAACTGTGGCCTTCATCTACAGATAAAATCCAAGAGTTCACTGGGCTGTATCACAGCACCGTAGCCAACAGGTTGGAGTAAGAGATTATTCCTTTCTTCTTTGCCTTTTGAGACCACACTTCAAATTTTACTTGCCTTGCACTTCTGGCCTCCCAGTACAAGACTGACAGACAAATTGAATGAAATCTGGTGGAGGGTCAGAAAGATGTTTAAGGAGACTGAGAAAATAGTATATGTGGAGCCAGAGACATTCAAGGACATGGTAAATGAAAAGCTGTGTGGGCTTAGCTTGGAAATTAAAACATTCAGGGAGCATCTAACTGTTGTTTTTCAACTTCCTAATGAATAGCTGCAGGTTGAGAATCCTTTGACAGTGCACAGCTAAGGCTGAAAAGCACAAGTTGCAGCAAAGAAATTAAAAATGGTTCCCACTGACAGCAGTGGAACACTGAAACAGAGGCCCAGAAAGGTGGGAAAATCTCAATTTTTGGAAATACTACTAAGTCAGCTGGATGCAAAAAAGAGCAAGCTTCAGTAAGTTTGATGTTTTATCTGCTTTTGAAAAGTGTGGCAACAGCGACTCTCCGGAGATCTGCATTATGTGTTGAACTTCTTGTGCCCCACAGTCAAAGAAATACTCTTCAGGATACTAGGGCTTCTTCCAGAACTCCTCAGGACACCAGGCAGTCCATCTGCATCTGATGTTTGTCATCTGCATCTGGAGTATATGAGATACAAGTTTCTGAAGTTAACACCCATGAGTAACCTGGAATAGCCTTCCTGCTTTTGGTTGTGGACCTGTATAGGAAGAGATAAACAAGGAAGGAGAGAGTCAAACCATTCCTTGGCTCACTCTGTCCTTACATTACATCTACATGGTGACCTTGCTCAAAATGTAATAGAGTTGAGGCAAGTAAGGGAGTCAGTGCCATTACACTGCTGGAGAGCTTTGGGACATCTTACAACACCGAAGGGTGGGTTGAGGTGTGTGCTCCAGAGAGGCATGTCAAAACTGGATGTGGGGATGTCACGTAGGAGAGCTGATCAGCCCGAGCTCAGTCTTGCCAAAGCACTGGGTAGACGCAATTTGCGTGAATCAGAAACGATCTAAAGCCTGTCGCAGGAAAGCAGTTGGATTAATTCACTGTGCTCAGAAAGCACAAGCTTCAACTGAGCCACTGCTACAAAAAACAAGGCAAAACCAGCCAGAGTCAGTGCTCTGCACACCACCATTGTTTATTAGCTAATGTACAGATGTACATGCTTGCAGAGCTTTAGTCCTGCAGGTAATAATCTGCCAGCAGCTAAAGTATGGAGAGATGCTTGCAGTCTTTTGTTGATGGAAGTAACAGTCTTTGAGCAGCAGGCACTGCTGGTACTGCACTGGATTTTGGTACCTATATGTTGCAGAAGCAGCAGGTTGGTAGCACTGCCTAATCTTGGACAAAATGTAATCTCAGTTAAGCAGATGTTGCTAGGTTCTTATCTCTTGGGGGCTGTACCAGCAACCATCTCCAGAAACACAGAGCTACAGTGCACAGAGGATTTGCCATTCCTTGGGATTCCCAGTGGTGACTTGGCATCCTCTTCAGTCAGGCAGGAGGCCTGAGAGACATGGTATGGAAAGCTTCTGGGATAAGGTGTGTAATTTAGGGTACATTTGCTTGGAGGAACAGGAACAAATAGTTGGAAGGATAATGTCAAGAGTATGGTTTTGGAAGGCTGATTTGGAAACAAATGAGGAAAGTAACAGAGTGGGACAGTAATGCAGTAAAGTATGAGCAGAAAAATGGAAAGTAAGGAAATATGGTGTGTATGAGGGTGTGGTCTGAAAAGTGTTATTGGTGTGTTTGAAATTTGCAGCCCTACTTAAGGACTAGAGAAAGATGGTAGCAAGAATGGAAGAATGGTTGTAATAGTGGATGAATGGATATGTCCAGATTGTAAAAATGTGCTACAGGCCTCTGTGTGCCCAAGAAAGCTTTAAAATGAGAGCACAAGAAAAGCACAGTGATTAATCTGCCTAGCAAGCAAGCTGCTTACACAAGGAAAATCACAAAATCTGCAGCTGAGGAGGATAGTTTTATAGATCAGCACTGGAGTGGAACATAAGAGATTTGGTTGGCAAAATTGTTCAGTTCTTTTGTACCTTAGTTTTCTATCCCCAAAAAGTATAAATATTTGGTCACTAACCAAATAGTATATCATAAAAGAAAATTATGTTGGATTTTTCTTCTTTCTTTTTTCCCCCTTTTTTCCCTCTTTGGGAAAGAAAGTTATACTCCAAAGAGTATAACTTTCTTTCCCAAAGAGGGAAAAGAAAGAGTATAACTTTCTGCACAAAAGCAGTACTACTCAAAGTGCATGATTCAAGTTTTGGATTAAAAATGCTTCAAAGTGGAAGCTGTTCAGCAGCAAACACAATGAGGCTTTGATTTTACTTGGGGCCTCCAGACATTATCACAATAGCATTGTGAGCACTTGTCCTGGCTTGCTGGGGGAGCCACAGTGGTACTTGTGACTCCACGAAGCAGTGGCACAGACTGTTGCCTCCCTTCTGAACTGTAGTGAGAAAAATGACTTGTACGTTCTATTTTCAGCTCTTCTCTGTTTTGCTGTATGTCTGTAATTGCAACAGAACACCCTACCACAGAGAACATGAATGAGCTCAAAAGGATCACTTAAGGGTAGCTTAGAAAAATATCCCAATAAAATTAAAACCCTTCCAATAAAGTCTTGTGTAAAGCCCCATGGGAAAAGATATAGAAAGAGAAAACTAAATTGGACTGGGTCTCCTGTCTCCTCACTTTATAAAAAGCAAATTCTTGAGAATAAATGTTTTATTGTGAATGGAAGAGTCCCCTGGACTTGCTGTTCCTGCAGTGGTTGCAGAGGGTTTCAGTCCTAGATCACAGGAACAGGCTCCAAAGGAAAGCAATTAATAGCCTCAAACAGCACCATATGAGCATCAGCACTCAGACTACATTTGTATCACACCAGGCTGAGCAGACACACAAGTTAATCCTCAGTGCAGCAGCTCTAGACCAAAAGCTGTGTACTCCAGTCACCAAGTACAGCACTGTGCTTGGGGCTCAGAGCTGGGCACACCTGAGCTCTTTGCACTGCATTACACCTTGAAGATGTTTCAATAACTACCTCCCATGGAGTTATGATTGTGATGCTCTTCCTAGTGGTGCCTAGGAAAATATTGAGAGGGGATGTAAAGACAAAAGGAGTTAAAGTGTATTCTATACTAATGAGGCAGGGCAAGGTTAGGTTGATTCTTATCAGGGCTATTTTTAGGCCCTGATTTTCAGAAGCTTTGGCATCAGCATTTTGGTTATACAACTTGAGGCTTCTTTAGAGCTTTTTCTCCTGAGGAGCAACCAATTTGAAAATTCAAACTGGGCATATTCAGTTGGGATGTTTGCAACATCTGATCAACTTGGAAGTCTTGGTCCAGCTGAGCTTTTACAGAGTTGGTTTGGAATTTTTTTTTTAAAGCTGTGAATAATAATTCATGTATTTTAAACAAAGCATTCCTCAAGCATCCTTTCAATTACTTGAGTTTACAACCAACAAACCCTGCATTGCAGAAAAAGTATTTCAAGATCTTGGAGGTCGCTCATCTTTGTGTCTCTCAGCTTTCTCAGACATAAAACAGAGTAGGTAATCTCACCTCATAATGTGTGCCATAATCTTCTACCTCTGTACATGGCCACACTTGGAGAATTTCTGGCATCTAGTGATAAAGATCAATAGTTCATGTTGCTAAAAATATTACATAAAATGATAAAGACAAAACACAGTATAAAATAGCACTGTGGGCCTTGGAGCAGTTTCTCTCTCATAATATTCAGTTCAAAATGCGGATAGGCAGATGGGCAGATATGCTGTTTCTCAACAGAATCACTGACTATTAAAAGGGTGTTTCCTTGAAATTGTCTTTGGGTCATGCAGTGGTCAGCTATTACTATACAGGTTAGATTCTTCTTTACTCTTATAATGCTCTTCACACCTATTTCTGAGTGAGTCACAAACCTTCAATTCTCCCCAGTGCTGAGTTAACATGAAAGCCATGTTGTG
This sequence comes from Camarhynchus parvulus, assembly GCF_901933205.1. Lineage (NCBI taxonomy): Eukaryota > Metazoa > Chordata > Aves > Passeriformes > Thraupidae > Camarhynchus > Camarhynchus parvulus. Next base: position 136,963,266 of record NC_044572.1, read on the forward strand.
TCTTCATAATTGGTTTGATGGTTTCCTGAAACATGCACTTTTGTGTTTGTGGAGAAAAAGGCTGATTAAGTAACTACGCCTGCCTAAAGTCAGAACCCTCAAAGACTTGTGGATCCCTACATTGTATTCTTGTTTCTGAAGACTGATGTGTTAGATCTCGAGTGAGTGGCCAAAGGCAGGTGTGTGTATGACCAGATGAAGTATTTTGGCAGGGGAAGTATAAAGACTAAGAAACAGCTGGTCAGTCTGTACTCTGGATTCTCCTTTGAATTCTGCTGAGAACACCACCCCATACTGCTGAGGCCATGAGATAAGCTAAACCCAAGACAACTTCTGACAGAGGTACAGAATTTCAGGACCCATGGCCCTCCAAGTTAGCCCATGCCTCTAGGGATGTGCAGCTCCACGCTGCATGTGCAGCACAGCTACCTGCAGCCAGTGTGCAGCACCTGGGGCTGTCTGTAGAATCTGGGTGACCTCGCTCTCAGCATCAATCATGGGATATTGCCACCAGGGCAGACAGGCTGGAATGGTGCATGGGCATGGGCAAAGCTTGTCTCAAACTTGTATCTGAGTGGAGGAGAGTTTGGCCTTGATTAAGACCCACAAGTGCAACAAAGGCAGAGAGACTGGTTTGTGGGATCAGGTTAGGGATCTCTTGTCCCCAGCTGTAATTATGATCATATTGTTCTATCCACTGACAGGTGCAGTGGCTATTCCCAGAAGTACACATGTACTTAGCAGCATGCTAGCTGGGATGGGACTTCGTAAAGGGGAGGAAGAAATTTAAAGGATCCATGGGCAGTTCTGTCAGAAATTCACGAGGACTGCAACCTTCAGCTCTTTTAATTGCTTGTGAAAGGAAAAGTCTCATGTGGTTAAAAATAAGACCCACAACATGAACTTTCACTTAATGTGGGTGACTTCCAATATCACTCTTTGCTCATACACTGGCCCAGCCTTCCATGTTAGACAGATCTTGCCCAACTCAGTCTTCTAAAGGAAGAAAATAAGTCAAGCGGGAAAATGCAGTTTATGTTTGCCGAAAGTAATTTAGTCTCTACACCTTTAGATTATATTTTTTCCTAAAAATGAAAGGGTTAAGGATGTCATCTCACCTAGGAGGGCAGGATAGCAGCCACTAACATTCCAATGTTAGCCAGGAATGAAAGGCAATTGTTTGGTGGGAATGGTGACAGTGGTGATGTTGAGAAGAGAAGGGCTCCTTCAGACTTAATTGAAAGTAAACTGAGGCAGGGACATATCTGTGAAGGAGAGTTGGAAAGGGCATGGGCAAGACATCTGGATAGTGGTTGTGGGTTGGAAATGATATCTGAGGAGTAACTCCTTTCCCTGAAAGAGATGCAAATTTGAAGCATGTTAAGCCAAATGATAAGGGCCTGCCACATTTGAAATAAAAATTACCTGACCCTGGAAAAGCTGATTTCACAATTTATTTTATTTTATTGCTGATGACGTACTTACAGTGGCAGAGCAGGCATCACACACAGGCATCAAAGGTCCTTCAGTGAAGCCTCAAAGGGTGGTTGGGGCACTGCTGTCTGTAAACCTAGAAAAGCCTTAGGCTTGTTCTCCTCCAGGATCAGGTCAGTGACTGGTGAGTCAGAGTTGACCACAGGAGTCTTAGCCAACAGCTGAATTACAGGCCGCAAGATCCCCAGGGTCTCCCCCATACCTCACAGAGTACCTTATATTTACTAAGTCTAAGGTGGAACTTTTCAAAAGTTTGCATTTGTGCTGGCACAAACACTGCTTAATAGTCACTGATTTATCCTTTGTTGTCTATTATTCCCATTAGGTAAGGTTTATAAATAGCTCCTGCTTTATATTCTTCTTTTCCTACATCATCTTTGTCCATCAAAGCACCCAACACACCCATATTATTTTTATGTTATTAAGTTTTCCATTTTAATTTCAGTGACCTTCCTCAGATTGGCCGTCTCCCACAGGCAAAGTGATTATAAGGCAGACAGTGCTACCTCAGCACAATATTATTTATATGTGGTCACTAACCAAACCTCCAGATACCCACCTCAGCTCAATTCAGCATCCAAACCCAGAGCAATCATGAAATGGTCTGAATGTAGCCATCCAAACCTATTAGTACACAAATCTGAGGTAGATTTACTAAAAATCTTAGCCCAAATACATGGAATAAAAAATATTTTATTTTTCATTTTTAAAATACTACAGAGATTATTATGAAATACTACTGACTCAACTCTGTATTTCCCAGGGTTTTTGCCATCTAGGTCAGGTGACCCATGAGATGCAACTCTTCTCTTGGTGGACAGTTGGTGGATGCTGCTGGGGCACTGGTACTGTCCACACCACACAGCTGCTTTTAAGGATGTTTGAGATCATGGCAGCCTGTTCCCTTCAATTCTCTTTCTCCACTCTCATTCTTCCTGTGGAGGGGAATATCTTGTCTTGGATCTCATGTCAGATTTGTTCACAGCAGTGTGTATCCCAAAGGTAAATGCACATTCCTCTTATGGTTTGTTGGCTGTTGTCAAACACAGCCTTTCTTACAGATTCTGATACCAAAACCGTCTAGAAACAGTATCACTTCTTGAGCTTTATATTCTGTCCCTTCTTAACAGAGATAAGCATCCTTTTTTTTATTCTCCCCCCCTACCCTCCCAAAGGGAGGCATGAAATTTTCAACATTTTTTTTCCATAAATAATCTTCCCAGATAAATCTTTCCTCCAGCCTGCATGCTGATTCCCAATGGCTCTTTCTTAGCACACTTTCCCCAGAGGAGCACAGAAAACTTTATTAATGTTTTTAAACACAGTTATTTTGTATTCATGTTGGATTTCCATACAGTCAGTATTGCAAAAGATTATTCATTTAGTGCGGAGTGGCAGTGCAGAGGCAGAAGGATGTTGCCCACGGCCTGCATCCCTGTAACTGTAGTCAGTGAGACTTGTGTTTCTGGGGTTTTCAGCAGCAAACTAGGTCAGTGGGGCCCTCTACATCAAAGCTTCTCCTTAGACACTGTAAATCGCATGCTTTTATACCATTCCTACTGTACACTGTGTTCTTCTGTAATTACAAATGTATGTTTCCCATCACCACAAAGACTTCTCATTGCTCAAAGGAAATCTCTCTTCAAAGGCTTTAAACTGTTGAAGGGCAGGCCCCCTTCTGAGAGCTACCATTGCTCGGGGTGATTCCTTCTTTAACTCATCCACAGTAGAACCACCACTCAATTCAACTGGCCTGCATCACACCGTGTCTGAACTGGCCTCAGGCTTGCATTTCAGCTTTGGAAAACAGGATTGCAGAATTTAAAAATGCAGACTTTAAAAAAAAAAGAAGGAGAAAAAAGGAAGAAAAAGCAATGAACTGCTTTATTCATACTCATCTGGTCCAAAAACCATGACACTTCAGTAAATGTTCTTCACCAGCTCAAACTTATGATAAGAGGATACAGCATTTTCATTTGCTAGTTGTACCTTGAAGTCGTAATTAGGACGCATTGCAGAAAAAAAACCTCACAACTTAAAAAAGACAGCAAGGAATACATAGAAAGAAAATTGTTTGTAAAATTTATTTTGTGAAAATAAGTATATGTGCATATACATATAAAAAGACAAGTATAATGACCTATATATATATGTAGCTAAAATTAAAACTCTGGAAACATTCCCTTCTATGATAGCACTCAGCACCACAAGTAATTCCACTGAAGCTAATGTTTTCTTTTGAGCAATGACTTACTCATGACAGCAAGTGCTAATAAATATTTGCAGGATTGGATCTTAAAATTAAGGGGTATTTAATGCTAACACATGAAACATACCTGGGAAGCATTCATGAATTAAGATAATTAATCATATGGTAGTAGCTACACACTATATTAATTTTATAACTAATTATATATGAAAATGAGGAGTTATCTGCCTCACATTCTTTAGAAAACTGGGCCTGTGGATTGCTAAGGTCACACAGGAATGTTATGACACATCAATAAGCCAGTTTTTCATGTTCCTTGTAAGCATCTTAACCCTGAACACCCTGCTTCTCAGTTACCTTCCCTTTGGCCTACAACTTGGCTCCCCTAAGCTAAAGGATCTCTACTGTGCGCTGCCTCCTCATTTTAAACACAAAATATGTTTTTATATATCTTATCCTATTCCAATTGTTTCTTTGATTTAACTCCTGCTGCTGCTAGCATCTAGACAATCCTTAACACACTTCAACTGGTGTCAAAAGATGTTCTCCAAACATAAAGGGGTTTTCTATAATAAAATTTTTGACAAATATGATTAGATGTGGATAGATAAATAAATTATTATTATCATTACAGGCCCATTCCTAGGGATGAAGTCTGCATTCCAAAAAAACAACGCGCAAAGAAGAAAAAGTATCCTTGTTCTGGATAAAGAGTGTCTTCACCAGGAGTTATACAATATGACAATGGTGTTTAAATTAATTTAAAAATTCAAGGCAAGCAAGTTTTCCTAAACTTTGGGGCATAACTTAAGAATTCTGCCTGCAAAAGGTGACAGGATTACCTAACGGAAAGTAGCTGCGTGTCACAGCTTATCAAGGTGGCATCCTTTTCTTTGTAATCTCATAAAAAAAGCCCATTGAAGTGCAAGCTACCATTAACTGCTGCTTACAGCAACAGAAGTAACTGGTTTTGTATTGCCAGCTGCTTTTCTACAGGAGAACATCACTCACTTTGCTCAGTTAGTGAAAAGGGAAGGAAAAATACCAGCTTAATTTTTTCTATTCTTCATTTCAGGTAGTTTAATAATTCAACATTCTCTCCCTTTTCCTAACTTGCTTTGTTCTGATTGCGCAAGTGCCAAGCTTTTAACAGGAATTATCTCTTCCATGCCATCTGCATGTGACCAAGGTTTCCAGCCTCACTGGGAAGCCATCTTTATTACTTGTATTGCAGGAGCAGCCTGGGGGTTGTGTCAGAAACCAAGAGCCATAATGCAAAGTGCACAGCAGCTGCAGTCAGAATGTCCATTCTCTGAAGACTTTTGGCCTAAACACAAAAACTCTGACTGTACTTCACACATATAACCAATAACAACAAAACATTTTCTACTGATACTAAATTTGGTTCAGGAGGTCCAGATACACATTTCTATACTTTCTGTATAGAAATGTTTTAAAGATGGGACTTTTCACTGTTCCCTTGCTAAACTGCAATGAAATAGGGCAGTAGAGGGATATAGTTTCAGTTTTCAACACTTTTTAAAATCATCCCAGGTATTTTAAGCCGCTATGTCATATAATGTGTTCTAAATCCGTGTTCACATACTACAATGCAAACAAAATGTCTCTGTACACCTTCAGTGCACCTCTGAATGTATTACACAATTTCAGACACAGTTCATGTGGAAAAGTGTTGTGAATGTACTCCTGTTAACTCAGAATAAAGTTTAATAAGTGAAAACAGCATGGGAAGCATGAATGAAAATCTCCCTTCTACTTTCTGCTTTAATTTTACTTTTGATTCAATAAGAGCTGAATAAACCCCTAGTACAGAAACTCAGAACAATTCTTTCAGCCTTGAGACATTAGTTTTATATCTTTCTGTTTCTCTGCTTTTTATCCTGCTCTATTTCCAGATGGTATTTAATACAATTCAGGAGAATGATCCTGATATTTTTGAGAATGTTCAGTTTATTTCAAAAATGTCCATAACTGATCATGCCCAGGACATAAAACATTGTGGGTTTGTGGGAAGAAAGATGCTTCACAGCCTATGATGTTAGGATTAAAAAGTACAAGACTCAATTTTACAGAGTCTCCAATTATACTTCTGCTCAGCAGAATCCTTGCAAGAAGATATATGCAAACTAGAAGAGGAATTTCATCTTTAACTCATTAGTTTTCCATGGAGAAACCACATGGCTGGACATTAAAGCACAACTCTATCATTCAGTACAGGCTGTGCTTTCATATTTTTCTGAGCTAGAGCAGACAGCAAACTATTCTATGTGTGTTCTGATTTTAATAACAGAAGAAAAAGAAGTTAAAAATAATTGAAGTCAATAGGGAAAAAAAATCAGAGGCCCCAATCAAGTTCCAAATATTGTATTTTGGGTTTTCTGACTTTTCTCACAAGCAGTTTTTCTCTGCTGTGCCATGAATACAGTTGCTATACTTTCTTTATCATAATAAAGACTACAAAACATTAAAACTTACAAGGGCAGGAATAGTGACAAATGATAAAATTTCTGATTACAAATTCTTTGCACATTTACTATCCTTTATTTTATATCAAAAAATTGTCACAAAATCTCCTTCCTGTAAAGCCCAACCTAGTTAAACATAGACAGCAAATAAACAATAAATATGTGAATAAAGAGTTTCAATTTGATTATCTGACCTTTGTTAAGGTGACCAGCAGACTTGATAACATAAAAGACTATTATTTCAAAAAGTCATGACTACATACTGTGAGTTTTTCTCTCACCTGATATATATTCTGACATTTGAACATGACCTCTTGTCCTCTTTTTTAGCAGAACTTGTTTGTTGGGGTTTTCTTTGACATAAAAAAAAAAATTGTTCTCCTCAAGGTGCTCTTACTCAAGATCCCATCTATGGTTGCACTTGAGCTGCTGTCATTACTGGGTTGCAATACAGCAGTACCCTAGAGCATCTCCCATATGTTTAATAGTACCTGTCTGACATGTAATTTCATGAAATTCTGTGTTAGCTGCATTAGTCATTTCGGCATGCTATCATTCTGATGATAAACTATGGGACTCAAGCACTGCTAAATGCACATCATCAAGGCAAGCATCTCAAAAAGCATGTCAAAGTTTTCCCACGTAGGAAACTTCGCTAGTAGATAAGAAACTTATTCTGAAATATTTTGAAGTGGGTTGTTTTTTGCTTTTAAGCACATCCACAATTTTGTAATTCTATATATTCAATGATTCTTTAAAATAAAGGTGTATAAGAAAATTAAAAAGAAAATAAGAGAAAATACATTTGCCTCGGACTTTGGAAAAGTCTTTTTGACTGATGACTTTTTCTGGGCTGTTTAAGTCTTTGGGCATGCTGGGGGAAGTGCAGAAGAGATATCCTCCAGCTCCTCATCAGGCAGAACTCCTCTGGACAGAAAGCATCTGCCATCTAAGCAATGAAATGCTGCTCACTTGAAACTCCATATTCACTCCCTGATGGGATGAGTAAACCTGGGAGACAGAGGGCAGGACGACTAAGCCTGTGTTTGTAAACTGTGAGCCATGCACAGCTTCTGCTGTGGGAACACTCTCCTGGTGTGTTTGTTTGTTTGCTTTATTTTATTTGTTGTTCTGTTTGCATTTTAAATCAGATTTACTTCCTAAAATGCCAACAAACTCAGCCTAATGCTCATGCCAACAAAATGCTTCTGTGCCAAGAACATATGAAAGGGCACTAGAACATATACTTGTATCCAGTCAACAGATGTACAGAGACTGAGCTGAGAATTTAACTTGCTGAACAGTGCATTCATGTACCAAAGTGCTGATTCATTCCCCTGCCAGTGAGGCAAGGGTGAGAGGAGCCAGCAGCATGCACACAGCTCCCGCTGTTATCACCAGCGCTCGCCCACAGACACGAACCCAAGGCGCTGACCTTGGCAGGTTTGTTGGAGTTACTGTTCAAATAAATGCCTTGTGTGCTGCAGCAGAGTACAATCCTTGAATTGACAAAAAGTACATTTGAATCTTCCTCTACATTGAACTCTTGACAAATATGTAGAGATAGAACATCACAGCAGAGGAGCCATCAGTGGTTTTGCTGGGCCTCGTTAGCTTGGACCAGAGATCCATCATCCACCGGCCATCTAGGGAAAACAGGAGAAAACTGCATCTGCATCTCCCACCAGCATACAGCCAACCAGATGTAATGGGCCCCCTGCGTGTGCAGCAGTGAATAAGAAACAACTGACATATGGAGGTTAAGGGAACTGTTAACCCTCAGCACCTTGTGACATTGACAAATCCTTTGGGGATATTGTTGACAAATGGGCAACATATCAGTAACCTCCTCAAACACAAGAGTTATTGGAACATGGTGGAAAATTACACAATGCCAGAGAAATGGCTTAAGCTTTTCAAATTCCAAATTCAAGAAGAAGTTCAAATAAAATTAAAAACAAAAAAATAGGGAATGGTTTGCATGAACAGGTCTTGAAAACAGCTCTCTTTCTGACCAAACTATTACTAGAGCTTCCTGCCCAGATATTTTCCATTCTTGTATTCCCAGGGTGTTTTGCAAGTCCTCTCCTTGAGTCAGTGAGCTTGCCCTGGCATGCCTCCCCTGGCTGGCCACACACCTCTGGGCACTTGGAGTCAAAAAAACATATCAGGGTGAGGTTTTTTTTAACATCTGCATGGAGGTGTACCCTGTTAAAAGGGAAACTGATGCAACTAATATCTCCTAATTACATTTTGGAGCCTTCTTTAGCCTTCTGAACCAGTCAAAGCCTCAGAAATATCCATCTCATTAGATAAAGCCAAGGTATCAGCTGTTCATTTGGAGGATTATTCTTTTCTGTGGGAACCAATTCACATCTCTATCTTGTCTGCTGAACACAGTTACAATCCATATATCAGCGTCATAAAATGTGTTTCATTGATTTGCCTTTGTGTGAAACATGAATTATTGACAAACACAGACCTTCATCAGATTCACAAATGCCATTTTTTGCCATTTAAAGCACATTTGTGAATCACACTTTGTTGACTATGAAATGAATGAGGCTGAGTATGTGTACACATCTATATATTCTTTTGTGACTGTTAGGGATGTCTGTCCTATTACTTGTCAGATTTAATTATTTTTAATTCTCCAGCTATTTACTTACCTTCTGTTTACTGCCAAAATGGAAGTGTGCCGTCCCAGTCCTCCCACCCCTGCCAGTTCACTGACAATATTAAGGATACAAGATCAAGTATTGAAAAAGTTAGGAAATTCCAGTTATATTAACTCAGCCCCATCTATATCCTGTGTATTTTTTGGCACATGTGAATAACAAAGTGTAATACAGTGAGGCCATTAAACTGGACATTCCCCACCTGCAGTAGTAAAATTTACCAGACTATTTGTGGTATTTCCCATTCTAAGTAAAAGGTGCACTACCAACAGGGTCATAAAGGTAATTACACTGGAGCAGAGTGTCAATAGCTTAATGATGCCAACTGCAAGATTTACTTTTAATGAGGAAAAAAATGAAATTATGACTATGTGCGGTGTAGGTCATTGTGGTTCATTCATTTTACTCTAAAATGCAACAAAAGCCATAAAAAAAAAAGAAAATTGTGGTTCTGAGATTATATGTTTTGAAAGTTCTGCATTGTTTATTACAATTCAACCTCCACATTAGAAACGGATAGCTTTTATTGATACACACAGAAAAAGCACTCTGTTCAGCTGTACCTGGACACAATGAAACCTAAGGGGACACTTAATAGACTGGCCCTGCATGCATTCTTCACCTATGTGTTAATTAATTTTGTTTTCCAGGCCAAAGAGCTACTATCATTTTGGATCCCTTCCAGCATCTGGTCATTACTATAACATTGGGTTTATTCTAGCTCCATCCAGAAGGCAAAAATATTTCCTTGTAGTAGCCAAAAGCAGTAAACCACAATTCTGCTGAGTGTAGACAGAGAGTTTGTGAAGGTCACAGCTTTAAGAAGACATATGTGTGCACATTGGGAAAGGAGACAGTGCTAAATCTGCAGCAAACTCTCAAATGCACTCCAGAGCTGCAGTGATATTTTCTTTAACTATAGCTACTTTACCTTCTTAAACTTATATTTTGAATTAGAACCCCTCTATTTCTGAAACCAATACTAAGATGTAGTTGTCCAGTTTGACCTAGAATCCTGAAAATGTCATGACATTGTTATCGGTAATTAAATTATTTGCTGACATTTTAATTTCATGGTACCAGTAGTACTTATCAGCAAATTTTTGACACACTGGTTGAAACAAAATGCAACCATGTAATAGAAGAAATAAAATTAGGACAAGGGAACATAGATAATGGAAAGAAAAAGAGACTCATGAATATAGGGAAAAAAAACAGTAGTAGAATAGCAATGATCACAACAAAATTGCAAGATGATTCTTAGCCTTGTTCTATGGAGGAAAACTAGCTAAAAGAGCATCCTCTCTGCTGGGTGGTGTGTATGTCCTCTTGATGTTGGGTTTAAGTCCATTTAAAAAACCTATAGGGAATTTCTATACCTCACTAGGAGCTATGTCCATGGGTGGCTGGGTATTTAAAAGTGGATCTGAGTATTGCAGTCATCACGCTTTAAAGTCTAGCAGTATTAACATTTAAAAATATAGATGAGAATACAGCTAGATTTTGTTGATGTGGTCTCTCATCTGCTGTACTCTGCCTTAGCCAATAGGCCTATCATTAACCTGATTCTCATTTTAGTTTGAGTTTGCTTTAGCTTCAGTCTTTTGCTTGATTCTTCTTTCTTAATTGTGACAGCTATAGAAGAGAAACCATAATATGCTAATTTCCTGAAGAAACACATAGTTCATGTAAATTAAAGTATATTGGAACAGAGGGATAATTTTGATGAACAAGATAGGATAACTGGAGAATAAAATTAGATATTTCCTCAATTTTTTTTACCTAAAGCATTTCTATCTGTCAGAGCTAGTTTCCCCAGAATATGAACACACATGTAGAAAATATAAAAATACTTTGCTGTGGTTGGGTATTTAAATACAGTTTACTGCTAAGCCTAGTAAGTAGCAAGAATGGCAAAGATGCCCAGAGCACAGGAGCCATCTGGGGTCACACTAACCAATGTTGCTACTACAGACATTAGGTGAAAACTGTGATTCAGCATCTCTTGTGAAAGCAGTTCTTAAGCCTTGCATCATCAGAGTTTTCTGCTGTTCAGTGTGGCTCTGGGGCTAGGGAAGGCTGTGTTCAGACTCTGCCCAGCAAGGCTGTGTCTGCAGGTTCCCACAATGAGAGCAAACTCGCTGCAGCTCCCCATCCACGTCCTCACCGGGGTCCCCTGAGCAGTCCCCACTGCTACATCACTGAAGGAGCTCTGCCTCGTCAAAGTGCATTTGAGGTCCCTCAACCCCTCCCTGTCAGCTGGCATTCAAAGCCTGACCTCTGTGCACTGTAATCATCCTGTGACTCCACCTTGGTGACCTACCTTTCACTGCCCTTCAGCATCCACACTAGTCCTACTGCATCAGCTTAATTAGACAAGTTTGTACTCATGAAACTGGCTGAGAGTTGCAGGAAGCTCAGAAGTGGTCACACAAAGAGGGTGACAAGCTGAGGTGACAGTCATGGCCTAGAGTCATGTCAGGCTGCCCCTCAATAGACTCAGGTTCACCTCTTCTCTAAATTACAGGGACTCTCAGAATCTCATGCAGGTTATCAATAGCTGGTACAGCTCAGGCATTTTCCCATATGGGGAAACATGGCCAAGCTGCTAATGGCTGCCACTTTCTTCCTTAGGTCCCTTTTTTTCCTCTTTCTGTCACTACTCTTCCATCCCTCTTGTGCAATCACAAAGCCCTTTTTTCTCCAACTAAAGAATGGCTGGCTGTGGGCTGTGGGTTTCAGGACATGCATTACCACCTTCATGCTCTGTGTGACAACCAGCACTAGCTCAGGAAGGGAGTGTTCTTGTTTCTGGATTCTCCCACCTTACTTTCTGAGCCATGTTTGAAACAATGGTCAGCATTTCATAAAAGTTTATTCCATCATCGTGGTACAGAGGTTCAGCATTTTTGAGTGTAGAGCCATGTGTGGCCATACCCTTATTTTGAAGCTGAGCTCAAACTGAATGCTAATTGCCATTGTTGTTCTGATAATTACCCTGCTAATGTGGAGCCACAACAGGTCAACTGAGGCTATGCCTGTCCCAAGCCCATGCAAGGCCTTCTGCTGGCTGGACTATCTGATGTGTTTGTGGTGCCTTGGACATGCTGACACCATTCAGAAACAATGGTTTGCCCAGCTGGGCCAAGCCCACTGGTGAAATACAAATTTTAATTCACCAATATTTTGGTCCAGATCCCCGTAGTATCTCACAGATGTGTTGTTTTGGAATCACCTGTCCTTTAAAAAGAGGCATATCCCAAGATCAGTAGATGGTTTCCCACACCAGGGATAGAACACAGGAGGGGACATTTGCAATCTGCTGAGAAATTATTATGGCCTTTTTCAGACAATACTGAGTAGGTGGACCAGACCTTCACTGTTGAAAAAGAAATTAATTTGCTCTTAGTCAAAGCCAATCATTACTGAGATAAACAGTACAAACAAAATTTATTTTCCTCAAAGAAGAGGGCCCGTTGGCATAAAATAAAGCTAGAAAGCCACTCCACATCTAATGGAACTCAAGGGATTGTCTGTCTCATTCCAAGATTAAAAGAACAAGAAGAAATAATCCAAATGAAAATTTACATGCAAACTGTCCCTCCTTCAGGGACAAATGGTGTTAGTCCACCCCAAAGGTAAAAGTTACTCCCATAAAGGTCATTCTTGACTCTCTGAACAGCTTTTTAACACTACATATGAAAATTGTATGAACTGTACTAAGCTGATTAAGACATTAACTTTTTACACACATCTCCAAGTTTACCAAACAGGCTTTTTTTTTTTCCTGTGTGCTGTTTTCTTCTGAATTTCTGAATTATGCTTCTACTGTCCATTGCACTTAGTTCCTGGATCAGTAAAAAATTGCTACTGGGGATTGTCTCAACCAAGAAAAAAAAAAAGTTAGAGTAAGCAGATTGTCTTCCTTCTTTTGTGCAAAATATAGATTTGTTGGTTCTGTGGACCTGTTACTGGGAGTTGAGGGCTCCACCAGAGGCAGCAGTTTGACAGCCCTCTGTGGCACACATTCCCTGGAGCAGCTGAGCCAGCAGGACTAGAGACAAATGTAGAAATGTTGCAGTAAGTTTCAAACCTTAGAAAATAATTAAAATTTCACCATGCTTCTCTTTTAGTCTCAGTATTACATTTCCAAAATAGAAAGACACAAAAATCTGTCAGTAGAATTAATGTTTCTTAATCACTTTTGACAATCCCTTTCAGGGAGATTGGCCGTTTTAGAGTACAGTAGGTACAGTTCATACTCCAGACATTATATTGTTCTAGGTTTTCTTTATAAGAAATTCAAGATCTCTAGTTCTATTTACTTTGTCAACTGTCAAAGTTTTCATTTGCTTTGTCCTTTACATTTCTGTTCTGCCAGAGATGTCTCAAGGGGAGGTGTTTGCCATTGCTGCACTATTCAGTGAAAGTCTCCCAATTAAGGGGATTTTTCTTCTTTCTTGTAAACATCAGTTCCAGTCCACATCAGCCTTCCCCAGACCTGTGCTGCATGAACCTTACTCACTGATTCACCCTCTTCCACCCTCTTCTACTCAGAAACAGTTGAGGCAAAGAGTATCTCTGTGTTCAGTGTCAGCCCTGTGCACTGCTAGCACCAGCTCCTGCCTTTGTAAAGAGGAAAACCAAAAATATAAACAATGCTGCACAGATTTTTTTTTTCCAAATATTTCTCATGCGCATCCTTCTCCTAGGATTGGTTAAGTGGCTATGTGACAACACTTATCTCTGTTCTGCCACAGATGCAGAATGCCCTGCTTCCCTCAGGGCTTTCCATGAAGCGCCCCCCTTCCAGCTTCCACTGGACATTTGTTCTTCTAATACCCACTCCTGCTTCACGTGGAAAGGATTATTTCCAACAGCAATTAGCATACTCTTCTCTTTCTCTCTCTCTTTATCTCAGTCTCTCTTCAGAGAGCTGATGACTGAATCATCCTTTACACTGGGGATAAAAATAATTATGGAAGGGCTAGGAAGCTCCATGAGTTTCAACTTGCAGAGTTTCTGTTGGGTTTGCCCATCAAGGGGCGGGCGAGGGAGGACAGGGTGTGGTTTTATCCCTAAGCTAAAAATACAAAAGGCAAACAGGGGTTCCAATAAGTGTAAACTACACATTGTACCCAGTGTTATTATTCTGTATTGGTTTACAGCCTACCTTTCATGAGGATATGATAGTGATGACTTCACTTCACCCATCACTAATACCGTGGGAATCAGTAACCATTATACTGATGGCAAAGATAATTTGGGTCCAAGCAGAAAAGAGAAATTACTTATCCAGCCAAAAAGAATGGGGTTCCTTCTACTTCAGGACAAGATTAAAGCTTGGAATTGGAATCAAATCTTTGTGGTCAGGAAGAATCTGGACACAGCCATGAATGAAAGGCAAAGAAGCAGACAGCGTGGCCCGGCAGGTGCCAACCAGCCTGCTGGCTTAGGCTGGGCTGCAGACTTGGCAAGAACTTCAAGGGCTCAGGAGTAGAAGGAAGACAAAAGTCCAGACCTGGGGTGGGGGCTGTCAAAAGGAGCCTGAGAATCTCTCTGAGTGGGAGAGGAGGCTAAGGTGGAGAGATTGTCTTGGGGTGGAGGCTGTAACCATGAGATGCGACCATTCAGGGTGATAATGTAGTATTCTGTCATTTCCAGGAATTTTGAAGGATATTTTGAACTAGGACAATTAGTCCTTGGGAATGCATGTTTCTATTGCTTAGTTTTTTTCACATAGGGAAAAGAAATACTTCAACTCATTTTTAACACTGTTGTGTAAGTCTTTGATGACTAAAAAAACCTGATAACATAGGGAACAGAAAATATTTGATTGGGTTGATCAAAAATTAAAAAAAAACAAGCTCACAAGTATATTTTTAGAACTCTGGTATATTACATAATTCGTTAGAGATCACCAATATCAAGTTTTAGTCCTGTGCTTCCCCCTGTACATAGTTTTTCCTGAAACATATTATATGGATTTTAAAAAGTAGCCAGGAAGATAAAAAAAAGTATCATGTTATTTTTTATATTGCTTTTAGGTTCCTTCTGTAAGAAATTTTATAATTAAATTGAACAAATACTCCTATTGTGAGAGACATAACCAATTTTTTAAAGTATTAATTTACACTTCTTCAATTAGTTCAGACTGCTGTCATCAAGATGATCTCTCCTACCTGGTCCTCTGAGTATGTCATCTCCCTTTTTATAGTCTCTGAGTCACTTAACTCAATCTCTTATTAGTTTCATCTCACATTCGTTTTTTCTTGTGATTGTTTTTAGGGTTATAAGCCACACAGTCTTTGCTTATGCTCTGTACTAATTCCTTTTCACACTTACTCATTACAAGCCTGCCTGCTTTGCTGATGGCTCCAGCTTTTATCTCCAAATTCCCTTCCATTCTCATAAGTACTTCCATCATTTCTTCCACTCAACACCTAAGCTGAAAGAACTCTCACAACATAACTTTGCAAGCCTTCTCCCTTTTTCTTGTTTAAATTGCCACAGAATTCCAACTTCTGCATAATCACATGGAAATAGTAATATTTTCACAATTAAAAAACAGAAGTAATTCTTTTGTCACCAGATAAAACAGTGCCCACCTAATTATGTGCAGCACAAACCTTTGAATTGTCCTCCTTCTTTCTATCTTACAGTGCAGCCATATTCAAGTCCTGTGTACCAACAGCAACATCTTCAGCGCAAATAGGAATGACTGATTTTTACAGGATGCTTTTAGATTAATACAGGACAAGCAACAGTAGTAGTGCGTTATATGCAGATATTTCATGCAAACTGGTAATTTGAAACCTAACAATAATTTGTTGTCAATGATGCTACAGGCAAAATCAGTACAAAAATCAGAGTCCTGCCCTACAATGTCCTGTGTTTTTGGAAAGTCTGTTATTTTGATTCTTTTAAAATAACAAATGCAAGTTAAAACTTAAAACATGAATTGATTTGAAATAGTTCTGTTTATAATCATCTGCCCATTCAGAGCTATTAAGTAGGTCAAGTGTGTCCTTTTTACATGGATTTTGAAAGCCACATGCTGTTAGAGGACAAAACAAATGAGTAAGATGCAACTCCCAAGTCCTTTATAGCACTATGTGAAAACATAGGCCATTTGCAAAAGAAGATGAGAAAATCACAAAATAAATAATAAATCAATTCAACAAAAAAGTTCTGAAAGGGAGCTTTAGAGAAACTTGGCAGACTGATATAGTAAAAAAAGAAAAAAAAAAAAGGAAAGAAAACATGGTAAGGTGGTTGGTTCTGGAAGCTCCTGGAGGTAGAATGAAATTGTACAATATTTCAAATACCCCAATTCTGACATATTGTGTGCACAGCCAAATATCTGGGATACTCATATGAGGAAGACTGTGAAAAATTAATGGCTGTTCTTCATATAAATTTTAAGCACATTCTGTAGCAGAATTTTTGAAGCTCTAAAAAAATGTTTTACTAAAAATATGAGAAAAATCCAGGCTCCATGGAAGTCAGTGCTTTCAAGTTCAAACAATAGTTCTAATTCTAATCAAATTGGATAGCAGTCTATTAATGTTGGGAATTGGGCTGTATTTCTGTTTCCTGAATGTTGTGCACAGAGGGCTTTTGAAACGCAAGATGAAATTCAAGAGCTAATTCAAGAATATGTGCTACCTTTATATTCAGAACCATGGAAAAGATTCTTGCACGTATTGTACCAGTATTTTTGCAAATTGATGAAAGATAAAATATATGTAGGATACGTTGGCTGATTGTTGCAGTTTGGGGAAAATGCTTTACGGAAGTGTGCTTTTTTTCCAAATAAAACATGTTTCAGGCTTTAGCTGCAGAAAAAATAATAGCTACGAAAAATAGCACCTGTTTTTAGCTTGAGCTTCCATTTGTTCCAGAACTGTTTACATAACAAGATATATAGCTTTAATTCCTTTTTTCCTTCTCTGCTGTTGCAAATGGATACAATAAGAATTTTATCTCATTTCATATGTTACTTGTGAAGCAGTCTTTCTTGATGAGCTTCTTAAGCTGCTCTTTGAAAAAGAATTAATGGAAAAAATAACTTCATATTTGGAAAAATAGAGAAGTAGTTTGTATCACCATAGTCATAATCATAAAAACGGTCAGAACACCAATCCTGTGACTGAGTCTTTCCAAAATAAACCAAACAAAATAAACCAAAGCAAAATAAAATAAAATAATATTAAATTAAATTTGAAGAGAACTTAAATACTGGAGGAAGAAAAATGTAGCAATAATCTGATATCACTAAAAATAATCATGCACTGTCCGTTTCTTTTTTATTAAGCTTTTTCCTACATATGCAGCTGAAAAATGCTGTAACTTTATTATTTTCACTGAACAGCATAAAGCAAAAAGGGTTAATCTAAAATCTTGGATGGGGGTCTGAACTGACCAGTCTAGGCTAAAGTTTTAATCAGAAATGCAAGGCTTTGCTGCAGATCCCGCCAAAGAAAGGATTTCCCATAAAAGAACTAGACATAATAAAAGAAAATTACTTCAAATTACCCTGATCTTCACTCTGACTCATTCTGGGATGCTTTCTAACAAGCCAGGACAAATCTGAAAGAAAACCCAAATAAATATTTCTTGTCAGATTTAATATCTAGTAGATATTATTTCTAAGGAAACTGAGTTATTTAAACATGAAGAAGACAGGTTTAAGACAAGAGGATGTAAAGGTAATGGTGTAAAATAAAATTAAACAAAAACAAATTAATAAGGAAAGTTACAGGGTTACATTTACAACTGGACCATCCAAATACCTTGGTGACTGGTAAGAATGGCAACCACATTTGCTAAGAAAGAATTCTTCTTCTCAAATTAAATAATGTCTCTTAAAAAGTAGTACTTTCCTATCTGACGAACATTAAAGCTTTTGAGCTAAAAGCTAGCCTTTAGACTCACAGACAAGTGTTTTTAAATAAGTTATTAATAGCAGAATATACTACTAAAATATCTCACTGTATTTATGTTAAATTTACTCAGAAAATCAAAACTAAACTTTTTTAAAAGCCTAAGTAAGACATGGAGGCCATCAAATATGAAAATCTAAACCTGTGGACACAAGCTGGGCTCCTTTGATGTAAATATTCTGCTGTTATACTGAATTAATTTATGATACTAAAAGAAAATACCAAGATCTTTTTTTTGTTTAGCTTTTTTCATATATTTTACAAAGAGACTTTCAGGCAATCCCTTTTGTTTTACTGCTGAGATAAAACACAGAAACCAGACGATCAAGTTAATGTTATTTTTTGACACAAGCATGAAAAATTTGGTAAAACATCCCCAAACCCTTGGCTTTTTCCTTTAAATATTTCAACAGCAAATATCACTGAATGTTAGCTCTAATGAAATTAGCTAGAGAGCTGAGACTAGCATAGTACCCAGTCATTAGATTCTGTTTCTACCTGAGACAGCGAGAGAACATAGGAACATATCTTGGGGAAAAAATTTGATTTGGGAATGAGACACAGAACACAGCTGAAAGATGCTGTTAAGATCTCCACTTATAATTCTCAACCTTTCACAGAGCCTTCAAGGGAAACCTATTATATCCATGATTTAATTGTCTAAGGAGAGAGTTGGGCTACTGAGCCAGTACAGACTTACTATAATAAACAGTGTTTAAAGAGGTCAGCTTGCTTGGTGATGTCTTGAGAGGAAATACTGACTCTGCATTTTTAAGAAACCATTCATTTGTAGGGAAGCCGAGTAAACCATCCAGGCATTGTATGTCCTCTGCCTCTGGGAAGGATGGCAATAGATTTTTAATAAATGCATAATATTTACTGAGCTGTATGAATATTCAGAAACTAAGGTGTTTAAATTCTGATTATCTTTTGTAACTGCTTACCAGCCCTGGAGTTTTAGGGTTTGTCAGCATTCCTCATTCACTGGGTGGGTAAAGACACTTAATCTAAAGAAAATCCTTCAACTGGTATTAGTCTATAATGAGTTTTTTTTTAAACTCTCAAGTATTTATAGAAGGGTAGTTGCCCAGACAATTCATTTCTATAGAGATATATGCACTGTTTTGTATGTTTATTAATGATCAGTGTACAACCCAGCACAAAATTCATTTGTAATACACCAGTTTGCCCTGAAATATGGAGAGCAGGCTGAAATCTGCACTGGGATGGCAGCAGCAGTGCTGTAGGAAGAGACCCTAGCTGTTATAGTGTGTAGCTCTCTCAAGGGCAAATAAATGCAGTTGCATCTTTCTCCCATGTTCTTGATCGAGCTCATTTTTGCCTTGACACTGTGGTCCCTCTAAGCCTCTTTTTTGATCTATATTCTTAAAATTATTCTTTCGGCCTTAAGACTGCAGGTTGAAATTTCCCAACCAGGTTGAAATTTCCCGATGGTGTCCAGGAGTCCCAGCATGTCCAGAGAAAACAAGCCAACTGGGTCTTGAGCTGGACTCCTGAGACCAGACAAGTTGGATGAAACCTGTGAGGATGGCAAGTGTGCAGCATCCCCAGCAGGCACAGAGTACAGGCTGGGAGAGCAGGGCTGGGAGAGCAGGGCTCTGAGCTCTGCAGTGCCAGCTGTCCACGCTTCAGGTGTGGGGTGACTCAGGAGTGCTGCCCGCCTGGTGCTTGGGCTTGAGCAGCCAGGGATTTCTAGGCATGGCACAGCACCATTCCTGTAAGAACTAGGGGAGTGGAACTGATGAAAAATTATTTAGGCACTGTAGGATTAAGGAAAAACTGGCAAAGAAATTATAAGTTCTGCCTTTTGGAGGTAGGCATGATGGAGAGGGGTCAAAATGATTTGGCGGTTCCAGCCCTTGGGGCCTGTCTAAAGTTGCTGTTCTATTAATTATGCAGTTTTTTACAGGTATACAGAAGATGAGAGAGTTTGGCATTTTCTTGCCTGCCCTGCCAGCATTTATTCTTTGACAAGACCAGCCTTGTGTAAACAGTCTGAACCCAATGGTATCTGCTTAACATTTTAATTGGGAAACGTTTTAAAGGGAGGGAGCTTGAGGTGTCCTTTGTTTTCTGCTTGGTGGTTTCCCATGTTTCCCATGAAGTGGAACAGGCTCAGCTCTTTTGTCTATTCTCTGTTTTCTTCTTGTGCTAGCATATTAATAAAACATCATAAGGCACTTGGCTATTTGTAACAGTCCAACTCATAGCCATCTTTGTGGCAAGGGCAGGCCTGCTGCCTCTTGCTCTAATCATGCTGTAACTGTGAAAGGCATTGCTAAAGCAGACAGCTATATTACCTACAAATCTGTCATTTTCTTAACAGGAAGGAATAATTGGGTACACTTATCTTTCCATTTTTGGGAAAATGGTGAGAAATTTGTCCTGTTACAACAAAATGGAGAACAATTGCAGTTTGATTTTTTTTAAATGCATAATTTTCATCTTCTATTTGGTATTTAAACACTTGCAAGGGGCATCTTCAAGTGGAATTGCTATTTTTGTGGATTGCTCCTGTCGCTAAGGCATTCTGCTTGTTGAGAGCACTGCTTCAGTGGGGCACTTGGCCTCTGCCTGTCCAGGAGGTGCTTGACAGCTTCAGAGCAGGGATCCCAACTTCTCAACAAGACATGAGCAGCTCCACTTCTGCTGGCTGGGCCACAGGAGAAGCTCCTTTCAGCAGACCCTGTTTGAGCTGTTGGAGAGAGCCAGCTGAGGCTGGGCTGGACCCTCAGCTGTGGGAGGGTCCCCGGCACCATTAATGAGGCAGGCCCAGGGCTTGTGTGGCTGCCAGCTGGCAGGCACAGAACATCCCTGATGTAAGGGCAGTTCCCCCAGAGCCAAGCAGGTGTTTGGTAGAAGGCTCTGTTGGGATTTCCTAAGAGCCCAGGCCATGCGTGCTTGGAGTGAGATCCATTAGGATTGTTGCTTGGGTCTGCAGAAGGGGAGTTTTCAATTTCTCACGCTCAGCCTCCTTTGAAGGGGCTGCAAAATCTTCAGACAAATTCTGCCTCATCCCTGGACAGTTCGACCTTGTGTGTGAGACTAGCAACAACACTGCTAACCATACAATTACAAATTATTCTTTGTTTTATCTTAAGCAGAACAATATATTCTATAGATATCTTTATTGCCTTTGATAAGAAAGATTATGTTTTCATGTGCAGTGTGTTGCAAGTGTTTTATGATATGTAGGGTTTTACAAAGCACTCAGAAATAAAACCTGAGGGGAGCAAAAGTCCTCAGCGGATGTAAATCAATGCAGTTGCACCAAAACTAGCTGGGAATCTATCCCTCTATATCTTCATTGCTCAATCTCTCAGAATCTTTAGAGCTCACTGGACCTGCATAAAGGGCAAACAGTGAAATAAATACGTATCTTTGACTTGCAGAAAATAACTAGTAACTGTCAGAAGAAATTCTGTACAAGCTAAGAATTGAACTGAAGCTAGATAGGCATTTTAGATCAAGAACTGAGGAATTATTGACATTTATTTCTTGTAGCTGAAAAAATGTTCTGCTTTGCTTTGCTGCAGGAACTTTTATTTAACAGTTTGTATAAGAAGTGCCGGGAACATTTTCAAGTTCAGAAAGAGTTTGGAATAAAAGTTTTTCTAAACTTTTTGTGTTTTGATTTTTTTCTGGGGAAATGTTCATTAACAGTTCTGTTGCTCTTTGAAGGGCATTGCAAGTGTGTTTTATTCATTAGCTAGTATGCTAAGGAGTTGAGGTCTTGCTAGAGACTTATGCACCTTATATGAAAACTTTTTATGAAACAATCTTACTCATTTCCATCCAAAGCTCTTTGTACAGTAAACTTTACAATTCCAAATCCTGATCCTCCAGTGTCTAGCATTTTGGACCCCATGTTTAAATTATAGCTAAGTATATGTAAAAATGGCATAGAAGTTACTCATGCTAGTGTAAAAAAAGGACTGTATTTTACATCATCATGTATTTGACTTCTACAAATGCTAATGAATGGTTGTGAGGAAGATGTGAAGCAACAAACAACCAGAACTCTTATGTCGGATAGTCAGCTTTCTCCAGCATGATGCAACACTAAGTTTTGAAATTTCTCATGTAGGCAAGGGAAAACCGACTTCATAGCTAAGCAACAGAAACTACATGAAGGATCTTTCAAAAGTCAAAGTGCTTTACCTCAGCATGTACTTAAATGTTCTGTTTAAGGCTAAATACATTCTTGAAGGCATCATATTCAGAAAATAATGAGACACAATTATTAAAATAGAAACCTCTCTTTCTATTTTAAATAATTTTGTCTCATCATTTCAATGACGCACTTGAAAAGCAGTGAACTTTTGAGAGGTGTCTACTGGAAAGGTAGATGGAAACTCCCAAAATTTTTTTTCTCACATGTTTAAATAGTAATTGCCTTTCCATTTAGTATCCAAATGTTTCATTCTGCTACAGACTACATACAAAAAACATATGCATGTTCTTCTTGGATGGTCTTCTTTTCTGTTTTATCATAGTAGTTTGGCATTCCATCGATCTTCTTTTTTAACCAAGCTCAACACTGAGCCCCTTCAGTTCTACCCTGATTTGCTGATTAAAAAGCAAAGGTCATATTAAACTGACTCTCACATATCACTTTCTGGGAAAGGTAATTTGAGCAAAGCATGAGTTTATCTTCAGAGTAGAAAGATCCTCCCCACAGAACACTCAATTGTGGTATCCCATGTGCTTTGACATGTAAATGGAACACCACAGGCATTAAATAATTGGGTCAAATATCTACAAGATCTTTATTCTACTGTCAAACACAATTTAGATCAGATAATTTCCAAAGTTAAAAGAACTTGCTTCTGCTACCATTTAAGTCAAGAAAAAAATTCCCCATTGGTAACCGCCTGGGCAGACCGAAACCTGAAGACATTATTTCATATTCCATTGTTTGGTCTTCTCTCACACTTTTTTGACTGAATAAAATTTTATTTCCAAAATATTTTAAAATTCCCTGATGAATTTTTGAATTTGCCACTATCTGATTTCATTAATCTCCTAATTCCCTTTGGTGGCACATTTTGTTGCACATTTTACAAACTCCTAACACAAGCAATTGATCCTTTTAGTCCTATGGCGTATTGTTGGAAATTAGCAAGGCTTTTGGATAAATCAAAGGCAAGATCACAGTGTCCTACATGCTCATAAAGATCACTGCCCTGCAAACACATGATAATGATTTCGTGCATAGAGCGATTTCATTGAGTTCAGAGCTTTGATGCTGCAATTTACTTCAGGTACTGGAGCCACTTTGAATATATTGGGTTTCTTCACAAGTCCATGAATAATAAGGATTGGGGCATAAGATGACTTCTTAAGGAGTAATAAATCAGTGGCATTAAGTATGAGAAGTTTGCTCTTTGTAAAGCTCCTTTGAAGTGTAAATGTTAGGGCATCATTTTGTTACTAGCCTGTTTTGTTCTCTCAGGCTCAGCTGGTGAGATAACACAGTTTAGTAGAATGACTAAAGTGGAAAAAAACAGCAGATATTTCAACAAACTGAAAGTGATTTTCATGTCATTATGAATACTGACAATCATGTTGTTGGTTTTTGCCTTTTTTTTTAAACAAACGTGCCAAACCTAGAAAATTCAAAGAACTTCTGAAATATACTAACCTAAGCAATCAAATGGTGCATTGTAACAGTGTGGCAGTAACAGTGCTTTTCAAGAAGTCTGAGGAAATATTCTCAGCTGTATCTCAGAATAATTAGCAGTGACTTTCTATTTATTTTTTATTTCTATTTATTATGTTTTAGGGATTCACAGAAAGACCTCTTTCAGAAAAAATATCAGATTATGAAGAAAACTCTTGCA
Source organism: Camarhynchus parvulus (assembly GCF_901933205.1). Classification (NCBI taxonomy): domain Eukaryota; kingdom Metazoa; phylum Chordata; class Aves; order Passeriformes; family Thraupidae; genus Camarhynchus; species Camarhynchus parvulus. The sequence continues at coordinate 136,986,942 of NC_044572.1, forward strand.
TGGGTAAAACTTAATACCATCTATAACCAGGGTTATGCCATTTTCTCACTATTATTTTATTCATATTCTTTGCTATAACTTCGATTTTTTGATTCAATGGAATGAATTAAATGTGTAATAACATGATGTAATTTTGTATCATTTCAGAAGAAGTGAATGAGAAAAACTATAAAAATAATTTATTATCCAAAATATTATGATAGACTACTTTTATTTTAAAACTGTTATTTTTCAAAATTTATTACTTTTAGCAATAATTTGATTTTTTCAGAAGAATTACTTGGATAAAAAATAATAGGATGAATATTGTGCCAAATTATATCAGATAAAACTCTCCTTGTGATTATCTAAGTTGAAGAATCAGCTCTGAATTTTGCACTAATATATGTCCATGAAATGTGCTCCAAAATTATTTCCCTTTGAAATTCAACCATATTTTAGCTTCTAATTTTTACAGCATTCACAGTACTGGTGAATACTTGTGCAGATTTTATACTCTGTTGAGGAAAAGTGCCAATTTTGTGTAAACTAAATTATGCATGTTAAGTTTTGGAACCATTTATTTTTTCTTTGAATGATACAATGCTCACATTAAATATAGATTGACCCTGGGAGGAAGTAGTATGAGCCAGTGATTTTTCTGTGTTGTGGGAACTAGAAGACCTGGGTCTGTTTCCAATTCTGCCACTTAATTGTTATATCACCTTGAGCAAAGTCCCTGTAACAAAGTCAAATTTAAGTGCTTCAAGTTATACATCCAGCTTCATATTCAAGAACATAAGTATGCAGATATTTATGAAAGAGGGAGTTAAATCATGCAGTGAGACAGGCTATTTATTTTTATTTCTTAATAGGAATTTTGGTAGACAATGTCAGGCTTATCAAATTTTAAAAGCTGCCACTGAAATTTTTTATGCCATCTGCAAAAGGAATAACTTAAGTTCTTACCTTCTTACCAAATGGGAAGGGGTTGTGGTAAAACAGGGGGCAATAAAAGGTGTGCATGATGTATTTTCAGATCTTCAGAGAACAGCTACAACATATAGGAAAAATTCACTTTATGATTACTACGTATTAAGAGTGCAATGGTGCACTCTTTATGAAGTATTTCTTACCATGGCAGGATGAAGCAGTTTCCAATAAACTAGAAACATGAAGTTATCAGGAGAGAAGATCCTGCATGAGACTTTGCTTTGGAAGATGGCTCAGAAGCAATAGAGTATATGGTTGGAGCCATTGTGAGTAGGGGCTGGAGGAAGGTAAATATCAGGAGTAGTACTGGGACAGAAAAAAGGCTCGGTAAAAAACCTACATTTATTTAATGCCTATAAAAGCATTTACCCACAAGTTAAAAACCCTTATGAGCACAACAAGTTCTCTTTTTTCTCTTTTTTGTTACAACAAGGTAATGGCACACCCACTCTATTAAACCAGATCTTGCAAGAGACAAATTTCTGGACTAAATGGAAAAATCCAAATGCCTTGTGACAGAGGAAAAGGGAATCTGTGGAAGTATCTCCCAACAGCCAGGGCAACCTGGTGTTCTCCTGTCTCTAACTCAAAACTATGTTATGTATCACAGAGAGGATTCAGCCCTTAAGCATCTTGGTACAGAGGAAAGTGAAGTTATGGATTACAGGCAACTATTGGAATATGCTTCTAATTTGAAAAATCCCTTTCATTTGACTAGGCTGCACCAGGATAACAAAGCCATGTGGTTGTGCTACTATATGAGGATGAGAACAGATTGAACCTGTTAAACATATGATCGGTCCTTCTGTGAACAGAAAGTGTTGTTCTCCCAACCCTCAATTTGATTTCTGTGCTCACTATGTCCTGCTCTGCCCTAAACACATGTCAGCCCATGCTTGAGTGCTCATTTCAACACTGGTATTGTGTGAGCAGCTGTGCTCACATCTGTTGACAATGAAGGGATTTGAGCTGTCGAGGTGCCATACTCCTTTGCTTTTGGTCTGCCCCTAATGAGGAACACAGCCAAGATGAATTCTCTTCTAGATCACTTTGTTTGGGAGCTAAACTCTGCAGCACTTTGTTACTGCTGTGCTATGCCATTTGTCTGTGTGTCTATGATTACTTGCTTCCACTCCCGTGAGTACATTGACCTGAATTTAAATTCCTGAATATTATACTGAATGCATTGCACTCTCCTATCATAAACTTGCAAGTCCTGGTACCATCAAGAGCAGAACCTACTTTCCATGATGCCTGGTTAGCTGGTGTGTACCCAGCTTTTCTCTCCTTTTTTGTTTACTTTAAGTTGCCTGTTCTCTGTGCATTTGTTTCCTTCTTCTGAAGGCCAGACAAGTAATCTAGGTCTGGATACAAATCCAGTAGGGCTTCTGTTTGCAATCAGCTGATGAGAAATTGATTCTTTCAGGGCCAGTAGTATTTAAATCATTGAAGTTATGGATTTCACACTTTATATAGTATGTGTTCAGCTCCTATCTTATTCTTCTGCAGCCAAGGGACCTCAATCCTAGTTGTGGGAAGCTGTCCATTTGAGTCAAACTCTACGTTCATGAGTCGTCAAATGCAGGCAAAACAGTAAAAGAATTTGAAACTTATCTATCTTGAAACAAAATCATTGGTTCAGTGTATCTAAATTTATATGTCTTTCACAAAGTACAATAAAGATTGGGTTCACACACCATCTTCTTCGACTGAACTGAATTTCCAATCTGTTAAACCATATTCATCTTCAGAATGGATATCAAGGAGATGATGCAAGGACGAAATGTGTTGACAGTTCAAAATTTCACTTTCTTGCATGACATAACACATTTAATCCAACTCTATAAAACTTAACAGTGGGCATCTGTTTGAATGTACAGCTCACTATCAAATATAAAAAATTAATTTTCTTAAAAAATATTCAAATGCCATCCAAGGCAAAATGCAAATTGTCAGAGCTACCTTTATTTTGTAGATTTAGAATGGACCTTGTATTCAATCCCCTCTCTGCCATCTCCTCCACCATAAACACAAACACACACCTGTTTCCTACCCTGGATATCATTCAAGAATATAAGAGTAGGAATAATAACTCATATTCTCCTTGTAACAGAGTTAAAATGATTAATTTATAGATTGCTTATTGTGCTGCTTTTTTCATAAGTGGGTGTGGTGTGACTTACAAAAGGAGGTGCTCAACCAATGCTAAGTCAAGGTGAATCACAGATATGATTTCGAAAGTGATGGGATTGTGGTCATTTGTGTCTCCTGATGCAATTCATTTCCTAGTTTGAGACACACCATGCTGTAAGAGTCAGGAAGCTGAGCTGGCTAATATGCTTGCCAAGGAGCAAGACCTGTTTTCTTGAGCAGGTTGGTCACTTGCATTTGCACCAATTTGTGGGTATTAGATAAATAATTATTTTTACGCATATTTATCTATTCCTCATTACTTAGCTTTTATATCTATGCATATTGTCTGAATCTTAGCCACAAACTGATAACAACCTTAAGGTCACTGTATTTTAAATGTGGTTCTGTAATGTTCTTGACTTCTTTCTTCCGGCAATGGGATCTTCATGTATGACTGGGTTCTCACACACAGTAAAACTAATTAATGAAATATTATTATCTGTTAGGCACATTGTTTTATCATTGTTTTATCATTGTTTTATCATTGTTTTATCATTTTTAAGAGACATGCTACACCATTTCAAGGTGGTGGGGCCTGGGACTATCTTCATGGTCTGTGTCAGCTCAGCACATATTGTCATGGGATCTGACTTTTTTCAGGTGGGATCATAACATAAAAGAAGGAGTGTTGATAAAATGGCAGCACTGAAAAATTCCAACTGCCAGTGATCGGAGCTGAAATTAACTCCAGAGCTCACTTACAAAGAAAAGCCTGGAGTTACAAAGTATAAATGAATAGGAGAGAATCAAGCTCTTAATTTGGGATGTATGAACAATGAAAATTTGATTAAATGAAAGCTCTTGCTACTAGGTTTCAGCTTTAAAATAATTGCTCCAGAGGGTTAGGGCATACAGGGTAGCTTATAATTAGTGTATTAGAAAAATAATGCAAATAAATAAACAACTTTTTCAAAGGCAAAAATCCTAGTGTTACATAACTGAGACTAAGGAATGACTGCTGGCTGGAAAGGTCTTTGAAAAATTCCATATTCATTATCCCTGAGGCAAAGAGAATTAAAATAAAGCAGAAAGTAGAGCCTCAAGAAGACTTCAGTGCAGACAGCACAGACTCAATTTCCATCTAAAGTAATGGTGTGAGCAATCTCACACCATTACTCCCAGCTCCAATAAGTTCATTGTGCCCACATTACTGACTAAAAGCTGCACACACAAAAGGAGAAACTGAAGTTTCTCTCTGTGCTCCATCTCATTTAGATTATGGAGTTCAGTATGATGGGAATTTTTATGCTATGGATGAACACTCTAAGTGATAGAGAAATGAAAGTTGTCAGCAGCCAAAGGCATATGTTGGACTGACACAGCATTACCAGAGATACTTACAGAAGGTAAGTAAGTAAAACATCCTACTTCTAGGACACATAGGTCCTGTAGGTATAGGCTGACAGGAAAAACAAAACGTTATTTCATTTGTGCATTTGCTGCTATAAGTCATCTACAGAGGCTAGAGGAACACCTATTTAAGGAAGATTTAAAGGGAAAAGAAAATCCAGACTATCAACACACTGTCTCATGTAAGTTTTAGCTGGTTCTTCTCTGCTTAAACCAAATCACGACCTATATAAACAGAAAAAGGTATATAAACATCCTATATGCAGTACATTCAGTTGAATAAACAGTTTGCATACTAATGTAAACGACTTAGGTGTTTTAATGTGCTGGTGCTATAGCACGTTCTTAGATACAGATTTTAGAACTCAAAAGGAACATGCATATTCAGGTTTTTCAATTAGAAATAAATATACTCAGGGACTGCAACTATTTACTGCCTTGATCTTGCAAATTCTTTTCTCAGTGCCATCAGTCAATTCCATAAAGTTATGCTTTTATTGGTAACCTTTTTTTTTCATCAAGAGGTGTCTGTAAATAGTGGTAATGTGGGTTTCCCCTCCAAATCTCTGCCCTTCCCCCCACCTCCCCATTCATGATCTGAAGCATGACTGTTTAAGGCTTATGACAGAGGCAATGTCACTGCCTGCTTTCTAGGAAAATTAAACAAAATAAAGAAAAATATCTTAAGATATATTTGCGACTTGCCTAAAAAGGAAGAAGAAATTTTATAGAAAATTGAATCTGGTAATTGATTCTGTGGTGTTGCATATCAGCTGAGGCTGTGTTGACAAAATTCCATCACTGACTGCCTTTAAAGTCTGATGTTTAAACCTTGCTCTGTGGCTGGCTATATTAAATCCATTCTCTTCTTTATGCGCAATAAGAAGGGACTCCTAGAAGAGGCCTTCCCAAAGTCTGTCAACAGCTAAATTAGGAAATTAAAATTGATTTCTAGGAGTCATGTTACAAAAGTTACGGGTTCTTTTAAGAAATTCAGCATTCAAAATACTGACCCCATAAGCACAGACAACAGGGTATTTTGAAAAAGCTCAGTGCAGGGTAAGCCATGATGCTGCAGCATTTATTTCTCCCTCAATCACAGGTGTTGATGTCTGTGCCATCTGGCCTGTCTCATGACAAAATCTCACCAGCCAAAGAGTGCAGAAATAAATAGACAATTACTTAAAATGCATTGACTGGATGCACTGCTGAGTAAGCAATTGTTGTCAACTAAAGCTGAGTTTCCTCGGCGTAGATCCTGGTGCAGTTTCTCCAATTGCTCTATTAACATGTGGGACTAGAATTTCCATTCTGTCAAAGAGGGAACCAAATGGGGCATTCAGGAGGGCATCATCAAGAAAAGTTCAAGCCCAGACTAGCAGAAAGATTGTCACTCTTTCAAGTGCTCAGATAAGCTTTATAGCTGGTTTAGACTGTTAATGTATAGTTCATTTTTTTTCAGCTTGGATACCCATACCTACAGTATATCTGCAGTTTTATCACTCCTTTGTACCTCATACTGGGGTAGAAAACTAATGTGGTAAACATTGTGTTCTAGATTCACACTGTCAAGTTTTAGGATCCAAACTGTGATGACTTTGTTAATAATTTAGTTCCTTTCTCTCTCCCCAGAGCAGATGAAGGTGGCCAGGTGCCTTGAGAGGGGAATTCAGCTCAAATATAAGGTAAATCTCCTCTAGAAATAACTGCCTGTGAACATCGATCATCAAATCCCAGCTGGATGCCAAAAGTGTGTAGGGTGGATTCAGACAACTTGATTGTGCAGCTGGTGCTGTCTGTACCCACAGGTAACCCATTGAAATACAGGAAGGAAAAGAAGTATGGCTCATGAATCATAGAATCACTGAGCCTGGAAAAGAGCCCTAAGATCATTGAGTCCAGCCATTAACCCAGCACCAGTGGGTTTATCACTAAGCCATAGTCCCAAGAGCCACATCCACATGCTTTTTGAACACTTCCAGGGATGGTGATTCTACCACTTCCCTGTACAGCCTGTTCCAAGGCCTGACGCCCTTCCCTAATATCTAATCAAAACCTCCCCTGAAACAACAACAGAGGCTGTTTCCTCTGGTGCTACAGGTAGAACTGGTGGGCATCAGTTTATGAAAGTTTATGTGCTGACAAAAGCCCCATCTGCATCTCTATTGTACCAATGAGCAAAAGTGGCTTATCTGGAAGTTAGAATAACCAGAATATATGTGATTCTTATCCCCTCCAAGCTGTGTGCTGAAAGTATAGAAAAACAGGGGTTTTTTTATAAATCTGTTCTGACTTCTAAGTAAAAGGATAATGCTGGGAACTTAGAGGTGGCTGAAGTGAGACTGACAGTACTCAGGTCACTCCTATGAGCTCCAGTTTCTGGTTTCATCAACTTTGTTGGTTCATGTTTTCCCTTGCTGTGATAAAGGACATCATCTGTTTTCAGATATGCTCATGAAACTTCCATTGACATCATTGGGAGTTGTACATGAATAGCTGACACTAGGATTTGGGCCTTAAAAGTTTATGGTGCCCTGAGGAGTTGTTTTTATGTATTTTACTTGGTTTCATCTGTGAATATCCTGGGATACAGCTGCTCAACCAAACAACAAACATACTTTAGGAACTCAAACTGTTCATGAAACACTATCTAGTACAAATAAAGGTGTCCTCAGGGCATGAAGTAAATATATGGAATTTATGCAATATTCATGCATTTGCTTTACATTACTAATGTTTTTCCTGTGTATTCAGTGAATTACTCCATGATGGAATTTATTAATAAAAATATTACAGCAGAAATAAAGCATGGAATGAGGAAGGAGCAAAATATCAGTAAATAGATAAGAATCTTGATAAACTATATAATAAAGATTTCTAAAAAACATCTCAAGAGTTCAGAAAAACATCTACATATATCCTTACATTTATTTAAGATTTATTAAATGTACAATATTCAGAGAATATAATGAACATGACACCATATTCCTTTTAAGTGGAGCAATCTATTTTATGATAAATTATTGCAAAAAAAAAAAGCATTAGACAGCTATTTAGTCCTGATAATAGATTAAAAGCTGTATGGTGTAACTAAAGCACTATCACTCCAGAGAAGAGCTGTATTGCAGTGGCAGTCACAGACGAGAAATGTGACACTGCAAGCCACTTTCTGGGGACACTGCTCCCTCAGCTGCTGCAGAGCTGGCAGCCACCGAGCTGTTTTCTTCCGTTCTTCTCTGGGATCATTAGGAATGTTTAGTCTCACTCAGTCTTGCAATTGGCTAAGATGAAACACTGTCATTTCATCTCCGCTTGGTACAGGGGAACAAGGAAAAGGAAATATCAAAAGTTGACATTCTTGAAAAGATCCATAACTCTTACTGCCCAAGTCTATCTCCAAGAGAATTAAATACATTTTCTGCAGTAAGTTCTCATCCCAGAAGTTAGAAATGCGAGTGGATCCCAAATCTTATTATTTCTTGGAGGGTTTTATGGAAAAATAAAAATTTTCTGTGGTCAGCTATCACAAGATTCAAAAGCAAAATGCACATTTCAGATGCTTTCTGAGCTGGCCATAAGCCTCATCATGATGTACACTGTCATTATATAGAGAAGGTTTTAGATCAGAGACTAATATATTTGTAGATATCAGAACTGGAATAAAACTATTGAGAAACTATGGCTGAACTGTAAAGCCAGCAGGTAGAAGACAATTTTACTACAAATGAAACACATATTTTTAATTGATTAGTCACTGAAGTGAGCTAATGAGGGAAGACATCTGCATGTCTGAATTCTTACAGTCAGAGCCTTTGATCCATGTTAGTGTCTTCCAGTTGATGCCTTTATGGAACATATACTTTAATTAATTACAAGATGCTGGATATATGCAGGTCTGTTAGGGTGGAAATCTAACATTTTGAGATGCATTAAAGCTTTCAATTGATTAAATAGCCCAAAAATTTTGTGGAACTCTTGCTTTTGAGTTGTTTGCCTTGTTTTCATGTTTGGGTTTTTTCCTATGGAAAATTAAGTTCATCCTTGTAAAAACTATTGGATAAGTGTTTTGAAGGGATTTTCTTTTCCTTTGGTGTGCAAATGTAGGCCGTGGAGTATTGTATCCTGAAGTGTATATAAGTTATCTCTGGGTTATCTGTAATGTCATGATTGTGACTGTATAGACAAGGTTATGAAAAATCAGCAGAAATTACTGTATTAATAGCTTTGCTTTTTCTGTTCGTGCTGCATTGTTTGGAACAGCTATGTCTGCTGAAAAATATTTCTCACACATGAGTTTTGGGTTTTTTCCTAGTAACACTGTCCATAGCCTGCCAGAAAATGTGGGGCAAAAGAATGGGCTACCATAAAAATAGAGGGTTTTTAAACTTCCATCAGTAAGTTCTTCCCAAAGAAAGATTCATGGCTGAAGCTAAACTGACCACTGTGAACATCCATGCTGCCTTCTCAATAATACAAGCCCTTGCTCTAAGAATTTGTGCAGCAAATGCATTTCTCAGAGATACATTATGGACTGTGCTGGGGTTTTTTATCAAAGGACCTGATCTGACAAGAAAAAGAAAAAAAAAAAAAAAAAAAAAACCCAAAACAACCAAAACTTCAGGCAGCTTCTATCCAAACTTACTTACCCACACCATTAAGAAATAAAATAAAGAAGTTTTTATTGGTTTTTTAAAAAAAAATTATCTGCCTTCACATTGTAATTCACTGTGGCTTTGTCTGGGCCACTGAAGCTCTTGCTAGTATTATAGATAATGGTCAAAATATTTGTTTGTAATTTGTTTGTAATAAGTTTAAATCCCTGGTAAAAGCTATCTCCAGTGTCTCCTTATGTTGTTGTAGGCACCACGCTGGGGGAGCTGGTGCGTCTCTGGAGCCACTGACTGCAAAGATCTGCAATGACCAGGGGTGGCACAAGAGGAGGCAGAGGCGGGAGAACAGCATGAGAAGAGCATGAGCTCAGAGCCTCAGGTGGCAGGGACATCCCAGCAGAGTTACAAAGCTGTATGAATGGGAAATGGAAAAGCAAGAGAGGCAAGAGTTCAAACAATTGTACATGTTATGAGCCATATACAAATGTCAGGAAAAGTTACTCTGAAATGGATGATGCCAGCATTGCAAAGAAATCAGAAATGGAGCACAATACACTGACAAGGATATAAGTAAAATACTGCATGCTATCAATATCCTGCCCCGGCTGTATTGCTGAAAGGCCTGTTGCCATTATAGCACTCAGACATACACACACCTCCCTCTGCATCTGGTTTTGAAAATACTTCATTCTCAGTTCCCATATTCCTGACACGCTCACACCCTGGAGGAATCAGTAGATTGCACAGGGTGTAAAAGTCATCCCAGACTCCTGCCTTCAGCCTCTTTAATATTTGATGAAGAGTGTGGGTACACCCTGATGCTTATCACAGTATCACCCAGCGTGGTTTAAGAGCTGGTTGATTCTGTTATGTTAAGAGGGAAGGAATAAAAGAGATTGTAACCATAAGTGTTTGAATATAATGTATATGTTCATGTTAGAGGCAGACAAAGTTATTATACAGCTTATATCTTTCAGTAAATAAGGCTATTAACATTTCTTTGTTTTTCATACACAGGTCAATTAAAGTATACTCCTCCTACAGATAATGATATAATACAATTTCAGTGTTAATTCATTCTCATCCTCCCTCATCATAAACCTTTCTTGCACAACCAAATTCACTTCAGGCTGTTCAGCCCTACATGCATATCCTCAATTTCATTACAATTTTCAGTACAGAGCTCATCTAAGATGTGAAAGAAGATATTTCATAAAAAGTTCGGTGCATTCATGGTTATAAGAGTGCCATCTTACAATTATACCAACAGGCTATTCTGAGAGAACATTTTTTTTATATTCATACGAGACATTTATCAAACTCAAAGGAGGAGAAGCACAAGCTGGGTTTCAGCTGTAGCTGGGTAATAAGATAAAGAACTATTTTATTTTATTAAGGGTTTTGCATACATGAACAGAGTTCTCCATCCTTCACAGTGCCAGGTGGAAAGCTAATCTTTGCATCTTGCGCTATTATTCTCACTTCCCTTAACTACTATGTACAACCTGAACAGATGTAAGAAGCCTTAAGCAACCCAAAACAAATCAATGGTTTCAGTGAAAGTGGTGGCTATTTAACATTTCCCCAGAGATGATCAGCAGCACTTAAAACTGACTGCTGTGTTACTACACATCCCACATGTAATAGAGGAAACTTGTCCTTCATGATTTAATACTTGTAAGATTCAATGACCTTATTCTAAAATGCCTGCTTCACACTGAGAAAACAAAATTAATTTAAAATATTTAATATATTAATGGATAACAGCTGTTTTTATATTAAGTAGGTAGTTATATATACAGTACAGTATTATTTTTATCATCTTAATGCAATGAAGATTAAAAGAAGTAGTGATGTAACAAATAATTATAAAAACGTATTTCCAGGGAGTGCTAAATTCCCAGAGTGCTAGGCGTGAAGTGCAATGCTTGGTGCAATATAAAAGGGTAAACTAGAGGGCAGACTGCTCTGTTTTTCACCACTACATCACTTTTCATGCCCACAGCCCATTCTGTTGTACTAGTTGAAAATAAGAAAGGGAAACTAACCAAGGAGCTGTCCAGTCTCCAGAGCCACCATAACTTCAAAAAAGGGTTGTACTGAGCTGGAGGCAGCACCCTCTGGAGACAGTTACTTTATCACTTCATAAATATGCACTTTGATTACAATATCTATTTACTGCTTCAATCAGTACAATTATAGATTTATTGTTCCAGAGCTAAATATACTTTTGGCGTGAGGAAATAGAAGTGATTATGTTTCATTCAGAAGACCATTTGGACCACTTTCCTAGGCCATGTTACATTTTGGTCATAGAAAACACAGAATCAAAATAGCTAGAAATAAACAGCAAAACAGTGCATTGCATTTTTAGTTGTGTCCACTCATCACATCTTTCTCTTTCTGCACTACTACCACCAAAAATGCTTCTGCAAATAGCCATGTCAGCAGTTAGGATTTATGCTGTCTCTAAGGTCTCATTTGGACCGTGCCTACTGTCAGCAACCCCAGCTGCCTCTGGGTTGCAGCCTCCCTTTCTCCCGCAGAAGGGCTCTAGGTCAGTGGTGGTGTCTCCCTGTGGTGGGAGTCAAAGCAGTGGCCCTTTGTCAGAGAAGTTCACAGCCTATCTCTTGGTAAAATTTCAATTACCTTTAGGGAGATGTTTGTTGGGAGAGCATCCCAAACAGCCTTAGGCAGCTCAAGGACAGAGTTTTAGACCTCCAAAATTTGACAAGTATCAGAACACCAGTAACCTCTGCACCTGATATCCAGGGGTGGAAAACAGGAATTTCTGTGTTCATCTGCTTCTGTTATAACAGCCAGAGGAGTGTGGATTACCCAAGGTAAGTCAGCCTTTGAGTCACACCAGTGACTCAGGGCATCCAGGTCCTGCAGGTCTTGCAGGCACTTGAAATCCCTGCTTGCTTGGCCCGAGTTAGCAGATCCTGTCTCCCTCTGAGGATCCCTGGTCACCCCAGCTGCCGGAGGGACGGCACCGCCCGCAGCAGCCCTGCCGTGCCAGCCACCCCAGTTACTCACCTCAGCCTGCTGTGCTGAGCAGGAAAGTGCAGCAGGAACACCTGGGCACTCATGGAACCTGGTTGTGTATGAAGACATTCTTCAGAGCCCATGTGTTTTGAATTATCTCTGTATTTCTAAAAATATGATCCTTCGATGTATATATATAAATGGAGCAGTTATTCACAATTTTTAAAACTAAACCTAAAAATTATCAAAATTGCTTTCCTGGTAAAAAAATTAAATCCAATAAATTCAATTGACCCTTTAATTATCAGGTCAGGAAGTACTTGGCATTGGAACACAGTTTTATTCCAAATAGCTATGCCTATCAAAGCTTTCCATTTGGATTTAATGTAGGAAGCAGCCTGTGACTGATCATACTTGTAGGCAGTATTGATATTGTTCTATGAAATGTAAATTTCTTTAAAAGAAACCAATTCCCAGAAGTAGACAACATGATAATTTATAAAAAAATTGGAAATACAGATTTTGTTTACAGACAATATAGAAGAGCAATGTAATCAATAAATAGCACTGACAAAAATTTTAATAGGAATAATAATAACCTCTATGGCAACTAGTTCTAGAGTCAACGGGTTCAAAAAAGCAACAGCTTCTTTAGTGTCTCAGTAAATTATTACTTTTTATGAATAATTTTTCCAGTGTCTGGAAGAATTCTATATTGTTAATCCTTTATGCAATTTTAGTAAACCCTATTTGAAAGCCAGGTTGCAATTTTGACCTTTTCTGCCTGTGATATTTTTCTGTTTCTGAGCTGCTCTTTCATACACCTTTTGTTTGTCTTGCTGTCCTGTATACTTTGTCTCTAAGCTAGCACAGTGAAATACAATTTATTGGATAACATTTGGAATATCTTTAATACAGAAGTAACAGGACTCTTGAAGTTACAAATAACATAGAGACTGCACTAAAATGCCTATGACCTTTCAGTTCTCTGCATAGGCATCCAGTGAGCTTCTGTGAAATACCTCATAGCTTGAAAAGACTTGTTTCACAAAATTACATGTAATATTTGCAGGTAGAAAAGAGTAATTACCTGTAGACTGTGAATTCTTTGACATCTCCCACCATTAACAAGAACACTGCTGCTATGGTATACTATATCTATTGTTGAAAAGTCACTTTACATCCAAATTATGGGAAGTAAGAAAAAAAAGAACTTCAGCCAACTAAAATAATTATGACAATCATTTTTCAAATAGAAGTTCCAATCCTCTGCTATTAAAGTAAATGGGATTTTTGCCATCAGATCTGAAGGAGACTGTGACTGCTTCCTGTATTTTCAATGAGTCAGAATACTGACATACATCTCATATACTGTCATTGATGATTCCTTAGACTTCCTAATGTTGTTCCTCTGTAGATTTGGTTTCTGGCTTTGGTGGCTACAACTGCTTTTAAAACATAGCAACTCTTTTGGCAGTCTTCACACCTTTTCATAATTTTCCTTTTTAACTGTAATATTATTTCACAGAAAAGACAAACAGAGGAGAGAAGGATGAAAGTAGAACCGGATCCCCTGTTTCTGTGTGTTTGAAGGTACCTCATGTTAACTCTCTTCTGGAACATATGCTATTTCATTCTTTTAGCCTAACAATCAAAAGGGAAAGTGTCAAAACCACAAAATAGAAGAATATCCTGTTCTTTCTCTAGACCTTTGTAAACAGTTTGAGAAAATACCAAATGATGCATCTCAGTTTATCTATTGTTTGGATCACAAGCTATCAAAATATTCCATGTTTCAAAAGTTTATTGAGCTGCGGAGAGTGTGAAACTGCTACCAGTCACATTCTGAATTTTTCTTATAAAACCAGATAATATCAACAACAACAAATGATTAAGCAAAACTGAGAACTTCACCCAGGGCAAAATTTCTCCACAAGTTCCCAAAAGAACAAAGATTTTTGTCATGGGCGACAACTCAGTCATTTTACCAGACAATGCAATTATTCTGTGGCAAAATCTGATAGAGCATTGCTCTGGAATGGAGAAAAGCTGGTTTTCTTTGGGGCTTAAAAAAAATAAATATGTAAATTACCTAACAATAGGATTTTTTTGTTCTATGTGCAGAGTTATGAGGCTGTGTAGCAAAAAGAGCTTTGAAATAAATCCCTTTTATCAGAAATACAGTAGTAGATCATCATAAAGTCCAACTATGGTAGCAAAAATGTGACCAGCTTTGGCTGGTCTCTGAATATTGAATAAATTAAGTAATGCAAATGGTCCTATTAATGAAATAGCACCGTGGTAATGTTAGATCTAAATAGATCACTTCACAGTGCTATTTACTTGCCATTTAGGACTAAAAACTTATTTGCATGGCATATAAAGAAATTCTTTTACCAAATTTTTACATGTTGAATTATTTAGAGGCAAAGAGGAGTTAGAAGGCCCTGGGAAAATCAAGAAAGCTTAAGATTTTTTTTTTCTCTACTGAAATAAAGATTCTGTGCCAGAGCAGGGAAGGAATCTCCACAGCCTTTATTTAGTGCCCTTATAGACTAGACAGTTCTAGTTTATATAAATGTTGACAGCACTTGTTGACAATAAATAATTGACAGCTTTCCTCAAAAACACAAATGTGCATTGCAGCATGCTTTACTCCACAAATGCATAAACACTAAGGAAGGAGGGGTACATTGAAGAATTATTCCTTCAACTGTTTATAACCTTTCCTGCAATAAAGAAATCCTGAGATGCCTCTGATAGTTCATGTTTTTTGTGGAGTTCTGCACGTCTCAGCCTTGCAGGAGATGAAGCTCAGCATAGAATCCACTCAGAGAGAGTCCTTAAATTTCCATCATTATGGGACAAGTTAAAGACTTTGCTGCTTTTCAGAAGAAAGAAGTCCGTTCTTCCAAGGCATGCTACTGAAAAGAGAAAGGAATATAAGTGTGGAGTCTTACATGATATTGTCAGAGGAATCTTTCCACGCAGAGCTCTTAACATTATTCAGCTACTCTTTACACTAGAGGAACTCCACTGAGGACATAAGCCTAGCCCAGATACAACAGCAGGAAAATTCCTGTGTTAATAATAGAGCAATTCTCTGAACCTGATGAAGTTCCTTGGCAGAGAACTGAGGAAGGTGAAAGTGTCATTGTGTTCTCTAGTCCTTCCTATACCTGAATGATAGTTGGTGAAATCAGAGTTTGTGGCTTTAGGTTGAATATTGAAGCCATGAGCAAGTGGTTCCTCTTTACTTGCTTATAGTACAAGCAGGTGTACCATACATTTGTTTATGGTCTTCACAAAACATTGTTTATACATACATATTCAAATTATTTATTCATGCACAGTATTATATAAGTATGTATATATATAGATAGATATATATATGTATGTATGTTTGTATATATATATAAAATGCATACACATATATCACCAACACATACAAAAGCTCAGTCTAGCTCCTATTAAGTCTGTTGGAAATGGCATCAGACTTTGTGGAAAGAATAGCTACCTACATTTTCTTTTCAGTGACTTCATGTACACTATGATCTTCAGTTTTCAGATATTTTAATGATGATCAACACTTCAAATAATGTCTTTGTAAAGCTACTCTACCTGTTTGATAAAACACACTGTACAAACAAGTCTAGTTAATTGTTGCTGTGAATTAATCTTTATGCTTGCTCTAGTAAAAATCTGTCTTGTCCAAGCACAACAGTTGTGGATTTAATTAAATATGTTGCTTAGTGAAGCATCTGTTTAAAACATTAATAAATGGCAGTTCCTCTGAGACCTCTGTATGTAAAGGTTTTTCACTTCATAACCCAACCTTAAAATGTGCTTTAGAAGTTATAAACCATTAGTTCATCCTTTATTTTGGGCAGATTTTTCATAATTAAAAAGTACTCCTTCTCTTAGTCTGTGTTAATTGATCTTAATTTTTTAAATTAAATTTTAAAAAGTCAGGGATTCAAGTTTTAATCTCACCTATCAATAGTAATGCAGAGATACTCCAAAAAGTCAGAGGGCATTTTCCATTTTTGCTACATTTACTGAAGTGCAAATGAATAGTACTCCCTTACCATGCTTATATATCTCCCAAGAATATACATTGTAGGGGGCACCTCGCTTCCCAGACCACATCCTAGCAGAGTTAAACTGGGAGTGCACCAATATGAAGTTGCAGTGAGGGAGAGTGAATTCACTCCAGCATCTCCCTGCCATGGCACAAATGCAGCAGAATTACAAATGAGCTTCAGGAGATTCGCATCAAGACATGAGTTTGGTCCAAACCCAGAGCAGAGCCCAAATCCTGCATTGTAAATCTGCTCTTGATCAGTAAAGGGAATGGGGGGGAGGGAACCCCAAAATCATAGGAACCACTGAGTACTGTTTAATTTTAAGAGCAACCAAGTAGTGGTACAGACTGATGGACTTGGGAATACAGGAATTTTCTGGATTGTAGAAGCTACACACATCCACTACTTGCAGGATTGTCTAAAGATGACTTGACTGCAGACTAACCCAAAGAGATTCACAACTCAATTACCACTAAACCTGATTTTGTTTAGGAAGCCACTAAAAAATAAATGGATGTAAACCATATTCTGACACTACAAGGAGTGTTCCAGACCTAATTAGAGGTAAGAAACACAGGTATTCCAGGTCTTTGAAGCCCATTCAGAGGAGAAGTGAAGTTGTAATTATCCAGAGCCATTCATGTGCCCCAAGTTATGGTCCAAATGGGTCCCTAAAACATAACAGTAGAAATGTCTGAGTAAAAAAGGGAAAATTCTTGAGCCTCACAGGCTAAATTTAGTAGCATATTTTGGTAAAAACATTCATGCTTAGCTTCAGCCAACACAGTACCCTTTCTACACTCAAGTCCGTCCAAACATCTGGATTTCCTAGAATGTCTAGCCTTCCAAGTGTTTACTTGTAATGCTCTTCAGGAGAAAGACTGTCTTTATTTGTGTTCAGTATAGCATTTGTGGCTGTCTTTCAAAAATAGGAAGGGGAAAAAGATATAAGAGGTGTTCAAACTCTGCTGACTCTAAAGCCAAAAGAGTCAAAGTGATAAATGAACCTGCTTTTGCTAAGCTCAGAGAAAAAATATTGGTGGGCAGCTCCTACTCATAGGTGAAAAGAAACCCTCCTAACAGCTTAAATAGCAAGTGAGTAATCTCTTTTATGAGATTTTTTTCTGAGTACCCAAATTTGCCATGAAAATGTCATTCCACTAAATGTTACAATCAAAGTGGACGCCTGACCTCTCATTTCTTACAGAAAAGCTACAAACGTATTTAGGTCTTGTATCAGAAACATTCAGAGACAGCAAATTGCCTTCATTTGAACACTAGCCAATCTAGACAAGACTCTGCAAAAAGATTTTTCCACGTTTTCTCTGCTGTGGAAATAATGACAATAATTTAATTATTCAAAACAGGTAATAAATAGTTATTTACTCTGGAAATTATAAAACTACGTGACTGTCTGGACATATTTTTCTTTGTGTACTTTTTTATATTCATAAAATGGACCATAAAGCATGAATTTCAGATTCCTCTTAGTTAATTAATTAATAACATTCTATTTGAGGGTAAGATGGGGCTTTGAAAAAAGAAAATTTTAATTGTTCAGTGCTTTGGGGTTTTTTTCCATGCATGTCTTATAGAACTAGAATAATACCAAAACAAATGCCAAAAAAATACCTTGAAAAATTAATGTTTTCCATTCTCTTAGTAATACATACTATTTTGACTGGTAGATATCAAATGGCTCTACCAAGGAATGGAATACAATGAACTTTATTTTACAAACAGGAAAACTGAGGCAAAAGGATATTAAAACGGTTTACCTGCATGTTGCAGATGCTTTACAATTCTGACCTCAACAGACAAAGAACAGAAACTCAATTAGTGGTGAAAACCTTTGATTCCATTTTGGCATTTATGTTCTGGGAAGAAGGGAAATGTATATGCTTCCACTCTTTTATACATATAATCTTCCTATCCACTTTGTGACTGGAGTATCATCTTGGATTTTGATTCTCACTGGATATGTCTAGGCTAATCCAGGCTTAAAATTCAATTCTCTAGAGAATTTTGGGTTGTAATGCAACTATCTAGCACCATGTCTGCATCTAGCAGGCCTTCCCTGCCACTCATATAATGACTACAGGGAATGTGTGAGCAACTGCCAGTGACAGAAGAAGGTGCCACTGAAGCCATCCCCTGGCACAGTGGAAGCAAGCCAGTAGGCTGCATGAGCACTTTGCTATGCACCCCTGCTGCCACCAAGAAAAAGCTATCTGAAAATATGAGATGGTTCTGTTGTAAAACTGGGGAAAAAACCTTCATCACTTGGAGGATATGCTAGCTCTGTGGCCAAGCAGATGGTATGGCTTTTCTTCTGAAGGCAAGAACATGCCATGGCACAGGCAAAGGAGAAGTCTCAAATTGCTAAAGAAATGTAGCTTTACCCTTGGGAAATGTAGGGTTTACTCTTGTACTTGGACAGCAATGAAAACTGCCCACTCAGCACTCCTAAATGCCACTGTTATGTCTGGCATTTGGATCTGTGATCTATGAGATTTAGGTCTTAGAGCTATAAGACCTATTGAGCAGGGCCTCCCTGGGCCCTTGGTACTGAGGATCAACATATCCCATTCCTAACCTGCACAACAAATCCTCTGGTCCCTACACAGACCCAAAGGGCTGAACACTTTGCTTGGACCTGTGAAACCTTGTGCTTTTAATAGTGACAGGAAAAAAGGTAGTCATTTTAAACTGAAGGAGAGGAGCTTCCGATTAGTTATTAGGCAGACTCTTTACTGTGAGGATGGTGAGGAACAGATTGCCCAGAGAAGCTGTGAATGCCCCATCCCTGGAAGTGTTCAAGGTCATGCTGGATGGAGCTGTGAGCAACCTGGTCTAATGAAAGGAGTCCATACTCATGATATTTGAGGTCCCTTCCAACCCAAGCCATTTTATGATTCTATGTGAGAAATATGTCTATTTTTTTTTTTTGCCTGATTTAAAAGCTTCCATAGGCAGTGGAAGTGTGAGCATTCAGATCTCAAAAGTTTGTTTGCTTGCTTTATAATGATTCTCTAGAAGACTATTAAGGATCTAAGGTGTAGTTATAGACTACTTCTGTTTTCAATTGAAGAAACACAATGTCAAATCCTTCCCAAAGTAAGCTTTTTTTTCTATGTTAAACAAATGGAAAAGTCTGTTATTTAAGCCACAATTAAATATATACTTTTTCCTCACATATAATTAGATTCACAGCTTGGAATACTACTTTCACTTATCCATAAAGTTTTAGAAAAAGTAGAGTGCACAAAATCTGCTAAAAATACTCTAGAAGAAATAATTTTTAAATCTTCTTAAATAAACCTCAAAAGGAACGCTGCAGAAACAATTTATCACTTTTGTGGGTAACTTTAAATTTGACTGTTAAGCTAAAATAAAGAAAATATTCTTTCATATTTGCCATACAGCAAAAAGGCGCACAGAACTGGTTGGAACCTGCATTTTGGTTCTTGCCCATCTATTACTGAAAATTTTCTGTGTTATTTTCAGTGGAAATAAAAACAGCTACTCTGTCACAGGAATTACATTTGTACGGAAAACTGCCAGGACTGATCTAATACTGATAAAAAACAAATATTGGTGTGAATTTATGGACTAAATTCACAGCACAATCTCACAGCATTTTATCCAAGACATAGTTTTATAATTCAGAGGAGACCAAGGCAGTGACTAAATAAATATTAAATGCACTGTATTTTACAGGTCACAACTAAAGTATGTTGGCAGACATGGTCAGTGATGCACCAACCAACTTTGTCTAAGCACTCATGCATGATTTGGGAATTAAACAGAAAGCAGCTTACTTTTCAGTTAGAAACTTCAGGAGGCCCTGTCATAGTCATTCATTCACACCTCAGTAGAAAAGTGTATGTCTGGTGAATTCAATGCCTTTCTGATTGTTGTTCTTTTACAAGTGCCAATGGATTGTTGGCTTCATATGAAGTTTTAGTGAAACAATTAATCTTTTTGGAGATTTCAGTTCACTTTCTGATATTTTCAGAAGTACTAGTGGTGAGGCATAATTTGGAAAACAAAATGAATTCTCTACCAGACTGGCTTTGTGCCCTACCTTCATTAGAGCACTGGGACCATTTTGCTTCCTAGAGTTGCACTTTGAGAACTGTGAGTATCTCATTACCCCGTTACCGTCTGGAACACCCTGTGTGCAGCGGAGGTTAGAGGCAATGAGTTATGGTTCGAGGTGGAACACAGACCAAAGCAAGGGAGACAAAATTCAGTTTTAAGCCAGAATATCCCTTTCTCTGCCACATAATTTGATATACTATTTCTTTAATCCACATGTTGCCTCTATCATTCAGGAGGTAGAACAATGAACTATTGGTAGAAGGGATGGAGTCCTTTGAGGAAAAACTATTTGAGAAAGCCAAATAATTCTCAACTAATCAGAAAGAGTAGAATTCTGGCTAAAAGAAGAGCAAAAACTGTAAGAAAGAAAAATTGTCATTGGCATGGATACAAAGAAGAGTACTTGCATCACATTGTGTTCCTGGAGATTAGGACTGGAAGAGATTGCAGGGTTGTAACTTCTTGCAGAAGAATGGCTATAGAAATACATCTAGTTATTAAATTAATCTAAGTGACTGTTTTTCTTCACTGTGTGAAGTAAAATCAATGGTGTTTCATGTTTATTTGTGTTCAAGAAGGTTAACTATAGAAGTTATCGACAGTAAATATTGCATCCACAGAGACTTGATCACTGGATTCCATGTGTTCCATATAGAATGGAATAAATTAGGACTGTAATAACTGGGGCCATTTACTCCTGCTCAGTTCTCTTCCCACACAGATTTACACATGCACAGGCTCCTTTCACTAGCAATGCAGCTTTGATCATGTAGGCAAAAGTCCCCAAACACAGTGAAAGAGCAGAGGGAAAGACAGAAAAGATGGGGTTTTTCTGTGCTCTTTACTTCTTTAAGGGACTATCTATGTGATATGGTAATTGGCAAATATTCCTTCAGCAGGACAAAACTGAGTAATCACCTTGAAACCCCTCTGCAAGAGGATACCAACCAATGCCATAACAGGTGTGGAAAACAGTATCAAAGAGGAGGTCACTGTGTCAGGGGGTTCCCTGCATTTGCCCTGTGGGGTTCCCGCCATGAAAAAGAATAAAGACTTATAGGCCAGAGAGGAAACATTACACCAAAGACTTGGTAAGTCAGATGACATATTTTTGCATTGATTGGGACTATCAAAGTAATATTCACATCACAGCTGAAATGCAAGAGATATGGTATTGAATATTTTTGACATTTATTTTGGATGGTGGTGAGCTTACTGCAGCCAAGGCTCCAGCAGCTCAGCTCCCAGCCAATTGACTTCTTCCCTGGCAGGATGGGGGAGAGAATTAGGGCAGAAGTGAGAAAAACTTGCAGTTTGAGATAAAGACACTTTAAAAAGCAAAAAAAAAATGAAAAAACCCAAAAAGTGATGCAAAGACAATTGCTCTCTACCTCCCATCATTAGAACAAGGCCCAGAAAGTCTTAGAGCAACAGTTTATTTGGAAAAACTCCCTCAGTTTCATTGCTGAACATGACCTTGTATAATAGGGAATGTCTCTACCTGGATCAGCAGTTGCGGCTGTGCCCCATCCCGATCTCTTGTTCACCACCAGCCCATTGGCTCATGAAAACCTTGATTCTGTGCAAGCACTGTTCAGAGTAGATAAAACATTTCTGTGTTATCTTCAACACCGTTTTGATCACAAATCTAAAACACAACACTATACAGGCTACTATGAAGAAAATTAATTCCATCCCAACTACACCCAGTGCAATCACAAAAGATAAAAATTCAACCAAAGTTCCTATTTTGCCACAGAACATCAAGCATCACACTTGATTAAGTGCAGCATCACACAGAGACCTTCAGATGCTGACAAGATTTTCCAGAATCATACTTTAAAAAAATAGCTTCTTATTACTTTTTTTAACTTATTTTACTATAGAATAAGTGGGATTCAAGTACTTGCTTCTTGTTCAGAGAAAGAGAATTGAAGGCTGGTAAGTTAATTCAATATATAAAGATATTCATGATCACCTAATCTTGTTGAACAAATGAAAACTGTGGAAAATCAGCAAATAACTTCATGCGCAGCTGCGCAGGGCTGAAGCAGTTACACAAAACTTCACAGCTAATATATCCTGTCTGATAAGCACAGAAAATGAAAATGAACTTCTCATGGTTAGGAAATCCTCCTCTATGATTGTCTTCCATTAAAAGCAGATGAAACAGAAATTACTCTCTTTTAGGAATGTACTCTTTCTTATTTGACGTCAATTACCCGTCTGTCTATGTATATGACCCCTACCACCAAGCGCTATTGTTACCAGATGTTGCTCTCAACACAGGTAGTGCTAGAGCACTTCTGCATTCATGACAGAAGTGGAGAAGTGAGGCACAAGTTGGAGTTAAAATCACAAAAATGAAAAAGATCAGTTTCTTTCCTACCCTAATAAGTTTCTTTCACTACTCTTACAGTGTCCTGTGCCTCTGTCAGCAGACAAGCCCAGCAGAGTAAGAGAACTGGCTGACAAAACTATTTCTGAGAAGCCAACATGATATCTAGGACTGTCAAAACCCAAAAGCACTTTTCTGTCTAGAGTTATGTCAATGCCAGGGCTTTTGTTGGTAAAGTTCTGACTTTTAGAAAACCCACCAGGCATCTAAAATCATGTTCTGCTGAGTCAGCACAAAATCAACTCATCAAACATCCTTTTCAGATGTACCTAAAGTGACAAAGGATTTCATTTAGAATACCTGAGGCCATTTCTTCATCATTCATCCCTGCATTGGGACCTCTTTCCTGAAGATTGTAACAGTCTAAAGGTGGGAGTCCTGGAGTAATGGGAAGGAGAGTGTTTCTAAATATGCCTCTAAAGTGAAATCTCCAAAAATCTTGTTGCAATTGGAAAGCTACTGTCCCGGCAGAAAGGCCCATCTTCTTACAGGGACTGGGTGACAGATAACATACCCTTGAAAAATATGAAATACTTGTCATGTTCACGTTAGGTTCCGACCTCTTCCACTAGAAGCAGAACACCTTAAGAATGGCCTTAACTAGCCTAAAAGCTATACCAGAATGAGGTCATGACCAAGCAGAAGTGGTGTTCCTCCTTGTGAGTAAACAGCTCTAGTATTTGTCCTATCCCAGCTGCCAAATTTGGCAGCTGCTGAATTGCAAGTTCCTATTCAGATCCTATCATCTCTGTTACTCCACACACCTTCCCTAGAAGTTGTTTCCTGAACTAGTCCAGGATCCTTCTGTGGAATCTCTTGCAAGAGCATCCAAGGAACAGGAGGAAAGTGCTGGTGAGCTCCTTTATTAATCCCTTCATATGACTAGATGGAGCACAGGTTTTGCGCAGGATGTCAAGACTGGTTGCAAACAGGAAAACAGAGAAAGAGCCCATTCGCGGGATCAAGCTTATCTTGAAGCTGCACCCTCACACCTTCATCCTTTGCTGACACAATCCTTGGACTACATAGCCCCAGACACAAGCTTAGAGTGAGACAGTTTCTGCTTGGTTTATTTACCGAACATGTGCAAAGGGAGAGCTGCAATCAAGAACCCACGCCATTTCTGAATCAACCATTCTGGTTGCTAAAGAGCACACAGACAATTTTAAGAGGTCATCTTTGGGGGAAGAGGGCATGGCTGGACCTATGTGCCTGGAAGCTGCTATGTCCTTAGGAGATGCCAGGGGCTGCTGGTGGCAGGGATCACAAGACCTGCGATTATTGGTCTGAACAGCATGAGCTCACTCCCCCATTTCTCTCCTGTCTTTCTTTCTTGTGGCCAGGCAGCCCCTGTCAGCACACAGACCTCCTCCTCCTGGTTTGATGGAGGTTGGCATCCATGGCACTGAGATATGCAGACAGGCATCTGGAGCAGAAACTCGAGAGAAAACAAACTTAGTGGGAAACCACTTCAGGCTGAATCATGAACTTGAGTGGAACAGGTGAGGGGGCAGAAGGAATTATTTGATAATGACCACCCTGGGAGTGAAAGCTGTGGGAAGGTAAGGGCTCTGTGAGAAAAACAGTGGTATTTCTTTCTTATTTATTACTGTTGAATTGTTGTATTTCTGGGGCAGAATGACCTCTGCTGTTCTACAGACTGCACTCAGGCAGAAGCAGGGAATGTAGGCTCCCATGAGAATTTCCTAAATAAACACCGTAATTACTTGGGGGAATAAAGATGAGGGCTGGTCAAAAAAAAAAAAAAAGAGTGGGAGATTAAATTGTTAAGTGGCAGATGAAATCCAGTGTAGGTAAAAGCAGAACACTACATGCAGTGAGAAACAATCCTACTTTTACATTCATTAAATAGTGGTTAGGGAGATTTTGAAGTTGTTACAGAGAGAGCTTTGAAAAAACAGCAACTCAGTGCTCAGGATCATGGCCTGCTGTCGATGCTCCTGTGATGTGCATGATCTGTCCTGTGCCCATAAACTCTACGTTTGGTGGCTACAATCATTTCACTGTTAATTCTTGGTAATGGAATTGACAATGAGATATCACTAGCCCAAGCTTCAAAGACCAAGATTATTCTGATTTAAATGAAAATTGTCCTAACACAGCTACTAAACATATTGGAAATCAGCAGTCTTCAGAAGCCTCCATTTAAAACACAAAGCTCGGGTGTAGTGTCCATGCCAATGACACCTTCAATAGGATCAATAAGAAGCAGAGAGTGAGGCTGTTCAAATGTCAATCATGCCTTTATTGTGATTGACTGGGAAATATCTAAAGTTTTTGATAAGTGTAGTAATTAATTTCTGATACTCTTAAAATTACATTAAATCCTCTCAAAGCAGAAAAGGTAGTATATTAATACATTTTGTTTTAAACACTTCCACTCTTTTCTTAGTTATGTAATATGAGACCTTGTAGCTAATCTTAAAGTATTTATGTAAGTAGGTACAAAAATTATAATTAAAATCACTTCTCAAAAGTCTAAATTATTATTGGTTTCAATCTTTTAAAGAGACAATTTAACAAAATAAATGAAGGTCTAGTCATTGCTGACTAAATCTGCTAGTGTCTGGCCAGTCTTCTTGCTCATTTTTCACCTTCTCCAATGCCCTGTTTGTTACTAACAGTTCATATATTTGCTGTCAGCAAAAGCTTGGTTGGATGCAGCCCTAACATTTTTTAGGACAAATGTTATTTTTAGTTATCAAATAATTTTCATGCCCACAAACTCCTCAAAACTTCCTCCTTCAAACACCCAGCACTGTCAGGGAATTTTGAAAAACAGAATTTTCCTTAATATTCTTTAGGTCTTGCTATGAAAAGTATGGAGCGCTTACCAATGCAAATGCAAAATTTCCTTTAAAAAGTCATAAATTCAGCCATAGTATCAATCCCAAGTATTTTGAAAGTGAAATATTGAAGAGGCACAGCAAACAAAAGGAGTGAAGTGACAATTGACAATACTATAACACATTTACTTTTTTTTAACCTGTATCAGGCTACGTAATTCAGGTTCAATATAAGGGGAGCAATAGAGAGATTTCAGATATGATATTGATATTCAGACATGACATCTATATGTATTGCCTTGTTTTACTCTAATATGCCAGTTTTGGGGCAATAAACAGCAAGCACTCTGGCCTAAGCATTTAAGACACGGAATATCCACATTTATCTATTGTTAGTGCACAGACGTTTGAGGTAGAAAAATCTGAGTTTTGGAGCAAGAACAAAGCAATAAGTAATTTTTTAATGGCCATACAGGAAACCAGTGGCAGAGAAGCAGTTATTCTCCTAAATATCTGCTTACTCAACCTTCCACTGTCGCCATATAGTTTTATTTCTCATGTTTTCCCCAAAGAAGACAAAATTGGAGAATAGCTCAGTTGAACTTTCAAAATATTGCATTTTCAACAGTACTCAAGTCTCTTTTCTTGACTTTTTTTTTCATATATATGTAACAAAATTATTTAAATATATCCTGAAATGCAAAGAATTATCGGTTTCAAATTTTTTCTTTTCAAGTTATCTTTGATGTCTGTGACCAGAACCCCAGTTGCTGCAGCCACGGCTTGAAGTACTTTCCCCAATACTTGTGCCATTTCAAACATTCCCTTAATATTAAAAGAAATGAAAATCAGGAGGTATCTAATTGTCCTGGTTTTGATTTTGTTAACAAAATGTGAAAGGTTAAAATGGAGCAAACCGTTTGTTACAGCCATAGAAGTACCAAGGCTTCAAAGATGACTTGGAAATGAAAGGCTAAAAAAAGTTACATATGAAGAACAATATTTAAAATAATTTCAGGACGTCAGTTTCCACTGAACTTAAAGGGAGTTTAGTGATGACTTAACTCCTCATAAAATCTGGGCCAGTCTGAATAAAAGCATATGAGGATTCTGCAGCAAGGCCAATAACGAGTATGTGTTTTGTTGCAGTATGTATTTTGTAAAGGGATGATGCTTGGACAACAGCACTTGTACCAATTTTAATGCAGCCAGCAAGTCCAACAAATTTAAATTCACTGAAGACAATCTGAATATTTATTTACCTTGAATTATGTTCTTTGCTCATCCTGTAGGGGCAAGAATCAGTTATTTCAGTACTCTCTGTAACACCAGTGTCCATCCTTGCCCATTTCTACTCCCAGTCACAAACAGTCTGCAGGACTGTTTGACTGCCTCTGTTATTGCTCAGGGAAGCATCTGGTTCACTGAGGCAAGACTTCTTGAAAGGGAAATCTATTGTCACACATAAAAGGAGCTTGTTCATTAAAAACAAGAAAGATTAGTATCTTCTTTACAGGAATTAAAAGGAAAACAAGAACACTGCCTATCCTTTCCCTGGCCTGGTTGTCAGATGACTCCAATGCTTGATTGTATGCAACTTAATTCTGTTCACAAGAATCAAATTTAAAACTATGGAACAGAACCAAAATGTCAAGTTGTCACTACAGCTGCAGTTCGTATTTGAGTTGGTTCTGAGGGCCTTCCTCTCTTTGAAAGAATCAGTCAGAAAATAGACACTCAGTTCTACAAGGGGTTGATGATATTAGAAATATAAGGGAGATTTTAATGGGCAAAATCTGAAGGTTTAACTCTGCAGTGTGATAGTCTGGGCTTTTAGGAGCTGTGCTCTTAGGTTGGAAGTCTTAGTTCAGTGAAATAGATGAAGATTATTGAGATGAGGCCAGCTGGGACCCCTGCCATCTAGAGCCAACTGTACATTTAAGCAAGTGCTTCAGATAGGTATGTCCCCAAACATGGTGTGTTCTAAGGTACCAGATACATTATTAGTAACAAGGAAATTTTATTTTCCCAATCAGCTGTGGAAAATCTTACACGGACTAGCTTTTTGAGAATGAGAAAATAAGTATTTACAGGAAAAAATGTTCTTCTCAGGTGCTGTAGTCACTGACAGTGTGCTTGACTCATTATAAACAGCAAAACCCCCTTTAGGATATAGGCACCCATTTATTACAAAGGGGTGATTAAGTGGCTGAGGTAGTTCTGAAACAGGGCAAGGTTCAGGTATTGTGGAAGTGAAGTGGTAATTTCTTACTGGACAATCTGAGTCAACAAGGGCTTTTAAGCCCCGGTAGATAAATGCTATCATAGTGTTATTTTTATTGATTGCTACTTTGATGTTAAAATGGATTTTTTTAAAGCACACCATTTCACATTAGGAAAATCTGTTGTTTCTGTTGGTATCCATCTTTAACTATTTACATGGCTTTTTGTTGGGGTCTGAGTATCCCTGTCTGACTTTGCAATCAAATACTTGGTGTTGTCACTATATTGCAAAGGTTCCATATTGTTACCTCCTTATTGCAAGAGTTTCATACCTCCTTGATGTTTCTCATAGGCAGCTCCTCTAAGCACTGACTCTTCCATCTTCTCACAGTATCCAACTGACTCCAGCTCCCTCTCAAGCAACCGATCCACTCTTTTATAACACTCTGCTTATTGGCTACATCTGTGGCCTGTTAAGGTCAGGCCTGCTCCTAATCTTTAATTGGCCAGCTGCAACTTCTTAGGCGTAAGATTACTTTCTATACTATCTTTATTTTCTTATCTTCTATCCCCCTACACTTGGCACCATCTCTGAAAAGCCAGTGTGTTGGCAGCATCAATCATTTTCTACATGCAACATTTCTCATCTCATAATCAAGGTTGAGGTTTAGAAAGAGCAGTGACTGCAGGAAGAAAACCAAGTCTTCCTCATTAAGCAAAGACCCTGACTCAAAGTGTAATGGAAGAAATTATAATGTCTGAGTCCCAACAGAGGAACTGCATATTAGAGGAATAGCAAGCAGAGGTATTATCTACTTACCTTTTATCATTGAAGAAATGCTATTTAGTGCAAAGCTGGTTTTATTAGACCAAGTCAGAAACTCTAGAGAATAATTTTAAATACTTGCTATACCCTACAAGAACACCTAGCAAAATCTGTAGCAAGAAGCCAGATCTGTATATTATGTAGGATCTTTTACTGGTATATCAACAGAAATTGATAGAGATGCTGACATTGTTCATTGCTATATAATTTTCTATTAAACTAGCCACTCTTTTTTTCATATCGCTTTGTGATCTGCACCAGCATCAATAATTGTTTCCAGCTGGGATACATGCAGTTATTATGGAAAGCAAATAAATATTTCAAAGCTATTTCACTTGTTTAGTCCTTTTCTTTCCACTAGTGCAACTGTTAAATCATAGAGAGAAAAGGAATTAATCTCATCTAAGCTTTTCCTTCCTTGTTTGATAATAAAAGCCCTGTTATAGTTGTTGGTTTGTTCAGAGCTCTTAGAATTCGTAGAGTTCTGACAGAGGCTTTTAAGGTCAAGTCTCCTCCCATTTCTGTACTCTCTTTTAATAAAGTAGGGCACATGACTTCATGAAAGAAGCAGTTTTATGCATGAAGGTGGTCTTCTTTGGTAGCAGAAACCACTCAGGATTTACAAGAATTGATTTTTGAGAGACCCAGACAGCATTGGAACCCAGATTCAGTCTATATAGGATGAAGTGAACAGGAACTTCTCCACAGTGCACTAATGCTCTGTTTCGTTGGCACTTGGGGGGAGGGATCTTTATGGCAGAGCAAGACTCCACTTTGTAGTGGTAGATAGAAAGACAAATGCTGAAACTGTTCACAGGAGTTCCATTTAATGCCAGTGTTGATGGGTTTCATTGCCTGTGTGAGCTTCAGCTGATCAACTAAGCCCTTAAATGGGACACAGGGTTGCAAGTTATTAAACATTCTGTTGCATACTGCAAATACCTCCTTCTGTCTTCTCACCATAAATAAAGTGGGAAAATAAAAAGAGTTATTGAAGATTTTGCACTTCTCCTTACTGTGGGTACTGACCAAAGACCTTACAGGTAAAAGACTCCATATACTACCATCAATCTCTGGAGTCATCTGTGAAGAAGCACACAGGATGACCAATTTAAAACCACAGATTTACCTGTCAAAACCTCAGCAAATATATCATAATCACCAAGCTGACTTTAGCATATTGGCAGCTGTTTGTTGTAAACAAGAGTGTTTGGGGTGGTCCTGAGGGACACCTGGCTTAAGTTTTGTGTTGTATTTAATCCAACAGCATGCTTCCTTGACGTACTTGCACTTGGAGGAAACATTTAGAATATTTGCTAAACAACACAAAGTCTGCATGGATTTCATGCACTGAAAGGTGAATCATCTGGAATTCGGTAAAAATATTGGATTTCCTTGATATTGCTAACAAATTTCTAATCATTTCATGATGTTTAAACATTTACAGGAATATCATATGTGCGTCTAATTGAGAAATCTAGCTCATTCAATTAAAGTTAATTGAGCTTCTTTTCTAAAGCCAGGTAGGTCAGGCCAAACACTAATAAAAGTTTACTATCGTTCCTGGCTATTATTGATTGTTTCAAACAGTGCTTGAGTTAGACAATTTTTCCTAGAAAGCATTCCTTTTTTTCCTGTTCATTAGTATAGTCCATGAATTTTATATCCATTGCCTCGGTAGATACCTCTTTTCTACCTCTTACCTTTGGTACAATGCCTCAGAAGACCATGAAATAAAATGTGGCACTTGCCACTACAGAAACCTACACTTGCTATAGAATTGAGTTCCTTGCTTGAAAAGCAATTAGGTTTCAATTCCTTGCTCTACTTTTGACTTCAAGAACAATGTGCTCTGTTTATCTGAGGAGAGATAGGGAATCCCCACCCCACCCGACAGCTATTTGTGCTCACAGCTCACTGCTGTGTACAGAGGTGGAGTAAATTCCTCTGCCCCAGGCACACATCTCTCATACTTAATCCACTCTCTTGTCTGGGCAAAGATGTATTTTGACCTTCCTCTGTCCTTCCATAACTGTCTGTGACAGCATATATAAAAGAGAAGATTTGTGGACAGATGGCTGGTAAAGGCTGTGGTCCCTGACACCTGACCCCATCCAGCCATCCCCTGCCCAGGTGAAGAGTCAAAGGAGAGGCTGAAGGAAGTTATTGGAGAGGCTCATGTTGGACAGACAGACAAAACCATATGTCCCCAGTGTTTAACCTGCAAATGATTTCAGATTCTGAGCCAGGCTGCTGTCCAGCCCCACAGCATGGCAAGACTGGGGTACGTCCCATGCTCCCTGTCCTGCTGGCATGGGAAGGAAGTTCAGGTGAGGAGTCTGAAGGGAGCTGTGGTCTGCAGTGGGACAAGACTCCTGCTGGTGAACTGCTGGGAGCACCAAACCTCAGAGCAAGAAGCTTGTAGGCAAGTAAGAACTTGAAGTCTGCAGTATGCCAAGGGCCTTTGGTGGGAAGCTGAGCTCGTTGACTTATTTCAATAGATAAAACTCATTTCTCCTTTCTTTCCTCAGAAATAATTTGGCATCTTGTTTTGTTGGAATAGGCCAATGACACTTTGCTACCTCAAAGGGTGTTATGTGGGTGGACTTATGTTTGTAATTGAGGTGGGGCAAAATTTTTAATGAATACTAAATTTGCCAAAAAAAATTCTTGGAAACCAAAACCATGTAAAAAAAATTGACTGAAATTAAAATAAACATATATAACTGGGAATATTTTGAAGTGCCAAGAATTTTGCTTTGACATTTTTTATTAAAACATTTGTGTTTTGTGTCAGACAACATTTTAATTAAAGACAATACAAAAAATTTAAATCACTGAATGAAAAATACAGAATATAAATATTTTTGAAATATATAACAAAACAGAAATTATGGGCTGAATAAAACATATTTTGAATTCCAAAAATCCTAATAGCGAAGGAGTCTCTACTCTTTCCCCAAAAAGAACTGCTTTCATCATCACTGATTCCCTTATGTTTTGGCAGATATGTGAGGCACCAGACTGAAATAACCCATTATTTGCTCACCTATGCACATAAGGCACTTTGAAACAACCAGAGTATAACTGCCAAACTTAATTTATGTGTTATTAATCGCTTTGTTCATTCCATTTACAGGTGAAATTATCAAACATGAATTGCTATTATTCTTTATAGGAACAACTTCTTTTTCTAATAGCTTTTATTAGACACTCAAATATGGGGGATAAAATGCAATAAGTAATAATAATCAAATGGCAAGCTATTTGGTATTGATTTCAGTGCAAGTGTAAATATTCTTTTATACTTATAACATGGGAAAAAGTTTGAAGAAAGATGCTGCAAAAAGAGCCAAATTTTGAGTACAAATATCTGACATCATTACTATGTCAGAAGCCTCTCCACACAGCTTTATGACCCACAATAACTCTATTGTTTACTATAAAGACTCAGCTGTGGACAGAAATGTCCAGCTGAACGGTCATAAATGATTAAAGAGAAGTTCTTGGTCTGTGAGGTTTATTTTATGAATATAGTTCATAGCGCTAACAGTGATCCATAGAAGGGAATGAATGAAAAAATCACATAAAATTCTTGGCAGCTCATCTTTGCAGCGGGAAAATGCATTGAATGTAAGTTGAAGATGAGTAGGTAGGTGACTACTGGAGCAGAGAGAGAGCAGCTGCAGTGCTGGGTGGAGGGCCTGCCCATCAGAGGGATGCATTTGAAAAACCAGGGGGATATTTGTGAGACTGTCAAGAAGCAGTATGCATGTACCTTGGATTGGGGAATTTTGTCTTCTAGTTGGATCAACCACTGGCATGTGCCTATAGCTGGAAAGCTATGAGATATTTGTTCAGATGTATTTGTATCATTCAAATAAAAAATACATCAAAGTACCTATATCTTAATACCACTTACTTTATCTACACATGCCATGAATTCTCTCTCATGTTGGGGTATAATTCAGTCATAAATTCGCAGTTGAGGTTTTTTTTCCCTTGGGAGAAAATGCTCCCCCAGCCTCATTCCTCCAAAGCTTCACTTCTGTTAGAATAATCTGCTATCGTGCTCACTCTTCTCTTGGTGGAAGCAATCACCCTCAGCAGAATGAAGCTCCCTTCATCAATGATACTGGCTTTTAATGCTTAAGACAGTCTCCTCAGAAGCAGAAAGCAAAGGATTGAAACTTGCTTCACTCTGGAGTGAAGAGACCCAAGTATTCACACCTCCTGTGTGCAATAACCTCTGGAGTCTGGCATGAACGATTCTTGTTTTGCTGAATTGTTTTTAAAAGATTTCCTTGAAACAAGTCCTGGACAGTTTTTGGATGTTTGTTGGGTTCTTAAAATTTGTTTTATTTTTTTCTTGTTCCTCTCCCTCAAAAAAAGTGCTTGTATGTCCTTGTGGGATCTGAGTAGAAGATTTAAAAATAGTATCAAATGTCTTTAAAAAAATGCTCTTTACCTGAAACACAATGAAAAATATTGTCTGATTTTTTTTGGTCTGGTTTACACCAGAAGTCAAAGAATCAGTGATGTAACTGGTGTTCAGATGTAAGAATTGAATGATACGGACAAGAAGTATACAATAAAAAATATTGTAATACTTCCCTTTTATATTCCCATAAGCAATAAAATAATTTTGAGAAATATCATCTAGTGTGATTCTGGCACACTTGGGCAGATCAAGATTTTGTGCTGGAAATATGTTCCCTTTTTTAAAACAAAACCAAACCAGAAAAACCCTCTTTATCTGAAGGATGAATGAGCTCCTTTAATACATTGTAAATGTTACCCTGGCTGTGATCCAAGGGTTGTGATGTGGAAGGAATAAGTTGCTTAATTTCTGTATTTGAAGCCTTTGTTAAAAAACGTTTTAATCTTTTCTTGACTCCACTATAGTTTAAAGTCTGGTTTAACATTCCAGCCAGGCCACAACAAAAAGCATCATTGTTTGACATGCTTTTCCTACAGAGCCTGTCAGATGTGCTGCATTATCTAAACAATGTTGGCAGCAAGTACACAAGTAGCAAGTGTGAATCAAATCAAAGATGTCCTCAAATCCAGACTCCAAGCTTGAATGTTCCCAGACTCCAAGGGTATAGCAGGAGTATCAATAAGCATAACCAAAAATAATCTAATCATTTAGAATTCAAATCCAAAACTTGATCGTTTCCTACTACGATCCTCACTCTGGGTTTTCATCCCACACTAGAACCACCAAATTAGGAACTATTTAAATTTGTTCTGTACCTCGAACACAAACTAAGGGGTTGTTCATAGGAGAATATTGTCTGACCCTTGCTGAGACGCATGAGTCATTCCCAGTGCACAGAACAAGCAGTGGAGCTGCAGCCGTGTCTGCTGATCCTCTTGCACTGCCTTCAGCCTCACCTTCCAGCCTACTCTGTCCTGCTTGGCATTCTCACAGTGCACTGACCAACTTGCTAAAATCTGCCTGCTCAGCTCTTTGGGCAAGGTTTTCCTCACCTATTTCCATCTAAATGAATTAAGCCAGCAAAAATGT
The DNA here is from genome assembly GCF_901933205.1 of Camarhynchus parvulus. Classification (NCBI taxonomy): domain Eukaryota; kingdom Metazoa; phylum Chordata; class Aves; order Passeriformes; family Thraupidae; genus Camarhynchus; species Camarhynchus parvulus. Next base: position 137,021,028 of record NC_044572.1, read on the forward strand.
CCTATTTAAACTTTGAAACTGGTCTGACTCACAATGAGTAATGTGCGTTTGGGAGTGATTGTATGAACAGTTCAGCCTGAAGGTCTGAGGAAAGCAGTAGAGACAAGCCAACTACATTAGGCCTGTGATGCTACGAACAAAGGCATCTTCCAAGTAAGGAAAAGTACTTATGAAAGAACTCAGAATGTCAGTAGCTTATTTTATTGCTGCATCATTCTTACTTACAGTGTAAGATATTTTGAAAGAGATTCTTATTTTTCACAAATATGATTTTGAAAGCATACCTTGATACAAGACACAGTACTCCTAAAATAAGTTTTAAAGAACATTTGCTTCAGGGAAAGTTTCACTAAAAACCAAAATCAAGTGGTGAAAACAAGATTAAATATATTCAGTGTAATCAACTAATACTAGTAAATATGAGTTGTGGTTCCATATGTTTGACATGCAATAACAATTAGTCTGAGGTTCTGTGAGAATATTAGAACTCTTTCTGTGGGAGGTGCCACCATATAATACAGAGATTAAGGGACCAGGATGTGGTAGATGTTAACTGAAGATTCCGGTCTTTGCAATATGGTAAAATTAGGTTCAGCTGTGTGGCCTTACAAGGGATAGAACCTGCACTTGATTTCAGCACTCCAGCACAGGCCAAGCTGTGCCTCAACAGCCTCTGTGAAAGAAGGGGATCTTCCCTTTCCCACCTCATTACTCCATGTTGTCAAATATTTTACTTTCTGCACTCACAAAAGGAAACCCTAATTAATTGACTGCTATACAGCATTTTGCTACTGTGACTAAATTTAGGCACAAGTATGAAAAGGTCTCATTTTGTACTGCCTTTTAGTATCATTCCTCAAAAGACATCTCTCACATTTATGTTTTGTATTTTCTTTTAAACAAATAAATACACTTAATATTGTGGATTTAAATCCACAACACTAAATTTAGCAAGATTCTATAACTTGATAGGTATTCACTAAAAATCAGAAACATGCCAAAGTCAGTTATTTTTCAATGTCAGGTATGCAGTCTTGTAAGGACCTAAAAATAAATTATAGAATAATTAATTACTCATTGTACCTATAAAACTATTTTTGTCATGTACGTTTAAAACAGCACAAAAATTTATATTACTTCACTGAAGTTTGATCAAATGAGGAAAAAATGTTTTCTTGCTCTTGTATGAAATTTGATTTTGTGCCTAACAACAACAAAAAAAGGAAATAAAAGGAAAAGAGATAATAATGACTTTTTTTGGTTTTTGAGGAATTGAAGGACTAAACTTCAAAATCTTGTCTGTTTCTTTGGTGAAAAAGCTGTCTTAGATAGCTAGGAGGAAAAGAAAATATTCTTATTAGCACTAAGAATAAGTTTTCACATTTAACACGGATTTTCTAATTCTTACTTATCTTCTTAAATTTTAACTCTATTTTGTTGTAACAGTTAAATGCATCAATAGAGATATAAAAATATCATAATGAAAATGGAGAAAGACACAAGAGAATCTCCAATATGATATAATGGAAAAAGATTACAGTGTGCCAACAGCTGTGTATGTATCATTTCATCTACTTTATGAGCCAGACAGCAAGGTTTATCTTTGCAAGAATTATTGGTTCTAAATTAAAACACTATGGTAGAACTAGATTCACTTATGGCTGAACCTCCTTATTTGATACTGTAATTATTAGTTTCAATGTTATAAAATATTTTAATTCTGATTTTCAGGGACTCTGTATTTCAAATGACTTTTAAATGACAAATTTTATGGGAATGAAATATTCCCTTAAGAGCAAATTCCACATGAATGAAGCAGGACAAGACAAAACTCAAATGAAAAACAAATTACCTGAAGAATAGAAATGAGACTTGTTAATGTTGTCAACCTGAATAGTTTTCTTTGAGGAAAAATTATGGTTGACCATTGAATATAGAAGAAAAAAAAATTATATCCAAGTTCTTATTCTACCTTTATGTCAACTCATAAAAAGAATAAAGGCATGCAACTTTGCTTTCCCCTAACTTTGAAATTTTAAAAAGGTTGTATTTCCAAGAATTTTCATAAAAATAGAAATGTGATTTTTCTTGTCTTCAGATCTGCTTTTCCTCCCTATTTTTTGCTAGAACTTTCCTTAACCTGGCATCATGAAAGAAAACCAAAACTAACCAGAATCTTTAGAGTCAATGACTAAACAAATGGGCTTCATTATGATGGATCTGGAAGAATATGTCACAGAATCACAGAAAAAGCTGAGTTGGAAGGAACCTATAAGGATAATCAAGTCCAACTCCTGGCCCTGCACAGCACCATCCCCAAGAGTCACACCATGTGCCTGAGACCATTGTCCAAACGCTTCTTGAGCTCTGTCAGGCTTGGTGCTGTGACCACTCCCCTGGAGAGCCTGTTCCAGTGCCCAGCCACCCTCTGGGTGAAGAACCTTTCTCCAATGTCCTACCTAATCTGCCCCTGACACAACTTCAGGCCATGCCCTCGGGTCCTGTCACTGCTGACCACAGAGATCAGTGCCTGCCCCTCCTCTTGCCCTCACAAGGAAGTTGTAACTGCAATGAGGTTTCTTCTCAGTCTCCTCCTCTCCAGACTGAATAGACCGAGTGATGATCTCAGCTGTTCCTCATACAGCTTCCCCTCAAGGCCTTTCAACAGCTTTTCTGTCCTCCTTTGGACACTCTCATAGCTTAATGTCTTTCTTATATTGCCCTGACCAGAACTGTACACAGAACTAAAGGTCCTTTTATCCCAGAACAGGGGACACCCTTCTAGGTCTAGAAACAACATTTTCCTACCGTGAGCTGTATGTCATCAAGTAAGGGCACACACAGTATGCAAGGACTGCAAATGCCAGTATTACATCTGTGGTACTTCATTCTCAGAGTTATGAAATTTTTATTTCAGGCTTCCTTTGCTCATCAGAAAAGGACTAAACAGATGAAGAATGCAGCATGATCAATACTTTAAGCATACATTGCCAACTGTGCCATCTGCACACAACAGTCATGAACAGAAAGTTGTCAGTGTTCTTCCAACCCTTCTGATTCTGGAAGAAAGACGGTGAAATCTTGTACCACTCAAACTCCTCTTCCTCCACATCACTACACATGTATTGAGCACATACCTAACACTCAGTCTCTCTCTGTGTCTGTCAGCCTGGGCAGAAGAGGAAAACAGCCTGCAAAGTCTCCTTTCTTCCTAGGCAAAAGTCAGCATGGGGGGCTGATGACTAAGTACCTGGAGCATTCATGTCCAGCAACCATTAGAAGAATCTCCTGTTAATTGCTTGAGGCTGTTATGTGTGATTGCCAATCAATATTCCAGCTTCAAATTATATTAGTTAATTGTGACCAAAAGTTATTACTTTTTTACATGACTATAAAATACAGATAATACATCTGCTCTCTTAGATGGCATCTCTAACAATTGTCATTGAGCCGTAATCCTTTATTGAAAAGTCTGTTCAGAATTTAATGAAACCTGTGTAAATTTTTAAACTGTAATTATTTTAATCTTGCTTCCATGGCAGATTAATGAGGAGAATTTAATATCTTTTCTCACTGATCTCTTTTAATTTATTCCTACAATATTTATTCTCATTCTGTTTTAAGGCTGGCCAGAAATTATATTGGATTAATTCAGCAGATATAGAAGAAATCAGGTAACTGCTTTAATTCTTTTGATGTTGTGTTAAATTGCTTAATCACTGGCAGTGACCAGATGATGCTTTGTTCCTCAGGTACTGGCAAACTGGCAACATCTACATGTCTTCCCAAAGTCAGTTTTTTTTTTTGTTTGTTTTGTTGAGTCACAAACCACTTACACAGCATAATCTTGCCAGCAGAAGGTGGCACAGGCTTCCACAGCCTCTGAGGAATTTGCAGACTAGAGCCTTGATCTCTGTCAGCCAAAAACTTTCTTCTTCACTGAAATCAATTTTTTCCCTGCAGTTTGAAAGAGGCTAAAATTTCTAGAATAGGTCATTAAAAGCCATAAGTAAGGCTGCAATTTTAAAAGTGAAAAATACATCTAGAAATGTCACAAAAGAAACTCCTAGGCAGTAATGGCTTGAAAAAAAATTATCTTAGTCATAAGAGAGTTAAATAACTCACTTTAAAGTTAATCTTCTGTGATTTTAGTGGGAATTAACATATTTCAGGCTTTCTATCAGTACCTAGCACAGTAGAGAGGAGACATTCAGAGTCTCCCTCCACAGGGAAATGCTACAGAAAGGATGTGCAAAAGTCATACTTGTATTTTGAAGTGTATCAGGAGGGCAGCTTTGCCAGAAGTGAGGAACTCACCCACCTGTTTTGGGAGCTCACTGAAGCCCATCTGGTTTTCTGGGAATTTCTTCTACATGGGCCAGTTCTGGTCTGGCACCAAACAGGCAGACAATCAAGATTAACCTGATTTATCTCAGATAACATCACACTATCTATATGTATACGTATCTTTTAGTGCCTGTGCTTGTGAGGCCTGATGTCTATCGGACTGTGTCCATAATTTTTGAACCTGTTGGCCAAACTCAGTCACTGAGAAAAGGGTGTCAGAGATAAAATTCCACAAGTTTACCAAAAAGACATTGCTGCCCAGAAGAAAAAGCGCTTCTTAGCATGCTCCGTTTAGGAACAGGCTTCAGCTGAGCTCACGCCGTGGGAGATGGATGGCCTAAATACCTGCAATGCAAGAAAAACTTTTAAATGGGGCTTACACTTTACTAGACACCGGAGAATCCAACTGTGAGGCACAAATCCATAGGAAACCAGGCTTCATTTATTCTGCTCACAGCACAGGGAGCTCCTTGTTTGTACTAAAAGCAAGGATGACTTTCAGTGTAGCTTCACTTTTGGCCAATATTATTTATTTATACCTCACTACAAATGTGAGTGGCATTTTGCCTTTCCTCCAATGTTTCTGTCTTGAAGAACTTGGCCTACAGGCCAAAATGTTGTCCTCAAATTCTCTTGCTCTAGCAATGGTTCACTGTTAACTTGATACAGGAGACAAGTCTTTCTATTGACGTCAGTCAGAATATGTGCCTTTCCCTGCCACAGTGTGATGAGAATTCATGATGAGGATGTGTGGGAGGAGATGTCTGATCCTCCAGGTTCTGAGCTTTGCACAGAGGACTCTGTGCAAGTCTGAAAGGTGACTATTTTGAAATCATAAACAATTTGTCTTTAAAGATATTCGGTTTTCTTGTTGCACAAAGCCCATCTTAAATACATATTTGCAGACTTTTAGACATTTTACAGAAGGAAAAAACCCTCCCAGAAGAAAGCAACACATCCACCCCTATATTTGTGGATTCAAAATACCAAAGGAAGTGTGACAGTGCTCCACATGTTGACCTGAGTGCTTCCTTTCTGTGCAGGGGTCAATCCTGCCAGATGCTCGGGGCCCCTGATTCACTCAGGCTGAAGACCCTTCTCCTCTTGTCTGATGCTCAGCACCTTCACCAGCACAGGCTTTCTGCACAGTTTTTGTCTAAGGTAAACAGACTTATTGACAAGACATTATGTATTTTCTCACTTAAGTAATAAAAAGGCTTGGTCATTTTGGAGAAGATTTGGAATTAGAACAGCTGATGTAACAGCGCTTCTGTGTTGTAATAAAAATGAAGGGTGTTATTATAAATACAACAGCATATTAATGAGTGCTTTTATGGTATTCATTTCAATTGCTCCATCTTTAAAATTGTATTTCCACAGTTACTTTGATACAGGAGGTAAATTTTTCAAGTTCTCACACTTCCATCTTCACATTGCTCTGTCTCTTACAACCATTTCAGGGCTCTTTTGTATGGAAAAGAGGATATACAATATTAATAAGTATGCCAGCCATAATGTTTCAGTTGTAGGAGCCCTTGCATGGAGTTGAATATTTAAATATATTCTAAATATACTGCTAAGAGGCTCCAATTAAGACGTGTGAGAAGCATAGTGTAGGTAGATCAGAATATTCCTAATGTGTTTTAAATTTACCAAGATGAGTTTCTCTCAGTGTTTACTTATTAGCCTGCTTAGCACAAAAGGCAAACTCCACTCCTCACTTAGATACACCACATATAATAATATGCCCAAGCTAGGGGGAAAAGGTGTGCTCTGACCACATACCACGTAAAAGAACATAGAGAATCCTAGTGAAGATACAGTTTTCACGTTTGAACAAACTGAGAACACTGAGAAGGAGTTAGGTATTACCTTAATTTATCAGAATTTATTTAAATTACACCTTCAGTCTTCAGTACAGGTTAATGGCTATAATCTTGGCCAATGTAGGACAAAAATGTCATTTTTATTCCTACTGGAGGCAAGGACTCAGAACAGCATAACAAGGTTGCTTAAGTAGCATAACTGTATCACTGTATACAAACTAAAGACCAAAATTTTTGTATGTGGTGTCAGCTTAGCATCTAAAGCCAACTTTTGCTCATCACTCAGGTGTTTAAGAAATTCTTAATAAATTAGGCACCTGCACTTATGGACTGATCTTTCAGTTTTAGAATACTAGCCAGTTTCACTAAGGAAGGTTATGTCATTTGTGAAGATAGAATATATGTATACAGACTTATATGTTTATAGCTATAATTAACTATGCTTATGGCCATAATTAACTGTAAGAAAAAGGTGAAGAGAGAAGAAAATGTAACACCCTTCAGTTCAGGAATTTCCTCTTCTGAGGCAAGCACCATGGAAAGCTCTGAGTTCCACTAGCTCTTCTCACCTCTCCCCTTTTTTTCAGAGTGGGAAAAGGCAAGGCTGGTATTACTTCTTTTGTACTTATGGTTAATAGTGTAACAAAGCAGTTTTCCATTAAGGTTCATCTCCTTTAACCATAGACTTCACCTGGCTATCTAGACTCCTTCAAAAACATTTCTTTCATAAATATTTCTTTCCAATTTTATGGGCTCTTTCGAGCTCCTCAGCTTCCTTCAGTGTCTTCAGAGGAAGTCTGAGCAACAGACTTTGACTAAACCTTTAAAAAAATCAAAATTAAGTCAGATTAATTACTGCCCCAGAACCTGAGGAGCAGAGGTGAAGGTCCACTGACATAGATGGCTTATAGAGGTGTTCTCTAGGAAGTGCAAACAGTGTTTCCCAGTAAGAGGAGATCTAGCATCTTCCTTTCACTCACTGAACATATCAATAATATAATGGTTGAGACATGCCTTGTGTAATTCATTTTTAGTATTTTAAAAATACTTATTTTGGTATTAACCCAAGAATATTATCTCAGTAGTATCACATCTTTCTTTTTTGATTTTGACTTTTTAAATATTTAGCTGAATTTTTATATATATTTAAAGATAATTAAATCTGTTACAAAAAAAAGTTTGTGGGTTTTTTTTGTTGTTGTTGTTGTTGTTGTTTGGGGTTTTTTTGGTATGCTTCAATCATGAAACATTTCTGGTCATTCCTTATCCCCTCAAATTGCTTACTCCATTTTTCTTTTTTTAAACAAAATGTTGTAAAGAGTCGACATTTGTAAACATTTTGCCTTGAACCAAATAGTCATTTTCCTTCAGGGAATGGTTTTCATTATAACTTGAAAGACACACAAGTCAATTGGACACTGGGAGCAGAGGGAAAAAGTGCAAGTTTTCCCGTGGCACTTACTTGGTTGTTACTACAAAACAATGCAAGGACTATTATATCAGAATTGAGAGATGTCCTACTTCTTTCAAAGAGCAGGTATTAAGGGAAGCTCATCTCTGTCTTTACAGGCCACTGTCATGTGCTGCTACTTGGAGAAAAAAGGGGGCAGAAAAGCAGGAGAGAAAACCTTCTCAAACCAAACTGTAAAGGAGTGCCACAAGGAAGCCCCCAGCAACACCCAGCTGGTGGCATCTCAGACCTCTGGAAGGCTCAGTGAATTATAAAGGGATGATGCTGCAGTGCAAGCACTGCCTCAGACTCTCCTTCAGAAATCCAGCAAGAAATGAGGGACTGGGGCCAGAGGGCTGGAAGGATCCAACCAAAATGTAACAATAACTTGTCCAAGCACAGATCAGCACTAAAAATTAAGAAAGCTAAAGGTTTACATAATTAAAGGTGTGGCTGCTCTAGGAAAGTACTTCAGCCCACGGGGATTAAGACTGGCCTAGACCAAAAAGGGTTACTTGGTGATAAATAACCCTTAGAAATGGTAATTATGTTATGCCCTAATGTTATTTACTGCCTAATATTGTTCACTGTGACTCCTTTAATTAATCTACCTGACATTCTCACTAACTCTTCTTATCCTTTGCTGAGATTAAAGGTCCTTTTTATCTTATTGCTTTTATGTTCATTCTTGGGTGAATCCAGTATTAAATTAGATGCCTGTGTGCATTTTGAGCACCCATGGCACTCACTTTTGGGGTTCACAGGAACCTTATTGCCCCTTCTAAAATGATTAAAAGTTCTTGACAATCAAACTTTCCTGGTCACTTTGAAAGCAGTTTACCCAAGAAAGAAGAGAAGTTCCCAAAAGTATAACATTTCCCAGCTAACAAAATCCTTAAAAGTGACTGTGTCTTTTTAGACTCACAGAAAACCTCCATGTTTTTTTTCAAATCAAGATTTCTCACTAGGCTCTAAGTCGCTCTGAGAAGCTATCTAGCTAAATTACCCAGTAATTTTCCTTTGCTAGTTTGCCCAAAAACCTGACGAACCTCCCACATTATTATTTCCCAAGACTGTGTTTTTCTCTCTCAGGATATCTTTGAACTGCTTTTAATTACTCTGACTGGTCAAGGTCTCTACTGAAAATGCTCCAGTTCCCTGAAGCAGATCTTCCTGATGACTTAGGCAAGAAATAAATATTATTATTTCACCTTGTAGTAAATTGCCCATGATCAGCTCTATGCTGCAAAGCCTCATCTCATGGCCTTTAATAATTGTGGTGGCTACTTCGCCAGCAACATTTTATCCTGTAACACATATTCTCCAAGCCAGATTAAACAGAGTACTTGTTTACAAACAGTTTAATGAGGAGTAGCAATGACACGCACATCAGTTTCCTTTCCCCCTGACAGAAGCACACTTCCTATTTTTGTTATACAGATGGCCCCAGCAGATGCCTCAGCCAAGGTTTTCAGTGTGACCTCGCAGCCACAGGACCTCGTGCCCGTTCTGCACCTGCCAGAGACTCCTCAGTGAGGGTGGGATCCCAGTCCTCACCTGAAGTCTCCTCTGACTTCAGCCTGTCCCCTGCAGCTGGGGGTGAGCTCCCTGCTCCCAGCAGCTCCAGCGCTGTGCTCAGGGGAGGGTTTTCCTGCAACCCCACTCCAAGCTCAGGGAAAGCTCTCCAAGAGCATCCAGACTCATGTCTCTGCTCTCCACTCCTGTGAGCACTCTTTCTGCAGCCCTGGAAAATACATTTGATTCCACCATCACTCAGAAAATAACTCTCCTTCTCTCACATAATTTAGTTATCATTTCCCTCCTCTTAACCTGTAATGGTATTTTATGCCTGTGTGGTACTTTAAACATTTTAAACCAAATATAATAATTTCTCAGTGGTTTCTTCATAAAATGTGATGGTGAGCCAGAATGTTGCTCATTCTTTTTCCTGGCTTGTCTACCAAAGTAGTCTTGTTCTTTGATTTCTAAGCTTTTGGCCGGGATACCTTTTTAGTTCTGAGTTAATACAGCACTGGACGCAAAGGGAGATTTGCCCAGGGGTAGAATGGTTAGACACAGACTCTCTAGAAGTACTACTAACAGTAATAATAATAGTACTAATACTAATAATAATTATAGTCAAATTTCTTCAAGGATACCACACATGGGGAGTGAGATTGAGGTCAAAGGATAAGTGTTATTAATTTTTTGATGAAATAGTGGGATGCTGTAGTGAAAAAAAAATTAAGGAATTTTTTTTTTTGCTCAATTTCTGTTTTAGCAAATGTAATGAAAATACACATTCATTTAAATTTATATTTTGTTATTACTTTTGCCATTCCTGTGAGAGTTGTCTGCAATAACTCTTCAACTGAGCTGAATTTTTTAACTTACTTAAATGATAGTATTTCTGCTATGTATTATCAAATTGTTGAACTAAAATATGCAGACCCATCCAGAATTTTGATGTAAAACTGCAGCTGTTTGAAAATGTGCAGTGAATGTCATCTTTAGAGCATATTTTGTCATCACCCTGCTGGGCACTTAGGTATCTTCTGTTTTCCATATTACACATATTTAAAATATATAAAGCAGAATAAAATATAGCAAATACAGATATCAAGCTACTTGCATGGCATTACAACTCGACATTACTACTGCCATAATATTACTGAATACCCAAGGCTATGGGTAGAGATAATCATATTAAGCCTAGCATAGATTCTCACTAAGATGATGATCTCTGTTCTGATGCCTACTGATATTAAATACTAATAAAATTTGGGCCCTTGTTGGGAAATACTAATCAAACATATGTTCTGCTGTACTGATCTATCTCTACTGTTATCATGTGATAATGTTGCTCTGCAAGGTGCAGAGAGCAGAGCACAGCTTGATTCATTTCCCATTATCAGGTAATACACAAACAGAGCTGACTGTAACATGAAATTTCCATGCATGAAAAGGGAAAGTAAGAAGTATACCAGTGTAAAAAAAAGAAAGAACAAATGAAGAAAATGTATGCTTGCCAGGGTGAGAACTGTGGGCTTACAACCATTAGCTTAGCAAAGAATGAGAGTCTACAGCTAAACTTTATTGCTTGTATTTACTACCACTATGTAAGATGACTGCTGACAAGGTGAAGGTGATGAATAGAAAAGGCAGCTGCATAGCAGAGCTGTATTTCACTGATGTTTACTTATGGTTTTGTAAATAAATAGACTAAAGCCTGAACAATTTGCATGTAATTCAGAAATCAGAATGGCAAGGTTAATCTAGAAAGATACTTGGAGTTGCTCTTACCTGATTCCCACCTCATTTTTCCCATTATTCTCTTACACTACAGGTCCTTGAGTCTCCTGGCTGCAGGCAGGGACGGCTGCAGACATAGAAGCTGCATGATTAATGTGCAGTGAAGATCAGTTTCATTGAATGCTGCTAGTTGTTATCAGTTTGTTAAAGAGATGGTTCTGTTACATTTGTGAGAGGAAAAATGTGACACATACCTCTACACAAAAACTGAAATAAAGAAAAGTACATTTTTAAATATCTTTTAATTCTGCTGGTTGGGCATTGCACTTTGTACAGTACCATCAGCAAATAATATTGTACAAGTCAGTGTTTTGATAGGCTATATGAATATGGTTCTCATTTTGTCTTTTGTTAGCTTGAAAAGAATAAATAGCTCTTATTTTTAGCTTTTTGACCCAGTGTTATTCTACATGACTTGGCGACTTTGTCCATTTTTGCAGTCTTAGTCTTTACTAACCACTGCATTTTAGTTGTTAACATGGCTAGAAAATGTAAACAGCTATGGCCTTGAAAAACTGAATTAAAAATTGCCCAAGTTTGTGGCTGCAGCTCCTCCAGGGGCCACAGGTGCTTGTCTTAGTTTCGGCACTTTTTATGGAAGGAGAGACTAAAGATGCTAAGCCAGGCAGAAAACAGCAGTTGCAACAAGCCCAGACAGAAAGGATGAGGGGACATGACAAGCCTCAGCAAACCCTCAGCTGCCACGGGCACCAGTTCAGCAAGCCTGGGCACAGATTGGAGCAAGGGCAGCCTCTCTGTGCACATCCTGTAGGGTCCAATGTCAGCCATGGAAAACATCTGCATTTGGTATCCACACTTCAGCCACAGCTGGTGCAGGAGAACTGGCCCTTTCAGGATATGATTCACTGCTTTTGATGACCCAAGCACCAAGCAGGCACTCCCACAGTTCATACCTTTTTATTTCCTCTTTTTTTCCCCGTTTTTCTCCTTTGATACCGTCATTTATATTTAAATAATGTATAGGTCCATATACAGAACTTCCTAATTTTTCTGGTTGCAGAGTTTTGAGGGAGACCATGTGTTCTTCACATAGAGATGTTTCAGAAGTGTTTCATATTCTGAGGTTAACAGCTCAGTAATGTTAGATTCACTATTATATCTATTTGCAGTAAGCATTGTGGAGCCAAATACCTGATGCAGGCATCTGGACTTAGTCTTTAGGTACCCTCATGAACTTCCATGGAAAGAAACTAGGAGCGTCCACTTTGCAAGGTACTCTCTGCAGCAGTTCTGTGCAAAGAGGGGGCAAATTCAGCATCACCTTTGTGTTGTCCACAAGTGCTCACGAAAAGAAAAGAAAAGAAAAGAAAAGAAAAGAAAAGAAAAGAAAAGAAAAGAAAAGAAAAGAAAAGAAAAGAAAAGAAAAGAAAAGAAAAGAAAAGAAAAGAAAAGAAAAGAAAAGAAAAGAAAAGAAAAGAAAAGAAAAGAAAAGAGCTTTAAAAATCATGCAAGTTCAAACATTTGTTAAAATAACTATATTAATGTTGTTATTTGAACTCATATATTCACTCACAGAATGCTCCTCATTGTAAATGAAAATAGTTATCTGTCCTCCCACAATAATTTTTCAAAGAAGTTGGATTCTCTTTGGTAAAGATTGAGTCCTGGAAAATATTTATTTTTAATACTGAAACCCCCAGTTTGAAAAATATAATCAATATTTGAAAACTGACTATTTTCCTGTTTTCACTTATGGGAAATGTCAGCATAAAAAAGAAATTTAAAACAACCATTTTTTTCTCCTTTCTCAACTTTCCCGTGAAAAACAAATGGTGTTTTCCTTCAGCTCTACTGGCAACAGAAATGTCAATATAGAAAGCTTTCAGGCATCAGACTGGGTTTCTCTTCAAAAGCACAAGGTTGATGAGTGTATTGAGAATCATCAGGAACTCACAAGTCTGAAGGAACCTCAGATCCATCTGCTGGACTATTTGCTCCATGACTCACAGGAGAATGAAAAGTTGAATTACCAGCCCTTCCCTTTAAGAGGATAGATAACACTTGCAAAGCTTCTGAAGACTGATCCCTCCAGAACCGGATCTTGCAGCTGGCTTCCAAGATGTCAGTAATTCCCTGCAGGATACATATATAATCTCATTGTTAAAAGGCTTCACTTATCTACTGGCCAGATTTTGTTTTTTTTTATTGGTAGTAAATAAAACAAGATATCAGAATTGAGAGCCTTTGAAAATGTGTCTTTAAAAATCTTATGCTGAAGTATAATCGTAAGAAATACTGCCAGTTTAAAACAGAGGCAAAGTTACTACTTTCTTCACCACCATCCTTTATTCAGAACAATTATTAGCTTTTCAAAACACTATTTTAAAAACCCAAAACAAAATAAAACAAAAAACCAACTGCAATACATATAATTCCACATGCTGATGGATATAGACAGCCTTGTTTGTGGGAAATGTTAAAAATGACTGATTTTCAGAACATGCTCTGAAGTAAGATGTTGATCTGCCTGTTTTGTAGACTGTGAGATGTTTCTCATTACCCCATTCCCACTAAGGAATATATGTTCTCCAGGTACCACATTTGAATAACTGCAAAAGTAGTAGTTGTAAATGTAGAAAAAGATAACATTCATTCTGCATAAAAGTGTCACTGCCTGACTCAGTGACAGAACACAGCCAATGTTAGAGCCTGGATCAAAACAAAATTAAGGAGTTTTTTTAAAAATTCTACTATATACTTGCATTAATGGATTTTAAACTTCTTTGGAAAATATGGAATGTTTAACATATAAATTTTGACTTTAAAATATTTTTTTCCTCATGTTATATGAGTGGCTACAATGTTCAATAGAACATGAGTGCATAGAAATATGCTATTTAGTGCACTTAGAACAAAGTTATATTTGAATCACAGTTTAGCATTTCTCTTTTCTTTCCTAGCTGAATATTAAAATAAGAACCTGTCTTTGTCTTAAATCACATTGTAAAGCTGCTGTGCTAATCAATAAATAACATTTATGATCATCAGGCAAATTGTTTTTGTTACACTGATTTTTATCATGATCATTGTTCTGTATGTGTACCTGATTATTATCAGCCTGCAGGACATGTCTGTGCAGAGGCTGGGGCAATGCAGAGTAGATCCTTGCAGACTGCAGTAACTGAATTGAAAGCTCTAGGCACTGCCAGAGCACCACCCACAGAATAGAAACCAGCTAAAATGTCATGCTAAAATTCCTTCATCTAATCTTAAATTCTCCAGAAACTTATGTATCTGCACAAACAGACAGAGTGAAAATCTCAGCAACTAGTAATTTTCTGGATTTGTCAGGAGCATCAGGTGGTAAGTTAAATAATGCAAGACACAGAAATTGAGTAAAAATCTTCCTGTGAGCCTGCTCATCACAGACATGTGAGCAGCTGCTTCCCATTGCAATCTCTTCTAAGCCTCCCCAGCTGGGACAAGTGAAAGCTTTATCATGGTCACTGACAATCTGACAGCCTATCTGAGATAGGCTGTGAGTCAGTCCCCCATGCACCAGGAGGAACAGAAACTTCCTCATGAAGCATTGGCAGGCAGCAGCACCTTTCCTGCTTTGGTTCTCATTTCAGGGCACTGCACCTGCTCAGGGAGTGCTGCACCTCAGCATGGACAGCAAGGGAAGGTTCCACAGGCAGCTCTCACACACCTAGTAAAGGTTAACATGTAAAGCCTGAGTCTGTGATCCTTCTCAGAGCAGAGCAGCTTTTCACAGGAAAGGCAGAGGGATGTTCTTAAAAGATAAGGGATCAAACAGTTCAAGACTCACACTATCTCTGTGAAGGCTGGTGGTGGCATTGCCATATGCCACTCCATCTGTAATGATGGGATGCAGAGGAGATGGTCTGGGTTTGGGCATGTCAGTGGCCTGCTGCACCAGTGCTCAGCACCTTCTTGAGGGGGCTGGGTTTGTGAGCTGGATCAGCAGTGAGAGACTCATACTGGCCAGCAGGCACCTGGGGGTGCCACCCCCACCCTGCAAGGTACTCAGTTCTGGGTGCTGGATCCTTCCAAATGTAAAATGTTTACCCCATGAAAGAATAGATTGAAAAAATATTTTTCTGGTAGATTAAAAAATTCCAAGAGTAGAAAGAGGAATGGCTTACAGTGGAGAAGAGAAAGATACCTGTGCAAGTAGAATTAATTTTTCTACAATTATTTATTATTAGTGCCAAGAAAATTGGGTGGGGAGGGGGCAGGGGAGGGGAGGGAGGGGCTGAGTGGAACAAGCAAAAACAAAGCCAAGAGAGCATTCCCAGTAAATGGAACAGTCTCTGTTTGAGAGGCAGAGATACCTACTTATTTTACAGGTTGATGAGACATTTAAATGAGACGTTAAAAATTCCATGCAAAGACCGATGTGGCAGCCCCACTGTGTAAAGATGCTCAGTGATGAGCCTGGCAGGTAATCGATGGAGATTTGCTAAGGCCCGTGCTCAGCAGGCATTTAATGCCTCTGTAATCACAGCTCAAATGAAGCTCACCTCCAAACCCTGCTGTATTTTTCAGAATCTGACAGGATCCCTACATACATAAGAGATATAAAGATACCAGGGTACATCTGGACAAGAAGCTGACCCTCCTTTAATTCATGTTAGTTGCAGAAATCCATGGGTGTTCACGAAATACAGGATTGGATTCAAAAAATGGTTTCCTAAATCATACCAAGTGGAATATCCTGTGTGGCTGAACTAAATAGTCCAGAGAGTCTCCTGTGAAAATGCATAACTTGCCAATTTTGTGGCATGAAAGATAACATGTACCCGTGTGTGCATGCCTGTGTGTGCTTGCGTGCACGGGGGAATGTTAGAATTGGTTTATACTAGTGCATATTTAAGCAGGAAACATAAGACAGTTATTACAACTAATGTGAGCTTAGATCTGTGAATTGGAAAAAACCCATTATGTTTCTTTAAAAGTCATAACCTAATACAGAGTTTTGTCAAAAACATGGAGTCAAGTACTAGAATCCTTTTTCCCTGGTAATATTAGTATAATTTATGTCTCCATAACAAAAAAGTTGGAAGTCTGTTCATCAAGCAGATTGTGTCTGGGTGAGATTTTATGCTAATAAGTTAGAACTCTATGTTTGATTTACTTGATGGATAATATAAAGAGAGTAACAGTGAAAAAGAAATACATTTTTAATATACTATTCTGCACTCTCTGTAGTAAACCAGCGGATGAACTATGAAATTTATTTTTTAGATTTCATTAAGATTGTATTAAGATGTATGAAAGATTATTATCCATATAGGTAAAATAAAAAAAAGATCCGTCTATTATGACAATTACAATTTTTTAAAAAATCCTTTGAGGTTGGAGTTTCCTGTCATGTTAGACAAGCTGGCTCGACTTAGTCTCAAACTACAGTAGATGCAATAATTCATAGCATCTGAATGGTAAAAATGTATTCCAGTATTTAAATTAGCCTTCAATAGATGGCATGAATCATTTTTGTACTCAAGCTTTTGCACATAGGATTGCACTGCCAGAAATGCAATGTTCTTGGTGACATTGTTTAAGGGTTTAATCTCATATTGCTGCTTCAGTAAGATTCCAAGGGCTGCAGAAAATGTGATGGGGTACACTGAACAAACTTATTACAAATAAAGCACTCCTCAGCTGTTTAGATAGCTCTTCCAGAAGAAAATTTTGAGTTACATTTTTATACAGCAGCAGTATACCAAAAAATATTTTTAATGAAATGTAAAAGC
Organism: Camarhynchus parvulus; assembly: GCF_901933205.1. Classification (NCBI taxonomy): domain Eukaryota; kingdom Metazoa; phylum Chordata; class Aves; order Passeriformes; family Thraupidae; genus Camarhynchus; species Camarhynchus parvulus. The sequence continues at coordinate 137,037,701 of NC_044572.1, forward strand.
AGATGACAAATTGTATCCAAATCCAAGCTAGTAAGTTCCTGCAAAACAGTAGGTTTGAGCCATGACTATTTGTAATGTGATAAAGTTAATGTGAATTTAATGGCTTTCAAGACACATGCTATTAAATACCATACAAACCTGGTAAATCTATTTGAAAAGCCAGTTGCAAGGCTTCTAGATCTTACTACAGTTTCAGAAATTGCAAGTTTAATTTCCAGCACCCCCAGCTGAGATTCAGAATTGCAGCAAAAACAATGACTTTCTTTAAGGTTTTACATACCAGTCAGGAGAATGAGTCACTATTCCAGGAGATTGCCAATATATGCAGAGACAGATAAAATGCAAGGAGGGAAAGCCCCATGGAGGGAGGGATGAAGGGCTGCCTCACCCCTGCTAACCTCCTGCACCTCAGCCTGCAGCCAGCCCTGCTGCCATCCTGGGCTCTGAGGAACCTTGCCTGAAGTCATTCCCCAGCCATTGGCTGGACTGACACTGAACTGAAAGCAGGTAAAAATACACAGTGTAGGAAAAATATCAAACCTTTCTTCACGGGGAGCAATGAAAAAAACCCAGCAGACAATAGCACCAATAAACCAAGTGATCCATAAGTACATTTCTACTGGGCAAACAAAAAAAAATGTGTGGAGGGGAGAATTAACTGGAGAACATTTTATCATGCTGAGCAAAATGCAGACTTCTGCAGGTTGTAATAAAGCCGTCACGGCATACTTTTCTCACTGGCTTTGCTCTCACTGAGCTATCTCCCAGGTCTCATGGATTAATTTCCCTAAGCATCAGCAACTGAATTTTTTCTGCACATTCAGCTGAATTTTTTATGAATTTTTAAGTTTTTGTGCTTAACATATTCATGATGAAAATTCTTGAACTAATAATAAAATACAAGAGAGAGTCGATGACCATTCCATGAAAAGCCACCAATGTCCCACAGACCTGACAAAAGTACATCCCTTGGTATGTAGCTTCTCTCATGCAGATATTGGGTTTGAATGAGCAGAGTAAGGTCATCACCTCCTCTCCCATCAAAGGTGCTTCATTGCCTGGTTCAAAAAAAAAAGCAGAATCAGCAGCAAACACAGCGCTGGCATACTCCAGTAGTTGCTACTGTACAGTGCAATCCTGCCTTTAGGCTTCCTGCCCATTGCCTGGAATTTATGACACAGGATGCCTGTCCCTATCTGACTCTGATGTTTTAGCCCTGGACCCTTTCTGAAAACACTGCATCTCTGAAATTATGTTTCAAATCTGCAAAGATCTCCTAGAGAGGTTATATATTTTTGTCCTGTGATATCATCAAACAGAAGGGTTGTGAAGCTACAATTTAAGCTGGATGCTGAATAAAAAGTCCATTTAAAATACTCTTCTCTGTCAGTGACAACAAAGCCTTGGAGTTTAAAGGTAGCTTCAGAATAAAATATTTAAGCTATGTCTGTGGAATCTAATCCATATGCTGATTATTTGGGTGTGTGCCTGGCTAACAGACCCTACTTTCACTTGACTACCATTCTTTATCCACAGATGAGTAAGAATGTCCAAGAATTTCAAGACTGATGTCATATGTCTTTTTTTTCCGTAACAGTATTTTATATAACCAACACAATATAAATCAAGACTGTCAAGCCAAAACAAGAAAAAATCCCTGTGAGAGTAGTTTCTTCTAACAGAGAAACAGCATTTTTATTGTCAAATAAAACCAATGCCATTTTCACTTCAAAGCTCCTGTGCTTTGCTTTCCCTACAGCGTTCTGCCTAAGGTCCTTCCCAAATTCTTGTCTTTTAAAGAAACACATCCAAACAAAAATTCAACCTGTAAAAGTTGCATTGGCTGTGATAGTCCAGGATGAGTAATGACCAGCTATTTTGCAAAGGCAAAGGTTTCCATTCTTTTCCCCCGCTATACTGCGGATGTGGGGTACACAATCATTTTAGAAAAGAGGATAAAAAGTTGAGTTTTCTTACATGAGATGAAGATCCCTGTCAGTATATTGCTATTTCTGAATTTATGTCTCCTAGAGTTAGAAGACATACACCTCCCTAAGAGCAAAGAAAGATTTAGCATATTTTTAATATGTGCCATTATCAGTAAAGTAAATAGTTAAGAATGAAATTAATTGAACCAGTGGGACAAAAGTTTGGATTAAAGTCTTTGCACTTGGGTCCTTAATTTAAGGTATTAATTCAATAGAATAGAGTCATTTGCACATACCTTAAGTAATCAGCAAATATATACAGCAAATTTGAAAATTGCATTTCTGCCTAAATATACGGAAGGAATTAAGAGTTTTAAGTAAAATTAAAGCTTCAGTTTAGAAATACCTATTCTCCATTTTCCTGCAGTAATCCCATTGAAATGGACTCAAACTATTTTCAAATTTGCCAAGTAATGCTCTTTCTGACTTCAGCAGAAAAAGAAAAAAAACCTCAGAACATATTGCTGTATTGAGCTTCTACTATGAAATTGAAGCTATTACAATTCCAGCTGACCATGACTAGAATAAATATTTTCTTGAAGTTTTCCAAGACCAAATAAATGAAGCAGTCTTTAGAAGTGCCTAACCAGATCCTCCTTGAAGAACTGCAAAGGTTTGCCAATTGTTACAAATATCTTCTCAAGCAAAGTCTGCTTAGAAAAGTAGGCAGTGAGACCAATTGATTTAAGTGGGGAAAACAAATAGACTTTGGGATACAAAGATATTTTTTGAATACAGAGAATTTACATACATTATTTACAACTGCTGTGTGACCATTAAAGAATATTTACTTAGAGATAGCACCTAACACTGAAAAAAATTAATATTTTTTCACACAGCACTGTTGGACATGGGCAGTAAGATGATCTTTTTTATATAACAATGCCTTATATATGTAGGTATGTTTTCTGAGACTAAGAAAACCCCTAAGAAAAAAAGCCAAGACTGACTTGTAAAGGAAATATTTAATTCCCTATCCTCCTGTGAATAGGGGATACTACAGTAGAGTGTATTTTTTGTTGTATTTGCAATTCAGTAAGAATGAAAAAAATACTGGAAATCTCCCAGTAAAGGAAGGCTGTACTAGGCAAAAAATACAGGAAAACATTAAAGTTTGTTCTGCACAAACAAAAACTCTGTCTTCTGTCCCTCTATCTAGAAACATTAATAACTCCAGAAAGTGCCCAGTTGACTTTGTGATGAGGTGGCTCCTGACTGCAGTGAAAACTCATTTCCCAAGTCCTCAATTAACTGAGGCAGAAATCATGTATTTTACTTTATTTTTAATTCCTAAAATTGGCTTCCTTACTGCAAATAGCCTTGCAGAGGATGTATAATTTTGTGTGTCAGTGCTAGGCAGAGTTTTAGGCTGGAACTAGATGTCTCTTACTCAGTGCCTTTTTTTGAGGGAGAGTACATCTCTGCAGCTCCTCACGGAGAAGCTTTATGGCTCTGAATACTTAAAATTTCCTCTACCAGAAGAAAGCTTTTCCAAAACCAGATAAACATCAAATGTTCAACAACACAATTCTGAAGAGTTGCTTTTTGAAACAGCTTTTCTTTTAGAAGAAAACATGGTTAACCAACTTTTACAAGTGCTCTGCAAAGAAAATTTTACCTTGTATGATCTTAAGCCACAGTTTCTGTAACTCCAGTTAATGTTTAAAGGCTAATAAATCACCTTATGTCTTTCTACCTTCCTTTTTCTGCTGTCAATTGGTACAAAAACGACCAATCTTCTAAAAAGGAAAGAGTTTTCATGAAAATTTGTTTGGTTGGTTGTTTTTAGTTTGGTTTTTTTTTTTTTTCCTGGAGCACTAATGCACATTTTGAATGTGAAAAAACATTACAGGGTAACCAGTGCAAAGTTTTGTTTCTATGTGGGTTGCCATAAAGATCTACTGATGAGTTTGATTCAATACATTACTTATGGAACCGATGTTTCACTGAACAGTCACACAAATTAAATGCTCTAGATATTTGTTTCAACCTCAAAGTCTTTCTCAGAGCACACCCTAGACCCATGGCCTATTAGATACTGGCAATCAGCCATGAAAATCTTGATTGTTAAGAGCAACACTTATCATATTTTTCATATCCCTCCTGTGTAGCAGTCTCACTTTGCATCATGGAATAAAAATCTCAATGTGTTTCAGGTAAGATTGCAGTAACACTTCCCTGGATGGTGTCTCTAATTCAGGCACAACTTCTGGCAAGTGCAATACAGTCAATAACAACTCTTTCCATTAAGAGGATGTTAAAATGGTATTATTAAAATATATTCTGTTATATTAATTATATTTTATTGTTATAATACAAAGAATATTTCTTGAACTAAAATCTGAGAAATTATACCATCATGTAAAAGAAAGCCCTTAGAAACTTTTAAAGAAGTCATTTAAAAGATGGTATTTATGCCCTTTTAAGAGAGATGGACATTTCTAATTTGAAAATCTTGATGAGGAAGCCAAATCCCTTTTTTCTGCTCAATGTAACATATTACACCAAGCACACACTTAACTATAAGACCTTAGTGCCACATAGGACAGTTCTTAATAAAATACTTACTTAATGGCTCTGAGGCAATATGCTGCAACACACACAATTTTGAGCTGTACAACCAAGCTAACACAAGTATGATCAAGCATTGGTCTCCCTTTTCTCCCCATGGCATTCAGAACAGCTCAGAGCTAAACACAAAGAACAGAGGCTTTTCTTTCTCCTTAGCACATGAATTATTATATTTTCAGGACAGAGAATAATGTTTATGAACTCTGGCTAGCTGTTGGGATTACTAATGGTGCATCTGTATGAGTGCCTCATGACTGTCTAACTTTACACAATTCTCTTCCCCACTTCCAGGCCACCAATATGAAGTCAATCATTGCTGTCAGGTCATTTGAATTCTGTCAGAGCTATGGCTGAAAGGTCTGTATGCATCTTTGTCATAGTGACCATAACCTAGTTTCTACCCGCAGAGACTGGTGGGAGTGGGCCTGCCTTTCTCTTCTCCCAGGTGACATGCGCCTTCTGGGGTCTCTCTAGCTTCTCCATTTGGGGATAGGAGGAGCCCAATATGAAGAAGCCAATGCCAATACTACAGGCAAGATTTCAAAAATGTTTGTTTGATATGAGACCACCAGCTGCTGCGGAGAACCTCAGCTAGGTGAGAAGGCAGAGCAAAATCACCCACAAACAGTCTCAGACCATAGCCAAATGCCCTGGAGAAAACAAATTACCAAAGAAGCACGAGCTAGCTCAGCCTTTTATGGCAATGCCATATTTCTTTTCCTTCTCTCTACATTGAAAAGGACAGCTTGGCCTGAGTCACAACATAAATGTAGCACAGCAAGACAAACTTGACTGATGAGCATAAGAATACAGCAGTGGTTCATTTAATCAAAAGCTTTTATAAGCAACTAATGTAAATTAAAATGCTGAAAGGAAAAATCAAAGTTACCCAGGCTGCTTGAACCTGCTTTAAAAGCATACCAACACCCATATCCACACCCTTTTTTTACTTCTTTAGTTCCTTCTAGAACTATAATATATAGTTTTTTATAATTATATAAAAACCACAAACCAGAACTTTCAAGCAGGATTGTACTTTAACAAAATGCTCCCTCACGAGTGAGTCAGTCTGCGATGCCCATTAATGGCTAACAGCTCCGTTAAAAAGGGTGAGCAAAAAAGCCCTAAAATGTTTTATTGTTTAACGTGAAAGCGCTCAGAACAATGGATGGGCATTTTTTTCTGTGAATCAAAATAATCACATTTAATTAATTAAATGCACATAGCATCTGATTCTGTAGCTGTTCTGTGCATGGAAGTCAAGTGGGTTTAATAAGATGCAACACAATAGAGTCAATTAGTGCATTTGTCTCTAACCTAAAAAATGAGGGCAGTTGGTTTACTTGCATATAAGCTTACTCCTTGACGAGTATCTATTTTCTCCAGTAGCGTCTACTCCAGACAGATTTGGTTTTTATAGAAGTGGCTACCAATTATGGCTTTAAGGCCAGACCAGAAACAAAGCAGGAAATCACTCCAAAAGCCAGTTGAATTCAGTAGTATCAAGGGTTCATTTTTATCTTTGAAAAACAAGATACTGTCAAAAGCCAGATACCTGAAAACAGAAAATCTATTTCTGAAATACCTATCTTTAGGCTGTGTCATGTTTATTCTACGTTCAGCCAGGAATTTTCAAGAAATTGGAGTATCTATGTTGAGTAGTAATACAAGCAGAACAGTATAGATGTGAAGCCAGATGAACATCTGAGGAAAGAAAAAAGTGGTTTAGGAACATATTTATTCATCTAGTCAATATGATTGCCTCCTTGCTGAAAAAACCCCAGAGCATTATAATACCAATTTCCTGGTGATGCAGTAGACTTACTGGGAGGTCTATTAATTGTGTGTTAGTCTCTTGGATATACCTGTCTGCAGTAAAAGGGCAGGGATTGATTTTTAGCGTCCTGTTTGAAAAGAAAACAATCAGATCATTCAAAGACAAGAATACATTGGCAACACTCTCCCATTCCTCCCCAAATAAATCCAAGATGTAGCTCTTATTTTATCTTGAAAGAGAGGATGATTTAATTCAGAAGATAAGGTAGGTAGTCAGACAGTAAATACCTTGCAGAGTATCTGCTGCCATTTGGAGTTAGGGCATGGCAACCAAATCCTTACAGGGGAAATAAATCTACTCTGGGACCAAGCTTTTGCAAACGACCACTTCTTGAGACAATCAAACCTCTCTTCCTTTAGAACTAAAATGGTGACTTAAAAGGCAAAATCCATCCTGGCAGCAGTTTAGGCTTTGACAAAACTCAGCTGAGCAAGGAAGATCAGAGCAGACTGTAAGACATCATTCCTCCAAGTCATTTGCATGAGGAAGCGAGTTTATACGGTACCCCAGACCTGCTAAAAGGAAGATGGATCATGGCAAGGGGTGTTAGAGAAGAATCAAGTGCTGAGCTGCCTTTCAGGAACAAAGCAGTTATGAACTACTGAATATGTGTGTGTGTGCATGTACCCAAGGCAAACATGGGAAGTAGTGGGCCCAGTTGGTTTTCCATCCTCATCCTGAAAAATCAGAGTCTTATCAAATGTGTCCATAACAAGACCCAGTAAACTGATCTTGCAGCAGTGAGTAGAAGGTTGTTGGTTCATCTTGCTTTGCAATCACATCAGTTTGTCTCATGCTAGTTTTTATATTTCTTGTTAGAAGCAAAAAGGTTAATAAAGGAAGTATCAACCTGGTGTAAGTCGATCATGCGCTATGTTTGGCCAGACAGTCTCCAGAGGACCCCCCCAAGCCAGATAATCCATTGGTTCTCTCACCCAAAAATTTGGTCAATGCTGGTAAGTAGTGAATTAGGTCAGTCATTTTCAAAGGAATTATATAAAATATATATAGCATTTAATTCAGTCATCTATTCACAAGAAATGTTACACATTCTCAAGTATATAACACAACATGTCTACTTGCACATTTTTTTTCTTTCTGAAAAATTGTATATACAGTATGTCTCTGCACAGATACCCAGATGTTTTGATTTCCATAACTTTCTTTTTACAAATGCTAAATGGCCACTGTTGTCATTGAACCTTTGAAAGCTCAGGTAGGGTCCCATAGACCATTACAGATTAACCTTAGTTTGTCTAAAACACATCTTATTGGGTGTAGGGGTTTTGAACATAGGACCCTCCAGGGCTGAAAGAGATACCAACCTTCTGCAACATAAACAATTTTATTGACCCCAGAAAGAAATAAAAGTTGGGAACTGAAATCCTTTCATGACAGAATTCTAGTTTTACACACAGACACCAATCGTTGTTTGAGATGCTGTTTCGACTTGGCATGATTAAGTGCCAATGTTTCATAAATAAAGAAGACAGAAGAGATAACTGTCTGATTAACACTTAGAGAAATTAAAATAGTTTGGTAAACATAAATGTTTGCAAAGTGTGAGGGAAATATATGAGTGGGCTGAGGGCAGCTGAAGTGTAGAAAGGTAAAGCATAATTATTCTTAGCACAGAGTTTTAAAAATTATCAAATATATGATAATATTTATTATACAAAAAATGTCCTTCTTTGTACCTTTGACTGAATTTCATCCCTACAGACATTAATGAAGTATGTGGGCCATTTCCTGGAGACCTGTTGTTGACCCTGGCTTGACCATGAAGTTAAACTACACAGCCCCTTCTATAATCCATGGTCCCATGATTCTAGTTGAGTACAGCCAGGCAACTGTGAGAGTTTTTGCTTATCTTCATACATTTTATGGTCATCTCCCTCACCTGCTAACACTTGTTTTCTCAATAGCATTTGAGTGTGGCCCACGAGCCACACTACACTAAATTTTCTTGGGTTCAATAAATCGAGCAGCCTTGACTGAGATTTTTATTTGTCAATATTCTTCAGTTTATCTTATTACACTGTGCATTGCTGATGGCTCTAAGAGGCCCTTAGAGCATAGAGGGATGTTTGTGTGGGAGTTTCAAAATTACAGTGCAACGATAGCTACTGAACAGTTTCCTTAGTAAGTGCCCAGCATGCATGGGCTAAAGCCTTGGGCTGGGCAAGAGTGTGACACTTGAGTTTACTCTCAGTTATCTAAAAATTGAAGAGATATGTCATGATCATTGAATAGGCACTTAAAGGGAGGCTAAGAGAAAAAAGTTGTTGGCCTGAGATGGGAGCATAAATGTTAAGTTTTGATAATGTAGGTTATTTTCTACTCTGTTTGTAGAGCACAGACATCTTGTCTGACCACTGAGTAAATTTTTTTTCCTGTTTACATATTTTATCTGCCAGAACCTCACTTCTCACAAAAAATTAGTGAATCTCCTGAATTTGCCTCTATTTTTTTTTTTTTTATTTCAAAAGACCTGGGTTTTTTAAAATGTACATATTTTGTTTTGCTATGTCCAAACTCAAATTTTATTTCTCATTTTTGACTTTTAATTAAGAAATAAAGCTACTCCTTAAACTATGGAGAATAAGGGATTGCAAATGACAAGTTTTGGCTTGAACCAAAGCAAATTGTTTTTCATTCAGTAAAAGAATTTTAAAAATTCAGGTCTATATAAGATTAACTTTTCTTTCTCTAGTTCAAAAGTTATCTGCAAAAACAATTATTCATGCCACTCTATTTAACCTATTCTGATTTCATGGACCCTTTGGCTTTGTTGAGACTCCTGAACACAAAATTCATAAACTGTCTTTCAAAACAATTTAAGGAAACCAAGAATCAGTGCTATAAGGGAGATCTGCAATCTAAATGCCCTGTTTGAGTGGTCAATGGTACATATAGAAAAATGAGATTATTTTGAATAGGAGTTATTATCCTGCTTGTTTATGTCTGCTTTGAATACTCCTAGAGAAAGCACATTTTTGGCACACTCAAGCACCAAAGTGTTACTAGTTCATGACCTTACTCATTCATTATTGAAAAACATCACCCCAAACACCTGGTTAAAATAACTTAGCCTCATGTCCTGAAGTTAATTTAACTATTAAGGTATCAAAGAATTTGGCACTGAGTTAATAAATCATTCTAGTGATCATTATTATGAAGTAGGGCGCAGAAAGAAGCAAATAACCCCATGGAAATAAATCTGTCAAGGGCTGAAAATAAATTATTGTAAAATGGAGTGTGTTTTAACCACTTCTCAGCTGTTTGACTGTTGAGCCATAAAAATACAGACCTTCTCTGTGTGCCGCAGAGCAGATAGTGTCAATGTGTCTGACTTCAGGACCAAGTATTTACAACAGAACAAAGCAGTACCAAAAGATGTGCTTGTGGGACGGACAAGCAAATTGAAAAATTGAATAAGTTCCTCAATAGTATTGTAAGAAAGGTGTATTAGAAATATTAAAGATAAAAGATAGTTCTAGCTGGGTTAGAATTAGTCGGCATTGTTGGAGCAAGGCATGGAATACTTTCATCTTAGACTTTCTAATGGAAGGCATAACATCAGCAAACTGAATACAAATGTGGAAAGCCAGGAAGGTTAATTATCAAATTAAACATAGGGGAGATTCAAACCACACTCTCTACATACATGTTGATAATGGGTGATGGCCCTGTTTCCCCATGCAGGGTGAGCATAAAGCTTGTGCAAGGACTAACTTCATTACATAGACTTAATATTAATAGTTGAAGGAGCTATCATCAGGGTCATTGACCTCCTGTCTGCTCTGACTGCAGAGGCATCCTCCTGTTGAATTATGCATAGCTATATTTATGTTCTTATTTAAATATCATTTAATATTTAGCTTGTATACGGGTTTTTTTGCATAGTTAAATAAATAGTCATCTGCTGTTTACCAAGCCTGCAGGTTTCAGGGCCACATAACAGAGCCTATGAACTGCCTACCTCGACTTGTAGGAGCTTAGTTTTCCAAACCTGAAAAAAAGATTAACTCATCTTCGCATCTGGGAAAAAAAAAGAAGAGAGTCTAATGTTCTGTCTGCCAAGGACCCAAAGGCACCCTTTTCTTTGGAAGCGCAAATTAAAGAAATGCATTTAGTTTTCTTAGCTTATTTAAAACTTCAATCATTTGGATGTTTATTAGATGCAGGAAAGACATTGTGAGGATTTATATTTTATGCCTAGCATTTTGTTCTGCAGGATGTTGAATCAACTACTTGAGTAGAAAAACAAAAAAATTCATATGGGTAGAAAAACAAAAAAATTCGACACGGATAATCCACAGTATGTCTTGTTCTAGTAGAGATCTGTGGGGAAGAAAGAGAAGCTTGCAGACCTCCTCTTTCTGTTACATCCTTCCTATAGATGAGACAGAGAAGAAAATATTTTTCCTCTGGCAAACAAAGTCTATACCTACAGTGCTCAGTGCAGAGCCAGTGTACGGTGGGCTGAGCCCCCAGACAGGCAGGCTGCCCACAGCATGCTGTTTGACTGCAGCTGAGGCTCCAATATTAACCCTTGCCAAGGACTCCGAACCTCAGGAAATCATGACCTGTAGCAGGACTGGCCTAACTCATGGCCACTACCTCCAGCCTGAGTCAGCAGGGGGCTGTGTCTATGCTGGACAAGCCCTACAAGTGAGCTGTGGCTATTTTGTGCAACGTGGATAACGGGCAAGTCCTGTCCTGAGAGCAGATTTGCTCTCTCTTGTCTTCCCAAGTTACCCCAGAGGAGTGAAAAAGAGCCAGACCATTAATCCACTTACCCTTGCACCAGCCTGCAGAACTGGCTGAATGCACCCGAGGAATGGTGCAGCCTGCGTGCCCAAACCTGTGTGCTGGAGATCTGCATGCAGGATTTTGCCTCGGGGTCACAGTCCCTCCTCAGCTCTTCCAGAGCCTGTCTGGCTCCTAACCACTCCTCAAAGGCCCTGGGCTCATGTGCGCACAGGAGACACATGAACCCCCACCAAAACTTAGGATTCTTCAGGCCAAGATCAGCAGCCTCCAACCCCACATGTACCCTACAGCCAGGAACCAAGGAAACCTGGGGTGAGGGTGAGATGTGGGATACAACACAGGGTAATGCACTTAGACTAAGCCTCAGCAGTCCTGCTGCAAAACTCTTGGCCAGGCTGAAGCTAGCTGAGTACAGTTCAATACATCCTTTATATCATCAGCTTTAGAACTGAGGCAGGGATAGCACAAATTGTGCATTTTTTAGAAGATCTGAACCCTAATCTAAAATTACTGACAGAAGCAAATAAATAATTATCCAGCTGAAAATGTCTCCAAAAAGAACTATTTTTTGACTTTGAATTTTTTGACTTTGACAAATAAGCTCTCTATTTATGCTACAAGATGAGCAATACAGTAGGGCATACCCTTCCCCTAATGGACCTTCATACTTTCAAAATTAATTACTCCAACAAGACTATGAATTGTAAAAAAAACATGTTTTGCCTTTTTTAGTCCTACCTGAAAAAAATACTATATTTGTAGGGAGTTTTTAATTAAAAAATAAAATCCCTCTCATTTGTCTTTGTATTTTAATTAGATGTTATACAAGTAGAAGGAGGTTTGTTTTGTCACTTTTGAAAACAAAATAGGGTTATCAAACTTAGGTTGTGTAATGACTTTCCTGCAATACCTGATTAATATGGTTTTCTGAAGTAGATGCTGATATTTTCATCTCATTTGCCAAGTTGGACGTCCTAAGGTTCCTGTTTCCCTGTTTGGGTTTTTTGCTATATTTTGTTTTAAGCTGCTCAAGTTCAGCTATGCATCCATGGAGGTGTATTTACAATTTAAGAGAGCAGCCTACAGAGGTAGATAAGCTGTATCTGAACAAGATGTGCTGTATCTGAACAAGATGTACTGTATCACACCTCAAAGGGCCACACAGGCTCATGCTCCCAAAGCAGTGGCTAAGCAGACTGGTAGTCAGATCCCCTTTTTATCCATTAATTGAGCAAATGAGGCCAGCTAGGAATTCTCTTACTATCATTGTTATTTTTTTTAAGGCCAGGATTGGAAAAGGGGGCTATCAAAAAAGGCTGAGGAGTCAACCCACCATAGGAAATGCCATTATGACATAAAGAGGAGATAAGCCCATTAGGAGAGCCAGGGAGTAGTTGGTGAAGGCATCCTGTGGTCATTTGTGTTATTAGCTGTATCAGTAATATTCAAACAGGACAGATCCCAGCCTTAGGGTAAGTCTTGTTTCAACACCAGACATTGCATAGCACAGATATTTTCAGTATGCATTTAAATATAAACTGTTATTAAACCTGATATGGTGACTTGGAAACTCCTGAAGTGCCAAGTAAATACAATTTGGCTATCATTTTGTGGAAAGAAATGTACCATTTGCTTGGGAATAAGTAAACTCATGGGAATTCATAATAGCAAAGTGAGAGAGAAACATGCTTCCTTTTTCTAACTTACAGAATGGACATTTCAGCACTTTGGTGTAGTGAATCCCAAAATACAAAAGTGTATGGGATTAATTCTAGATTAAAAAAAAAAAAAGTAAGGATAGGAAATCTATAGAAATTCAGAATTTGGTATGTAAGCTGCTTACCTGATTGTTTACACCAGACTTTTCACCAAGACAACTAAGAAAGAATGATTTTTCTTGTAAAAGTCCCCATTTCAGATCAGAACCTCTCTGGTTCCCACCTGGGTTTTGATTCAGCCCTATGCTTGAGCCTATCTGACTCTTTCTGCCACTGTCAGTGTCTACTTATCTTGCTTTTTCAAGCATTTGCAGATTATAATAACTAGCAAAGAAATTGCTAAGCTTACACTGAGCAGCGATTATCTATATCCTGCAAATATTCAGATCCCATTGTCAAGCTGACTTGACTCCTGCTGGTATTAATGGAAATTAATTCTGGGAACTAATTATGAAGCCATACACACTGTGACCAACATGTGCAAACAGTTTGGCACAGCCCAATGAGAGAGATCCAGGTCAGTCTTGTTTACCCACTTTCCCCAACCCTGAACTGCACCGCACCTTCCAGCTTCCTATCCAGACCATCCCAGGAAATTAACCCAATCAAAACCTTAACTTACTGTGATGTCCCACCCTGAAGTGTAAGAGAGCACCCAAGATTCATAGATGCTCATGGGTGAAAATAATGACAAAAGTCAGGGGCTCCTCTTTTCTTATAAAGCTTACAAAGTTTTATTGGCAAATTGCATACTTGGAATGGAAATTGGTATATTAGTTCCTGACCTGCTATATAAGCACATGGCAGTAGATTTTAGGTAAAGGGGGAGGGAGGGAGGGGGGAGGGAGTTAAAAAATAGATATGCTTTCCCCACCCTGGATGTAAGTTTCTCACTTTCTATGCAAAATAGCTATCATATACAGTCTGTTCTTTGAGAGTTGGAGGGTTTCAGCAGTCTTGGGTGGTTTTGATCTCCCTCTCCAATCCATACCTACTTCTTGATCTCATTCCTATGCACTGTACTGTGCTCTGCTTATCTCTAGGATCTAGAACAAGGATGTTTGTCCCGGAAAAGTGCTGCCCTGCCTTGACACTGCCCCCTTCTCCTGCCACAACTTGCTCTTTTCCCAGTGTTATTATCAACAACCTTTGGTTGTTGCCAATAGTTCTCGGCTGGCTCTGCAAACATCTGGCTATTGGTGTCTAAGAGACACATATTAGCCCCTTCTGGATTTCCACACTTATAGAAAACAAACCCACCTAAAGAAAGCCACCAGAAAAAAACAATAGTTAAATAGTTTGTGAGTTTACTTGGTGAACAGAGCTGCCTTTTCAAAGATGAGAAGATTGTTAGGGTCAAAGTAAAGTGACTGTAGACCAGTGCAGTAAAGAGGGTTGACTGGAAGAGAATGAAAGAGCAAGTGAGATCCCTCCTTTTCAGCAGTGGGTTGTTATGAATATTCACCCTCAATACAAAATATTATCCTGTGTTTATAAAGAATGTGAAGGTTTTTGCAAGATCCTGGCCTAAGACCCACTTTTAGTCTGTGTAAAAATAACTGAAATCAATCAAGATACCAATTTAATAAAAAGAAGAAAACCTAAAATGGTGTGCGGGCAGAATTATTGTGTGCTATTATTAAGCTAATGGAATTTAAATAATTAATTCTGGGATGTAAAGAATATCATTTATCAATGACAAGGTGTAACTTCCTTGGAAGAAGGACAAAGCAGCTCCAAAAGCAGGTCAATGGAAATCTCTCCATGTCCCCACTCTGCTTAAATGACAGATGTGAAGTTCTCTCTATTAATTGATCTCTGCTACTGTCAGTACACAACAGGGTTATATGACTTCACAAAACCACAGCAGTTTGTAGTGGGTAATGGCAAAAATGTAAGAGCTGTGTCTAGGTCACCACAGAGGGCAAGGTGGACTGGTGTGGTGGATCCTGCTCTGTACTTGTTTAATTCAGCCACAAGAGCCTCAGCCATCAGCTACAGGAATCACTAGAAATGCAAAAGCACTCTCTTTTGCTTCCACATTATCCACAGACTTGCAGGCTTTGGTTGTGTTCAAGCCATAAATGTAGATATTATTTGACATTTCATTTCTAATTTCTGTTCCAGCCTGAGCAGGTCATGGAGCAGGTCAAACTGTAGCTCTGCAGTGGAGCACTGGAGAAACACATTCCTCTAGCATGTAAACATGCAGGAAGGAAAAGACACTCTGACAATTAAACATGAAATAATATTTAGGGATACACCTATCAGTGATACTCAGTATTCCTGGTGAGCATTTGTTTTTTCCTACCTGTTGCTATTCAGCCACAGTTAGCTGTTGAGTGCTGGAAAAGGGCTGGCAAGAGAGAGGCACAAAATTATCTGATGAACAGTGGCTCGTAGGAGCAATTGCGTCAATGCCTCTCGGCGTGGGGGACCCCTGCGTCAGCCGCCATCTGTGGAGCAATGGATTTGCACCGATCCTTCCACCACAGGTTGTCAGCAATAGGTGAAGCACAGAAAACACAATGAACCAGAACACCTCCTTGGACTGTCAAAATAATGTGTAACACCACAGAACATGAATCAGCCAACTCCCTGACTTTTCCCTCAGTGGAAGTACAGCCAAACACCTGGCCATAAAGTAAGGACATTTGTTTATGGAAAAAAAATTCCAATCAGACCAAATCTCCCTCAAATTATATGATTTCTTAATAATCTGATTTTAAAGATGACCATCAAAGCACTAAACAAACTTACTCATCCTTATAACTTTACTTTCTTTTATTTTCTTTTTTTTTCCCCTTCTTTTATGTTCTTGCCTATCCTCACAAAAAACTAATGACTCATTCTGGTTGGTTAGATCTTACTTAGAGTGCCTGGCTCATGGAATTTCTCTCAATTGCACAAAGACCAATCCCTAATTTGATAGCACGTCTCCAAGCACTTGCTTAATTTCAGTCCAATGATTTGACCCCCAGAGCTAAAAGACTCCATTCTTAGACCATACAGTAAAATAAGCCTGCCCACACCAAGACCAGTGTAACTCTTAAAAATTAAGTGGACATCATACTGCCTCCAAATTTTGGCATAGGTGTACTTCTGTGGGTAGGTGAGAAATTTTAAAACCTCTTTTTATGTTCTTGAAAATGGGGTGCAACTACAGAAGCCAGAGAAGCTTCAGGTGTTGGTCTATGCAGTATCCATGCTGTAAACACAACAGCAGCTATAAAGACAGTTTGGCTGGGAGGTGGCATTGATAAGGCCTAGATGGTGGTATGTTCTCAGCAGGGGGAGAAGTGCTCCTGAGAGGTAAACATGTATAAAGAATGCATTAAATTAAAAGCATTATTTCCTTTGATTATTTCAGACTTAATTTTGACTCAGCAAGTAGAGACCAACATACAGTCATCTGTGCTGATTGTTTTGTCTTTCTCTGATTCTACTTCAAAATTCCTAGTTTCTGCTCCTCCACCCTCTTTTTTTTTTCATATTTCCTGACATTTAAGCCTCAAGTCACACCCAAACCAGAAATAATCATATTTTGAATGAGATCAAACCACATGATCTCATTCTGAACGTGACCAAATGAGTCTGACAGTTCCAATGCCCCCAGTGCTTATGAACAATCCCCATTTCCCAGCGGCTCAGATGAATGGCTGAATGGCAGTGAACTCACATGCTCAAAAGAGACTATTTGTCAATGTCTAAACCTTTGGCAGATGTCTCACTGTGCTTTTCAAAATATTTCTGGAGTTACAGGAGATATCCAGACTATTGGATAATCTTTATGTATTTGGAAACATCTGTATTTAAGAAGCTCCCATCACCTCCATCAATATCTGTTCTACAAGCCACTGGTTAATACGTAATCCAAGCCTGGGAAGTTTGTTACACCTTCTCGCAGGCAAAGCCGCTGTGGAGTCCATAGTACATCAGATATTAACATTTGAGCAGATTACTCGGCAAACCAAATTTGAACAGTGCCAAACACAGTTTAGTAAGATGTAACATAACATCCTAACTGGATTTTATAATTTAAATTATTTCCTAATCAGTGTATATATTTAAGGCAGAAACTAAACACTAAGGAAATCAGCAATTTTCTTTTCATTCACAATTTAAAACTCAGAAAGTTGAGGAAGAGATTTGTTGTTTCTTGTGTGTATACTGTACAATGTGTTTCACTAATGGTTGACTAATAACATGATGCAATGTCCACTCTAGGTTGGAGTTTGCTGATGTACTTCAGGCTGTGTAGAGGAGAGCTCATTTTCTATCAAGAAACTCTTAACACGAAAGTTTATGGTGCATCTTTCTCCATAAAAACTTACCATAAAATACAGTAAGTTTAAAGACAGATTTTTTGGAAGAGTTTTTAGCCAAAAATAATGACAAATTTGATATGATAATTGTCCTCAAAACATTTTGTATTATTGTGAGTTGGAGATTCTTTCCAGTTTTATTTTTTTTTGTGAAGATATTTCAGATTTTAGCAATGATGTTTGATCACCCACCTGTTTCTCAGACAACTATTTTTTATATGTCAAAAAAAGTGCATTTTACTTGATATTTAAAAAGCATATGGCAGATACATTATCCTGTCTGTGTGCTCACTGCCAAAGAAATCAACTGTCATGTGAAAAGCTTTCCTGAAGGGAAGAAGACAGACTTGTACCTGTGCCAGGAGCATCTTTGTTTGAAGTCAAAGCAACTCCTATGCTCCACTGGTGAACATTTAGAAAGGCAAGTTCTAACCCAGGGGCATTTGCCACCCTTCATTCAGGCTGAAGTTTTCTGCTGAAGCCAAAGATGATTACTATCCTCATTTCATAGTACAGAAGTTGAATACTCTGTCTTTAAATTTAAAGTATTTTTACTCTATTTGAGAAAGATGGGTCTATATTTTTACCCAAAAATAATTTTAGTCTGCCTATCCCTAAATCAGAGATTTTTTTTTTCTGAATATCATCGTCTTGCTATTATACTTTAAGCTTTTGTCAGGTTTGTGTTCTATGTTTATGCAATACCTCCTATGAGTGCAGGCCTGAGACACATTTTTCTTTAGTCCCGTTTTGGTGCTTGATAGCACCTGAAGTAACGCTAATGCCGAAGAAGAAATGAAGGATAATATAATTCAAGAGGGATCCTTTTAACACTTATCTCTTATAAAGACTGATTAAGATATATAAAAACACTTCAGAATTGTGTTCTGATCTCAAACCACTGCTCATTTTCCTCATCATTTTTAATGGAATGTTTCCTTCTTTGCAGACATGTAAGTGAAAACAGTCAGACACAATTTATTTCCTCTTATATTGAAAATACTTCCTGGATTGACTGGGACCACAGGTCATCACAGTTTACTAACAGCAATTAGTATGTGTGCTGAGCTTTTCTCTTATGATCAGATTAATTTGTGTGTTGTATTCTCATTACTCTCTATTTGATAAATAACTTTTCGTATTCTTGTAACATTAATTTTCTACATTCATCTGCTGTATTTAATAAATTTTATTAGACTAGTATTAGAAACAAACATTTTTAACTTTCAAATTGATGCCTGATCCTGTGCCAGTACTCAGAGGACTGGTATGGAGAGCAGCTCTAGCATGTGCTGTCAAATGCGCTCCTTAGTGAGCTGACACCAGCTGAAGGACTCTCATGACCAAAGGACTCTGATACCTATGTCTACTCAACATAAAACACACTCAGTTTTAATTCTCTCTGCACAGATATTTGGCCAATGAGACACCAAGTCTGTAGGTACTTTAGTGCAATATTGAAATACCTGTGTAGATGTTGAATTGCACAAGCCCTGGGCAGCTATTCACAAAATCCAACAGGGATCAACCTGCAAGGTCTGCAGCCAAGATAGTCCCAAAGAATACATATTATTTAGACTTTAAAAAACCCAAACAAACAAAAAAAAAAGAAAACAAAGAAAAAAGTCTGGGGTTTAATAGTTTAATATTAAGTTATAGAGTAGGTTAGTGGCAATGATTCTTCTTAACATGTGAAAGATGTGAGTTCAGTGATTTCACTTGCCCAGAAAAACTTCTAACTGCATTTCCTGTCTTCCCAGGGAATACGTAAGTGACCAAGATATCCTCAGTCCTCTTCTGCTCAAAGTCTTTAAACTTGCATGGAATAATTAAATATTCACTGCTACAGAGTAGAGAAATGCATGATTATGGCTCTATTAGACTAGTGGATGCCTAAGGAAACTCACTTGACAAGGCAGAGATCTGTTTTCCGGTCTTTGTTTCAATTTATATTCAAGCTTTCTAAATTAAGATTTGGATTAATGGGTAATGCTCATGCATCTTAAACAACAGAGTGTATTTTGGTGCTCACAGTCTTGTCAAATAATTGGTCATTACAGTTTCAAAAAGAGGGATTGGAGGAGCTGTTTGAAATGCACTCTGTTGCGTCCTACTTCAAGCAGTTGTATAAAACGGGAAACTGGCAGGTTCAGATAAAAGAAGGGATTTAATCTTGCTCTTCTACATGTCAAGTTCATGCTCGGAAGGAAGGAAGGAAGGAAGGAAGGAAGGAAGGAAGGAAGGAAGGAAGGAAGGAAGGAAGGAAGGAAGGTGGGAGAGTGTCTCCACTCCAAGACAGGCTCTCAGGTTACCATTTTTGATTGAAGACAGACCCACCTGGGCCACAACTGCCTCCATCTGCCAAGGGTCTCAACACAGCTGGCAGAACTGCACTGTCTCTTGACCACTGATAATTTAGTGGAGACACAGCACAGTGCTGACGTATCCACACCATCTGTGTGTTCAGGTCACCCTGCTGTGCTGTCTGTCTGGTGTGTCTGTTCAGGGAGTCCCACTCTTTCTGTTTCAAGTGCCAGCATACGTGGGGTGAGCTCAGATATTTTGGGACCCGCATGTCAGACTTAGTTCTAGGTGTCTGCTTCTCCTAAAGCAGTTTTTAGGCAAAATAAAGTTAGAGCTCTGGCTTTCCTTGAATGATTGGGTCCACAAAGCACTCCAGGCACTCCTGCACTTTGTAATTGTCATCCACAGTTTTTGGCTGTCTCAATGCCACAGTATATTTTTGGTGTCTGATTTTCAGAGCTTCAGGGTTTGCATGAGTCCTACCTACAGACAATACAGACCTGAAAATCAGACCAGCTTGTTAGGAAAATCTGACGATAACTGAACTTATATGTAATATTGTGGCTTCATTTACAATTAAGCAGTCCATAAAAACGTTTAATGTCAGGAAGGAAAAAAAGCCATATCATCAATTCGTCTTGTCATTCTTAAGCATAACATAATGAGTAAATTATTTGTAACACAGACATATTACATAACTTTTAAATCAATTCTTTATTTCATTAGTATTTGTTAAAATGGTCAATATTTAGTTGCATTCAGCTAATAATTATGTTTTATTTAAGTTGATTTTTCACAATGCTACCAATTAGTTGTGTTATTTTAATTTGTTGTCTACATGCCCTTGATATCCTTGCTCATTTACTCTCAACTCTATGGTTCAATTACTGCTTTTTTTTTCTTGTTGGGAAGATAATCTCAATGATGTGTTTAGTTGTTTGGTGGTCTTTGATGGCTTCTCAAAAATTTTGTGGACAGCTGCTGAGCCTGCTGATGCCTTGCAAAGTAAAAATAAAAGAAATCTATAACCAGTTACTATGAAACCTATGAATTTTGACTATTTCTCTCCAATCATTCTCCTCTGACACTTCCTGATGAGTAACTTTCTAAAAATATAACTTGACACTCTCTTATATATTCCAGATACATCCTTTTCATGGATACCTTATCCTTGAAAATTGGACATAATGAGGTCCTGTTACATTTGTCTAACCACTAAGGAATTAAATTTCAGTATGAAATAAAGGGAGTAAAATAAGAAGAAATATGTGTTGCAATGAAATCACAAACACTGGGAAGTTGCAGGCATATATATATGGCTGTTGTGCCTAAGTAAGGTTGTAAGTTTCACTAAACTTCTTGATAGTCACTATACTAAAGAAAAATGGTTTGTAACACCCACAAGATAAAAGTGTCTCTCTGTTGGCTACAGGAGGACTAGAGAAATGAGAAAAAACCTGGATGCAAATATTTTTAGTTATGTTAATTGCTGCCAATGGAGTCTATAAAGATAAAAACGTTCAGCTGAGAGTAGACTAAACCAGTTTTGCCTTCTTTGGTAGAAGCCATTTTCTCTAGTTTTGAATAAAGAATTGAAGCTGTAGTATGAGCAAAGAGATAATTTTGCAGTTTTGTCAGCAGGTTCAGCTCCCTTTTAAAATAGGATTTACAAAATACCTGCATTTTTACAAAAAACACACACACATGAATTTTGCTTATTGAAGGCACATAGGCATATTTTTTCAATTATTTTCAATATCCTGGGTGAAGAATTCTTAGTCTGGCACAAAGCAAAGCACACAGAGAACTTAACAACACTAGGACAAACAGTACCACAAACCAGATTGTTCAGGTGTTTGTGTATTTGTGTGTGCATATAAATGGCAAATTGATTTTTCAAAGCTCAAAATATGCTGACCTGTTAGAGTCTTTGAAAAGTCACAATGGAGGGTTGAATGTCATTTGTTGTGTCATAGACAGACTCAAAGTTTCTTTTTCAAAAGTATTGTCTTCTTTCAGAATGTCAGGATCCTGCCTGGTTATAAAAGTTTGTCTTCTGTCCAAGGAATGTCTGCTCAACTTAATCATGCTTGTGTCTGTTGGAAAACAAACTAGAAAAACTGCATATTAACATCCAAACTTTTTGTTCTGCTGGTTTTTATCCTTCTTTTCTTTCCCACAAAGTACTTTCTCTGGTTTTGATGAAGGCGGCAGCATACACTAGAAATATTCAACTAGAATTGCTAGTACTCTCACTTTGTTATTTTCCTAGCAAGTTAAGTATCATGTTCCTAACAGTCAATAATTCTGTTCATCTGTGGCGCTTCTAAGATGATTTGGGAAATTACTATTTTGGAAGAGTTTTTAAAAGAAATTTGGAAATCTTCAGACAAAAGACAGTACTACCTCTGCTCTCTGGATCCTGTACCAACAGAGAAGGAATGACAGCCTAAAATTCTACAGTGATAGTTCCCAGTATTATATTTTAGTAATCCATGTGTCTTCCTGATGTTTGACCCTCAAATGGAGAAGTGGTGTCCATCATGACAGCACCTTTTTACTGTGTGCTCTTTAGTTAAAAATTGCTCTATATTTCTGTTGCTTCACATCAGGAGCAAATTAGCCACTTTCCTCCTAAATTCTGTTTAATGCATGCAAGCAAGTAATCAAGTCTACATCTCCTACAGTGTAGCAATACCATACCAAATTAGCATGGTCTTAACCTATATCCAGGGATGGAAAAGAAGTAGAGTGACACATTCTGAAGTGTGGCAACATCAGGATGCCAAAATTAGTGCAAATGTTAGGAATTAGCCTGCTAGGAAGGAAAATGCATTTTAAAGACATTTTGACATCTATAATGAACGTATAGATATAAATGATCTAAAGGTGACTTAGGACACCTTAGATGACTGACAAGAGGTTGAAAATCAAGTCATTGGATGTGTAGGAAACTAAATACAACCCATTTCCAGAGTCCAAAGTAGCTAACCCAATTACCAGATCATTTGCTCTCTTTGATTTTGTCATCTGTTTTGAGAGATATTAAGCTAGAGTGAACCTTTGGTTTTGCAATTTCTGCATGAAAACTATACCAAGAGTTTACAGCCCCCTTACATCAGCTTGGATAGAAGTAAGCCTTTGGCCTTAGTTATTTAATCAAAATTTACATTTCCCACACCAATGCATGTTCCTCAGACTATAAAGAGTTCCAAAATCTGGGTGGACCACCATGCTCGCTAGAACATCCCCATTGTGTTTGAGACTGGATTTCATTTAAGTTCTGTCTCTTCTGTCTTGCAAAGGATAATACATGTGGACATCTTATGTGAGACAATAAAAAAAGAGCATCCTATGAATTAGCAGGGATAAAACTGAGAACAGAGCCAGGCTAATCCCATTCAGGAATGGTCTCCTCACTGCTAGGACAATCTCAAGCTCTGCCCATAAGGAAAGGAACTTTTGGTTGTATGCCAAATTAGTGCTACCCCATAATCAGATCTGCAAGGCTATGCAGAAAGTCCTTTCATCTGATTTGGTAAATCTCCATTCCATAAGCTCCCTATCACTGGTACTTCCTTCTTTGAAAGACATTCATCTAAGCTCATCTCAGTGATGTCTCCACCTTCCACCAGTGTAGACTCTAAAAGTCCCTACTTTTACCTTATTGTGGGAAGACAACCCTTAATAGGTCTTTGCCCATATCTCTATACTTCCTCAAACATAAGGATCTGTGTGTTACTTTCATAGCATGGTCCAGTGTGACAGTAGAAACTCCAAGTCAATATTTGCACAGTTGCAGTGTGGACACAGACAAACATTTTGCAGCAGATGAAGGGCTGTGCCCACAAGCATCATTTCAAACTCACATCAAAGACTGCTTTCAGCTACAACATGACAACAAGCTGAAAGCAGACAGGCTTCCAAACTTACTAAGCAAGCAGAATAATATACAATGACTGCCAATATCTCTTCACAATGTGATGTCTGCTACAGACATGGGTGGTAGCTTGACTATGCTGCTGCTAAATATCGTAGACTGAAAGCAGAGCTTAGGTTTGGCAGTCTGAAGCAACCACAGGTCTCTTACAATTTTACTCAGATATCTATAGCTTCGTTACAACACCCAGGCCTACCTAGATTTTGGTGGGGTCCTGTCCAGGACCTTTAGAAACATAAAGAATTGTGTAACCCCTCTGCTGAGTGGTACTCCAGCCATTTCAAACTGCAGAATATACAAGAAAAGGCCATGTGGCAGACCACAGTTGCCACATAATACCTTCAGTAGGGTACCTTAATACAGGGTGGAGTTTCTTCCAAATTTTCTGCCTAAGATCCATTGGAAAGCTGGCAGTTTTGCTTAAACTTGAGTGCAGCTGCCTTACGATGAAGCAGCAGCAATTCAATTCACACACACACAATCAGAAAATGCACACAAGCACAAAGTCTATACATAGCTCTTGAACAGAACTGGCCCTGACCCCAAGTCATACAGGCCCTTAATGTTTTTATTTCTGCCAGAAGCCTTTCCTTCACTTAGATTTATACTATCTGTATGTTGCACACATCTAATTATTAAGTCTTTTCACCTATCAGATGCCATCATGGAGCTCACCATACTCCCTGATGGGCATTTTGTCAAAGGTTTTGCTAACGTCCGAATGAATTATGCTCAAGACTGTCCCCTTCTGTTATCAGCCAAGTCACCGATTACTACTCCAAACGAAAAAAAAGAAGGCAAAACATATTCATATTTTACCCTTGATAACTCTTTACTCTGAACACTCAGACCATTCTGAGCACTCAGACCATTCTGAACACTCAGACCATTTTTACCTTGACAAAGGACATGGGTGATGGTACCTGGATGTTTTACTCTTACTGAATTGCATGTTCAGAGGCAGCTACAGCAGCCTCTAAGAAAGTTCCTGCCGGAGAAAGGAGTAATCAGGCAAGAAGAGACAGCAAGCTGTGTTCAGGGACTCAGAGATAAGATACCATTTCTGGTTTTCCCACTGGCTGATGCTGGGATCTTGGACAGAAGAAATTGTAGGATTGCAAACTTCCAGTCAATCTTCTATTGCTTTTAATGCTTTACTCTCTGGAGCAAGGGTTGTCTTGAATTAAGAATTTGTAAAGCATGTTGTAGAACAGAGCCCAAGCACAGCTTGATATCACTGAGTTTTATGTAACCTGCTACACAGAATTAGTGACAGTAAAAAAATGTAGATGGACACAAGGGCATTGTAAGGTGTAGTATGAAGTGTAGGTTAAATCATAGCAGAGGATGAAAGCAGAACCTAAGTACCCTGCATAGTAAAGTTTGAAAGCTTAGGCCTTGCAAGTCATACCCCTTAATACAGATGAAAGGCTGTAAAATTTTGTCCATATTGTTGAAAGTTAAGGAACAGATCAAGGAAAAGACTTTTTTGTATGGATTTTCTTGGAATTTTCTTTACAAGTGCAGGCTTAAGAAAATAATCTTCACCCCAGCAGAGTAAGAATGAGACCCGAACCTCTGTGAAATAGCCTCTGATTTATATATTTTTTATTATTTTTCTTCCTGAATGGCTCTGATACATCTGTAAAGATTGACTTAAACCCTCTGTTTTCCTTTATGACCATGCACGCTATTCTCTTCTGCTATGTTCTGCCTTCAAACCATTTAAGTTCACACAGAAGAATTCTTTTTATTTTTATGGAGTAATTTGCTACGCAAAGGCTGGTCTTTTCATTTTCAGATTTCTAATGTTTTCGAGTATCTAAAACAGGAGGACTTTTTTTCCCCCACTTCATGGAAAAAAAGCCATGCTGGCAGATTTCAGGGCTTAATTTCTTTATAACAATAGATTTAATACAAAACACATTTTTATTGTAATAAAAAAATAAATAAAGGAAGCAATATGCATTTGAAAATTCTGCCAAACAAGGCAATGTTTGTTTATTCTTAACAAGAAAATCTAATATATTTTTATGTTGGTGTTGACTTTTTCTACACATTACATTTATGTATGCATGTGACTATATACATGACAACTGAAATTTAATTTGATTTAACTATAAAGATCTCAGTATCTAGTCCATCAGACTAGAGATAAGATTTAAGTTGAGAAGTTGTGTATGCTATAATGTCCTTTTTGTTGTTCTTTGACTCTTCTTTCTGATAATTTATTTTCTTGTAACTGGAGTTGGTCTTTCTCTCCCAAACCCCAAGCTGCCATTCCTACCTTGTTTCAAAACATTACTACTCCTCCTGTGGTCCAAATACAATAGAAAGGGTTAGTGTTTTCCTCAAAGACCAAACAATTAAATTTTCTGAATAACCATTAATATACAGTCATTAATTTTGTTGGAAACTAGCCTTCCATTGACTTTCATAAAAGTTGGCCTTAAGAGAACAAGAGACTTGAGGAATCTTTAGACTCAAGTTTCTTCAATGCTAGACCTCCGTGCCAATGGGGCTGCGCAAATAATTTGAGCTCATCCAAATCTCAGTAAAATGTGCTCTTTGACTTCACAGTTTCTGGGCTCAACACCTTTAGAGCCCATACACCAGGCAGAAATTATATTGCTGAAAGTGATAGATGTTTCTTTAAAATTTTGTACCACCTCTTGCAGCAACATGATTAACGAATATGACAGATTAATAAATACTAGAAATCTGCAGCAATCGATAGACCTCATTAGACCTAAAGGCTCAATGCATTGATATAGAATGGAATAATCATCATGGAATCAAACCAAACATTGTTCATTACTGGTAGAATTCTGTTGACATCTGACCTGGAGAGATTTGAAACATGTAAACAGTCTTAAATCTATTTTTTGGATTCCTGATAGACAAAAGATACTGGTTTTCACCAATATCAGAAGTGACATCCACAAGAACAAAAATATTACTGGAAGTGATTGCCAAAAACAAAAGAAAGTGATAGCACTCCTTAGCTACAAAAATATCTTCTGACACCTAAACCTGGCCAACAGAGAAGAATGTGAAAAGGTCTCTTTGCCAGGCCTGGTCACTTTACTAATCCTGGAAGGAAGGGGGATATACAAGCCCCTCTAGTGGTGTTCTCCTACTGGCTACTGTAAACAGCTCTTTGAGAGGATTATTAACTCCACCTTAAGAGCAGGTAGGTGTGTGCTTATTTTAGTATTACTGGCAGCATATTTTAAAAGTTGGTTGCTACAATTGCTAGATACATTGCCACTTTGAGATTACATTTTGTGATGATTACCTAGCCTGATGTATAGGCTATATAGTTGAATGTATAGAAACATTACAGTATAATATAAACCCATATGAATCCTACAGAAAAATTGTCTTCCCTCTAAGATAATATTGCACTAAATTCAGTAACTTTTCATCATATTGCAAACGAATACATTGCAGCAGGAGGTAAACTGGGTGGAAAATAACTTTCCTGTTCCAGGAAAGTTTTTGAAATTGCAAAATTCACATTCTACACTGAGCCAAACCCAAGACCTTTCAATTTTTTAATTTTTTTTTTTCCATGGGAAAATAAAAAGAAAACATGATTGGAATAGCTGTAAGTCCAGGATTAAGGGCTTTCCTCTGGGACGTAGGAAACCCAAGTCCAAGTCTACACTGTGAAGTAATCTTAACAGGAACTTGAATTGCATTCTCCCACATCCTGGGAGATGTGCATAACAGTCAGGTTACTAGTGGTACTGGCTCAATCTCTATTTGATCAGAAATTCCGCAACAGACTCCAAAAAAATGTTTTCTGTCTCAATGACACGTGTTTTCCACAGAAAGTCTGGATATTGATGGACCAACATTTTTAAACATGAAATCATTTTGCTGCAGAAAATTCAATCTAACTGAAGATAACAGCTCTTAGATGTAATGAAAAATTAAGCTTCTTACAACACTCAGTCCTTAGTGTTTTGAAGGTCCATTGTGCCAAAATAGCAGGGTTAGTCTTTGTGTTCTGATCATTTTACCAATTTGGGTAATTATTCCCCCCCATCTAAGTTTAATCTTACATTTCAGTTGGATACAGGGTTATTCTTCATTTCATGACTTAAAGTATAATGTACTGTTGTTTCATACTGTTAAACAGCTGCTTAGCTCTGTGAAAATAAGAACCATGTGTTCTACCCCAGAGGTGGCTGGCATTTCAGTGGTAAATGAATTCATCCTTGCTTTTTAAACTGTTTTTGGATTCAAGTGTTATGTAGATATAAGATATTTATTGTTTCAGTTTTATTAAGCCTTGCTCCCAGCTAAGAGGACTAGAGCCAGAATCTGGAGAAAGGACCACCCCTTATGATCAATGATAGGTCAACATAGGATTCAAAGAATTCCTCCGTGGTAGGTAACTAAAAACATATTAGAAACAAGAAAAGAAAATCATACAACTAAAACTACAAGTGAGGGAAATGTATGTCAAATTTCTGTCTCTAGAAAACATGTTGGCATTAATCATGAAAAGATAACCTCAAGAAATATGTATCAGGAACTTGCTACTTGCAAATCACCAAGATTTAAAGAGTCAGGATGAAAAAGGCAGCAATTGTATTAATAGCATTTTTCTTTTTCTTCTCCAACATAAACCCATTTATAATTGGTCCATGTAGTATTGCTCTGAAAAAACATTTTCTTCTCTCGCAAAAGACCTCCATAGAAATCTTTTGAGTCTCCATAGGAAGTCATTCTCAGAAATGGGGCTTGGAGTTTATGAATTGTTTGTGTTAAAGCGATTACAAATAGACTTTTCAGTGTTCCAGTTGCATTTAGTTAAATTAGTGCTGTTCATAAACCAAAGGCCTTTAAAATTACAGAAATTTTCACTTACTGCAGTGAAAATTTAATTAGATCTTTATGCTATGGCTGGATCCACACACAATAAATCCATAACATTCCAAACCTGGGGGAGCACCTCTCTCTAGACCTTGTTCCTGGGTTTCTGAAACCTTCAGATGCAATAGAAATGCATAAAATAGTTAGGCCTTGCCATTACACAGAGATGAAGCACAAAAAAAACCCAACAAAAACACATATTTGCATTTGAGAGCTGGAAAGCTGTGGTCAAAAGGTCTTGACTCCATAAAGCTGTGTGCTAATAGCAGTTTTGGTGTGTGTTTTAGTCCAGCCACATACAGAGGTCTCATCAACAACCAGGCCCATACCAAGAATTCTTTTTCAGATGCAGAAGTGCTGGGAAGCTTCTTCCTCCGCTGGAATGAGGGGCTCCTTAGGGCAGCAAGTGCCCTGGCAAAGAGATGTTTCATGTGCTGGCCACCAATGAGTAGTCAGACCTGCCAGTTGTGAGTGGTTATGATAAAAAGGAATATGGCTTGATGAAGGCTCTGTGTATGAATCTAAGAGAAAGAACAGAAACAGAGTAAAGAAACTGCTTACTCTTTTCTCCTAGGGAATTAACCAAAATAATAATTTATGCACTGCTTAAAAAGTAGAGATACGAACAAGTATAAATGCGTGACTCTTTTCATCAACTACTTAAAAGATGGATATTTCTAAATCTTAAAGTTCTACTTGACTGACTATACTACACATGACAGAAACCCTTTTTTATTTGCTAAATACAGTACATTAATGCAGTACATTGGTCCGTTCAGTTAAAACCTCACAAAAGAGGGATGAAAAATGCCATCACTTTTCTTTTTAGCAAAGTAATCACCATACCCGTAATTTTTGGGAATCTCCCAGTCAAACAACAGGGATTTCCCACAAGCTTACTTTACAGAAACTTAGGCTGTTTCACTTTCATATGTGTGCAAACTTCATAGAATTACTGCTATAAATTATTTATATTTTCAATCTATTATTTCCTTGGATAAATTAGAAATAGGGTCTATCACACCAGGATGTGAACTGAATCAAAGTGATATCCTATCTTGGTAATCCTTAGCCTGTGTTCAGTGGCATACATGTGGCTCATAAGACCACAGTAAATCCTAAGCACCTCACCTGAAAAAACTATTTTAACTTTTATGTTTTAAAATTTCTAGTTTCAGTTGAAAATACAGAGTACACAAAAACTGGGAAGGATGGTTTACCCATAGGCATTTCATCCCACTGACCTATTTGTTAAAAGACAGAAGGCCAAACTTGCAGTTTTGTATGTTGATCTCTGTACATCTATAAATGCATATCTGACAATCACAGCCATTTGTAAGCTGTGTGTTTGTATAGGATTGATTCAATTTATAATTGTGTAACACCATTTACTCAAATGGATTTGTATAGTTTTAACTGGGAGCAGAATCTGTCCTAGATAATATTATTGAAATGTTTGGAAGCATCTTCACATACTGTTTATTTTTATTTTGCAAAGAACAATGTGGGTCTCTGTTCCAGTTTCAAATCAAAAGTGGTAGGGTGCAACTCCACTGACATCAATGGAATCACAATTACTTACAGCAGGTCTGAATTTATCCCTGTGCATCTATATTCATTTAGTCTTTCTCCCCCGGGGAGAGGAAGAGGGAGCTAAAATGAGACAGATATTTGTCATATTGCCTAATGCACTACTGGAATAAAATCAGATGCTATGCTGATGGGTATGGTATAAATGAACCTTTAAGAAAACTGAAATTTCACCAACACAAAGAGACATGTGGAGACTCTTCACTGTCAAAGCCTACTGTCACTGTCACAGCCTTTAAGAACATGTGACATTTCATAAAAATACACCTGCTTAATATTGTCCTCCATTTTCTACACAGTCAGCAACACAGCTTGCCATGAATGGAGATTTGTCTTCCAAAGAGAATAATAATTAGTTCTTTTTACATGTAGTATCTTAAGACAATTCAGTAAGTGTCTTGTTAATTTGCTCATTATTCAGTGGATGGAAATGTTGATCGCATATATAAATATCAATTATTCTTCACCTTAAATGAGGTAACATCACTAAGGCAGATAGTGATTTATAGATAACCTACCTCTATTTATATTTGCTTCAGTAGCAAATTTGACATGCAATATTTTCATATGCATTTGTAGAGTGGGTGCTACTTTTCTTCTACTTCTTCAGGTCAGAGATTCTTTCTCTGTTCAAGAGAATGTTAGGAAGCAATTTTTATAAGACAATTAAAGAGAAATGAAACATAAATAACTAAATGTGCTTTCTGATGTAATGTCATCTACAATCAGGAAAGAGCTGTTGTGAACAGGAAAGAACTGTTGTGACCTTGGTGCCAACTGCAGCTGGGAAAACCAGTAAGACTATTTGATAACATCTGAAGTAAAATACATCCATTCTCCCCTTCTATTCTGACTTCATTCTCATTCTCTCATTATTTCTGCAAATAGGTGTTGTCTCTATAAAAGTGAAAAAATGCATGGTACTGTCTCAGTGTCATCCTAGAAGATGTGAGGGGAACCTTAATCTTCCTGCTTAATCTCACCATTTAACAACACACAATAGAAAAAAGTCAACCAGACAGATTATGCTTATTATTTATAATTATAGTCCAAAGATGTTGATTCTGGGAATTGAATCACAGAGATTGAGATAGGCTGAAGCCAGCTCTTCACATCTAAACAGTACTAAATTTGAGAAGACATTCCAATATATATCTGAGAAGTATTTCATTTATACAATGTCACCACCACAACCAAAACATTTCAAGAGATAACACTTCATTTAACATCATCTGACAGAAACAAACCCCAAAACTGTTTAATTTCATAGTCACTTCTACACAAGCATAAGTCCTACACCTTTTTCTGACAGGATTTGAAGATATTTTAAGTATTTGATTTTATAAAAAGCCTTTTGTCTTTACAATACCCCCTTGTTTCCTGTCTTGTTCCATTCCACCCCAAAAATAAACAAACAAAAACCTTGAGGCTTATGAAATTTTCCATTAATCCATCTTCCCAGCATGATGATCCACATGGCCTACTGTTATTAATTGTCTCCATGTGAGTAGACACAATCATTAAAATAAGATGGTAATCATAATGTGGCTTTTATCCTTGTGATTCTTTGAAAATTTGCATCATTGTGTATATCAGTGTTAGGTGACTAACAGGTCAAAAGAGAGAATGTATCTGTGCAGGCAAAGATCATTCTTCTGTGATTACACAGAACACTCCAACAACTCTACAACATTTACCAAATAAATGTATTTTCTTCAATGGTTCATCAAACTTGAGCTTAATTTTAAACCCAGATATTTTGTAAACAAACGGGGCCCATAATGTTTCGTAGGAGGGGAAAAATTCCCAACAGCATTTGACAAAAATTTCAGTGAGAGTTTAAGTAATTCATTTGAGTAAATCCGCATAATAATCAATAGCAAAGCAGTTATTCATTCATAATGCTTATGAATTCTAGCATGGCCACAATGTAATTAAAAATAGAGTAAGCTCATTAAGTTCAAGTGGAAGGTCTGAAAAATTTGAGAGAAGTAGAGGAGATTTTGTTCAACTGATTGATTTGTGAGTTCTTCACCCCTCCCTCACTATTTGTATTAGCTCTGTCAAATAAAAAGCTAACAAGCTAGAAAAAAGTTATCACTCAGCATTAAGAGGTAGGAAAGAGGAAAAATTAGGAATTATTATGCAGGCTGTTTCAATTCTGAATGAATATGTGTGCACCAGACCTAAAGTAAATATGAAGGCATTAAAACCTAAGACACTGGTGTTCTGCCTCATGCTGGAACATCAATTTGTCAGCATTACTGGGTGTGAACATGCTCTTTAGAAGACGACCATGACTTCATTCAGAAGTTGAATGGTAGGTTGATTACAATCTTCACTGGTGTCGTATCTTGGGAAGATATTCAGCAGAGACATTAATGCAACAAATGAAAGGAGGGGACTGCAGGGGGACTGCAGACTCTGTAAAGCCACTTGTAGTTATCTCAAGTTAGAAAGTGAATTATTGGAAGAATTGTCTCTTTCTGACTTCTATAGGTGATAGCTTTCTTGGAAACCAGAATTTTGGTTAGGTGGAGACTTCTTTTGCCTTACATAGCAGGTCTGTCTTGTTTCTTCCCATCAGTCAATTTGCTCTTTGGAAGGGTCTAATGTTTTACAGTTGTGTCTTTGAAATGTGTTTTGAATAAAGCTCCAGCCAAGAATGTTGTGTATGTCATTTGTGGGGAAAAGCTAAAGACTGCAGGAGCCTGCCATGGTTATGTAACTTGCTTATTTTTATATCTGTTAACTACTGCTTTTGTTAATAAAGTTTATAACAAAAAGTTTTATAGATTTGTAAAAAACTAATAATTTTAAAAAACAGTCGCATATTTTGGCATTTTATATGAAGGTTCAATTGTACAAATTTTGCAAATAAAAAACCAAAATCCCAGATGATTAACAAAATATGTGTTTATTTAAACATACAAATAAATAAATGTTAAGGCCATTTTACTTGGAAAAATCTGAATTCAATATTTGTCTTGCAAGACTAAGAAATCTGAGCCATGCCTTTGGAACACTTAATGCACAGCAAAACAAAGAGAATGAGAATGGAGTTTCCAAAACTGGGAGTCATATAGGATGACACTTGAGACAATAGGGATATTTTCCAGAAAACAACATGAAAAGGTATAAACTAAACTAGGATGGACTGTACCCTTTTTGTTTCTGTAATCTGTGAAAGTCTAAAGATAGATCAGAAAAGATAAATCTTGTCAATATGTCCCATACAGTATTTGGATTGACAGAGCAATGTGACTGTTTTAAGAAAACATAAATCCAGCATGAAGCAAACATTTATGTTATCACTAACTCAACAAGTCTGAATAAATCAACAAATTTTCAGGCACCAAAGTACTCATTTTCATACATAAAATGAGGGAACCATGACTCAAAATGCCATTCCTGGAACACATGTCTTTATCTCGGTACATTAAGACACTTAGAGATGCTCCACACCTACACTGAAAAGGAATATGCACAGTCATGACATAAAAAATGCATGCTAAAATAAGAACAAAAGCAAACCCAGTGTGTCAAAAAGCCAGCATTGTCATTATCACAAGCCCACAAAATTTTCAGTATGTCACTACTTAAATCAAAGACAGCCAGGCTTGGATTATTGGCAGGATGCTATGCAGAAATCTGAAGAACAATATCTAATTTAGAGAAAATGGACCACATCTCAGTTGCCATAATTTTCCATATCTGGACATGACTAACTTGTCCCAGTGTGTTATATTAAGCATGACACAAAAGCCAGCCTTCTGCATCAGGACTGGAGCATTCCATAGTCAAGAATCTATCATCCTCTAAATTACTAATCATGGTTATGTCATGGAGCATTACGGACTTTTTTCAAAAGGTTGGGCTTTGAATAGCATATAGGTACATTCACACTATCTTCAATTCATAAATAATTTAATAATTTCTTTAAAGCCCAAGCCATAACTCAGTTTTCATGCAACAAGTATGTCTGGATTTCTATGAAATAGTTAAAAACTCATGATAAATTTAGATGAGAAGTTACAGATTTTATTCAGGTTTGCAGTAGCTATGTGGCAATTCTGTCTAATATAACTCTAGACAGAACAAAAAAAAAACCTCAAACCTTTAAAGAAGTTTCTGGAAATAGTAAACATATGATTTGCTTGACTCATTTCTATTTTAAACACTAAAGTATATATTACCCATCTCAAACAAAAGCAGATTACTCTAGAAACTGGGTTTCACAGGCATCTTCAACCTTTCAAAAATGACCTCAATGAATTCACAGTAGAAAAGCAAGCAAAATAAAACACCACCAGCACCAAACTCCCAAGTTACTTGAATAGCATTAAAATTACCACACAGCTAATAATAAGGAATTATTTGTTAAGTATGACAAATCATTATTTATTGAGGTAACCTCAAGTAAAACCCATTTTAATGCCTCTGCTTTTTCTCATTGTTCATGCAAGCATTATAATTCAAATTCTGTGAGATGGAGGAGAGGCAGGTTTGTCCCCATGCAATGATAACCTGAGACACTGTGAATGAATCTTGGTTAAATCCATACTCTTCCCTTACATTAACTTCCCATTTTCCTTTCTACTTTGAAAATGATGTCCATCCTATTAATTCCTGCCTCCCCAGATCTCTTTCACCTACACCTTGAACTTAATTCTATTCTCTCAGAACCTGACTTTCTTCAGTCCTCACCAAAACACATTTCAGTTGAAACAGCACAAGATCCCTCCCAAAAATAAATATTTTTTGACTAAGAAGTGTCAACACATGCACATGATTTGAATGTGTCATCATATGATCAGATTCTTGACAATCCCTCTGTAGTTTTCCCCATAATCTCTCTATTTCCTTTTACAATCTGATCATCATATTTGTCTGATAATAGGCTGCAAAATCTTCAGGTTAGGGATTTTGTCCTTTTAACCATTTCTGTACAGAGTTAAGAGTTAAGCACACTCATCAACCATAATCACTGAATCATGAGGCCTCCTAAACTTATTTGTCCAGACATTGTAGTGGAATGGAGTACAAGATTCTTAACAGAGATCTTGGATAATAATCCATGTATATCATAATGTAAGAATCAATATTTAATTTACACCTTTCAGAATTTGGATGAACTTTAAGTTTCCTATATAAAATCTCTCGATAACTTTGTTAAAACTTCAAGCAACATAAAATACATGAATTTCCATAATGAGTTACATCAAGGAATGATAGAAGGATCTACTCTGATATACTCTGATAAACTCATACTTTATCTTGGATTTCGCACTCCAAGGAAAGACAAGGTGAAGGTGCATTAGAGGACAATGGCTTTAATTATAAAATGTATCTTTTATTAGGGCAATATCTTGTTTATTATCTTAAGAGACAGTAGAGAGAGTAGTATGGAGAATGAACCTAGCCTACATCAACAAGAATAGTAGAGGTTAGATATGGATGAATATGAGCGGAAGTTTTTTTAAATATTAAAGAAAATACTTCCAAAATGAACATTTTATGACCTACCTAGACAAATACTATCAGTCTGCCTTACTTCAAATAGTTCCTACCTAATGCTCACCAATCTATGACTGATTTAGATGGTGAAATTTTTAGGAGGCAGACCATACTAAATAAGTGCTAAAAAAAGTAATAAAATCCTAAAATCATAGGATGGTTTATGTTGGAAAGTATCCTGAAGATCGTCCAGTTCCAACCCCCGTGCCATGGGCAGAGAGAGCTTTCACTTTACCAGGTTGCTCAAAGCTCCATCCAACCTGGCCTTTAACACTTCCAGGGATGGGGCAACCACAACTTCTCTGAGCAACATGTGCCAGTGCTTTGCCACCCTCAAGGTAAAGAATTTCTTCCTCACAGGTAGTCTGAATCCGCCCTCTTTCACTTTGAAGCCATTACCCCTTGTCCAATCACTTCATATCCTTGTCAAAAATCCCTCTCTAGCTTTCTTGCAACCACTTTAAGACACTGGAAAGTGCTATAAAGTTTTCTTGCAGCCTTCTGTTTTCCAGGCTGAGCAACCACAAGTCCTCAGACTGCCTTCAGAGGAAAATAAATCTTTACTGGAGAGAATTAGATAATGAAGGTTGCCACTGGCTCGGTCACAGGGCAACATTTCCAGCAATATGCAATATTTATAATGTTTTCAATCATAGAAGTAATATTCATGTAATACTTTTAAGCTTATCTTATTCAAGCTAAACCAGTTATCCATAGTATGAGGGCTCACTGAGGCTCCTAGGCCTAATTATCACCTATCATATATGTAAATCATGCCTGACTTAGTACTGCAGCTGTACATCAAAAAGGAAAATAAACAGTAACATGTTCCCTTGGGATAATATGTATGAACTGCAGTTCTGCCTAATTAACCTGGTATCTGAAAGGTTAAGGTGGGGGTAGTGTGATTATTCTCACTATAACTTAAAGGGTGTTTATTCAGGGTGTACCAGAACAACTATTGACTATAGGTGTCATTGCCCTCTACTGGACCACATCAAAACAGCCTGGTCCTTCATCTCATGGGGCTGATA
The DNA here is from genome assembly GCF_901933205.1 of Camarhynchus parvulus. Lineage (NCBI taxonomy): Eukaryota > Metazoa > Chordata > Aves > Passeriformes > Thraupidae > Camarhynchus > Camarhynchus parvulus. The sequence goes on from NC_044572.1 coordinate 137,074,188, forward strand.
AAGCTACTTGAAGAAATTTTCCTCAAGCTACAAAAAAAAAAAAAAAGAAAAAAAAAGGAGAGAAAGGCTCACATTGTTAGATATAAAAAACATATGAATTTATTCTTTCACCAAAGTCTAATGGCTCAAGTGGATTTACAGAAGCACAAAATCCAAACAGTAATATAGCTGGAAAAACCTTATATGACCATACAATTCAATCTCCATTACTATCTTCTAATGTATATAATAGCACCTATTAATTTTTTGCCTCTCTTGACTTGTATACAAGCTGTGGTCTTCTGCCACCAGCATTGTAATTTGATGTTATGTTTCATCTCCTACCACTCTTTATGTCATCTTTGTTTGTATGTTTGAGCCACTGAATATTTGAATCTTGCATATAGATTCTCTCAGCAGTTTGCCCTGGTATTTTCATTCTTGTGTCTTCAGCAGCACATCTGATTTCTGCTCATCTTCAGATTCCATCCAAATGACTAGATCAATAATTGTTGTTGCTGCTGTTTGGGTTTTAATTTGCCTTTGGACTTTTGCCCTGTGGGCTTTTGAATCTCTTTTAAAGCTCTTTTTACTATGTTAATGAGTTTGTGCCCCAAAATGACCTCCTTGTCTGAGGCACACTATCTGTCATCTGTTCCTTTGACATGAAACACTTTAGAAAAGAAGGAAGCTGAAGATTTTACAGGCAGTATCTTCAGCTGCAGTCAAATTCCATAGGTTTAAAAACAGTAAGTTTGGGGCAGAATACAGGCAAACTTTCTCACCTCTTGCTCTGATTTGTGAAAGTAGACATGAGGTTTAATTTGCATAACATTTGATTTGACAAGGCCTTAAAAATTACAAAATTTTAAATCCCACAGAATTTGAGTTGGCATGGAACTGTTGTAGACATTTTTCTAACCATCAGTTTTCCTTACCATTTAAAAAAAGAGAGGAATGCTATGATATGATTCTTTTCTTCAGAGACCTTTGAAGTTACAAGAGTACTGTAGAGCTTATATGTGAACAGTCAGGCAATAACTTGCATATCAGGAGACAACACCCAAAAATACATAGCATAATTCCTAATTTTTGTAGGATAGTTGTACACTGAAAATAGTTTCTTCTTTATATAGGTGTGTATTTTCTGTGCTCTGGAAGAACCCTGTTACACAGTTTCCACATGTTTTCCAAGTAGGGAAACTCTATAGACAAATGTGAAAGGCAATCTTGTGTATTCTGGTGGCCAGATCCAACAGAACTCTGTGGAAACAATATGTTCATGTTCTCATGCTAGACTGGAAAATGTTCTCTGTGTCTGACCTTGATTTTCAGTTTCTGGTTGACCTCTTCAAAACTGGCTCACCTATTTCAACATACAGTTACAATTAATCTAAAGGAAAAATTTCATTTCATCTGCATCACTTCCACTACACTAACCCTTCCCTATTGCTGAGTATAATGAAAAGGAATCTATATTTTTGCAGAAAATGTAGGTGTGAGAGTGAGCAAAACTAACAACTTTTCACACACTTCATCTCTTCTAAAAATTCTGGAAATTAATTCAGATGTTACTTACTTGTGATGACTTCCTAACCAAAACTTTAATATAAAATCATTTTTAAAAAATCCACACTCATTTTTCAGAAGAAAACACCAGAATGTGTATCTCTTATTTCTACTGATAGGAATCACACTTACAGTCATCACTTTGAAAAGCAGAGTTGTATGATGTACACAGTAAAGATTCCAAAAAAAGAGAGAGCTTCAGACTTTGGCTCTGATTTAAATTTCCTCAAAAATGACGAAATATTGAGATACAGAAGTTTGATTCAATTGATTCTCTAATTGAAAACAAAATGAAAATTTCCCAATATTTCCATCAGGCAAATACACTTTATCATGAACACCGAAAACAGTCTCAAAATCAGGAAGATGACACACAATAACACCAAATTAAACTGAAGCAGATTAAAAGTTCATTTTGCATAAAGAGCCAAAGTTTCTGAAAGTTATTCAAATTCATATTAGTAAAATAGGAACTGATGCCTCATAAGCTCAGGCTTTCAGCTTGTTTCTGCCTAGCTCAATATGAGGAAGAAAAACATCAAAGCAAAGATAGAGAAATCTAACAGATATGCAGCAACATTATTAATAAATGAGAACTCTTCTGTCTGTCTATCCATACGATCAGATTTCTAAAGTTAATATATTTAAGCAATTACTTTTTCTCTTACAGCTGAGAAGTCAGAGAGTAACTTAATGAATACTACAAACTCTGAAGAGAGTGCTAAGCAGAGAACTTTGGAGTCTCTATGAAGAGGCTCAGGTTCCTCCTTCTTTCAAAAAATTGACCTCAAGGACATGTCCTTTCATAAGCTATAGTGGAACCTCATCAAGTATGAGTGTTTTATTTTTCTGTAGTCCTATCAATGCCATGAACCTGGTTCAACCTCCTGCACCCAGTGGACTAGTCACATGCTAGGAGGCAGTCCTCCATTATTCCCAAGGGGAAGTTCCAACATTTTATGCAAGCATCAAGACAAAAAGGGGAATCAAGCTCTCATACATACAAACAAGACAAGTCTACTCTCCCCTACATTTTGTGGACTATCTAAGAAATTGTCCCTTTTTTTGCTTAATTCTTGGGTGATATATGTGCCAATGCTTATAACATAGAGCTCTGCGATGGAAACACAAAGTCTTATATGAATGAAGTATGAACGGAAATACTTGCGTGGGAAAGCACCATAAGAAACTACAGTGAATGGCATCTCTTGATATCCAAGGTTGTGCCTGACATTAGTCAGACCAATAAACCTGGAGGAACATGGTATTTCCATGAGGACATGAAGGCCTGTACTTCAGTGAGGCCACAGCACAAATGAGTTACCTGTGGGAGACCTGAGCAGTGGTGGCAGGAGAGAGGACATGAGGTTCCAGCCTTTCATCTGTGCCATCTTCTTGCTGTCCCAAGAAGCAGCCAGGAAGCCATAAAGGTACCCAAAACTTGAGAACAAAAACAATAGCAATTTTGATTAAGATATGGGGATATTGAAATGAGCAAAGGACCACCAAGATATTCGGGATACGCATACTTGCTCTCTGAGGAGAGGTTGGACAAGCTGAGCTGCTGCAGCCTGGAGAGGGCATGGCTTTGGGATGGGCTTAACAGCATCCTCCAGTGCCTGCAGGGACATTACCAAGAAAGTAAAACCAGATTTTCAGAGGGTTGAACAGCTGGAGGGTGAGAGAGCAGGCATGAACTGAAGTTAAATAGGTTCAGGCTGGATATAAGAATAAGCTTTTTCCCCATGAAGAGAGTCAGGCAATGGAAAAGGCTGCCAAAGGGTGTTTGTGGCAAATCCATGTCTCATAGACTTGTGCTGCACTCCTTAGATGGTCCTGAACTTGATGCCCTACAGTGGGAGTGGTTCTCCATCCTACCAGACCCTGCCTCTGCTTCTGCAACTTGGATGGTGTGGCTGGAGCACTCTGGTGAAGACCAAGGCAAAAAAAATCAGTGAGTACCTCAGTCTTCTCCATATCCCAGGTAACCACATCTCCTGTTTCCTTCTGGAGAAGGGCTAGTCTTTCTTTTAGCACTGATTTACTTTCAGAAGCTTTAGTGTTAGCCTTGATGTCCTTGGCCAGATATAATTCTATCAGACCTTTAACTTTCCTTACTTGATTCCTGGCTGCTTGGACAATTGGTCAGTGTTTCCCCAGGTCGTAGGTCCTTGCTTCCACCTTCTGTAGGCCTGAATTTGCCCAAAAACCCCTTGTTCATCCATGCAGGCATCCTGACTTCATCTTTGTTGTGTTGTGCCACTCCTGAGCTTGGAGGAGATCCTTGAATATTTACCAGCTTCGAAGGACTACTCTTCCCTCCAGGGCTCTATCTACTCCACCAAGCAGATCACCAAAGAGGTCAAAGTCTTCTCTGCTGAAGTCCAGGGTAATGAACTTGTTGGGCATCCTTGTTGTTGCCCTCCAGATCCTGAACTCCAGCATTTCATTGTCAGTGCAGCCCAGGCTGCCCTTGAACATTCCCCACCAGCTCCTGCTTGTTGGTGAGAACAAGGTCCAGCATAGCACCTCTCATTGCTGGCTCCTCTACCCCTTGGAGAAGGAATTTACCATCAACCAATCTAGGAATCTCCTCAATCATTCTTCCCACAGATGTTGGGTGCTTGAAGTCCCCCACAAGGCTCTGGGCTTGTGCAATTGAGGCTGCTCCCATCTGTCTCTATAGGGCCTCATCTACTCGGTGTTCCTGGTTTTCTGGTCTGTAGCAGAACCCACTGTAATGTCACCTGTCCTTGCTTTTCCTTTAATCCTGATCCATATATTCTCCTCATCCATTCCCAAATAGAGCTCCATGCACTCCAGCTGGTCAATGACCACCCTTCTTATCTCCCTGCCTGCCCTTCCTAAAAGAGCCTGTATCCTTCCATTCCTATCATGTCTCCAGGTTGCCAATAAGGTCAGCCTGTGAACTCTAATATAACTTTAACCCATATGGAAAAGTAACAAACAATACTCACGTCCAGTTTTAAAGCAGCAAAATTAGATTTAAAAGGGAAAAAATTGTCACAGCTTTTCTGAGAAACTGAAACTGTAAAGGAATATAGAAAAAGACCACCCTATTTAGAACATCTGTCTAATACCAGACATAATTAAAGTGAGGCAAAAGAGAAGATTAAAAACAAATTGTCCAAACCTGCCTATACTTCAATTTACTAAAAACCTCTTCATAGTTTAAAGATGTGAAGTTGTAAGAATTGTGATAGAACAGAAGTTTTAGAAGATGATGGCTGGGTGAACTGGTTCTGGGAGGATAAGAATTCCTATATTCCATGGACCCGGCCTGGCACTGTAAGAAGCATGTGACATACTATATCAGGCAGCAAATAGCAGAGTGCTTGTTAACAAAATCCTGTTTTAAAACACACTTGCACCTTTTGAATATGTCTGGACAGCCTCTGAGTAAGGACACTAATCTTGGCCTTAAACATTTTCTGAAATCAAGACAGTGAAAGATTTAAAACATACATAACTTGGAAATTACAGGAATGGATGGGACAGAAAAGCAAGTAAATATCCAAGACAAACTGAGCTTGGCAGGATAGGTCCTAAAAAAGGAGAATTTTTCTGACAATATCTGTAATTTCCAAAGCATCCATGTTTAACAATCTATGCATCTGAGACATATATTGAAGATTCAAAACATGAATACCAAATATAAAATTTGCTGATATTTTGAATGAGCATATTTTTCAACAGTAATTTAGAAACTTTTAGTAGGTGTTTTTTTTCTAAAATGTACAGGAAAGTAAAAAAAATCACCATTTACTGAATGATCCTTTTGGAGAGCAGATGAGATCTATAGCAGTGATTTTATCTGCAGTGTAATTTATTTTATTTCCAATTTTATTTGAGTGCATTAATGAAGAGAATGACTTAACCAGAAAAATGATGAAAAGAAAATTAAAGCCAAGTTCTAGATGTGTAATAGCTTGTTTCCAACAGCCTGCTTTTGAAGCAGATCAGGTTATGAAAGATTTAATATTCTTTAAGAGGGTAACTGAAAATGTTGTCAACATCTTCCATTTCTAATTGATGAGTTTGAGACCAATAAGAAGTAATGACCATTCAAATACTCATGGCAGAAGACAGGAAACATGATGACAAGCTGGAGAACTATATTAAGCAATACAGGGGAAGTAGACTGTGGTAAAACAGAAAACAAATATGGCTATCTCCACAACAGGCGAGTTGAAGAGAAGCTACATCACAGAAACTAGAAATATAAGTAAAAGTGTTGAACTGCTACTATAATATAGAGGGAAAACAAACCAGCAGTGAAGCAAAATTTTTTGGGTTCTAAAACACGCTATGAAAACAGGTAAGATTAATAATACAGCTAAAATAAAGCCTTATCATAAATACCCTATGAGACTCTTTCTGCGTTTAGTTTTTTTTGAAGGTTTTACTGCTCCTGACTATAAAAGGAAGGAAAAAAAAAAGGAAAAGAAAAAGGAAGGAAAAAAAAAAGGAAAAGAAAAAACAACCTTATCAAATCTTTCTTACTCTGCACAGGCTGTTAGAGAAATGTATGTACTCTCAGGTAAAGAGGAGGTGCAATGCCAAAACCCCTGAGATCCACACCGCCCCTGGGACTGGCAGCAGCACAGGACAAAGCACAGATAGGGACTTTTTCCACATGGGCTCTGCATTGCAGTTGCTCTTTTCATATAGAGCGGAGGAGGGTGATCACTTTTGCCCTCTCTAGGTGTATGCCAGGACATTAATTTGATCCCCTGCTACTATTTAGCTCTGGAATAAAAAAAAATGTGTTCACTTTTTCCTCTAATCCAGTTGTGATTAAATATTGTCTGCTAAAATCCCAGTTTTTTAGTATGGTGTACAAATGCATAAATGCAATGGCCCAGTCAAGAAGGGAAAACTTCAGGGCGTATCAGGAAAATGCAGGATATGAAAATCAAAGCTCTTGGATGAAGTGAGATGAATGTCAAGTTGAAGAAAGAAGAAGATGAAAAATAAAAGCCGGTGAAGCATAAAAGAATGGTTCCTTGGGAGGGAAACATGATGTTTTGTTTATTTGAAAAGCTGGTTTTAAAGGGCTGGTGAAAGAAAGAGATCAAAATTTTAGGGAACATTTTTATTAGCTAAGACTAATTTTATGCTGAGATTTTGTACATTTAGACATGTCTAAAGAATTGCTGCTCTATATAAAAGTATGTAATAAGTATAACAAAATAAAAGTTAACTAACTGTAAATAAAGTATCTATGAATACATAAACATTGAGAGTCATTTTTGGAAAGCAAAAATCAATCTGTATGCAGTTTATTGCAATATAGCAAAGTATAAATGTGTAAAATAATTGAAAATATGAAACTTATATCCTAGAGTCATATTTTTAAATTAAAGAATTATAGAATCTTTGAGTCTGTTTAAGTACTTGAGGCGACCACTTCATTTAACATCCCTGCTCAGAGCAGTGTCAGCTAGGGCAGGGTGCTCATGGACCATCCCCAGATGTCTTTGAATACCTTTACAATCTCTCTGGACAACTTGTTCCTGTGTCAACCACTCACACAGAAAATGCTTTTTCCTTCATTTAAATGTAGTTTCTTGGTTTTTTCAGCTGTGCCAGATTACCTCTTGTCCTGTCACTGTGCATCACTGGAAAGAGCTTGGCTCCCACCTCCATTCCCTGTGAGGTCTTTATAGACATTGGTAAGGTCCCCTGAGTCTTTTCTCAGCTCTGTACAGTCTCATTTCCTTCAGCTTCTCCTCATATGACAGGTGTTCCCATCCCTTGCTCACCCTTGTGCATCACAAATATGTGATTTGACTTCTACTGAAGCAAAGTTAGACCAAAGGTTCATCTTTTTAAAATACAGCCATGTCTTCCTCCAAGCAAGCAAAGAATATGGCCTTACACTGTTATCAGTCACACCACTCCTGGGAACAAACCAAGGTTCTTCTCAGTGGAGTGTTTTGCATCAGAGACCAGTCATACTCTGCTGTGTATCATCACCTTTCAGATTGAGATTGACTAATTTCCATAAGAAAATTTAATGACATGGCTTGACTGATGCAATGGAAGCAATTCTTCCATGTTTAATGCAGATGCAATTGGGGGTTTTAGTTTTGATTGATTTTTTTTTTTTACTGTCTTAATTAATAGTAAAGAAATAGAAGAATTCAGAGGTAAGTGGTCAACTGGGGAAACTTGATTACATCTCCATGATCTGTTTTGTGAATGCTCATATCTAATTCATTCCTATATAGCGGCTGATGCTCAGCATGAGGGGTGGACTGTACTTCACTGGCACAGAGGGCAGCCTTGCTCTGGGAAATAGTCATGGGTGGTGTGTCTGGAGGGACCCTCAGGCCACATAGGCTCCAGGGAACCAAAGTTGTAGATGATTCATCTAATAAATGATTCATGGATATTACAGCAGGAACCATCATGGTCTTACACAACATGAGTAAGAAAGGTTTGCTCTGAGCATATTCAGTGCTGCAAGCTCCACAGAGGACTGAAATATAAAGATACTTCTTCTCTGAGCTTCAAAAAGTCTCTGGTAGGAGGTAAGCAACCAGTAGGAGCACACTCACACTTCATTACAGCATTTCCACCTGAAACTATATATGCCAAAGACATTTGAGATGTCTCCACACATTAGATGGGGTCTCCCAACAAACACTACTTAGGTTTAAGGCTCCTGATACATTGCTTAATAGAACTGTAGGCATGCAAAAACACTTCCTTGTGAGAGGAAGAGGAGGGGCAGACACTGATCTCTTCTCTGCCTGGTGACCAGTAACAGGACCTGAGGGAATGACTTGAAGTTGTGTCAGGGCAGGCATAGGTTAGATATTAGGAAAAGGCTCCTCACCCAGAGGGTTTTGGGCACTGGAACCACTCCCCAGGGAAGTGGTCACAGCACCAAGCCTGACAGAGTCTAGGCTCTCAAGCACATGATGTAACTCTTGGGGATGGTGTTGTGCAGGGCAGGAGTTGGACTTGATGATCCTTGCAGTCCCTTCTAGCTAAGCATATTCTGTGATTCTGAATTATTTTATTGAATGATGATTATTATGGCCCAAAATTAATCTGCAAAACCTAATAGTAGGTTACATCCCAGCAACCAAATACAAAATCTCTCAATAACATCCTGCTTTCAGGGTCAGAATGACTGTTTTTCAGTGACACTACTCCTTAGTGGAAGTCTGCTTAAAGCATTCAGAAAACCCTGGTATTGGAGCTAAGATCGGCTAATGCACAAGAGAATTCCTTAGAGAATCTCTAAATGCTGCAACACTGACCACTCAAATCTGTGTGGGGAAACCAGCAAATAGGCAGCCAAAACATTGCTCCCAGTCTTCCACTCCCTCCCCTCCCCAAGACTCTGAGACACATTTTGCTGAGAAATGTCATGTGGGACGTACAACTTCTTTAATTAAAGATGACAATTGAAGTGAGGCAGAATGGGATATTATCTTGCCCAGCTTGCCATTTACAATCTTGAGTAGGTCAGTCATAATCAGAACTGCGTACTCCAGAATCCTGGGGTGGAGTTTTTTTCAATATTTAGTATTGGATTGAGGAGTGGATTCAAAGCAAGGTTTTCTTTATTAGATTTTGCCTTTCATATTAATTCCCATCAGTTGCAGTGACAGTTGCATGCAAGAGCACATTTGATCAGCTACAGACTTCCTCATTGCTGAGGTAAGCCAGAAAAACCTTCCTGACTGCAGCAGAAATGTTAGCAATAATCCTAGAGAAATCATGTGTTGCCAGGACTTAATGGCTGGCTCTCTGATTAACAACCTGAGGTAAACAGAGGGCAGTTAATAACATAAACCACTGTGGATTGTAATATCAATAATGCCATGAAATGACCAACTTTCGAAGGATTATTGCTGATATAAAGTATATTCAACAATTTATACTAGCAATGTTATATATTTAAAGGAAGAAGGATGGGCTGGATACAATATCAGTTGTTCCACACCATTAACAACCCCATTTTTCCTTCCAGAATACAGCTCTTTTGGTTATGTTTATAATTTTACTTTTGGATCGATGCAAACTTCATAGGGCAGGATTCTTTCTCTGCTTCTCTCAAAGCAGTAAGAAATGCCAGCACAGTCAATATACAGAATTGCCTGGCTCAGCACCAGAGGAGATAGTGCTAATCAAAGTAACAGCAGCAGAAGTTGAACCAGGCCTTAGAAGGAGAAGGTATTACAGACTAATTCATTAATCTGTTAAGCCTCTGTGTCAGCGAGAAGTATTCTCTTTAGCTGAGTGTCCTTAATAGGATATATCAGGCTCTGACCTGAGGCAGATCAGTTTTTAAGTCCAGCAAAAACTCCTGGGACAGGGATCTGAAGCATAATAAAAACATTTGCTATAAAAATAGGCATCTGGGCATCATCTAAGCAATCTCTACTGCTGAATGAGCTACAATTGAGCTATGTCTCAGCAACTACAAAATATGCCAATTTTTTGCATTTGGATAAATGATCACTAGAAAAATAGAAAAATAAAAATTATATAACAGCAATTGCCTACTATTATTAGACACATACAAAATACATTGTGCAGCCTCTGCTAATAATCACGAAGCTCATCTCCCCATATCCATAGCAGGAGTGACAATGCCAGGAAGCAGCATGTTCTGGGAAGTGCACTCAGTGGTGGGACACTCTGCAAGGCATGAGACAGTTAACCCATTCACCAGCGTTCCCAGTTTTATAATACAATAATATTAGTGAGATTCTTCAAATGCAAAAGAATTCAAACTGAGTGAAAACAATCAGATTTCACCGAAGAGCCAAGAAGGAATAGGCATTTTGTCTCCCAGTCCTCGCATTCCGAGATAGAAAAGCACAGACTGCAAAGCCAAAATTTTGCCTCAGTGTCAAGTAAAATCGCTCTGATGAGAATTTAAAGTAAAACTGGGGTGGTTTATTTCTTTATTTTAGTTCTGCTTATAAACCATGAGAACCTCCAGAAAGATGGATGAAACTTTGCTCATGCTTTTAAGATAAACAAAAGAACCCCTGCCTCTGTCTGACACCAGTGATGGAAAGTTTACACAAAAGGATTTTGTTCCAAAAAGTTTTCAATTGCAAACACACCCCCACACCCCACACCCCCACCAGAACAAACAGAAAAAGGATTATCTTGTGGAATCTGGAAAACAAATTTGCATATTTGAAGGAGGAGAATAACAACTAGTATTCCAAACTGCATTCAGCAACTAGAAAAACATTGTTTTCCAAAATTTTCTGTAGTAGAAAACAGAGAAATTACTGGGATGGCAGTAACAGGAAGAGAGATCTGGAACTCTTCTTCCAAACAGAAGCTAACATTGATTATTATGGGGTTTTTAGTGTATTGTTTTTCAGGGGTTTTTCCAAGGTGTTTGAATTGAAACATGAGGCGAAAGAAAAAAAAATGGCATTGCATTGGAACTTTCAATGAGAAAATGGAACATTTAGGTTTCCAGTTAAGCTTTTTAAAAAACAAAATTTAAACAAATTAATATTTCCTTTTGTACTGAGTTATTCTGAAAGAGGAAGAGCATAATTTCTCAAGCAGCTCTATTGACAATGAAATTCTTCAGGATTTCACAACATTGCTTCCTACTGTGTTTCCTCCAACTCCAGAGAAAAACAAACGCAAAGATTTGCAAAGCATTAACATAATGGCAAGAGTAAGATTTACTGTACAATGCATGATTTAGGGTACCATGTTTACTCCAAGCTGGTAGCACATCTGCAATGGCATTATATGACTTTTCTAAATAACAGAAAACAGAGGCAGGAAGCAATTATATAGAAAGGCCCACTAATATAAGTCATGAAGCCTTTAAATCTAGGAGGCATTAGTTCCTATATAAAAGTTAAATCAAATCATGTGGATCATGTAATTACTGTAATCGCTTGTTTTTCAGATCTCGTTAGGTATAAAGATTATTGATACTTGTTAGGCAAACAGCAGGGATGCTAACAGCAGTGGCAGCTTCACATTGTTTGCCAGATTCAGAACTGAGCCAAACATTACCCCTTTCCATGCACCACCATTTACCTGATTAATCCAAACCTAACCAGCTCCTCTCTCCCTGATACCCACCAAGAATGGTTAAAGGCAAAACAAAACGGCTCTCTAAAAAATGTGCCTTACTGAGTTTCTTTCGGCTCCAGTTGCCAAGGAAACTTGAGCAAATTCATCTCAGATAATACCCTGAACTGCTTCAGCCAGCCAGGCTTCAACCTGGTATCAGGAATGGGAACAAAGATTGAAAACACAGGACAACACAGTTGTGCTCATTGCGGGGAGAGAGAAAAAGAAAACAAAGGATAAAGCATCTGCTAGAATAGAATGTATTTCATTTAGGTCAAATCAAGGCTTTTCAATCTCTCTCTATTTTTCCTCCAATGGAGGAACCCATTACTTCTGACAAATGGAAGAGAGAGTAGGTCTCTTGTTTCAGTTATTGAGTTGATGGTGTTACAAATCATCTGTCTTTTGGAAAGCTGCCTATTAGTGTTCTCTGATCCTTCATGAAAAGGAAGCTGATTAAAATTATTAACAAAATTATCTTCCACTTTTTATTTTGAAGTGTGATCCTAGCTCATAGAGGAACAATATCAGTAATTAACACTGGTTTAATCAGATGCCTTTTGTACAGTTTTCTCTCTTCCTCTTCCCTACTCTCCTATTTTCTTTTCTGCTTTGTCTGATTCTAAATCTCAATGGTTTCATTGAATGTTTAGGGCCAAATTTTGGCACTCTGCAAAGTTGGCAGGAAAACAGGCATATATTAATGTTGCAAAAGCATCTTCATTACAAGCCCAGGTCCGGGCCAGCCCAGGCCCTGCACACTTCATATTCCTTCTCCACAGCATCATTCCCTGAAGGGGTCATTTGTTCCAGAAGCAAGAGTTTATGCTTGGGTTGGGGCGTTGAGAGCCTTGTGCACATTGTTTATAGACTGTGATGATCTGATCTTTGGGACCCACCCTTTCTATCCTCATCATCATTGTATGGAAGCACTCCTCTGCCCTGGAATGCAGCTCAGTGGACACACCACAGCCACATGAAACACCATACCTGAACTGAGCTTTCAGTCTGAGAAGAAAAATGGCCAAGGTAGTCAAATGCCTGAAATCAGACCACTGGCACTTGCAAGGAGCAGGAGCAAGAATTCTGATCATCAGAGGTGGCTCCCAGGAGTTCTCATCCCAACTTAAATCAGGTTTGCACCACAGATTTCAAAGGACTTTTTCTGATGTAATATGAAAGCAAATAAATGCAATCCAGTTCTCAAATCAATAGGAGAAACATTTTGAATTGATCCCTGCTGAGCTTACAGCCAGAGTCTGCAAAGCATGGGGTGATTACAAGATGGAAAGTAGTCAAAGGATAATTTAGCTGCTACTTTGAATAATAATTAAATATGAATGAACAAGTCTATGAAAAATATGTTTTAAATACACCTTTCTATAGACCTCTCTGTGTTCCTGTGGTAGTGTGGCAGAGGACTTCTGAGGAGCTAGAAAATTAGGGGTGAATCACAGTAAGTTTGGAAGGGACGCTGTAAGACAGCCGGGAACGGAACTGAAGAACTGCTGCAGCTTTCCCAGCTGTCTGAAACAGTCCTTTGCCTTGTTGGAGCTGCAGTCCAGGCTTGGCATTTTACACCCTTTCTTTAATGTTATTTAAATAAATATAGAAAGGTTTTTTTTCCCCTCTGTGAGTTTCCTTAAGGTTTTTTAGATAGAAGATAAGAGCAAAATGAGCAGGAATGCAAAAGAAACTGTGTCAGAGAAGTGTGTGAGAGTTGGCAAGAAATCTTTGGCGCTATTGTGATTGACCAGCTAAGAATGCAGTGAGAGCCAAACAGCCCTCTCTGTGGATTATTTCTGCACAGGGTATACGTGAGATTGTGCTTATGGAATTTTTGCCTGATCCTTCCATTGGGAAGATGGGATTTGCTCTCCATGTGGATAGGGAGGAAAGTTCATATGTCCAAACCTTCAGTTCCTGGCAAATTTGTGTAGAGTCTGAGCTGCCTATGCATTTTTAAATACATCATGGCTAATGAAAATCTCCAACTGTACGAGTGACAAAGATACATTTTAAATGCTCAATTGTCAGCAGATTTTGAAGTACTGGAAGCAAACTGTGCATCTAACTTAGCTTTTAGATTGAGGTGGAAGTGTCTTGTCTATGCAAAAATATCTAATCTGTCTATGCAATAATATTAAATGTTGGTTAAATACATCTATAATTAAATACATTCTCTTTTTTTAACATGTTTTTCTACATGCAAAATTAATGAGAAATTCGAAAGGGAAAAGGTATAGTAGGAGTTCTCTCTGTTTCAGAATCACATGATAACAATTCTGGCGCCCTGCATGTTGCAGCTTATGCTACCTGTCAGGCTGTTTGATAAGAAAGCTCAGAAAGCATTCACAGTGATACCAAACTCATCCTATCTCCTCTGCCATGTTTGGAAGCTTTCACTTCTCAAAGACCTACAGAAGCTCTAAGTTACCAGCAAGCTCCCATGCAAAATCTTCCTTGTGTGGCTTTTAGACAAATCTGGAGATGGAAAGTAGTACAAAAAACTCATTCTGATTCTCTTTTATGTCCACAGAATGGGGAAAGGAGTACTCTGCCTTACTCCCTGCCCATATTCTTTGGTTTTCATTATCCTTCATTGTGGATAAATCTTCTGGATTTTTAACTCTTTGTTGTCTTTCTGATGCTCTGACTAATTCCAAATTATTTGAAACAACTTTCCAAAAGGGGAACTGCATACATTTTCCATTTGGAAACAGTTGATTGCTTCCCTAGTGATTAAAAAAGAGAATATTTTTAAAAGTAGCAAACTTTGTTTCAATAGCCTCTGAAATTCTATTCTATACCCTGAAGAGGATTCAAGGTACTGAATTTTAAATGTAATCTACTCAAGGGATTTCACTGGGTGGAAACAAAGTGTGCTATACTGTACCTGAAGCCACCAATTAATTTCTCATAAATAACACCTGAAAGAGAACTGTCATTAATTCTCCCTGGCTCTTCTCCATGGCCTACCTATCCTTACCACCCTTTGCTAATAACAGCACAACAGCATCTCTGCATGGCTCTTTGGCTCTCCTGGAAGCAAATGGTGCTGCTATATCTGGCCATCACATAGGTCATAATACCATTCTTTTACTTAATAGGGTCCATAAGATCTCTCTTTTACATAACAGAGTCATGCATGGGAAGCTTGAAGCATTGCTGAGAGAGATACTGAAATATTCCCTCTCAATGGCTCCAGGCAGCTAGGGTAGCTTGCCTTTTTGTGTCTGTATTTTCCCAGGTGAACTGTTCTAAATTCAACTTTAGAGGAACAGAAGGAATACCACGAGTGGGGAGATGTGAAGGAGCTGGTCACAGACAATGGGCCTCCTTTCTGCAAGACACAACTGGAGATGCAGTCTCTTTGGGATCAAAATGTCAAAATCCTTTTGATGACATGAACTTTTCTGACAGGTTTGAGGCACACAACATTTCCACTCCCTTACATGCAGAGAGAAACAGGAACAGAAACAACAAGGGACTTCTTTGTTGAAAGTGAAAGAGGATAGGAAGGAAAGGAAGCATGAGATCAATTTTAAATCATTGGAAATGTTCAACTGTCAAGGGAAAGATGCTGTAAAACGACCACGTAAAACAAACATTATTATCCTAGTTATAAAAGCTCACTTAATCCTTCTTATTGCTGGTGAACCTCAAAAACATGGCTTCTACACGCCTGCAGTATAACAATTGCTTAAATCATCTTTCAAGCTAAAACCAACAAGTCTTTTGGGGAAAAGTACTGATGTACCCGTTCACACAGGTACATATTCCTGGAAACATATAGCCTGGAGCAGAGAGTGGAGGTGGCATAGAACAGGATGGGCAGTGGCATGTTTCCTAACCTTCACAGCAAGTTCTTGAAGGAATAGGTCTTAAGCATTATCTGACATCAGTGCATGTCTAGTATCTGCAGTTTTAATATGCTGTTTACATGTATTTACTGCTCCAGTTGGAAGTCGGAAGCACTGTTATTTAAGTGCTGTTTGTCTTCCTTTCACTTTATTACTGCAATCAGTGAGATTGATCTTAATTAAAAGTCTAAAGTTCAAGATAGGTTAAAAAAGAGTACCTATAGCTTTGATGGTCTCTTGAAAAGGCTACCTGGATTTTGTTTAAAAAATGAGACTGCTGTAGTCTTTGCTTTATTTTGCTTATTAAGTTCTATTTCCACACCTGACTTTAAGGGCTACCTTCTTAGTGAAAACATTTGTACATGTCTCTGATAAGCTAATGCTGAAGTCCCAAGTGAATTCTCCTTGGACCCTGTAATGTGTAACAATCCAATACCTAATATCAATGGCAATTTTTAATTTCATGCAACAACATGAAATTAAACTAGCACTTTTAAAGTTTACAACTGTATCATATAATTATGATTATGGATTTGTGTAGGATCTTAATTTAGCCTAATGCAGCAAAACCAAATGTGCTTAAGGTGTTAAGACAAACAGCAAATATGACAAAGTTCTCCTTTACAGGTATATCTCCGTTGTAATTTTCTCCTAAAAATACAAATCTCAGACTGTGTAGAAATTTAGCATCTTTTTCAGTCATTTTCCATTTAAAATACGTCACTTACCCAGTGAATGACTGAAAATGTAGCAGATATACCAACTTTACAATGGCTTGATTCAGGCCAATGTATGAATGTCCTGTCCTCATCTCAGACATGAACTGTTCTACAGAAAAGGCTAAAATTAATGGAATTCCATGGTACAGTTCAGGGAACTATCTTTGTGCACATAGTTTTCCATCTTTACAAGAACCACCAAGGGCAAATTATGGTAGTCACATGTGGTCAAGACCCAAGTCCTCATAGCAAAGGATGACCCATTAGCACTAACCATAAATATTTCTTTAGGGCACATTACTCTTGTGATGGCTGCACAGAACTTTGGAAGACAAGCAACCTGTGTCCTCATTGCTCTTCCAATCACTGCCTTGTTCTGTGCTGGAGAACCAGCCTACCCTGTCTGGTCTGTTCTAACACAGGTATCCTTATATATTTGGAGATTATCATCTTCACTCAGAGTCATGGCAGCCCATCTTAGATTTTGTGTGTAAGAAAATTTCGTGCCTGTTTATGATGGTGCAGGCCTCAACAACTTCTGTTGCATACTTGGGATGTAGAAAGTATTCTAATTAATAATTAGTGTAACAATTCCTTCATCGTTTGAATTTTGAGAAGCATTTATCTTTGTATGTCTTATTCAAGATGTCAGTATGAAAAGAAAATGCAAAATAGCAACTTACTTGTACATTTGTTATTCATTCTTCCTTTAAATGATAATGTGGGTAAAAAATCTCATTTGTCAGTCATTCCATGTTTGAATGAAATCAGCTACAGGAGAAAAAGCTTTATTGTGGATTTAGAAGGATCTAAGCCCATTTTGAGTTGCACGCACACTTTTGGAAAATATTTTCTGCATTACTAACAGAAAAGAAAGTGTATTTAAAGAATTTTCCCTCACTTGTGTTGTGAATTTATATACTTTTTACTTTTTGTATTTATGTACAAATTGAGATGTGTAAGATACTTCTGTAGGGCACAGCATAATTCCATGTCATTCATTATGGATTTGTCTGCTCATGTGTCCAAAGCAATGATGTACATAGTTTTCATGAAATGTGAGTATTGAGCCCAAAATATTAACACACTAGAACGTTTATGAGCAGTTATTCTGTTTACTCTAATTGAACACTGATGCAATGTTTCTGTGCTCTTCTTTCCTGCTGAAACACAACTGAACTTTCAAAATATATTTTTCTGCCATTTCAGGGCTCCAAATCAAGAGAAAACTTCAGTAAAACAC
Organism: Camarhynchus parvulus; assembly: GCF_901933205.1. NCBI lineage: Eukaryota > Metazoa > Chordata > Aves > Passeriformes > Thraupidae > Camarhynchus > Camarhynchus parvulus. The sequence continues at coordinate 137,091,665 of NC_044572.1, forward strand.
AATACCATCTGCTTGAAGCTCTCCAGATCTTTGGAATCAAAATGAGAGATATAAACATCTCACTGGCTGACTCCTTAACAAAATAAAAGGTTAGAAATGCAATCCGGGCAGAAGGGGATTCCATCACTCATCCAATAATAAAAAGTCCACACACTGCATTATACTACAAATAATCGTTCAAGGTTTTCTAGAACAGGTGTCATACACATTAAGTAAAATGGATATGTACTTTTCCCTGGGAGGTCTAATCTGAGAAACAAACACGCCTGTGCCATCTACAGTCAAAATAGCCAAAAAAATTATACCAGGGATGTATTTTCTTGGGAGGGGAATTGTACAAAAGGGCATAATGTGCACTCCATATATGTAGATTGCATTTCAAACAGCGTATCCCAGGGTGTCTTTGTCCAAGAATGTCTCAGTGAGCATCAGCAAGGTGGGCAGCCCTCTGATGGTACAGAAAGTGAAAGAGAAAAGGAGAGAGAAAAAGAATAGCCAGTAAAGATTCCTAATCCCTCTGGTCCCAGCTTTAGACCCACAGCATATTGCAAGGGTGATGGAAGCAATGCCTGACATGGATGCCCCAGGGCTCTGCTAGGCAGTGAGCTTAGCAGAGCTGTACTCTGAGAAGGTCAGCCTCTAACTCAAGCCCTTTTTTCAGTTTCACTCAGCCTCCCATTCCTGCTTTATCACAAGGCAGTATCACTAGTGCCATGGCAAGTATGTTTTGGTATCTGTAGTAGACGCTGCTGCGTGTTTTCCCAGTAACAGGCAAGTAGGGACAAAGGTTCATCAGTGAGTAATGAATCAAATGCTAAGGTGGAGACAAGATTTAGTTGTTTAAACACAGTCATTGCAGGCATGTATCAGCCTTCCCTTTGAAATGTACTGAGCTACAGACGATGGGCAAGAAAATTTTGGATTTTTTCAATTTAAAGCTTGATCATATCAGCTGCTCCCAGTCTGAGCAGTTACAGGTTCTTTATTTTACTAATTATAAGAGTAATTATGCCATTAGTTCTCAGAAAGTAATTTTAATAATTAGGTCAAACACAAAACGACTTCAATCTCATGACATACTAATTTAAATTGTTTGGATATTGTAATTTAGGAGGAGGAGTCAGTGATAGAGTCATTTTGGGGATTGTAAGAAGGAAAATACAGCTGGAGAAATAACAGAAGATGAATTCTCTGTCAGAGACATTAGTTAAGTTGTTTCTAGAATGATGTTAAGTGAATAATATTACAGCTATTTGATAGTGATGACAGATAAAATTATCATGTATTGAAAAATATATTAAAGATTTGATTCAGAGGCCATAATTTTGACTGAGCATACCAACCCCCTTTCTCTATTACGCTAGCAGAAGAAAACATTTTCAATTCACCCATCTAATTTTCTTGAGAAATTAATCCATTCATATCTCTGCATGATATATGCTGTTCTCAAATCCAGTTTCTAATCTTAGTTGCAACCTCATAAATCTTGAACTAAATTTACAGCCACCGGAGAGCTTAGGCCACCAAAGCCAATTACATTGATGTAAAATCCATGTACGTGAGATATTTGGGACAAAAGAAGAAGAGAAAGGAAAAGGGGAGATTATTTAGGCCATGGCAGGAAATTAAAACAATGTCAAAATCATTTTAGACCTGGCTTCTAGCAGTCTAACTTTATCAATACCTCTAGACATTTGTCTTAGATTTAATACCAGAGCATTTTTAGGAGTATTTGTCCATGAAACTATGTCTGAGTATGAGCAGGGTCCTTGGTATTGCACAGCCCTGGACTTTTTTTTTGCCACAAGTTTGAAACATGCCTCCAAAAGTCCAAGAATTAAGGAAAGTTGCTTTCTGGCAATCATGACTTACACGACCCAAGATCGTCTGCTGCTGTGCCTTTGGCAGGTGAATAAAGCGTCACTTCCCAGCATCTCCCATATAAATTCAATCAATAACACATCAAACCTTTCTGGTGATGATGGTACAGAAAGCCATGTTTGACATCTCTCTCCCCTGACAAATTGTTCTCCCCTGACAATGAATTCGCCTCTTTGAAAGACAGAGGACAGCCATATACAAATCACAAGTCAAACAATTCTAAAACTTAGGATCCCACTGCCTGCACTTACCAATAAAAGGAAAACAACAGCTATGTCCCCTAAAGGTTTGCTGGCATTCAAAGTTTTCTTGATTTATTTACCCCTACTGAGGGTGCAGTGGAATGGAAAAGCACATAGGCTTTTTTTTTGCTTCACACACAAGGAACAGAGAACACAAAACTTTGAAATTGCATTTTGTGAAATGTGTTTGCATTATTTTATTCAAGCAGTAAACATTGTGGTATAAAAATAATCTTTACATGAAAAACATATTATTCCCAACTCACAATACACTCTTAATTTGACATTTGAAGTTAAAAATGAATGGGACTGGTGGTTTAGTCAAAGAACGTATATTTTTACTGACATAATAGAAGATTGCTGGCAAGTTTCATTACATTTATTACAACTGTAATTATCTTTAAAAGCATATCAGTGAAGAGTGTGATTCTACAAATTAGAAGAAGCAGTCCTGTGGAAGCATGATGAAGTTCTGCATTTTTACTTTTTTAAACAAAACAAGCAACTTTACTTATTGGATTCATAACTGCAAAATACACTCAGAGCTTGGTAAGCATTTTCTGATTATTCTAATTCTTCAGAATTTCATAGGTAAGATTAAAATATAGGTTACTCATGGATCACAACAAAAGTCTTTAAATTTTCACCAATATTGGTCCACATTAATTGATGGACTTTTTTTATAAATATTTGAAATTAATGTAAGTCTTTGAATTGTAAGAGAAGTTTATAGATTTATGTCTGAAAAAATATACCTAGAAACAGTTTTTCTACTGTCTGTAGAAAGTACTGAAATTTAAACTAACAGTGATGAGACAACTGTGGTTGGAATTGTTTGGGATTTTTACCGTCTAGAAGGAATGTTAGTACTGGTGAATTTTTAAACATGTCTGCACATAGCAGTTATGCCATTTGCAAATCATATGCAAAAGAAATACATTTGCATGCAGTGAGTTTTAGACTAGCTATGAATCCCACAAAAATCCCGTGTCAAATTCCACAAAAATCAAGATGTTTAGCCACTGCTTTCAATGAATTAATTGTTTCTGTTATAGAAACACTGACCATACTCTCAAAACCTAGTGAAAGCATCTTTCTAAGAGCATCAAAATATCTTGTCTGAACTAGTTTTTCAGAATTGCTCCCATAACTACCTCAAAGGCTGTTTCATTTTTGAAATAAGTATTGTGGTCTTTATACAACAGAAACCAGATTCATTGTACATGGTACAAGGACACACAGAAAAGGACCTTCCAGCCCATTCTGTGGAGTGGAAATCTCCCAGGGAAAGTGGGTGGTGTTGACATTGCAGCAATTTCAATTTCCATTAAAGAGTTCTATAGGAATTCTGCTGATGTAATATTTATCCCTCAAAATAAGCACTTCACTTTTTGGTCAACCTTGATCACACATTTTTTGTAGTCTTTGTTCATCTCTCATTCCTCAAAGAAGAAAGTATGTCATAATAATTTTCTAATCTTGCAGCCTTCTCTTTTTGTGTCTTTCATTGGCTTTAACTTACCCTGTACCAGCAGCTGGGTTAAATTCTAGCCTGAATCCATATCCTGTGTTTTTCTGAAAATCTGTTTGCCAAGGTTGTATTGGTGATTAAGATATGAATAATCTGAGAATCCACATGCCATGTCTCATCTTTTTAAAATTTTGGCTTCAAAATATTCCATTTCTTTCTCATAAATGGAGCTAAATCAACATGGATTCAAGACTTTTGATTGGCAACAGACAGAAGCAGGAAAACATTGGAGGACCAGGGATAAAATTGGAGGAACAGGGATTCCTATTAACTAGAGATCGTTTAGTCATGAAACCCTTTACCACAGTGTGTATAAGGAACAAATCAATTATAATCAAGCAGTTCAGAGGTCCTCCTAGAAGAATCTGGAAGTGGAATAGAAAAAGTTATTCAAAACTCTCAAATGTATTTTGGATAGAGTCAGAAAGCAATGAAGTTATTTCACTTTTCTGTTGTAACTAATAGCTACTGAATTTTGTTACAGACCTTTTCACAGATGGTCATACCTACTTTGAGAGACCTAAGGCAGATACTCCCTAAGGTCAATTTTTGAGGAACTGGATCTGGCAGGAACATCATGCACCTTCCAAAATGCTCTCCCAGTTCTGCTGGCCACAAATTCTTTACTGACAGCATTCAGTGATGGAGATCTCGAGAGGCTCCTGTGTTCAACTCTCTTACTGCACATCCTAATTCAGCTTGAGTCACTTTCACCTCTTAACCACAGCCCCTGAAGTTTCCATCATCACATCCTTCTCTCGTGCCTTTTAGCTTCTGGGTCAGCATGTAAGCTACTGCCTGTTTAATACTTTTCGGTGTGCTTCTCAGCACTCAGTGTTAGTGACATAGGAAGGCCATGTGTCCCAAGACTTGCTCACTGCATCATCATCTCTCTCTGTCACTCCCTCTGTCTTTCTTCTCTGATGGTTCATGGTTCCAACAGTAGGAAAGGAAACTCTGTTCAAAGGAAACTCTTCACCTATTTTGCTGTCCTTTCTCATTATTTTAGTTGTGGTGAGGAATGGACTCCAAGACCATTACAGATGAGTCTTCAACTCAAGCTCCCATGGTTTTCAAAGAGGTCCTCAAGCCTTTCAAGAAGAATCACGATTGGCTCCATTTCAGATCCCATATACTTTTGAAATCAGAATATCTGATCTATTCTGACATTTACTTTAACCTCAAAGTAAAGTAGGCAAGTAAGGTCTTGAGCATGCTAGGTTATGCATAACAGGCTGGATGCTACCTCTCCAGGATTATTTGCATTGCACAAAACCAAATAGTTGCATACTGAGATTTTTCTGGATAAATCAACACATTCCTCCACATATGTAAGATGCATCAAGGCACTGCTTTCTGCTATACTTTAAAGCATACTGCCAGGCCCCATGCCCTGAAAACTTAAAAATAACTTGACAAATATTTCAGATATCCTAGTCTTGAGGATTTCTGTGTTGACAAACACAGCTAACATTCTAAGGAATTCTTGATCATCTGACAATATCCTCTAGTCCAGAAGAAATGAAGTTATTGAACTTTGGTGAAGCCTTGAAACATGACAGCTTAAAGTCCCAAGAAGTGACTGCTTTCAGCACATTTAACGTAAGAGCATGATTGTATGCATCAGAGCTGCAGTCAGGATCCAATTCCTACACCATTCAATGCAGTCAGTCCCATCCTTGGGGCTGCAGAGTCCTGACATCGCTGGAATAGAAGTCTGTTTCCTCTGGTAGGTTGGATTGGTTTATTGTGATTTCACAGTTTTGCAACAGTTTTATTGTACACTATTGTCTGCATGAGGCAAAGAGAAAGTTCAAGAGAGAAATACCAGGACTTCTGCTGGGCTGGAGATGCTTCCTGCAAGCAGTTCTCCTGTAGGTGGGATGCAACATATTTAATGCTGCTATAAACGGTTCAAGATTTATTAGAATCAGGCAAATGTCATTCCCTTCACAATGCAAAAAGTACTTTAATAGTCTTGTAAAGTTCATTACCACTTTTGTGTGGCATCCATGGGCTCTCTTAGCAGCTAAAATACAAGTGAAGAAAAGAGATTCCCTGCCACAAGGACCTCATGATCTAGTCTTTCAAAAACTATGCTGAAGGTAGTGATGGGCTGGAGAGAAAGAAGAAGAGACACCAACAAAATGAAGCAGTTACACACCAGGAATAAGTCCACATCCCATCAAAAAGACGAGTAGAATGCTTATGCTGCTTTTTACATTTTGGAAATGACAGAAAGGAAATGTTCTGGTAATCATCTTCTAGTAAATTCTTACGAAAACTCATTTTTTACATGGGACCTTGATGTCCTGGCATCAATACAGCGGAGACCATCCAAATCCTTAAAGCCTCACCATGGTAAAAATATTTTTCTCAGGAGGTGTTCTGGTAATATTCACATGATTGTAACTTTATTCCCTCTACTTTGTCCCATTACAAAGGAGAATAAGGTTACTATTTTAGATGTGGGCATTGTTGTTCAAATGGCCAGAGCAATGTTGCATGAACTGTTTCCATGCTTTTTGCCAGGCAGTTTTACAGATGCTGGCAATAGTACAGCAATGACTTGAATCTGTTTCTTTGGGAATTAATTTATCAGGTTTCACTCATAGCAAAATTTGAGCAATGGAGGAAATTTTCTGCAAATTTTTAAAAGTACTTAAGAAGTGCCCCAATCAGGTATAAAGAGTTAATTCTTAGGTCCTCGCATATTCTCAGCTATAAGAATGATAGGCCAAATTAAAAATGAAAGCAATCTTTAGCTTAAACAGAATAATCTTAGCAACAAAATTGGGTTTATTGTGCCAAACTTTTGTTTGGATTTAAGGGTAAAGTTTTCTTTTCCTTAACTAATTATTCCCTAGTTATCCTTAAGAAAAACTCAACTTTTTCCATTACTCATAGCATCTATGTGGGATTTATTCCCTGAGTATAGAAGAAATTGAGATCATCCTAACCCTCTATTTTATTGTCATCCATCATTGCATCTTACTAAAGAAAGAGGACTGAGGACTATGGGTCCTCAGTCTTTATTGAAGATTTTCAGGTCATGGAGAGATCAAATCACAATCTCTAAGTTTTGTACTTCACAGAAAAAACAAAAACACTCTTTCTAAAAATAAGAACATTCTTTCTTATATGAAAAAAGAAAGATCTGACTGCTGTCTCTGTAAGTGGTGTACCATATTGCATACTGGATCACATGATGTATCACATACACATTCAGTGTAATTCCTTGGCCCATTCTCTTTCATATAATAGGATTCCACAGATGGATTTCAGAGCAGAATGGCTTCAGCTGAATGCATGGCTCCTTGAGAAAGTCACAGCAGGGCCCTGAGAGAAACAGATTTTGATGATAAAGGAAAGGTTTCCTTGATATGGTAACTCATTTAAGGGTCACAAAAACTTACAGCAAGACTCTGCAATTGAATGGGACTATCAAAGAAAGCAGCAGAACCACACAAGTAATCACAACAACTTCTATCTGAGACTCCACTATTTACTTTGACACTGGCCATTCTGTTCTTCATTAGTCTTCTGGAAATTTTTGCCTCTACATGGTCTGCCAGCCTCAATGATAGTGACTTGAAGATGGTGGAAGTACCACAAAGACCAGTGTACTCGACACATTTGTTTACTGCTCGTGGAGGAGGTGGAGGTGGAGGTGTTTTTCCAGGTGAGGCAGCTGTGGAACAGCGGCACTAAGTCTGTGACTGAGCTCCCCCTCATGGTGTTCTGCAAATGGAAATGCACAGGTTGGGGTCCCAGGTGCTGGCCCTCCAATTTCTGCAGCCACAAAAGTTGTTCAGACCAGCTTGGTCTGTAAAAGTCTCCCACTGCGTTTCCCCTGAAAACAGTTTATGGATAAGATGGAGCAAGACCTATATTTTTGTCATTAAAAGTCAGAAATCCGTCTCATCCCTAAAGATAAATAGGCTGGTTCTGGTGGTGGTACTGAACCATGGCACTGCTGAAGGCCTCATACAGAGGAGACAACAGAGCAAATACTAAGAGCATTTGTTGGGCTGTTGTTGTTGTTGAGTTTTCTCTCACTAATCACTTTGCCATGTAGAATAAACGAGCTCATGATTTTTTGAATCCTTGAGCTTGGCAATGCTGTTAACATGTAACAGAGTTTGTCTGATGATCTTCCAAAATAAACTGACTGTACGTGAAGCGACAGGGGAACTTGGTCATCAGATGTAAATCCTCCACTGCAGGCTAGCCAAGCACTGAAAAATCATGAGCTGGATCCCTTAAAAAACACAAAATTCTCTTTAAAATCATGGTTGTTACATAAACAAGCAAATTTTGGTTTTGATTGTTTTTTACATTGTCTAGTGGTCCTTTCAGCCTTCAGGCTATATATGAGCGATACTTTTTATTTCCAGACTTTTCCCACAATATATGGCCTTGAAACATTTTCCTTTGATATATGAACACTGACATTTTAACAAAAATCGTATTTGAGTTTGAACCCTCAAACTAGGTCTTTAATGAAGACACCAAGATCCTTGCAATAAAATGGAGCTAGGGAGAATTGCATGGTCTGAGCATAGGGCAACTGAATAAAACTTTGAATTATAAACCTGTCTGAGACAAAAATCTTTACCTCAGTTCCCAGACAAAAATCTTTGCTTCTAGTTCAACTTCTACATCTGCACAGCAGGACTAATAGTACTTTATCCCAGGGCTTAATGAATATGGTGATTTTACCATTTATCTTACTCAAATATCTTGAATGCAAAAAGACTTTGCAAATTCTATATAGCATTATTCTGTGCTGGTTTATCCCCTAACAAAAAACTTGGTCATAGCATACATTCAGGTTTTTTATTTTTCTAACTAACATGTCTTAGAACAGGGCTTTTTTCTGTAGAAAATAACAGCGAGGAGGGGACAGAACCCAGCCTCAGTGGGGTGCCAGCTCCCTGATTTGCAGTCATTCCCAGGGCTGGCTGGCTGGCATAGTGCAGCTCTGCCTGTCAGTTCTAGTGGAATATTCCATTATACATTAAACAATGTTTTCCAAAACAGATGAGTTATTTCTTACTGAAAACAACAATAACAACCCAATCCCCTGGAAGAAAACTTAAATCATTTGTATTACCCAAACAGCAGGACACAGACTATCAGTGCAGTTTCATTCACAGTATTGTTGCCAGAGCCACACCTAATGACCTCCTAAGATGATCTTCATGCCCTGAGATGGTACCATAAGCGTAGGCATTGATTTAGTATGAGGAACTACAGTGATTAACTTCAAATGACTGGCTGAAATTACATGGTGAGATGCTTCTGAGCCTGTGTCAGAGCAACAGGCTAGCCAATAAACACTGGCTATCACAGTTTGCATTTAGATCACTCCCTTTATCCAGAGCACGTTATAAATATCACAGATTTTTTTTGTCTCACCCCAGACAGACAGATAAAGCATGGTTTAGAAGCTCCACGGGGAGCAAAGTCAGGCATCTGTGTTTGCTGTTAGCAATACAAGTGAGCGGTTCAAGGTCCAGTGATTCTGCCCCCCACATTTCCTTAAATAACCAAGCACTGCAATATTGCTGCAGTTTAAGCACCCGAGTCACAAACTGCAGTCAAAGTTGCTGGCACAAGATCATTAGCAAATGACTCCCTTAGTCTGCTAATGCCCTGGGTTCATACCCTAGCCACTAATTCCTGTAGGCAATGTATTACTCGTTATCATAGTTGAGTACACAATTCACACTTTCTGGAAGATTTCATTTTATTCTTGAATAACATAACTTCAATTTTTCAGATTTTCTGATGTGAACCAATGCAAATCATGCTTTAGAACCGGGGACATGTTTTAGGGGAGCATATGCTCCTTTATTTTGACTTGTACTTCTCCCAGGGGCATATTCCAAGGAAGTTACTGTACACATGGTGTATGTGGGATTTAATAAATAGGAAAGACATGAAATTTAAGTGATTTTTGGCAGTTATCCCTTTGTAAATGTTAGCTTTTTCCCTGCAAAGGGTGTGTAACCCTTAGTGAATCAGCCTTTTAGTGTTTTATTTGGTAACAGACTTAATAGTATGTTGTACACTGTCTAAAGGCTTAAGATTAAAATGATACGTATCCGGTAAAAGGACTGAGCTAATCCCCACCAGCTGGAATACAGTGCTGAGGGGCCCTCCTTTCTGGATGGATTTTGCACTGGAATTAAGACCTCTTCTTAAAACAAATGAAAGAAAGTTTGCAGAAGCGAAGACATACAGTAGTACAGCAAAATGAAGTTGCAGCAATAAAACTACAGAAACCCTTCTTTTGACTGGCTCCAATCATCCAGACTAGCTCAGACAAAGCATCAGTCCCTGCTTGCTGCAGTGCTGGGGCAGACAGCCCTTCTCTGCTGTGTGCAGCCATCAGTCTAATAAAAAGCCTTCTTCCCGATTTGGAAGATGTATTACTTCTGGATTCAAATGCTTCCAAAAATATATGAGATGTAGAAAACACTCCTCATTTGCCAGAAACACATTGGAGTTTTGCTTACATTACATTCTTTCTTCGTATATGTTTGAAAAAAAAAAAAGAAGGGAAGGATGGGGGGAAAGAGACTGTAATACATTGAACTAAAAACTTTCATCACAGTGATAAGATATAACTTTGGGTAAAGAGACTGGGGGACAGCTCAGTCCATACTGTCTTGAAATCTTCTTTTACACCTCTTTCTGAAGTATAAATATGGACTTCATCCAGTTTTCCCAATCTGAACGACTTTGGCTGGGGGAGGTTGGTATGGAAGTCATTTCCCTTTTAGGTGCAGTAGCTGCTTTCCACAGACTCAACAAAGACATGAAATATCATTAACATCTGATTCTGAAAGGCTGACAACCACTTCTTTGTTTTACACAGCCGTCCAGGGAAAGCTGCTGTGTATTACCATATCGCAAGAAAAATTATACCTATTAAGCTCTGATAGCAGCTCTGGAATATTTCTCTCATTTGTTCTGGGATTTAGTGATTGAATATGTCTATTGTTTTCACAATCAGCATTTCATAATTTAAACTACATTATGTGTAAACATTGCTTTAGTTAAGGGTGGGTATTGCTGGGCCAGACAAGCCTGTGACTGGTTTGGGACTTGGTTTCAAGGATAAGGGCTAAAACCTCCTGTATTAAAAACCTAGAAAGAGGTGAGATAGTTTGTTCAGTGGGCGCTGAATCACAGCAGAAAACAGTCTCCTCCTTCTTCTAACAAGCGGGAAGACTCTGCAGGCCTCAGCAATGCTTCTTTGCTCCACAATAGAAGGAAAGCAAGTTGAAAGTTTTGCCCAGGGGATTTCTCAGCTCCAGAACTCATTGGAAAAGAAATAGGGAAATGCCACTTTTTATGTGTGTTTAATTCTAAAAAACAATCAAAGCATTCCTCTAAGTTATTCTAGAAGGTGCAAAAAGAGTCTTTGTTTTCCTTTAATTCCCTCTAACAGCCACTCAGGATCACACTATTAGGGCTAAAATCTCCTATCAGAAATTAAACTTCTTGGTCCTATACACGATAGAGGAATTATTACTCTTTTTCCATTCCTCTTTTTTTTTTTTTTTTTTTGGTTGCCTGTAGGAAAAGAAAATTGAATTTTCAAGTAATGCTGTTAGCTAATTATTAGCAGGACTGAGCAAATCCTCATCAGCTGATGATTTTTTTATAATACACCTAATTAGCTTAAAATTAACATGATACAATAAATTAAATGTTTTATTTGAAGGAAAGACTTAAACCTGCATGTCTAAACTGATCCTGTTTTAATTGTTCTCAGGTTCTCAAATCTTGCAATAGGCATAAATAAAAACTTCCCAGTTGCTCTGTCTGAAAGAATAGTTAAGCACTGTTATCACCCCCATTTTACAGAGAAACTGGTTCCAAAGCACGGAAATACTTTGGTGAAAGGTAAAAAGGAGCATTTGTGCCAGATCTGGGAGCAGAACTGTTATCTGGTGCCTTCTAGGCGTCCGCTTTAACCACATCCTTCCTTCCAATATGCTGCAACTTCCTTTCACCAAACATTTCTTTACTGCTTATTTCTTCTGATAAAGCACCTGAAATCTAAGTGGAAAAAAGAATGCAAAAACTTTACACAAGGAATTTATGTCTCTCTTTTGTTCTTTTTTTCTTTAATATTCTGGTGAAACATTTCCTGGAAATTCAGAGGAATGTTGTGGACTGAAATGCTGCACAAAGGTACTTATCAATAATATCACCAAATGGCATGATCACCTAGGAGTACAAGCAAATATTCTGTGTCGTAGTTATGCTTTTGTATTTAAAATATCAGTCCTTGGTCATATTTGCAGGGACAGCAATGAAGACAGAGTGGGGAACTCTGGCAAAATCTTGGCTCTTAAGATGCCTTGTGCTCACACTGGCATTTTGCTCTGGAAGAGGCATTTGCCCCTGTACAGTGAAGCTTCTCCTCTCCCAGAACAGCTGTGTTTATGTAAATAAGATGAACTACATTTGGAATTTAATGCTCCTGCACCACTTTTTTGGGTTTTTTTCCTTTTGCAGAAGTGCCCTTCAAAGCACTGGTTGGAAGGGAGGTAAGCCTACTGTCAGAGCATGTCAGGAGATCATTTAAATTCATACTTATACTGCCCTCACCTGAAATATAAGTCCAAGATCAAATATGAAGTATTTGATCATATTTGGCATATTTCAAAGAAAAATAGCCAGGACTATATTTTGAAATTTTGGTTAATTTATCTTTATGAACTCCCTCCCCTTATTTTGATAGATATGTTTATGTCTTTTTCAGTCATAAGAGGAAAAAAAAAAAAGCAAGAGCAAGATGTGCTTTTCATTCTCTCACTCCATCCCTAGTTTTGCTCACCTCACTAAACAGACAATTTACAATCACTTTTTTGGCCTTCTTTCTGACTTTATTTCCAAAAGCCTTCTACTCCCGTGTGTGTCTTTTCCTGGTGTCAGGCAACTGGCTGCAACTGCTTCAAAATCTGAAAAATTTGTTGCTAGTTACCCAGTCTAAAATTTTCAGACAGTTTATTAGGCTGAAGTAAATTGTGCACAGATGCAGTGCCATTGGGGTTTTCTACCTGCTTATAATGGCTTTTAATGTGCTGTATTAAATTAATAGCTAATTTAATAGGAATTTTAATGCAAGGCATTTTCATGTGGAGTTCCTCACTTGCACTAAAAATTACACTGAGGTTTGTGTACAAATGTGTGATTCTCACTCTGTTTAGTATCACAAAATCTAAAATACAGACCTGCTTTTTGAAGAGTTTCTCTGCTCAGTTTAAAAAATCTCATGGAAAATTTCTGCATTTTGTACTAGATTTAAAGCAAAACCAGCCTAAATGGTTTAGTTTATTTTATTACCGTGTTTCATACCCCCAAATACACTGATAACAGCCTCTTTCTTAGGACTTCTAAGCTTAATTGCCTGGATATTGTGAAGCAATAGCTGATTGGGGAAATTATAAGTATTTTTCCATTATTTTTAGGTCAATCACTTTATTTGGCTTAATAACTTGGTGTGTTAATATTTGTTAAAAATCAAAAATGTTTAAATCTTTTTTAAGAGTACTACTACTTGTATTTATGCAATTCAATTTGCTTCTCTAAAAAGTCTATCTAAATTCCATTAATGTCTTGCCAATCATTGGTTTAAGTTCTTCTTCTCTGTTAGTCTCAAACAGCCCTACAGTTTTCACCTTTTTCTTTTGTGAATTTTCCTTTATGAAGCCCCTTTCCTGAGCACAGTATTTGTCCATGTTGGTGGTACCTGAGTGGAGAAGCAAGGTATGGGAGGGAGGATTGACGTGACCAAGCAAAGAACCTGCCAAGAATTTCAGAACATTAATACTTCTTTGGATGTGAGTCCAACTTCAAACTAACAGCACTATACAGTTTGTTTAAATTACAATGCAAATTCTCCCAAAAATATCAAGGGCATTTTTTGTCTAAATGACTATATATGCTAGGCAGGGTTTTTTGGATGACATCTCTGCCATGTTTCATGTAGTTTGGCTTCAGGACACCAGCTCTGTTCAGGTAAGAGAATGGCCTGATCTGTCATTTCTGGCATGGGAACTGTCATGCTGCTCAGCGGCATCTCCATTACTTTTCCATGGACCAGAGCACTCTTTCATAGGGCTGGAAGTAAAGACCAGGTGTATGGCTTTGTTCTCCTTAGGTAAACATCTCCTCCAGCAATCTGTGGTGCAGGGAGCCAACTTACATCATTCTCAAGCAAGCAAGGGAGAAAGAGATTTCTTTTGGTCTAGAGTACCAGCTCTCCAGCAGCAGGGATAAGAAGAAAGGTGATGTGACCTTTTCAGCTGTAGCTGCTCTTCTGGAAGCACCTTCCTAACATGAACCAATCAGTAAAGCTTTGAGAGCTGGCTGAATCTCTTCATATGCAGGAAGGCAGTTAAAACACGGGTGATTTGTGACATTGTAAAAGCCTGTGAAAGTGATAGGCAAGAGGGGAAATTGCCGAGGAACTAAAATCTGACCTCTTTCATCCCTTTGGTAGCAAAACTTTGCAGTGCTGCCAGAGGAAATGAATCAACAGAACTCAATTTATAAACACACAAGATCAGACAAAACTGACATTAAACATTTACTGAGCTTTCAAAATAGGAGCAGCACTTCACATATCAATACTTAACAGAAAAACATGCTTCTAACCTTTTTCTTTTTAATGAGCAGCTCAAGGGAATTAAATATTTTGGGTATTTTAGGAGTAAATTACAACATAGGTGAATCTGATAGGGTTTCCATTATCTGGTATCAGGTAGGAGCTGTATATCAGAAAGAAAGCTGTAACAGAAGGCCCTGTCCCATGGATGAAGCATGCATTGAGTGTTTATTTTTTGAGATTGAATATCAAGTCCCCAAGGTGAAACAATAATGAATGACATCTTACTGACTGCCCAGAGAGATCTGATGTTGCACTTTCAGATAACATGTAGTAATTTGATATCAGTACTCATAAAATCTTGTGTTCATGGAAACCAGAGGAATAGAAACTACTTTGCTCGAGCTGAGTTTTAAGTTAATATAAATGTGGGGGGGTTGTGTTTTGGTTTTGTTGTGGGTTTGTTTTTTTTTTAATTCATGATTTGCATTTTAATTGGTTTTGGATATATTTCATTTAATTTATGATGTGTTGGGATTTCACATTTATATTTTTGTTTCAATACACTTGGTCAACCTACTATACAGTTTGATTTCTTGTTAAGTCCTTAAGTTCCTCCTTCTATGAGATGCAGAAAACACATAGGCCTTCATTTTCAGAGCTTGATTAGGGAAGCAATTATACGTGCACAGACACTATTAGTCTGCTAGACACATGCTCTAGCTTTTGGTCTCCTAAAACTAGACATTAAGCTTAAAATTAATATTGATCAAAAAAGAAGGACCATGCCTATGAAAATATTTTGAAAAAAAATTAATAGGTTTTCAAAAAGTTTTTCAGAGAGTTATTTTCCTTAATTCTGACAAAAAGTCAGTGTTTTCATGGAAAGAAAACATGACTGATTAAAAATATGGTTTCCTTGGAAAAAACCCAAACCAATTTTATTTCATGGAGCCGACCATCAGAATATGCAACCAATACCTTTAGACAGAGTATGTGTACCCTGAATTCCAGCCTACCAGGAAATGCCCTCACTCTGTAGTCTGCAGCTACGTAGACAGGTTTGTCACATGAAAGGTGTAAGACCTGGAGTAAAAAGAGAAATAATATTTATTTAGATTATAAAATGTACACTACTGAAATGGAACCTATCCAAGCCTCAAAGCAGCTTCAATAGAATTAGAATGACCACTTCTATTTCCTACTACTAAATAAATGGGGCATATCATCATAGCAGTCTGACCACTGCCACAATAAAAGCATCTTATGCATCTCCAAAGATCCATAGAAATTCCTAAACTCACCCAAGGCATTAGGAGTTGAAAATCCACAGGCAAGTATAGGTCTACTGCTAGTGGTGGTTGATTAATCTGTAAATTATGTGGAAAAGAAAAATAATTTTAACAGGTTCCATCTGCAATTAAGCTGTAAGTCATATCAATGTCATGTATTGTTTTGGAATGGAAAATTGCTGTCTCTATTACTGAGGATACTTGATTGCCCAGAAATTCTTTTTTTTTCCAAAATGCAGGTCTTAGTGATTCACATCTAGGAGGCTTCAAAGTGTAATTTAAGTAATACACAGAATTAATTAGACAAGGGAAGTAACAAGGTAAATTTAACTTTACTTCTGAAAACACAATATTCAGAACTTGAGCTTACACAAAATGAAAACACTACTTCCAAGCAATGACAATAATCAAATTGTTGATCAGCTCACCAGGAGGAGAACTTGATATTTCTAGAACAATAAAACATATTATAATTTATTGCAATTGCAAACTTTTTTCTAAAATAGACTAATTCATTTTCTGCTTAGATGACCACACTACTCTTCCCGGGGTTTAGGGATCCCAGTCCTGGGTCATGTTAAGAAAGCTCTTCTCTTTAAATGCTGCTTTCTTTACATATTATGCTTCTCTTCTTTTACAGTGAAAGGAGGGACTAGAATTCAATCTGCAGTGAATTCAAATAATTCTATTTACAATCTATATATAGCACCAAGCAAAGCTTAAGTAGTACTGATTGATAAAAGAGACTGAAGACGAAACCCCTAGCTTATGGTAACGATGTCTCACATAATATTAGTAGTACTTGGCACACACTTCATGTTCAAAGCAATTCAGAGACATTAAGTGATTAACCTACATATGACTTAATGCCTTCTGCCAAGATTGCTGTACACAAGCAAGTCACTGGAAGAAAAAAGAACTGAAACCAGATTTAATCTGAGAATATGAATAACAGTTATCATAATAATTCTTTTAATTTTTCATCTAGGCTTTTGCCCAACATATTTTACATTTTTTTTAATGAACAGAAGACCAAAACTTCTGGTTCTTAGTTGCTCAGAAGTCACACTGAACTCACTAGCAGAGATATAAAGCCTGAGTACCCATGACTGACAACTGGAAGACTAGACTGACTGGATTATATACTGTGTATAGCACTTACCCTCTAAAATTCTGTCACCCCCTGCCAACTGCTGAACAGGAAAAAAAAAAAAAAGAAAAAATGTAACACAGTATAAATGAAGAACACAAAACCATATAAAGGGAGGTTTTACTATTTAAGGAAGCACAAAGGACTAAGGAAGGCTTTCTTGCTGAAACAGACTCATTGTTCTGAGCAAAAATCAGAACTTCTGAATAACACAGACCTAGTCTGGGGTTGTGGGGTTTTGGCTTTGATTTCCTCATTTATTTATTATTTTCCACTGTTATTTTCTGAATTAATCAGTCTCTGCCTCCATGGTGGAAAGACATTCTTTTTGCTCCTTCTGCATGGCAAATAATTTGCTCTCTGCTACATATCTTGTAATCCTTCTCTTTACTCCTCACCTTCTGTCAAGAAGGTGGACAATGAGCTGAAAAGTCTGCTGAAAAGAAATTAGTGATCCATTTAACTCAGCAGCAAGTTGCTGGAAAAAGCAAGCACCTACAGTAGCAGTGTAGAGCCCCCAGCTGTGCCTCATTGCACAAAGCAGATCATCCTGCAAAAAATGCATCAGCTTCTTCTGTTCTTTAAACCCCACAGTTACGGGTACCTTTTTATCCCCAATGCAGGTACATTTACATTCCTCCAAACAGAAGTCTTTTTGAATATTATTGTCTCCACCTTTTAAACATGTACCACAGTTTTACGAGGTCTTTGGTGGGCGCAGGGTTAGTGGGAGCTGGCATGAGACGGGTGATTGTTTATGGAATTATAAGAGGGAGCAAAGACAGAGTTGTACCAGCCAGTAGGCAGGTGGAGTCAAGATGCCTTCATTTCAATATGGATAAAAGACAAATATACTGCAATGTATGAAAACATACAAGGAAAAACAAGCAAAGGAATGGGAAAAGGCAGAAGAAAACAGGCTAGGGGATGAGGCCAGGGGGATAAATTACAAAATATAAGTCTTTGGAAAAAAAATTACCTTCTGTGTTTTTTGGCTGGGCAAGCATCAGAAAGAGTGAGCTTGGTGACAAGAGCAAGTGAGGAGGAGATACTAGAGACCACTTGAAGTAGCAGCAAGAAGGAGATGGACTAAGAGCAGCAGGGTGCTGCAGAGCCATGCATGCTTTGCCCACTGTCCCAGTGCTTCAGAAGCCGTGGCACGCTCAGCCAGCCAGCAAAGACCTGCCAACACAATCACAAGCTGGTTCCACTGATTCAGTCTCCCACCCATTGGAAGGGGCTGGGAGGATCCTGGAGGTGGAGGGAGGACAGTCCTTTCATCCTCTCCCTCTCCCCCTCCCATCATCACTGGCACTCTTTCTCCCTCTCTGCTCTCACTCTTTCCATGAAGCAGAGGGCAGGGGTAAGGAAGGGAAGAGGGGAGGGAGCGGGTGCTGGTGCCCCAGCTGGGTGGGCTGGGGGTCCTGGGGAGCTGCAGGAGCCATGCAGAACCTGGCTGCTCGCACGTCCAGCAACACATCTCTGCACTTGTGGAGTGGGGAGAGGAATATTGGATATCACTTTGGTCAGGGCTGAATCTATAATTGAGAAGATGAGAGTTCATTATAGATTTTGGCCTTGGAGTGCTTGTCTTGGCAAGAGGCTTAGCTGAGTGTTAAAATCATTACCAAGTGGCCTAAATCTAAACAAACACCCACCTTTTCCATTTATTACCAGGATGAAATGACTTGCCTTATAGAACTGAAATACCTATAGTTGTCAGCTTCTCATTTCCCAGTGGTGCATAAAATTCCCTCTCTTATGGCTTTTACCTTCCCTCTGGTCTAGCTTTCCCTTATGTTATTCTACTGACAAGAATTATGTATTAAATTACAAGTTATCTGTCGCAGAATGAGAATTTCACTTCACACCAGACAGAGGTCTGTTGTAGAGAGCTAAGAGTTCCCTTTTCTCTGATGCACTACTGTAAAAGAAGGCAAAGGTAAAGTAAAAAAAAAGTTATAAGATGACTCTTACATGACGATAGAGGATAATTCAGGCACATACAGCAAGGGAAACATTTCTCATTTTATGAATAAGTAGCTGTATAGAACCAGACAATACTCTTACAACTGTGTTTTTTGTCACTGCAAGCAGACTGGTGGAATTTTAGGTGTGGAGGAATGACTGCAGTTATTTAAGGGGTTTCTTGCCCCATGTTTTTCACCAAGAAGTCTGTCTATATTGTTTCGACCTCCATGAATGCTTCAGGAACTGTGACCCATTTCACAATCCATTCACAAAGAGTACAGCCATTAGCATGCAGAAACCACAGCACTCTCCCTAAGAGAAGAACTTTATATTGCTACAAAGGAGATAAAAATGATGTATTATATATTATGTTTCATCATTGAAAACTGTCACCCATGAAATATCCCTCTGTTTCTACCTCCCTACCTAAAGAAAGGCTGAAAAGAGAAGAAATAGAGTTACTGATTGGGGGACTTTCCCCCTTATTTTATTTGTGTGTGCAGAAAATACACACGAAGAAACATGTAAAGCAAATCACTCAAAAGAGTGATTGGAAACAAATTTAAATGAGTAGTGTTTAAATAATTAACACCTGCCAAAGTAGGAACAGAGGCCTTATTGCTGATATTAAATCATATCCTTTAACGTCTGAAACAGATGACAGTAAGTAATTCCAAAACAGTCAAGACAGGAAACCAATTTTTAGTTCTTGGAAAGTTGAATTAGTTTCAATAAAGTTGATAAAAAGCCTATTTTGATTTTGCTAATTCTACTATGGAAAGCCAGTTTTACTTTAATTCAATTTTTTTAAACTAATTTAATATACTGTAACTGAGCATTTTTGAATCATGATTTAAAGTATATTCATTATTCAGTAAACTAATGATGTGTGTTCCACCTGGCTGCTGGAGAGCCTGGTAAGTAAAAACTCTGGGTAGTATCTTGTTACCAAGAACAAATATTGGCCTTGCCAAGTTTCCAGTCAGTAAATATAACTCACAATAGCTATGCCAGATAGGCAAATAAGGATGTTCCGTTACAGAAGAAAAACCAAAAAGGAGATACTGTGTAGCAGCCCAGTCTTAAAATTCAGCTCCATAAAAGCACCCGTTGCAGAAATTGGCAATTTTGCCTGAGAGTAGACTGTGGTGTAACGGTTTGGAGCAATGCCTAGAGTTTTTATTCAGGAAGAGTAAGTCAGAGAGTGTGTGTGTGTATGTGTATATCTCTGTGTGTGTGTTAAAATTACATTAATGTTGAAACACATATGAGTAAAAGCAAAGCTATTCTGGCTGTCGCCTCAGTCCTAATTCTCCTCTGCCTCCTGGTACTTCATCAAACTTGTCCTGCATGGTTTGATCACAGGTTGCTTGTATTTGGAGACTCCTTTCAAATAAAAACACATCTGTCCATCTTAGACATTTTTTTCAGTGTCTGGACCTCCTACAGTCACTAATGGATGTTATCATTGCAGCATTGCCTCAAGGTGGGTCTGGGCATGCAATTCTGAGCCCAGAAGCTCAGAATTACTGTCCAAACCTCAAAGATGTGAAGTGTGGTCAAGATTGTCACTCCCTGCTCCCTGGAGCAATGCAGCTCTTCCCCTAAAGGACAATACAACTCTTTTGGCAAGCAAGGACTTTCTGAGGATGGAAATGGTCTGCCATTAAAAAAAAAAAAAATATTTTTAAGCTAAATTGGAAAAAAAATCCTTCAATAAAATAAAGACCAACAAGTCTAACCACCTCCTCAAATGCAAGTCTCAGGTCTTTGTCCTGCCTTGTCTCCCATAAATATAAAGAGATATCCATCTGAAAAAACCTACATCTTAAAAACCTGATTAAACCCAGGCGGTGGTGCCATCTCTGAACACACAGCCAGTGCTTTGTGCTGCACATCCATCTGAGCAGGCCTGGCAGTGCTCATAGCAATAGGAAGACCAAAATCAGACTGGTCAACTGGAAACTTTGGCAAATGGCAACCCCAAATCCCCAAACTGTATGCATATGTTCTCCTATAAGAAAAGGATGAAAGAACCAAATAATTCCAATGATGCACAGTCATATAACTGAATGTATGGTTGGCAGACATCCGGCTCCAGTAGCAGTGGCTGTGCTACAAAATTAATACAAAAGAGGATTTTACAGATGGGGCAACAAAGCTACAGACAGATCAAGCTGTCACTTGCTCCTGTAGAATTTGAATCCACCTTCTCAGATAAAACATCCTTTTTCTGTATGACTCATTTCCAAAGCACAGCAAAGGATGTTTGAGTGGCTACAGCCTTCCTCAATGAGCGCAGAAGAGAGGGGGAAATCCTGGGGGAAGAGAAAATATTTCACCCCTTCAATGGCCACAGATGAAATAAACCTGAAATACTGAATGCACTGACATGAGCTTCAGCCTGCCTTTGATTTTGTGGTGCTCAGAATTAAGGACCTTCTTCTATTTGCAAATGCTGTGTAAGCTTTCTTTATGAACAACTGCACTTTTCTCTTAAAAAAACCAAAAAAATACATTTGACTTCTTACTGAAGAAAGAGAGAGGAAACTGAAAACTCCTTAGTTTGTATTTGAAGCAAACAGACATAGAAATGGGATTCAGAGTTTTGAAATGGAAGAAATAAAACTTTACTATTTTTGTTTGTCACCTACAGTGAAAATTTGCATTTTGCATTCACTCATTCCACTGCATCCCCTCCAGAAGTCCTTTATTTAGAACACAGAGAGATATTATCGGATCAACTTTGTTCCTTGAGATACAAATTTAAAAGTAGATCTCTCAAAAGCTGTATCTTCTTTAGTACTTATGGCAGGGCCCTTACTATATTTGAAACTAAACATTGGTAAAATCAATCAAGCTTACTTTATGTCCTTACATCCCTCACTTTATTTTTTTTCATTTTATTTAAGAAACCACTTCCCAGCTGAAGGCCAGCAAAATATTTGGGGGCTAAAATTAACAACTTGAAACCAAATTTTTTTAATATAAAAAAAGGAATTATGTTAAAATGTAAGAGGAGGTTTTCCAGATTGCCTGAGCAGACGCATACCTGCCCTGTCCCCAGGGCTGGCTGCACCTGCAGGAGTTTCTGCTCCCTTCCCCCTGGGGCAAGTGCTGCTCCTGGTGCCCCAGGAGAGGCAAGAGCTCTGGAGCAGAGCCAGCAGTGCTGCAGTCACATCGTGCCCAGGCTGGAAAATGTTGGCATTCCCTGCACCTCTCTCATGACACAGTACCATCAACCTTTACAGAGCAGCAGTGTGGTATTAATTTAACTCTTCTCCCTTTCTGAAGATATCTGAGACAATAGGACACTTAAGTAGTCCAATATTTTCAGTCTAAATGCAGTGCTATAATATAGAAAATATACCACCATCCTGACAGTGATGTTCTTTTAACAAATTCTATTTTAATGGAATACACGGATTAAAAATTAAGTCTATAAATTAACCTAGGAGCTGGATGTGACTAGGTTATTGCTGGAGAAGAGCACCACATTTAACAATATTGTACAAAGAGGAACTGGCAAGGCTGTGCCAGCTCATATAACATTATTTTAATCAGTTATGTGCTAATGACAAGAATAGAAATGAGACACAATTTAATGAAATAATACTTTCCAGCTTTCCTTGGTCAGACATGGATTTGCCAGGTCATCTCTATACTCTGAATAGCTGCATCTTATCTAGTAAAAATGATTCTTAACTCCTCTTCATATTGGCTATGCAATCCCCACTTTGCCTTCTTGTTCTTCCTTGTCTATTTTCCAATTTGGGTATCTACTTCTTCCTCTCTTTTTTTTACTTTCCTGATAACATGTAGTCAAAAATGTGAGTCTATCAATTCTTACAGCTATCAGTTCTTACAGTCTATCTTTCTTACAGTTCTTCACTTTCTGTTCTCCCTCTCTACTTCCTAACTCTTTTGCTTTTGTTTTATTTGTTTTATTTTGACCCAATACAATTCCTTTGGAGAAGCCCATGGACAGAATGGCACCCCAAAGCATGTTTATTGAGCCCACCAGAAAGGCACACTGGCTTTGGCTGCATGTACAAGGCTTTGTTTCCCCTGCACTTATGTGCAAACCAGATAATTCACTGTATATTCCTCACCAACTGTAGTTTGTTAGTCTGTGCTTTGACAATGCTTTGCATGACTAGAAGCATTCAGTTAGAGAAGAGCACCATATGAGATGGTGGCCCATTTCACACCAAAAATAATGGATGGTTTAATATCCTAAATTAAAATCATCAAAAGCCACAAGCTGCACAGTGATTATCCACATTCTTCACTGCACACTTATAATTATTAAAATAGTAAATTCATCTCAACCCACAGACTTTAAGAATGGGAAAAAATAAATACATTGGTGAGGTATTTGACCAGTGTTAGTAGTTTTATGGCCTGAAATAATAAATAGAGCTTTTCTGCAAAATTGTTGCAGAGAACGTCTCTTACCTTTCTTCATTGAAGAAGACTGTGAATTTTCTGAAGCTCATAGGTTGTCTACTGCAAAAGAATGAATAGCAAAAATACAAATAAAATGTATCCTATGTTTTGATTGTTCGCTCACTACCCGCTTAGATATTTTACAGATGGTCTTTATGTGTATTAAAGTGACCACAGGACCAAAAGTTTAGAAAAATTCAGCAAGAATATTATTCTGGAAATAAAACAAAGAAGCACTACCTTGTTCCCAGAATACTGTTTGCTCTGTCATAACTTTTGACAGTGAAGGAAAAAAAAACAATGATTTAAGTACTTTTGACCACGAAAATGCTATAAAACCAGTGAATCCTCAGCCTTGGTTACTTTGTGCCCGTGGCTGGAAATGGAAAGTCATTAGCAAGGACCTGACATTGGGACAGTAGGTGATCCTACTGAATCCTGGAGGTCAAAGACAGTCAGTGCTGCTCTTATTGACTCAAAAATCTCTAAAGTAGCGCCCTATATAGCAAATTATATGTTCTGAGAGCTCGTGTAAGATACTGTGCTTTAGTTCTGTGAAGAATGTAGACTTCAGCATCATTAACTAATCTGATTTATAATGAAAATTAATTATTATGGTCATTAGAGTAAATGGCTTCTGTCATCTGCAAAGACATAATTGGTACAGAAAATTGTTTCATAGCTAAGGAACAATCAATCAACACGGCCTGAACATGCACATGTATTTTTTTCCTCTCTATTCTCTCACACAATGAAGGTCCATATACAGAGTGAGGGTCTGGGATGCAAGGCAGCTCCTCCACCAGTGAGTGATGAGCTGAGGCAGACCCATCCCATACAAAATGAGAAGCTCAGAAATGGTGTAGGAAGGGAGACATGGGGCTCTTATATGACTAAAACCATGTTCCATACTCCTGCAGCCAGTACCACCTTGGCCAATGGCAGCAAGGGAGTGACTACTCAGCAGTTCTCTCAGCAAATCTGCATCAGATACATACAGCACAGTGTTTATACTTGTCTCTTTAATTCCACCTTTACTGGTATGTAATGAAAGGGAGCTCAAATATTACTAATATTATTATTACTATTATTATAATTATTAAGGGAGCTAAAGTGAAAAAAATGTGCTCCTCCTTCCATTCCTCCCTTTGAAACCAAAATACTTGATAGAACTATAACAGATGCAACACTAAAAGAAAACTTTCTTCTTTCCAATCTCCAGCCGTCTCTCAGAAGCATGAAATTAATACTGTATTTAATTTGAATTTCCTATGTTGTTTGGTTGGTTGCCTCTGGTTCAGAAATATATCATAAGCAGAGGTGGGAATTTTCCAAACCACATCTGACAATAGAACAAAGCTTGAATGAATCATTTGAAAAACTTGCCATTAACCCATCTTTTAATTAAACTCTTCCAATAATATAATGTCTTTATTCAGCAAAGATTACTGCAAAAAATTGTACCTTTCACATTTAAGATCCTGTAAAAAGCAGAGACATAGAAAAACAATATAGAGGAAGCAAAAAGTTTTTAAATGGTTTGGGCACTCCTTAAAGAGTTTGTATTTGTCTTATTTTAAAACTTGTCTACCTAAAAATTTTAGTTTATTTAGGTAACACCTAAACCCACTAAGCTACTTTATTTTTAGGCAATTTAGCAAAAGCAGAAATAATTTCAAAAGACACACACACATTGTGTCTGGGCTTAATTTCTTTTTTTTTTTTTTTAATAGGTAAGCAAGACCAAACAGATTTTATTTCTATCACTTACATTAATATGAACCATTCTTGGAACTCCTAGAATCTGCCTGCCAAGGACTTC
The DNA here is from genome assembly GCF_901933205.1 of Camarhynchus parvulus. Taxonomy (NCBI): domain Eukaryota; kingdom Metazoa; phylum Chordata; class Aves; order Passeriformes; family Thraupidae; genus Camarhynchus; species Camarhynchus parvulus. The sequence goes on from NC_044572.1 coordinate 137,116,636, forward strand.
ACAACATTACAACTCTTTCAACTGTGTTAGGCTGAAATCAGTTAAAGTGATGCAATTCTTTGTGCATTGAATGGCTTCAGAAACAGACAATGCTGAAAGGTTGTTCTGTGAGATAAGAGATAGCTTGTCCTAATCTGCTCCATTCCCCAGTCTGCTCTTTAAACGCATTCCAGATGATCTGGAATATTCAGAACCATAAACGTATTGAGTCTGGAAGGAGAAAGTATTGAAACCAGAAAATCTGACTTCCTTACGGAAGAGTACAGGAACATGTGAGTCCTCACCAAAAGGTTTGTCCTGCATTCTGTATTCAGCTTCTGGGACATTATTTGATACACAAGCTGTTTTTTCCATCAGAAGATAAGCTATTGTTCTTTGTAAAGTCTCATACCAGAAGAACAATTAGCATTTTAAGGAAGGGATTTACCCACAGCAACCCGTAGCATAGTCACAGCATTTTCACATCTCTGTGGATCTTGTTTCACTTTGTCAATCAAGATAACTAAACCTAAATCTATCAAAGATGTTTATTCTTGAACATTGAGGCATATCTGCACAGAATTTACAGCAGCAATAATGCAACTTTGAATGTGACTATCTCCTTGAGAGGATTGCAGGAGCATTTCAAATACATTTAGGCAATAGTTGCTGTTCTTCTTTTGTTACTGAAAAAAATATTTCAAAGCAGTAAGGCTTACTGGTTAATTTTTAACGACTACAGACCAAAGGATACTAAATAAGACCAAAGAAGGAAACTGTAAAACATCCAAACCTGGTATTAGGCTACTATCATACTCTGAAAATTAACCTTTGCCCCTTCTTCAAGCCCACAAAGTACCATTTTTCTACACTGCTGAACAGCCATGAGGCAGCTCAGTCTTAGGCAAAGTGATTCATCCAATATTTCCTACCAGAGAACTCCTCAGTGGCAAGAGCTGGAATCTGAAATGATGGACATCTAACTTCCAAACTCATGTCCTTCTTTTTCTGAGATTATAAGCACAACAACTTCCACCACTGTAAACAAAATCCTAAGTGGTTTTAGTGTCTACTTCAGTACATAATTTTGAAATGATTCAATACTAAACAGTACCTCTCTCAATTGCTGTAACCTATAGAAAGATAACTGCCTATATTAAGGTTCAAACAATCATGAGCAACACAGATGTGCTATTTTTTCTTTTTTTCTTTTTACCACAGAATAAATGAGTTTTTGATTTAAAAACATTTGCGATCTGCTGAAAATCCCAGGTTTGGGAGTAGATGATGTCAGGTTTTCAGTGAAATGTAACACTGTTAAGCCACAGACAACAGTGTTGTCTAAGTTATTGTCAATCAGGGAAAAAAAAAAAGAGTTCCAGATTATTTTCAAGGAAAAAATAAAAGATATATTTTGGGCTGACCTGGCTATGGATGCTAAAACATGTTTCAATAGCACTGGATCCTGCCTTTGATTGAAATGTTTTCAGTTTACAGTATAAATTATGACACGGCTAATAATACTGAAGATGTAGGTAGGTGGCCAAGATAAACACACCATGTGGCAGAGGATGGGGTGGACTATTTGAAGAATGATGGGGGACAAGCAGCTGTCACCCAATTCTTGTGTGTGCTATAATCAAGATTGCTGAATAGATGGAATGTATTGAGAAAGAAGCATTTGTATATTCTTTCCCTTTCCCAGGCTGCAGCATTCTTATATGCATAAATTCTCCAGACCTGTCATGTTTTCCACTCCTTATGCTGCTTTTATGGATTCATGCACACAAGGGAGAAAGGTTTTATGTATCCAATAAAAAATGTGAATGTGTAGGTATATAAACATGTAGAGTGGCTTATAATGATTTCCAAACTGAACAAACTAAGAAGAAAAGAAAGAAAAGGCAATAAGAGAATTATTCTTGTAGCTTTTATGAATGTGCCCCTTCCACTGTTGTTGCCTACAGCTGACAGTAGCTGAACAATGAAAGCACATTGGAAGACTGACTGAAACTCAGTATTTCCCCAGTGCAGGTATGTCTGGTCCTTTCTTTGTGGGCAAAACCTCTGGGAGGGATTATGAATTACAAGCAGCAAAAATACAAAGGCAACAGCTTTGCAGATGAATAGGACAAAATTCAGATAAAATTGAGCTGAGTAGAAAAAAAAGCAGAAGCACAACATTTTCATTAAACTTGCAGGATAAAGCAAGTAACAATAAAAATTACATGTTTCTGTTGTAATAGGTAGGGCACAGTTTCTGTTTGGTCTGATCAGAAATGGGCATTTTTAACACAACTTTCACTTATGTCTCATCCATACAACTGCTCACTATGCTACGTTCATTCACACTTGCACACATCCAGTGAAGGCAGTCAGAAGAGGAACTGCATTTGAAGATGGGTAGGTACAGAATCTCTGGGAAAGGAAGGAACACAGATATCAGAACTTCCACCTCTGCTGTCAACACACAGAACAACACACAGAACAACAACAGACTCAGCACATGCTTGGAGTCTCAGGACAAGCTGACATAGCTGACATTTGGGTACTTACCTCCTTTTATTTATCAGCTGACTAAATTTCATACAAAAATCACGGAGAGGCAATAAATATCGAGCATTGCAAATTCTATTTCCACAGAATAAATGCAGCATAGGTATTGCCTCAGCTTGCCAACTTCAGAGTGGAATCACACTTTAAATATTCTACAGACAGTAGTTAAGTGCTGTAGTATGTTAAACTTTCCAGTCTTACATATTTCAATTGATTCTTTGTTCTCCTCTTTCAGAACAGGTTAATGAAGCTGAAGAAAAGGAGAGGAGGATTGGCCATTCAATAAAACTGCGACATATGGAAAATCCAACATTTCAGGGAATTCTAGGAGCAAGCTAACACTCTGGTGAGACTAGTATTAATGGCTACTTATTCTTCTGTTCCTTTCCTAAATTAAGGATTTATAAGACCTTGTACACACACAAATTAAGTCATATCAGTTGCCTGAAGAAGAGATTGCAATATTTTTTCCAAAAAGAGAAATTAAGGCAGATAGATGTTAAACGACTTACCCAAGATTGCAGTAGAGTCCAAGCTACACTCTACCCTCCTGGAGTTCCAGTCCCATTCATGAATCCTGATCCCACACTCCCTCCCCTTGCAAAGAAAAAAGGGGAAGTTAAGGAAGATTACTTCAAGTTAATCCTGATACATTTTCGGGATCCTTGTGCTGGAGTGTCTCAGTGGATGTGCACCCAAATAGACAGGAAATCAAAATACTTCCCTTTTCAATTAACTATTACAAAGTTTCCCAGTTCCACACATATATAAAAAGTGCATTTTTAGCAGAAGGATTTAAAGGCATAACATAAAAGTCAGGAAGTTAAAAACAGAACATCAAAGTCACAGTAATTAGCTCCACATGTCTAGCTGATAATGAGAGCTGTCTTTTTTCCTTTTTAATAAAGAAAATGAAGACACCAGAGTGGATGCTACTTGATTAAATAAGCTATGTAATTGCTATGGCCCCATAATCACAAAGTCAGGGCACATCCCTTAGCTCAGACCATGCATATTTCCTTCATTGTGGCAGTCCCTCTGTCCTCAACTCCTGTGCACAAAGGAAAGAAACATTCATAAATAACCCTGCTCCATGAGTGTGTCTGGGAGAAAATTACTTGTAAATGTCAAGAATGGCTGATAATAACTGAGAAGACAAGCACAGAGGAGGAAACCATTCTCTGTGTGCATTTGCAAGCTGGTTTGGCCACAGCATGATCAGTAGGTCACAATTTGGCAGAACAATTTCTGTTTAACTAGAAGTTCCTCCCAAATATGCAAAATGAGCTTATGAGCTGTGGGAGCTCAGCCTCTATCAGAGGAAGCCCTGCAACATTCTCTCATAGAAAGTAAAATTATACATGTTTTTCTATATGCCTTCAAAAGAACCACTGCCAGTGTCCAAAAACATTTTAAAAGCCAACAATTTAGCAAATTACTGTAAAATATACTGAAAGGTACCTGTTGTAGTCAGGACTCTTACACGTCTTCCAATTAGAAGTGCCCCTTTTGCAAAAAAATCTATTCTCATTATCCCAACTCCACCACTGCTGCCTAATCCCATGCATTCCTCTCAACATTTACCTGCTCAATCCTCACTCACCACTACTGCTCAGGCACTCCATAATATAACAGTTACTTTAGGTTCAGCTGTAAATAATGCATGCCCATGCCTGCCATCTAAATCCTCTTAAGTTAGAAGTTATTTCCAGCCATAAAATCATAGAAATTAGAGGCAGAAAAGACCTATTAGGTCATTTAGACCAAAACTCCATGCCAGTGCAGGATTGTTTCCTGCAGTACACTTTCTACTGCTTTGTCCAGTCTAGTTTTAAATGTCTCTGGGGAAGACTTTAAACGTCTCCTAAGCAGTGTTGCTGCTGCTTCCCTCAGAAGGATTTTCCACAGGCTGAGAGCCGTGCTTGACAAGTGAGTCATGCTTGTTTGAAAGTGCAGGTCCTGGTAAAGCTCTATGCCTTTAGTTCATGCCTTTTGATGCCTGATTAGCATTGTCTAAGGCATGTCAGCTGAGGTCTTTGAGAAGGAAAAGTGTATGAGGAGTTCACTGTTTCTGCTGCAGCTCTGTGCAATTAATTGGAAGTAATTTAGTGCTGGCAGGCTGGTAAAGGTTGCAGCAGTTTCATTGCTTTGGGATGTTGTGAGACCACATCTGTTTCTCTGTCAAATGCATCTTTACTTGTTTGGGTGCTACCTACTACAGGGTGAGTGTGCCGCAATGAGAACCCTCTGCAACACAGGCACTTGTATCATTGAGGAAGACCTGTCAAGGAAGGCAAAAAGGATGATGTGCTGTGTACAACTCATTCATCATTTGGGGAAGGAAATTTAAGGAGGAAAAGAGTAATATTCTTTCCTGAGGAGTTTCTGGTACTTCAAGCACTGGCTTGATGTCCAGATCAGAAATGCACAGGAATGGTCTTGGGCTCAATCTGCTACAGCATCTGGCCAGTCTTCTGAGGGTACAGACTGATGGCAGCCAAAGTGTGCATGAAATGCTCTGTCAGCTATCTAGTGCACAGAAAAAGCTTGGGGAAAAAAGAGTGCTCACATCGTGAAACAGGACGATAGGATGGGAATGTGGTGTGGGAGTAGGGTAGGAAAATCCCCTTTCAGCAGAGCTCACTTTGACCCAGTCACACTCACTGTGAAACTGCTTTCAAGCAACACTGTGTCCCCTAAAATCCAAATACAGAGTAAGCGGGACTCACGAATGTAGCAACAGAGCAGAGCAGCGAGAAAAGGCCACACTCTGATAGAAGTAGATGTAGTTCAGTTTTGAAGTAAAGAATTGTTTTGGATGTTGTCTAGAATCAGCTGAGCTTCAAAAGCTGTGACAAACACAACCAACAAACTGTGTTGTGCCTAACTTAACTAAGTATCTTGTCTTCTATGTTTATCAAAGCCAGACAGCCTCGCCTAGAAGGTAGTACCATGTCTACACAGGAGAACAGAAAACTGCATAGGAAACTGAGGACTGGTTCTCCACTGTCAGCTGAGGAAACAAACAAGAAGCTTATATAAACAAGCAAGGAAAAAAAAAAAGAAGACCGCATTTATTCAAAGATGGCATTTATTCCAGTAAAAGCTTATGCAAAAGCTGATCTGCTTGCAAGCTTACTCCAGCAAAGACCTATGCCAGCTGAGCTGTGCAGCTACCCACTGACACCAATGCAGATGCCAGGGTGCTCACACTGTCCCATTCCCTCTCCAGAACCAAGATTCCTCCAGCCTTTTGCTTCCACAGAAAACAACAACCCTCAGACAGAAATACTCAGAGAAATTCCTTCCCAAGTGAAGTTTGTAGGATTTATCATGGAAAAGCATGTTCATGCATGTGCATTTTGTGGAAAGGGGAGAAGAGCACAAAATGGCAATTACATGGTTGATGATCTCTAATCTTCTCAGGGATGCTTGTACAGGATAGATGAGTTGTCAGCACTTCCTCAGCCATTTGCCACACTGTCCCACAGTTCATGCCCAAACCAAAGAAATACATATGTAAAATATCATATGACTCCTTTAAAGCCTAACCTATACAGTTCTACACAAAGGCTCACTATATTGTGAGAAATTATGCAAAATGTGATGACAGAAAACTTTTAACTAGAGAGCAGTTCCTCCATAAGATCTCCTGAGGAAGGAATGTTCCTTCAGCCCTTGTTCTTCTACAGAAGCATTCATGTCATCTCCCATGCTTCATGCCCCACTTCACCTAAAATTCCAGCTGTGGTAGGTTGTCCCACTGGAAAGAAGCAAATAAGTAAATAGAAGTTAAGCCAGCATATTTAAGCAAGCACCGATGCACTTCAGCTGCTCTGGTCCTGGCTCTGTTTCACTCCTCACACACAGTCTGGAAGAAAGGAGCTGCAGATTGCTCGTAGGATGCAGAGTGTTCTGTGCCAAATGAGTCCACAACTTCCACATCAGCTCAGGCAGATGTTTCCAGGTGCTGAAGTGGTAAGGACAGCAATGGAGGGTTGGCAGACTAACATGATGACTTGCTTTGCCACAGACAAAGAGAGGCTGAGAAAGGCAAAACAGTGAATAGAGGATGGATTGAGGAAGGATGAGAAAGCTGTTCATGACCTGGCCCTGAATTTTCTCTGAGTTCTCTACCCACAGGAGCAAGCTGGTGTGATGGTGGCTGTGACCACAGCAGCTGCCAGACACCTCAGTCAGCACCAGCACCACTAAAAGCCTGGAGGAGAAGGCAGGGAAACAGCTACCTGCAAACCCACCTCCAAGCTGTACAAGAATGCAGCAGCATCTTCACCTGTTACTAAACCTCTGTGTTCGCCTGGAAAGAGCTTTTCCATCCAGAGGCTGGGCCCTGCACACAACCTCTCACACAGACAGGAATTCTGTACATTTGTGGTCATGAGCTTTTCCACCACCTACCAGACCAACTAATGCAGCGCATCCCAGTGACAGCTCAGGAGGTGCTGAGTGCACTGCAGGTCAGATGGCTTCACACGAGGTATTCCTGCCCACCCTGCAGCACCACTGGCCAGCAGCAGGCTGAGCAATGAGAGGAATAGAGGTTACACTCTGTGTCAAACCACAGAAGGAAAGTGGAAAGGGGAGTAGGTCCTCTCTACAGTCTCTTTAGTTGAGTACACAGATAAGGACTTCTCAAAAACAGATAAGGGTTTCTTGAAAGCTTCCTGCTCATGGTCTATTCCTCTTAGGCCTTAACAGAGATTTAGTTTGTTCAACCTTCTCTTTGGTAAATGGAAATAAAACTGATGGATAAAAATCTCCCCTAGGAATATACCTACAAAAATATGGTTGTAAAGATGCCCTCAGTGCAGCCACCCATGCTCTGACTGGCAGCTGCTCAGAAAACATAATTTCTTGAATACAAAATACTAAGTAACACCATATTTCTTCGCTCATGTCCCACCACAGTTTCATTTCAGCACAGCAAAACCTCATTAATTCGCACTTTGCTTATCCACACACCTTATAATTCACACGTAAAAACAGCAGTCAGCAAAGATTTAGCAACAATGTGCTTTATTGAGGTCTCATGTTGCTGAGATTTCATTATTCCTGCAAAATACGCTACCGTTCATTCACTAGTACAGTAAGATTTCAACATCATCATAAATATCTCAACCCAGAGATAGGTTCACACTAGCAAAGTCTGGCTCCAAAGTCCATGACTAGGAAATGCCAAAGTTTTAAGCTGGAGGAGAAATAGTTGTGCATAAAGGCAAAATGAAACTAGATTACGATCACAGCTTGTGGTGTTTCCTGCATTATTGTATTTCCCTGCCTTTTAAAGCACCTTTTCATAGGTTATACTAAGAAATGAATTCTTACTTGCATCCAGAGAAACTTGTACCACAGAATACAGAGGAGGCTTTAATACACATTTGTAGTTTTTCAGGTCTGGAAATATCCTCAGGAATTCTGGACAAAGAGTCTTTAATGGTCCCAATGCAATTCACAGGTGCTTTTATTGCAGTCACTAAACCATCCCAAACATCTTTTCCCCCTTCTCCCCAGCAGTTATTGATTATTGGGAAGCAAATGAGAACCCTGAGCTTCAAGAGATGTTTTTTTACTGGCAAACACATGGTGGGTAGGAACAGTGTACAGCTCCTTCACCTGGGCCAGTGCAGCAAGGCAAGCCATAGGAGTCAAGACACAGCTCAATTTGTGTGACAGGTATGGAAAGTTGAGGGTTTGGAGATTGTGTGAAGTTTAGGCTTACAAATTAGTTTCAGAGAGTCTGGAGAAACTATAGCAACAAGCAGTATGAAGCATGGGCTGGTCATTACATTTGGTACTTGGACACCCCAAAGAGAGGTTAAGATATGTGTGTCCCTCTCTTCTACATGCTGAAAAACTTTCCACTGCTGCCTAACTCTGTGCCTTGGGTCTTACTATGGCTGGTTGATTGTTAAAACTTCCTTTAAGAAGACTACATTTTCTTGAAGTTCAAGCCTTCAACTCTTCAGAGTTAAGCCTGCCTCCCTTCTCTGTCTCTAGGCATAAACACACATTAGACTCACACTGCTAGCCCAAGGGCTGCCTCACCCTCACCTTCCTCCCTCTTCTGAAGACAAGGAGCATCAACACCCCATTTCCACTCCCTTCTCCTCCCAGACCTCCACCCTATTCATTATAATATTAACAGATTCTACACTATATCAGCTTCTTTGCCTGTTTAAAGTCTGTTGTGTCTAGTAAAATATTTAACCAATGAATTCCTAAATGGTGAGAGGTATCCCTTCACAGAGCCCAAATGATTGCATTATTTAAGCAGTGTTTTTCTTTCATCATTCTGTAAAAATCAGAGTTTTGTTCCAACCGCCATGTTTATTCCTAGGTTCTGCTTATTTCAAGAAAAGATGTAACTATTTTCATGCAACTTGTATCAGAAATTATGGGAGTATTTACTATTGGTATACACTGCTTGTCTGAGGTTTCAAGAACACAAAGGATAAGTCCCTAATAACAGCAATGTATGTATCTTTGTATGGACAACAGGGTGACATAGCTATTACCATTTTATAAGATTTCCCATTTGATTTTGACATAAACAAATTTCTTTAGCAGAAAAGCTGTTAAACTGCTCTCAGGAATACCTTCTTTGTTCCACAACTGTTGCTCCACACCTCCTCCTGCCCACCTTCCCTGCAACTGTGTGCCAGATCACAACAGATATCTGAGGCCTATTGCAAATTTCAACCACATGATTTAAGTCACAGGTTTGCCATGTCTACACAAAAGCTCTTTAGTATCTGAGCTCTTTTTGGATGTCTGTAAAACTACTTTCTTCAACACTCAAAATTTAAAGATATGAAACCGAAGACGAAACTGTCAGACTAGTGCAATGATGCGAAGCAGAAGTCAGTGCTCTGTTTTGCAAGATGTGAGAAAATCCCTGGCACACGCAGAAAACTCAATTCCCACAAAGTTTAAAACATTAATACCATTATAAATTTCTTTATCTGGTGAATTACCTCCAGCCAGTGTTCTTTTCTTGCTGGTTCTACTATAGCTCAGGATGACCTTCTCATCCACATAAACATCCAGTCATTCCTGAGTTTGCTCAGCCTTTAGCCTGAAAAACATCTCAGAAAAGAAAGTTGCACAGTCCAGCTCCACATGCATAAAACCTGTTTCTACTTGTGCTTGTTTACCACCAACACAAGCAACCTTATTTCTCTCACCATTTCCTAAAAAGGCCCTATCATGCTTGCACCTGTCAGGAGTGAGAATGCATTTGAGTCAGCTTTTGAGAAGTCATTTTGCTTCAGTGTGATAACACGATGGAAAATGCAGACTTTGTCACAGAAAAGATGGTTCACGTCCTCACAGAGCTGATTCATTCCTGTCCTTTGGGGAGAGCAGCAAGAGCTGCAGAGAAGCAGCAGTGCAAGTCATCTCAAGACTCTGAGGTGATTATTCAGCTGCCATTTGCTCTTCCTATTCCCCTCATTACAAATGCAGATCAAAACACCCTGCAACTGTGTAATATATGCTTCAAATATTCTAATCGGCATTTCTCTGATAAGAAAATGAGACATATATGTCTACGTCCAAACTATAAGAGAGTTAATCAGCAAACTAGTGCCTATTTCAGTTTGGGTATTCCTCAAAATATTAACTGAAAACAGATCTCAGGAATCCAGACTGCTTTTTTTTTCACTATTCTCCCTGTCAGTGCAGGTAAAACATATCTGCTTTCTAGTAAAAGAGGGAGAAACAAATGATGCAAATGAGTAGACAAAGACAGTTGCACCACCTGTAGTTAAGCTTGCTGGTATCACTTGCATTTAGAAATTCTCAAAAGCTACAAGTAAGTTTACCATTAGAAAACACCTTTTTTTCCAAATGGAAGATCAAATTACTTTAAAAAAAAAGCCAACATAGAACTGAGAGACAAGATTTAAATTTTTCAACACAGAGAAAGGTGATACTGCTCTTCTCTATGTTTTCAATATTTTCACAGTTTATAACAATAACAGTGAACACCTAGATTAGATGTTTTTTGACAGTTCATGACTGCCTGGGTTAAAGGGTCTGTTTTACTTGTGGATCTCAGCTGTGCCATCCAGCCACCGTGGCTCAAAGAAGCCTACCATGATTAGCTCAGCTTCCAGAGTACTTCAGGTCGCTGTGGAAACACCACTAGAAGAAAGATTAAAAAGTCATGATTTGGCACTCTCCCCAGTCCAGTTACATATGAAATTTCTAGATGAAAGTATGTGACCACATGCCATGAGATCAGTGCGTGTCAGACTCACCATGCATGACTTTCATGGACAAACAGTACCCAAGAAAATTACAGAAAAATTTCCAGAATTATCAAGCTCTTGCCAGAAAAGATTTCTGTGCTTGGAAATATCAGGAAAAGGCTTATGGCTTTTTGGAAGCCAAACATCAGCCCGGATAAAGAATCATGAAGAACTGACTGGCTTTTGTCAGCCCTCTTACTGTGGCAGCCTCTTTTGTGCCAGTCAGAAACACACCAGATTCAAAACAAAATTAGCACCAAGATTTTCAGTGCTTTTGTTCCCTGTGAGATTGGCTGAGAAAATAGTTTCTAATCAGGAAAGAAGAGCAAGGTGCAAACTCAGGACCTCCTCCTTCACCACACGTCTCATAAAATCATTGAATATCTGTTAAGCTGCATTTGATGTGCACCAAGCACAAGGAGGAAAAGTTGCCCACAGCCAAGTGTGATGAGATGTTTTAAATCTCTCCTAGGAGCCCCCCAGAGGAACTGGAGAGGCTCTAAATTAAAGGCTACAGGTGTTCTATACCAGACATGCCCATTTAGACACTTTGCCCTGATGCTTTTTATAACATTCTCCTCCAGGATCTTTTTATGTTTCATATTCTTTTATTGCAGTACCAATTAGCTGAAATAACGATATGAACCCCTAACCCTGCTGTGAATATTAAAGAATGCTGGGGATTGAAATAGAGAGCACTACTAGAGAAATAAAGTGGATTTTTTTAGACAGAATTAGAGGACAATAGAAGTCTTTTTAGTTTGTCTTGATAAACTGCATTTCAGAGAGATTCAGGAAGTGTATTTAGGGACTGCAATAAATTTATGCATTTGTATATTTGGTAAGATACCTCCTCATGTGTGCAGCTTCTGCTACATCAGGACTTTTTATTAACTGGCACTTTCAAGCTCACATAAAGATCAATAATAAAACCACTCTTACGTATGATGAAACACCTAACTATCACCCAGTCACACAATGTTTAAGAGTGGGTCATCTGGTCCAATGTCCCTGCTCAAGCAGAGCACATTGGGCAGGTTTGCATTTATCCTGACTCCAGACAGGACAAGGTCAATTTTTTGCAGGAGCCAGGAGGGGGACAGCCAGAACCCAGAGGCTGTGCTATACCACCTCATGTTTTTTTCCAGGGATGGGGTGAAGGAAGTCTCCTCTGAGGAGAAAGGATTCCTTCCAGTCATGCAAGAGTGGCAAAGGGAGAGGTGAGGGGGCCCTGGTTCCCTGCTGGATAGACCTGCTGGGTGACACCAGTTCTGAGCCAGAGGGAGCGGTTGGATAATGCTGGATCTGAGCTGGGAGCAGTGGGGTAGCATGGCAGAGGGAGTGGTCAGGTATTTTCTATTGCTGGGGGTTTCCATAGTGAGTAATGATGTTTCTTTTCTTGTACCGTACCCTCTCTCATTATTGCTGCTCTTACTGTTTTTCTTATCTCATTGTTGTTTCCAGTAAATTGCTCTTATTTCAACCCATGATCTTTACCCTTTGTGCCTCCAATTCTCCTCTTTATCCCACTGCAGGGAAGAAGAAGTGAAAGGATGGCACAAGCAAGAAGTGCATGGCTTGGAGTGGTTTCACTGGGAAGACTTAATTGGAGAATACCACTCCTAAACCACAACAGCTTTCAGATAGTTTTTTAATATGCCCAGTGAGGGAGACTCCATAACCTCTTCAGCATCATCATTCACCTGAAAGCAGTCAAAAAACATTTTTTTACCTCATTTGACAAAATAATGTTGTCAGGTACATTAATGCTGCAAGAAAAGAGTCTAGCATTACCCATGTCATCTAGGAATGGAGACTGACCAAGTGATAAGCTGCCCTGAGAGATCTGAGGAGCCTCCAGTTCAGTCCTTAAGTGTGTCACAACACTTTCATTGTGTAGGGCAATTTGCAAACTGATAGCACTGTCCTACCTCTGCATGCAATGGGAAGAGAATTAATGCACTATGACACTCTGCCTATGCAGACACCTACAAGATTCTATTGTTCTTTCCTCCCTGCTGCCCCTCTGCTGTACAATTCCCCATCTTCTGGGAGTGCACTATCAGCTCCTTATACTTCAATTAATGTTTTAAGTAGATTTCCTTCAGAACTCTTAATGAGATTTCCATCATTAAGACTTGAGTTTTGTTTCCTTTCAGAGCTCTCCACTCAGGTAGAAATCCATAAAGCCAGGTAGGCATGTGTGGCTCCAGGAGCACTGAGGGAAGGAGAAGTTCAGTCCTGAACACTGACCTGGTCTTAGGCCTGCTAGTACATGCTGCATCTGAGCACACACCCATTTGGAGTCAGTGAACTTTCAAATCATCCTGCACCTCCACCAAGCCTGCTAATTTTGGGATGGCAGTAGCAATCTGGCTCACTGGAGCCATTGGGTAGGTACAGCCCGAAGCAGGCACTATGTCATCTCACAAGGGTGTTCATTTCAGCTCCTTTTATCTCATTGGCATGCAGATTCGTGTCTCTTTAAGCAACAGCAGCTAGTAATCTATGAATGACACCAATGATGAGATAGTATTCTCTCCTGTTTTGTAACAGATGGATTCACAGTATTAAAATCGGGATATAACTGAAACCCTCCCAATCTGGATGCAGTGATTTGTTATTAAATGTCATCCTTTTTTTGCCACATCTGGGAGGTTGATTTGCAACATGCTTGTTCTCCTGATAATAGAAAACCAGAAGGATGTTTAAAAGCTTCCTCCCCTGCAAATTAGAAGAGAGCAGTTTCCAGCAATGCTTCTTCTTCCCCAGAGAGAAAAAGCCCACCCTGTAATGATTGTAGAAGGTCTTATTTAAATGGTTTAAAACAATGGGAAGGAGAAAAAGGGAGTGAAAAAGGGACATTTAAGTGTTCCAGAACTTTGAACAGATTTGTTCTTCTCATGCTGATGCACACTGTGCAGCATTAGATCACATGCTGCTAATATCATGTTGATTTATGGTCTGCATAAATGGAAATAAATGGTATTTGCTGTTACCCAGAGAATAATAGATGGGCCTGGAATGAACACAACACCACATTCACACAACAGGCTCTGTTCATGTCACAAGCAAGGGGTGTGCAACTTCGTAAGGCCCTCTCTTCCATTCCCACCAAAAATCTTTGATACCCACTGATTTTAATGAGTAGGAGTGGACATTGAGGACAGCATTTTCCAAAGTGTCTGAATGATATAGAAACCAAGCTGTGGTATAACAAAGCAGGGGAAATGTTGGGTAAATTTCTCCCTTGAATAAGAAACTAGAGACTTCCCAGGTCTTTCCACAAAGTTCACCAACCACACAAGCTGGTCAGGATCCTCTGCGTCATTTCCTCCACTTCTTCCCTTCCCTGCAGGAAACCTCAGGGCTTTTTCTTGTCACTTTCCTCCTGGTCTGAGTGACTTGAGCTCTCTCTTGAGAAAGACTCTTTTCACATATGGTGTGGGCACTGAGACACAGGGGAGCTAAGCCTCTGAGTTCGTGAAACCACCCCACCACCTTTGAAAATGTGGCTTTGGGTGCTAAATAACTCCAAAATCCCTTCAAACCTTACCCATAGTACTTGGCACTAAAACTTTAGCTCCAATGCAGTCTCTGATTGTGGTCATAGAAGCAAAAGCACTGAGTTACTTTGGTTTAATGACTCATTAGTTAAGCTATTAGGTTTTACTTTACACCCAGGGAGGGTAAGTTTGTGCAACTAGCCAGTTACCATTGCTCAGCTGATGAGCAATACCCTGTGAAGATGTGGCAACCTTGTTGCTTTTGAACATCTGCCCACGCACTCCTCCATTATAACGGGGTCTAATAGAGCTCCAAATAGCTTTGGTTCCAAAACAATCTCAAACAAAACTTCTCCTTTAATAGACTTTCAGCACTGCCAAAGCATTCACATTTCAGGCTGAAAGACTGAATATTTAACCTCAGGACATAGATGATTTTCTGTTATTGTTGCTGTTGGCAGAGAAGGGAAGGTTAAATAAGTTTGAGACAATTTCATTTTTGATTCTGTATAAATATAGTCATGTCCATAGTGTTTTCTATTTCTCTGGTTAGATGATTAAAACCTTACAATTAATGTATGTTAAATTTCATGCTTTAATTAAAGGAACACCTGGTGAAGCCACATACTATTAAGGTTGTCTGCTGCTTCATGTATTAAGATTTTGCTTCCTTATGGAGAGCTTTGCACTACAGCTGAATTCTTATCTTTATTTTTGCTTCCTGACATGCTCGCATCTTAACTGTACAGTCTTTACGGTTATGGGTTTGGGTCTTGTGTGGATGTGTGCATGTGTGTTCTGAATATATACTTAGTAGCTTAATATATTAATAGAAAATTGAAACTACTGATACCTACTCATTCATCCTTGAACAGGTGTTATTATATACCATGTTGATGACAAATAAAAAATCCAACTCGGTTCAACTGAGCACAAAAATCTTGGGTGTGCTGACACTGTGACATTACTCATTTATTTGGCTACTCTACCTCAGCAGGAGCACCTAAGATGAATTTAAGATAAAACTTATACAGCCACTGCCCTTCATAGCCAGAATCTTACAATGCCCAGCACTCGATGCTTCATAGGAGATTGATAAATGACAAAATGTCCTTATACCTCTGCTCATCTTCTGGAGCTGACAGAGACAGGAGAAGGAATTAATATAAAACACTTTGTTTGCTTTGGTGTTCTGTGCTCTCCAAGATACACAAGGATGTAAGCACAAAGAAACAACTGTCTCTATCGTGATTGCATGCAACAAAACTAGAATTCTAATACAAATCCTTGCAAAAGAAGGATTTCTGGAATTCCCCTACAATGCATGCACGCTAACTTAGGTCACCATTAAAAGCACTGGACTCCTTGATCTCCTGTGACTTCAGCTATTAGGGCTCAACAGGTCAAGAGGACAAACTGATGTAGGCACATACGAGCACCTTTTCTTCAGCTGCCACAGCTAAATTTGCCAAGGATCCTGAATCACAGTCAGTAGTGACACAAAAACAATCATGGACTCACCAAGGAAAGGAAACTTGTACCCTTTTTCTGACAGATATTTGCTAAAGGAAAAAGCAAGAATACACTAATTAGGGCAATAATCTATGCTGGATATATCCTGCATTCTGGCAGATACTCTCTACTTGGTGTATCTACTCAGTGAAACAGGTGAGGAAGAGTAGGAAGTAAGACAGAGATGAAGTAAAATGAAATCTTCAGGGTTCCTTAACAAATAAAAACAAGGGTCCAGGACAGAGTTATCTAAATGTTTTCCTGCTGAGAAAGCTGTATGGGAATATTCACTTTCTCAGGGAGGAGGTAAATGAGAAGTTCATTTCTTCTACTACGACTTTAATAAGAAAATAAGCTATTATCTCATTTCTTTAGCATCTTCATCAAAACCTAAAGCCAAAACTACCAAAGCAGACACAGTTGAAGCAAAGCAAACCTGAATTATCTCTTGGCTTCAGCTTAATTTCATCAAGGTCAGCCACTAATACATACAAGTGTATATGTGTGTGTGTGTGTGTATATGTGTGTGTATTTATATTAGAATGCCACAGTAGCAAAACTGTAAAAAATGAAACTATTCAATCTTCACAAAGAGAAACAGTTGAGCTAGCTACCTCAATACTTACAAAGAAAAAATGAAAAAAGGAAGAAACTGTTCTACTTCTGACCAAATATAATTTTTCATCTCCAAACAGAACCTGCCACAGTAGTAAGTTCTACCTATTTAAGGGCAGTTACAGTGGAAGAACTAGCTCAAAAATAGATTTTCTCCAAATAGCATCCCTATATTTTATACTCATTGAAATTCTTTAGACTAGAATTCTCTAAACACAATTTTTCCTTTCGTAATAATAGTTTACTTCTATTCAGGTAAAGCTAAAACCAGAAAGGTGGAACAGAAGGCAAAGTCACCACAACACTTTGAAAGCCCAGCCCTGAGTCCAATACTGAGTCATCCAGGGCAGATAAATTGTGCATGCCCTAAAGAATTCTCCAGCACATGAATGTCATTCCGGTAGACACAACACCACTGAATCCTAAAGTGGTCCTTAAACCTCAGCTACATTTTTTGCACATGGTGATTACATGCAAGGATGTTTTGGGTTTTTTTCTGATGTGGGGGAGAGGAGGAATGTGCCACCACTTTGTCACAGAGCCCCAGGGACTGACTGAGAAGCCAGCAGTGTGATATGGCTTCTAGCAGCACACCTAGCAGCTGACCAGGGCAAGCCAGATAATAAACGTGTGTGGTGGGAAGGAGAGTTGAGGACAGTTCTCATTAAATGGCACTGCACACATCTACCTTTGGGTAGCTGAAGTGCTGCTAGAGAGGAGTTGCCTGTGTTATTTCCTTCTCCCCTGTACTTTTAGAGAAGAGAACTTTTGCCATTTGGCTGGGGGATGTATAACAAAGCTTTTCAGGCAGATGAATCACTGCCCTGGTGTGGAAGAACTCTCTTTCAGCCCTGCTGAAAATACCAATGTATTTCCTCTAAATACCTAACCATGGCTGCTCCTGCAAGTTGGGTGGTAGAGCACAATATGACAGCACTTCTTTTTAAGTCACAACACTCTACATAATACAGATCCCCAGGGAGATGTGAGTGCTGCATTTTATTGCACTTTAAAAACACTGTGCTAATAAATTCCAGTCTCATATAAACTACATGGACAGAAGTGCTCTGCCCATGCAATCTGTCTGCGCAGTAGAAAATGTGTGTTATTCTGAAAAAGTCCACAGCTAAGGTTCCTCACTGGAGCAGACAAATGAAAGGAAGAGCTCTGCTACTCTTTTTACCCTTGCAAAATAAGGGCATCACAAAATATGCCAGATACAATAACTCATGGACTTATGGCTCCAGTGTTCTTGCATAGTTTCTTTTATTTGCACCCTGCAGTCTCTACCTTTTTATTCTAAAAAATATTTCCTGTAGATTGTTTTTTATTCTTTCCTCAGAATAACAATGCCCACAAAAGTCTACAGCATTTGCTTTTAGCACAAAAGTTTTTTTTTTTTTTTCCTTCTGGAAATTTCTTCCATTTCACAGTATAACCAACTGAGACAATTAGATCAAATCTAAACTGGAAAATTCAATTATCTGGTCTCCTACGTTTTGCAGTTAAACAGCTTTTTTGAAAGCTAAACTCCTACCTCTCAAGAAAATAAGTTACATGAACAGTTAGCAGTTCTGAAATAAAATCAGAAATGGAAGAGCCAGCTGAGGGTATGATGCTGGTCTTAATATCTTCAGCTTTGTATCCCAGATCCTTGTAACTCAGAAAAATGTGGCCGCTGTTTTTCTTGTTTTAATGAACTTTGCCATAGCCTTCCTTCCTTAATCTGCTGGGATGAAATTTTGTTACCTTTTCACAGCAGTCAGTCCATTTGACATCTTCACTTGTGTCTCCTACTTAGACTCACTTTAGTCATATCACATTCTGTTTCTCTCTCTTTCCTTTCTTACATGCATCCAAATCCCCTTTTTGGTCTTCAACAGGGTCCTTGCAATCAGCAAGGACCCTCTAGGAGATGGTCCCCAATGCAATGCTCCACCTGGCTGGCAGGGATATGGATTTTGACAAGATCCTGATTTTGTGGCTCCTCTCTGGCCCAGTGATTTTTTCTGTGCCCTTGATCCCCAAAAAAGCTATTCCTTATTCAGAAAATTGGAGAGCAGCAGAGGGACTCAGAAAATCAGTTTCCTAGCTTTTAGCTAAATGCCAACCTCCTCCAATAAATACAGAGGGAAGAAAGGAAAGGATTACTCTAATAATTTCACAAAACTCCATTAAACAACCAGCCAGAGTTTATGTCCATTACTGTAATCCTCACCTAGTTTATTTGCCTTCCTGTACTGGGATGCTCTTGGTTACTAAAAACTTTCAGTGACGTGCTGAGCACTTTTCCCTCATTAGCAGAATGTCACCCCTGCAATGTGCAGGTCTCACAAGGGCTCAACCTCTCTCTTTCATCTCCAACAGACATTCAAATATTAATATCATTCTTTGTAAGTAGTAAATCCATAAACACCTGGAGATGAAGGGAAATTTTGTTCAGGATATACTAACCCAGCAAATGAACTGCTTAACCCCTCTGCTCCTCTGGTATGGCTATACTTATTTTGCCATCAAATGTACATGGAATATCTTTATACTTATGAAGTTATTTCTCTGTGGGAAAGGATATCAATTTTATGGCCTTACAATCAAATTCTCCCCAAGGTGTTTACTGTATGACTCTGTATGTAATGAAATCATCCTTCCCAGACAAATCATGCACCACTAAAGGCCTGGTGAGAAAAAGAGGCCAAATGAGAAATAAGTAAGCCTCCCTGACACTCTGTGTCACCGCTGAGCCAAATGTTTGCTGCGGGTGGAGTCTGCTCCCAGGAGTGGGTGGGATTTATGTGAATTCTAGTCCTCAGTCCAAGCATGGCCCTGCTGAGAGCCTCCCCTGGGCAGGGGCTCAGCAGGCCTCCCCAAACCCTGAGGTCTGTGCCACCAGCTCCTCTTCCCTGCTTTTGCTTGGCATGGCTTCTACATCAAATAAAAGCTCCTTCTCTGTGTTCCAGCCCTAACCCCTACAGGGCTGAAAAAAGCAGCTCAGCTCAAATGCTTTCCCTTCTAAAGACCAACCTTCTTGAATGACAAAATTGATCATTGATTTTTGCAAATCACAAAGAACCTTGGGTGTCAGCTCATTTTCATGGCCCATCAAATTTCAAGAAATTGCATTTCAGGAGAGATACGCTGGGGTTTATCTGCATTGCAAGGCAGATAAATTTAAATGACTTAAACTAAGGCATATTAAACTTTTGTACAGTCAAAGGAGAGAAAGGATTGTCCTTTTCATCTTCTTCAGTTACCCATCTATGGAAGAGATTCATCACCATCTGCAAATAAGCAGTTTTGTATAAAAAAGGTCTCTACAGTGAAGTGCTAAGCCTTAGCTCACATTCTGCAATCAGGACAGAGTAGTTATATCAGTCATGTATGGCAGCAAAGTAAAAGATCCCAGAGCTCTGGTTCAAGAGCAGCTCCACTGCTCACGTGTACCCTGGCACGGTTCTGACCTGTAGCAGCCACCACTCCACCATCAATGCCAGCACTTTGTTGGGAGACAGCACAGCTCAGGCACCAGCCCCTGAAGCAATAGGGGTAAGGCCAGTTTTTTTTAGGGAGAAGAAGAAAGATAATTTAGGCATATGGTTGCATGCATGACACAAAAGCTGGCCAGCAGCCCATGGTGTGTCTAATTTGCTAATGAAGAGCTCCTTCTCTCTTTGCTTTCCTGCATATGCTGTGACTGTGGGACAGGGATTTGCCCTGGCCCTGCTTGGAGAAGCCACACACATTTTATAGCAGGACCTTTCCTTTCCTAAATGCCTGTGCTCAGAGGGAGGAATTCAGCCATCCATTCTCTTACTTCTCTGCTGAGATACTTTCACTAAGATACTGAGGACTTTTTCTAGATAAGAAGGCTGTCTGGAGTATTTCACAAAAGATGTGCCTTGATCAAAATCACAAGCTTATCCAGACATTTCTTATTCTATCATGACCTAGCTTTAAAACAACTAAAACAGGCTTGCACACAATTTTTCAAAACTTTATTTTCCATTTCCAGTGAAAGAAGGACTAAAGGGGTTACAAAGAATGTGAAAAAGACTTGAAAATAAGTCCTTTTAAAGAAGACAAGCCAGTCACTCCTCAAACTGACAGCATCAGACCTGTTGCTCCCCACTCACAAATCTTTATCAATACATGATGAAAATTAATGACTAGACTAAGAAAAAGATAAGTTCCCCATTGCAGGCGTGGGACGGGCAACTATTTGAGACACATTTTTCTTTTCTTTCCATCTCAATTTTTTCTTTTCTTTCCATCTCAATTTTTTCTTATTGATTTGCAGCTCTTTGATGATAAATGGATCAATTGTTTGGTAAGAAAAGCAGGAGGCATATATTTACATTTATAATCACAATTTTAATCATTCATCTCATTTAAAAAGTCACTGTTAGTCATTTTTATGGTTTTTTCTCCAGCATTTTATTTCAGCATAAAGTGTTAAAATGTTAGCACTTCTCATTACTGACTGATTATTTTCCTCAGGATTTTAAGTTTTCTTTCTCTCTCCCCATGCCTAAAATCCAATTTACAACCTGCTAAAGGCCTCATAAGATTTTTATGGATTATTTCCTGAAATCACATTAATCTAGCTCCTGTTACTTTGCACTAATTTCACCTGCCATTGTATGAAGTAACTAAATTCAATTGCTTGGAAATGATCCCCCGGAGACTTCTTCATGAAGCGAGAAAAAGAAAAAAGTAACCCTACCTTGATGAGGATTATAAATATGGTGGGAACAACAGGGCTATAAATTCACAGTACGTGGACCTTTGTCAAACTTTGACAATCGGAGATCTTCAAATAAGGTCTTTCAAATAAGATATAGATAAGGACTTGGATTAGATTGCATTTGGCCTTGTCTCAGCCACCCTGTCAGTCTCTCTGGCCTCGACAAGTGATACTCTATTTATCACTGTTTTAACAAGCTAGGAAAGTTGTCCAGTAACTTATCAGCTGCACACTGATTCATTAAAACATCAGTTCAACCAATTCTAACTATGC
Organism: Camarhynchus parvulus; assembly: GCF_901933205.1. NCBI lineage: Eukaryota > Metazoa > Chordata > Aves > Passeriformes > Thraupidae > Camarhynchus > Camarhynchus parvulus. Next base: position 137,138,091 of record NC_044572.1, read on the forward strand.
TGGGCATCAGCTATCAATTAGATGTGTCCCTTATTTTAGGGAAAGTCTGCAGATAACTCTGCAAGCCATCTAAGAAAATGGTATTTAAAAACAATGCAGCAGCCTGGTCTCTCTGACACATAATCCTCTCTGCTCCACTTGTTTACATGATAAAAAAATCCATCTCCTCCAAGCCTTGTCACTGGGTAGTTTAAGAGCAACAGATATGCTGGAGATAGAGTAATTCAGTGTAATTGCTCAGGGTTGTAAGCAAAGTTGAGTTTGGAGTGTCCTGTGTGTGACCCATGCATGGCTCCCCAGACACAGTGAGGCTTTCATGCAGCTGGCAGCACTGAGCTCCCTGGGCACAGGGCTCACTCCCACGGGGTGCAGGCAGCAGATTAAGTGCACAGTAGGGTCTTCAGTTTCCTAAGCACTGGACCAAGCTCCAGCAAGATGCCATGAGGACTCCAGCAGGCTGCTTCCTGCAGCTCCCATGTGCAATGTCTTCCTGGCCTCTATTCCATAGCAAAAAGAGACTGGGAGTCTTGGCTGTTGCCCCACTTGCTGGGGTGTGCTGTGACTCCTGAGGAGCAGCAGTGTGACCACACACCTGGGAAGAGTTGAGTTTTCTCTTCCTCAAATCGCTGCTGAGTCTGAATCAACACCAGTGTGGACCCTGGATTGATCCCAGCCAGCAAGAACTTTTTCTTAAAATCCTTTTGATTTTTGTTTATTGGAATAGGCAATCATTCTCCTGTCAGTATCTGACAGCAGATAACTAACTGAACCAACCCTGGTTATCCACACTGAACTTCTCTTATCTAGGCTACCTTAATTGTACTTGGAATCAGTCTGCCATTCCTCTGTTTCATACTTGGTGCTTAGAAATGCTCCTTCCTTAGTGTAGGAAGTGTCACAGAGGGGAAGATTTTCAAAGTCATCATACAGCACTTCCCATCTATAGATTTATATAGCAGAGAAGTAGGCAGGAAAAAACATGTGTTTCTGGTTTAAGCCACTATAGTGATTTTTATTGTATAAAATGCTATCCCTAAAGTAAGATCTTCCTAGATGGCAAAGCTAAAATATGTGCCTTCACAAGTGGTAAATTGCTACTTGAAACACATTTGTACCTTTTCAGTTGGACAGTTTTACCACTGGGGTTCTGACCACAAATTGCCCTAACTGGGGAGTCATTTAGAGATCAATCCCCCAAAGGAGTTGTTGTTTGCACATCCTTAGTCTCACCCTTTATGGCTAACTGTCAGAGCACTAGCACAGGAAAATATATGGAAAATATATTTTATCCCTCAGCCCTAGGGGAATCAAGCTCAAAAGCTTCCACTTTCCAGGAAACTGGTCTCAACTCTAGGCTGTGGCCTAAATTTGAACGAACAAGAGAAGGGCTCTAGGGCTCTGTGAGGTCTTCCTGCTGAAGCTGCTACTTTTCACATGACATATTTACCCATTTCTTGAGACAGAGAAAAAGGATAGATGCAAAGAGGAACCACTTCAAGAGGATGGACTTGATGTCCCCCACCCTAAGAATAGTCCATGGGCTGGTGGTAATGGCACTCTCTAAGGAAGTATGAGATGTGAGTTTATAGCCCCTCAGGCAGAGGAAGGAACTGAACTTGGGTCACCCACATCCTGAATGAGTGTACTAACCACTGAGCTGAATAATAAATAATAATGAAAAGGAGCACTGTCCCCCAGCAACTCTCTTCTAAATGAGAGAAAGATCTCTGCTCTGTTTTTCAAAGCATATATATTCTTAGGCTCCTCACTCCAGAAATCTAAGAACTGTGTAGGAGTTTAAATGCTTTTAACCCAAGTCCAGGACTCATGATATTCAGCTGGCCTCAGCCTTTTTTGCCAGCTAGAAAAATGGCTCTGTGGCTCATTGGGATCAATCTCTGAAGCCCCAACTCTCTTTTATTTATATAACCAGTTTGGGTTTCTAATTGGGAGCTGTATGTTCACTTAATAAGCAGGTGCAGGGTTGAATGCAGCAGTGCTCACAACCTCTTGTGGTCACTTTCATCTCCCGGTTTGGGGCATATTCAGGTGCTTCACTCTCAGTGACTTCTTTCTCATTCTCCAAACTGGTCCTACCAGAATTACCCTGCTTCACATCATGTGACTCACCAGCCACTGTGAGATGATCAGATATCCACAGAAAAAGGGAATGTCTATCCTCCTAAAACATAGAACTGTGTGTGCATTTTGTGCTGCATTTCCAAAGGCCATTAAGCTCTTCCTTATTTATATTTTTGTATTTTAATATAGTCCTCATTGTTCACCATAAACATTCCCCATTCCCAGAGACTGGGTTATTTTAGAAAGAAATGGAACAAGCAAATTGTCTTACTTCTGAGATTTCCAATAATTAGGTTATCACCTATTCATAAATAAAGACATTTACTGCAAAGAATGTTTAAGAAATACAAAGTACAATTACAGGAAACTGCAAATTTCCAAACACCCTGGTGTTTGAATATTCAAAAGATATTTCATGTTCTTCTATTTCTTGCCAATAGCTGAAATGCTGAGTCTTTATTAGGAGTGTTTATGGTAAAATAAGCACATGACATTATCTCCTGTCTGATCAAAAAGAGTCAACATACTACTTTAAATGTCAGAGGTCTATTTCTGCAGCTTCCAGTAGTTATTGTTGTAAACAAGGGATTGCTGCATTTGCCCATAGCTTTGCCAGAATGTTAATGTTTCCTATTAAACATTTTCTTCTTTCTTTCCTAGACCATTTTGTACTACCACACCCAGCTGCGAACATCTGGCTCCAAGCAGTGACACCAGCTGATGAGAAATGGCATTCCTGCAGCTTTTCTTTCTGAAGACTCATCCAGAGGTGGCTGTTATCCAGCAGACAGCACTCTGCACTGCTGAATGTCAGTGTCTGGAGTCCCACTGGACTAAGGCTCCTAGAGGAGTTACTCACACAGAACTGTGTAAGATAAAGAACTGGGAGCCTGATTCTCAGAACTGTCATTCTACAAGTCAGCAAGGTCCTCTGGCCAGTCACCTCAAACACTCTGTCACCCTGGTGATGTATGGACTGAAGCATCTGGATATCCAGTCTGAAGCAGAAGACAAATAGTGATTACTAACTCAGACTGGTCTCCTGGCACTAACTGCAAATATGCCAGTGTGTTTGAAATCTGTGTTTGAAATCTGTGTTTGAAATCTGTGTTTGAAATCAGCATGGATGACAGCAGTCCAACTCTGACACCGCTTTATGTCATCTGGCATGCCATGGAGCCTCCACTTCTCCACCCAGTAACACTGGGGCAGCTTCTGGAGAGGAAAACTTTCATGCTTTAGAGGTTGGCTGGTATGAGTACTGGAAAACAGAATAACACTGAGTGTTAAATACAAAAAAAATATCATTTTAATTAGAAATCATAATTAATATTTAATGCATTTAATTCTTAATGTAAATTAATAATATTTTAATAATAAATTGAAGTAAATATCCTTTATCATGGGATGTCAAAACACTTTATAGATAAACCCAATTAAACTTCCCATTATCCACTTTTGTGATCCTTCCCACTTCTTGCTCTCTGGGTGTTTTATAAGGGGCGGGTCCCTGCCATCACTGTGGTGAGGAAACTGCAGCACAAGGAAGTTAAACACCTTGTTTGCATTGCCTCAGAAAATCAGTGCTAAGATGATAAGAGATCCTCTGTGTTCCTATACAGAACCTATTGCTATGTGCAGCAAATTACTGTAGCACTTGAGTAACAATGAACACAAGGCTGCCCTCCAGACTAGTGGGAGGTGGTAAATGAAGTGGGTTTTGAAACCCTGATTGCAGGGTTTGGTACATCTGCACAACCTTTTGAGGTCAGATCTATGCCTGCCTCAAGAGGGCTCGTTGCAAGCAAGGGTCCAAAAACTGCAAAGCTTCATTAGTTTTGGGCTGTTTCTCTGCAGAATTTTCTGTAACTCACAGGCAGGGGATGGCTGACATCCACCTTGCTGTGTATGGAGGGACGGGCACAGATGTGTCTGCAAAGGACTGAGCAGCCATGGGCCTTGCTAACCATCACACATCTGTCAATCTCAATGCAGAGTTAGCAAGAACATTTCAGAATTCAATATTCTGGGGGGCAAAACCAGAACTGAAAATGTTACTCAAATACAGGATTTAGCTGAGCAAGCAGACTATAACCAGTTAGTAAGCATGTCACACAGTGTATAAAATGTATGTGCTAGAGCTAGGACCTGAGCTCTACAACCATGGAAGATTTTCCTTGTATCACTCATCTATTTATTGTGATATACTGAAGGTACTTTCAACACTTTAAAGTTAAGTTTTCAGTTTTAAATTAGTTTTTCTTTCTGGTTGTCCAATTTAACACCCAGTCTAGATAATGAATTACAGACTCTTCCAGACACGAAGTAGCCCTCAGCACCCAATCCTTACATTATAGATGCTCTGTAGCAAAGAAAGGAATCTTAAAACTGAAGATGGTACTCTGCATTGACCTCAATGCCAATTAGATACACAAGATGTAAAAAAATAAGTCAGTAAAATGTATTCCCTCGTAAAGACTATTTAATCTAGAATTAGTTTCTTGACCACGCATTCACCACCCAGCTCTGAATAACTTTGTTCAGGCAGCTGGGTCTCTCCCAATGTGCTACCATGGGACATGATGGTAATTATGGTCACCAGAAGTAGTTGAGTAAGTAGGTAGTAAGCAAATAGGTAGTTTAGTACCTAAGACTAAACTAGTTTAGTTTAGTCTTAGGTACTAAAATTCATTTTTAATTAATCAAAGACCTTTATATGAACTCCTAAAAACAGAGGTTCCCTTGAAGGTCTTGCCTTTAAGTCCGTCTGCCTTATTCTTCTCAAAAATCCTTGAAAGAGCTAACTAAATCCATAAAGCAACTCCTCGTGGTACAACTTTTTCCTGATTTTCCCCACACCACAGCTTTATCCTTTAAGAACTAATTCAGTTTTCTTCCTCTTGAATTTGACAGATTGTCTGTAAAATAAATATCCTTAAACAAATTTTTCAGATGCCAATAAAGGTAGATCCATTTGAAAGGGTAAATAACCTGTTTTAAATAGTGTTCTGAAAAAGACGCCAAAACTATCTATGAAATTTGCAGTCATAAAAGCTTTCTTTGGAACAGATTAGAGACAAAATATTTCATTTGCTTTGTTAATGTCCTTTCATTTGAGTCATAATTATATCCAAACTGCAGCTTCTGAGGGCCACACAGAATAATACAAATGCCTTTGTTTCCGTCGATTCATGTGCTGTTGTTTCCATTCCCATTGCAATCCTGGTTAAATGAATGAGGAATCTGAATGCAAAGGCATGCAGTATTCTGGGACTTATAAGAAGCTGAAATGCTTTGATGTTCTTTCCAAAGCCTATAGCCAGATTCACTGTTCTTTTCCCACCCTATCCTTGACCATAGCTTTCTCCTGGGTCTTTGTGTAAGCTACAGAGCACCCTCCAGATCTGAGCTGTGAGAGAGATGTTATCAGATCAAAACATCACACAGCCAACAGAAGTGTCTCACCTGAAACTGATGTGTCCCAGAGAGGTCATTTCCTTGCCAAGCCTGGACTCCACAGGTGCTGCACTAACTGCTCACAGGTAATCACTAGTATGGACAGTCAATCCATGCCTTATTTGCTAAATTCCTCCCTTCTGAAATTAGAGCAGTTATTTTTTGCCCATTGTGTCAGAAGTTGATGGTGATATTCTAATTTAATATCTAGGGCTTAATGCCAGGCCAAATTTAACAATGGGGAAATAAAGGGAACTTGGGCAAGTCCTAGATGAAAAATGAAAAATGCAAAGGTTCAGGAACTTCTGCAAAACCTAGACCCTGATCCAGATCCAGAATAACTTGTGTCTCTTGTGTGCAACATGGGGACGCAAAGGTGGAAACTAATCCTGAGAATATTAATGTCATGACACAACCTTTGCAGCTGAAATGCCCTTTCTTACTTAGGCTACAGAATGACCCACTTCATGGCAATACTGAGAACATCAACATATATGCTTTGCCTTAATTTAGTCCTCAGAATACCCACTCTTAAATGATAGATATCCTGAATAAAGAGGAACATAAATTTGACCCAAGACAGCTGAAATGTATCTAAAATAAAGCATTATTTTCTACCGGATGTAGCAGTAAGAATAAGGGAAGTCCATAACTCAAATCAGAACTAGTCCACTGTAAATTATTTCCAAAAAGCACTCAGAAAGTCTTTCAAATAAAATCAACAGACTACCACAGACAGGCTAAAATACAACCCATTTCTAACATCAAATGCTACCAGTAAAAAGAAACAGAATAGCCAAAGTAGTAAGACCATGTTCATAATTCAGTGTGATAAACTAATTCTAACCAGCTAGCCAGTGTAACCTAAAATCATGTTGCTGGTCTTTTAAATCAATGTCTCATGTTTCTTTCCTGATAGTAGCTCAGACTCAGAAATTCTTTTCATGCAAGGTGCATATAAAATATTTTTCTGCATGTTGACATTACTGATACAGGCCAATTCTCCTGTCCATGCTGCAGGAATTGTGAATTATCTGCACGTGGAAATCATGGTGATAACAACTTGAGCCCAGCACAGGCGATGAGAACAGAATATCCAATTGAGATCTGCAGTGCAGATAAGCTTTCTGCACCGAGAACAGAAGATGTGAATTTTACCCATACATCAAAAACATGCAGTGTTCTGAAACTTGCTTATCCTCAAGTGGCATGAAAACACAAAGAGAAAAAAGCCTTTCTGATGTCTGATAATGAGAAACATGGCTGACTTTCAGATTTGAAACTACTTAACATACACACACACACACACACACACACACAGAATGAGAGAGAAATATTTTAAAAAAATTTGAAATTAAATGCAAAAAATTACTTATTACAGTAGACATCAACTAATGGATCACACTTATTTAATGTCAGTTTAAAAAAGCAGGGGGATTTTACTAAGTGCATCCAAAAATATTCACTAGAAAACACAGCAAATAAGTTATAAACTCATTTAAGCCACAGAGCTCATCAACGCTGTTTGCAATTATGAAATCATGTGGGGATATGGTATTTTTTTAGAAGGAATTGTTTTGCTCTTAGATGAAAACCACATCATAGTCCTTCAGACATAAATCTTTTATTGTATCTTCAAGAAAGAAACTGGAAATTGTGCAACAAGGCGCCACTGATAAAATGTAAGCATCCCCTTGGAGTAATCTGGATGAGCTCATTACTTGAGGAAGATAAGAGGGTATGTCATGGTTACAAAACGCTGCTTTTCCTTTTCAGTTAGTGACACAGGAACGCAGTGAACATAGTCCTGTGCACAATATAAAATAAAACACCTGGTTCTTCAGGACAGCAACTGCTTCTGAGTCTTGGCTTTGATTTACTTCACTTTACAGTTAGATATATAACCCAGTTAGAGTCAGGTGGACAATTTCCTTTTAATTCCGTGCAGGTAGCATTAGCATCATAGCCAAGGGCTGCACATCAAAGGCAAGTAAAAGGAAAATAACACATGATGAAAACTGATGCTGTGATCTGACAGAACTTGTTACAGATGTAACCTGTGACAGTCTAAGCCTTCAGCCTTCATTCATCGTTTGTGGTCTCACTTTCACCACATCTTCTGTGTACCTGCCCTCCATCTCCATTTGCCAAATTCTGATATAGGGCTAAGGATTTTTCACTTCTTAGAGGACTCAGATACATTTGGGTGACTAAGCCACAGTCAATACAAACTTTTTCCATTAATAACTGAAACCTCAAGGCACTGATTAACTTGCAACACTTAGTCTTTAACATGGCTTGGTAGGCCATGAAGAGCATTTACTGCGAGTGTCCAAACATAGTTTCAGAATCACTTTTTTCTTTTCCTCTGTATACCAAATAAAGGCATAGAAGAAACCCTACAAATCCTCTGAACACAAACTAAGGCAGAAGACCCAGACCCAGGTTCTGCACTTTTCCTCTGATTCAGATGGTTTTCAGGAGCAGCAGTTCCAAGCACCACTTCCATCAGTGTCACTGATCACAAAGGAACCACTCATTGGGAATGATTTGATGAAACAGAACAAAATGGGGGAATTAATTTCACTGGGGTTTACACCAATAGGAAGGTATATTGTACACAGTACTTATCACCATCACAATTTATTTGCTATGTTCAACTGAATGTCAAATGACATTGCCACCATAACTGCTGTATTGAACACATCACCTGTGTGTACAAATACAGAGGCCATGCCTTCAATTTTTAGACACTACGGCCATGAATTTTACTCCTCCTGTAAAATAGAGGCCTGCTAGACACTGGTGTAATAAAAAAATTCTGGTTCAATTTCATTTGTTACTTAAATAATCTATATAAATCTGTGATTCTTCAGCCTAGGTTGGGCTTGACATCTGTTTACAGCAGAAAACCTAATAGGAGTGCAAGAGGAGGACTCAAAGTTACAACCTTTCATCTTTGCCGTCCCTCTTATTGCTGTTCCAAGAAGAAGCCAGGCAGCCATAAATGTACCTAAAACTAGGGAACAAAAAGACTAGAAGTTAAGATCAAGATACATGGGCAAAGTAAGAAGGACTCTGAGGTGGAAGGTCACCCTATGACAACAGCTGACTCCTGAAGAGTATAAAAGACCTTATCCAAAACCAGTTTTTGTTGCCAATCAGAAGGTAAAGAAGACTCAGTGGCAGGTGACTTTTATGCTCCATGTCCTTTACAAGTGATCCTGATCAGCCCAGCTGGACAGACATGTCTTGGTTCTTGGGAGTCTCTCTGATTGAAACATTACAGAATACAGGTTTGGGAGTGAAATCCATCCATTTTAAAATAAATAAAACCTTGCACTCCCATAGTGTCTCTTGTTAAGTTTATCACATCCTATTCTGCTCTAATTAATCCTCACACCTAACCTGATATTCCTGATAAAAATATTCTTGCTTCTGAAAATAACTAGAGACAAATGCCAGATTTTAATGTGCAAAAGGCAGTACACATTTCTTCTTCCTGGTAAGCAGCACCAGTACATCAGCCTAAAGAATGTTTCCATGTCCAATGCCCTTGTGGTAGTAGGAGAAATACAGTTCAGTAGCATCTACTGAAAGTAAATAAATTCACAACTCATTAAAACACAGCTATTTTAAGGGGATGCTTTGTTATGCACAGATCACACTTTGTTATGCACAAATCTTCCCACAGAACCCCAAGCATCTTCCAGAGAAAAGAGCGTACATACCAAGTACCTGAGAACTCATTTGTTGGAATCAACAGCTAGAGCAAGTGGAGCTGTCTACCACAGCAGAGAGAAAATAGTTATCTGAGGGACATTTATTACCAATATAATTCTTCAACTAACAGTGCAACATGAGTTTCTGATTTCTGTTGAGCACCAGTGATATTAGTTGCTTCCTGTTGTAAAAACAGGATCTTGCTTCAGTTACAAGAAAGGTTGAATCCTGACTAGCAAAAAGGGCACAGCATAGTCATAATTCCAGAAACTAGGTTCACAGATTTCATTTCCCAGATATTAGTTACCTAAGTGTTGATATTTGCAGTCATCTTGTTCTTCTGTTCCTGAACCTGGTTAAAAGTCAAATCTCCACAAGGAAAGGATTCCTAATGCACAACATAAAAATGTCATCAAATGCCTCTACAAAGTGTGCTGGAGTCTTCTGAGGAATGGTTTAACATACAAGATAGGTGTCTGTTAATATTCCTAATCATTCCCGAATGTGTTCTGACAATACCCAGCTCTTGCAGAGCCCAACTGACATCCATGGTTTACCTGAAGAGAGGAATGTCCATGCCTAATTGTAGTGGGCTCCAACATGGGTGGCTCTGTTGCTCTCAGTATGGGACCTGTCACTGCCCCACCTGCTGTTGATGGACTTTGCTGCCTCTCTGTCACTGCAGCCATGCTTGAGTTTTGACATCTCTCCAACAGGCAGGACTTATTCCCACCTTTAGGAATGTTTCCCCATAGCAATACACTGACTGAAATGCAGGAAGGAACATAGACCATGTCTTCAAGGATGTTTCATCACAGTGTCTGAAGAAATATAGGGCCCAGAAAACCCAATATAGCATGTTGGATAATAAAATACTGAATTTCCTTGTAGGAGCACAGCTTGCAAAAAGCAAAGTAAAAGTAGAGTATAGAGCTGTGGTGTACACTCTTGTTCAAGAGTGAAGCCCACTTTGGTCTGTCTGAACTAAAAGGGATGGATTTGACTCTTTTGGGCCTTTTCAACTCTGGAATTCAATGATCCCCTTTCACAAATCTCACTACTAACTTTGGGTCAAGATACAGCCCAGCTCCCTAAGAAATCAAAAATATTTGGGTTTTAATATGGTCTTTTCAATTTGATTGTTTCCACGTACTGTAGGTAATGGTAAGTTAAGCAGTTCCTATTTCCAGAAAGTTAACCCTACTCTACATGAGGCTTAAATAATACACTCAGAGGACAGAGCACAAGGCATTATTTAGAAGCATGTATAAAGCAAATTGCCGACAGGTTGGAGAAAAGAATAGGTTCATCCAATGGAGTGGCAAAAATGACAGTATAGTGCTGGCTAATAAGGAAAAGATAATGAATAAAATACTGTATCAATAAAAATATTTAATTGCATGTATAAAATGTGCAAAATTCTATAGCAGAGGTATGTTTTTGTTAAAACTCATATTAAGCAGAGACTGAAAGCAAACTGAATTAAGATGTCTACTCAGTTTTAGCAAAATGATTTTCCATTTTCTTGAGGAATAAAAGAACAAAATTCAACTGTATTTCTTACAAATACAGGCATCCAAGTACCACTGTACATCCAAAATCCAGACAAAATTAAACTTCTTAAAAATTTTATTTACATTCCCTGTAACAGAAGTTTGTCTGCACTGAGTTGAGACACACAAGTAAGCTCTCCCTTGCAGGAAATCCAGTCTTACCTGCAACCCACACAGGGATGTAGCACAAAAGTCATGGTCTTTGTCTTGCATATAAAGTCATCAAACAAAAGGAAGGACATTTGAGTTACAGCAAAGTGCTGCAAGACACAAACCCAGGCTCAGAGAAGCCCCTGAGGCCACAAAAGGCATAACCAAGATCATACAATGCTGTACTGGAAGAAGACACTTTGCTACTTTTGTTTGGATAGACATAGAGGGTACATTTATCTACAAATGATATGTAGTCTTCAATTTATTGAACAGCAATAGCTCTACAGTACAAACAGATAGAAGTTTTCAGTGTCAAAGATGAGTAAAGCTCGGTCTGGGCCCCCTCACCTCCAACCAAAGTCTGCAGTTCTGGCAGGGGCTTTCACATCTTCTGAAGATTTGATTTCCCTGAACAATGGAGAGAAGATTTGTGTGTTGGCAGACACAAATCTGTAAGTTAAGACAAATAATTTGGTAGATCTGTCTGATTTTACCACCTATGGGTTACCGAGGGCCTTAAAACACAGTAAAAGTAATACATAAAGACTTAACAATAAAAATATAGGTATTAGGATAACACAGATTTTGCTGACTTACTGCAAGTCTGCATGTTACACAAATGGCCCACACTAGGTTTGTCAGCAACTTTAAACCTCTTTTTTCTATTTCCTTTTTTATCTCAATGTGTATTATCTGAAGAAAACTTCCAGTAGCCAAATACAACTATTTTGTGTGAGCTCTACCATTATGAGACACTATTTCAGAAAAAGAGAACCAAGATATTCAAGGCAGCTTCTGCTTTGAAGAGAGGAAACATAATTGTTTTTATGAGCTCTGGCAAGAATAAGTTTTTTCAATCACAAGCTAGTGATTTTTCTTTCCTCATTTTAATGGCAAGGAAAGGCGCACAAAGTCAATTAATGCCCCTCCACTCACAGGTGGTCATAAGCACAGGAGCAGCCACACTGGCCAGCTCAGAAATCCACCTTGCTCACTGGCCTCTGTCCACCTGTAACCATCAGTGGAAGTTTCATGGCCAAATATTAGAAATAAAGCAAATTTAGAGTGTTTTTTTCCCAATGTATTCTTTTAGTTTCTGAGAACTCTTCTGCAGGGCCTTCCTGAAGTATGGTTGGACCTACACCATTATTTTCAGTAGCTATCAATGCACGTCTTCATCTTTTCCTGCAGAAATTTATTTTTGAAAGCACTCTGTCTTGATTGCTTAGAGTTATCTATTATCTTTGCATCATTTTGTCTTCTGTGGTCATCTGCTATTACTTTATGACCTTGCCTTTACACATTCACCCACATCTAGTGGGATACCATGGTCCTTCAGTTACAGAGTTATTTTTTTAATGAGAATCAGGGCTAAGTTCACAAAAAATGGTTTTAAAGAGAAGATTCCAATATTTTCCTCTTATGATAAATTACAGTACTATTTTCAAGAAGATCTATGCCATGCATGAGCAGGTTCTGAAATCCTGTTTTAAAACTATATTTACTTGTATAGTAAAAGTAAGGATAATAAAGTACAGCATGTAAATATACTCAGACCACAGGATATGTAGGGATCAGGTCTTGGAATAAGATTCACAACCTTGAAGGGAGATGAATTTCCAGAAAGCTTGATATATTTGGTATAAAATCTATATAGGTAATGACCAGGTATGTTTACCTGACAAGCAGGTAAATTAATATATTTCAAAGTTTATCACTGCTATTATCACTAGGTCATACACCTCTATAAATAAACAAGAAACAAAAACCTCATCAATGTTATACTATGTCATCAGAACCAATTATTTTTTGCATTAGGGAGTCTTGTATGATTGATTTTAAAAGGCAGTTAAAAAGAAAACCGTTTTAGTCTACTGGATTAAAAACAAACAACAAGGCATTAAAGGAGTAACAGAACTGATGGATTAAAATGCACATAGGAAAGACAACAGTGAGTAGCTTGGCATTTTTCAAAAGCCAGGATAAAAAGAATTCAGTTCCCAATCAACACAAAACTGGCAAAAGGCAGGAATCCAGACTCCCTCAGATTTATGCTTTATCTGCCAATTAGCATTAGCAGGCCTGATCTAGGTGTCTCGCCAGCTTGTGGTATCATAAAAAAACAACAAACCTTGAATGTGTTATCAGCACAGAATGTGTAATTACTTTAAGCATCAGCTGAAAATTACAGTGTGATGAATTTGTAAATTTGTATATATTTATTGTAGAGATAAAGTTGTTGGAGTAGATATAATCTATACTTGTGTTTAAAATCCTAGTTTCAACTATTTCAGTGCCAACAAATTTTGTATTGAAAATAAACACTAGTAAAATGGTAATGCATTATGATACTGGATCTACATATAAATTTTTCTGGGCAACTGCTCTTCCTTGTCTGAAGAAAATAATCTTGAGTCATTGACAGCATAGATACTTATCCATGTGACTGGAAAGATGCAAAGCTAAACATGTAAAACATAAAATTTTTACATGATTGCAAGATGGGATCACTTGCTAAAGTCAGCCTGATCTTTCGAGACTGTGGCTCAGAGATCACAGACAATAGCACATAGAAGAGCTGCTGAATGATGTTAATACTGTAATAATTAATTAAATAACAATTAAACCCTAAATTATTCAAATGTGCAATTAAAAAAAAAAAAACTTCTCTTGCTTCTGAAATGACTGAGAACCTGTTTTCCCCAAAATAAAGATTTTCCTATGCCAAATGTTGTTCAGTAGCAACTAAACATATATGTACAAATGACCTCAAGGGGAAAATAAAGACTGCATTATACTATATCTCAAATTTGATGATAAAAATTATAATTTCACTTTTCAAATCTGCTGTATATCAACTGCTGATTGGTACTGTTTCCATTTTATTCCCACTTACCTCTAAGATCCCATCATCTCTCAAATGCCATGTTCTTCACAAGCCCTATGAAAATGAGACATCTTTTTTGATTTCTCAGCATACTATTTAAGACAGTGAAGCATTTTTTTTTTCCGTGAAAACTCTCTATCATTATTCCCTAACTAAAGAACAATGTTCCTGTGGATTTGCAGGTCCAATTTATAAAAGTTTTTGAAAATATTCTCCACTGCACTGACCTGAAATATGTACTCCTCTGTTACCATTGACACTTATTTTATAAATATAAATTTGGAGGAGGAGAAGAATTTCCTCTGCAAGTTAAGGCTGCAGAAAATTTTCCAGTTTCCTGGTGAGTTGAAGCCAAGGCTCTTTGACACTATTCACCTAATAAAAGGAAGAGACAGACATGTCAGGACAGGCAATAGCAGCAGGGTAGATCCAAGCCACCAATCTGAAGCAAAGAAAATGTTGTCAAAACCCCACATTCCTGCAAAATATTAGTGTGTTGGTGAGGTGATTTTTTATATATAAAGACAAAAATTACCTATTCTGTTAGCAGAGTCCTAATTGTTTCTAAAAGAATATTCAAGGAAAGAAGCAGAAAGAAACCGTGAAGTACAAATACTTTTTACAGATATCATATTACCTTCAGAGAGACAACTGCAACAAGTGCCCTTCAGGGTTAATAAGCTGGAAAAGGAAGCTTATTTCATGGCTATAGCAGCTGGAGATGTTTGCCTGCTTCTTCCCTCATCAATACTGTGTCTAGTAGCAAGGTTAAAGAAAATAAAAACCAGCAATGAATATGTTCGGGGAGGGAGAAGAACAAATGAAAATGTTCAGTTCAATTTGGTATAAATCCATAGGTAACAGGGATGGAACAGGGCCTTCTGTACTATGTTGCAAGAAATATCACAGAAAATATTGAGACTGGGATAAAAACAGTAACACTGAAGAAAAAAAAAAGCACATAAAACCTATTCTTTATGCCAGACTTTGTTTGTAGATTTTTCTTCTTTACCTCTTTTCTGGTTTTGCTTCTTTAGAGGAAAACCAGGTAGACAAGGCTGACAACTCACTTGTAGAAGCAGGAGCTGGTTGACCTCACTACTACAGGCAAAGCAGAATGGAAACAGCCCTGGAGCTGCAGACAAGCAGAAGGTGACCGATCAAAACAGCTTGTCTGAGTCTGAGCAGTACCCAGCAGCTCTGGGGCTTGTTAGACTCCAAGAAGTGAAGGGGAAAAGAAGTGTGGTAGCACTGCAAGCAAAGCAGATGGAGCACCATGCTGTTCTTTTCTTGTATTTCTCTGTGTCTTCAGCTTTTGGTTGGCTGCATGCAGGATGAGCCTGCTTGGCTCAGGGAAGCAGGAATAAAGCAGATCTCTCAGAAGCACTGACCTGCTACCCAGGGCTGACTTGCAAGAGCAACCTGCTTTTAGTCCCCTCCACTGTAAGAGCTGTACTTGAGGAGCTCAGGTGAGCAGACCTGTTACTGCAGGTCTCTCTGCAGAAGGATATCTATTATTTCAATTCTTTCTGTACAGAATTAAAGTCACTTTCATGAAGTGCCTAAAGTTGGATAGGGTGATTCTGGGCTCATAATTAAAGAAATAATGATTATCAGTGGTGATCTGGGATTGTGGCTTTCCTTTGTCTTTGCCACACCCTTGGGTGTGTCTTTCCATTATAGAAGGAAATGCCAAAAAACACCATCCTGACAGAAAAAAGTGATCATACAGCTGAACCCCAGATCGCAGAATCGCAGAATCACAGAATCACTATCACTTGGAAGAGACCTTCAAGATCATCAAGTCCAACCCATGCCCTAAACACCTTAACTAAACTATGGCACCAAGTGCCATATCCACTTTTTTTTGAACACATCCAGGGATGGTGACTCCACCACCTCCCCAGGCAGGCCATTCCAATATTTTATCACTCTTTCTGTGAAAAACTTCTTCCTAATATCCAATCTATATTTCCCCTGACTCAGCTTGAGACTGTGTCCTCTCGATCTGGACTAATGGTTCCATCTTAGGTGATGAAAAGTAAAAACTGCTCCATGATTGCTTTCATCTGGCATACAGCACCTTATCTAACATATGCACTTCCCATTGAAGTGCAAATACCTTCCAGAGTGTGAAGCCAGCCTGTCCTCCTAGCCCAGAGGGCACTCTGCTGTGGGTACCCTGTTTGTGCCAGTGGCATTAATAACTTTTTCTCTACTGGTTGCTCTGTAGCTGTATGTACCCACGCTATCTCCCATACCTTTTTGGGTGCTATAAAAATATCCCATAACCATAAACCCAAATGTCCAATTTTTTCCCTAACAATTTGTCCCAGACAGTTATAAATTTTTCAACAAAGCTGCAGAGATTAAACAAATGAATATCTGCTTAGCATTCTTGTGACTGCAGCCAGTAAATCTATTTCCTCATTACAGTGTTACAAAAACAAATATCCTCTATGGTATTTGTAGTTGCCAAAAATAAACAGAAGAGAATGATACACTGCTTCTGTGAGACTAACACCTAAGCTGTTTGTGGGAAGATAGCCCAAACAGGATGTGCTGATAAAGACTGATATACCTGCATGTACCAATAACTGGAGCTCAGTCTGTATTTTCTCAAATATTCTACATAGCAGTATTTCTAATATATTATGTTTTCTCTTCCAAGCATCAGAAAATGACTTGAACTATCCAGTGTTTGGTTCATCCGGAATTTAAATCAAAAACTTAGAAAGCAAAAACAAATATAAGTAAATTGAAATATTAAATTACAAATAGATAAAATACTTGACTGATTGTATTATTCCTGCCATAATTAGTGCAATAAAATTCTCATTTTTTGTACTCCTGTACAGCTGGCAAAAATTTTTAGTTATTTGCAAAGTCACAATTTCAGTTGTGCAGTTCCAAAATTAATTTCTATGTATTTTATCTAATCTGATCATTCTAATGCACAATATTCACAAAGAAAAGTAAATCACAAGGTATTTGTCATAAAGCTTATACACACAGTTTCCTTTTCCTTCCTTCCTTCATAGCTATTTATAAAGACACACCTATACACAGTGTGTACGCACACATTTCTAGGGACAGCAGGGCAACTACAGAGCTGCTACTTAGGTGCAGAGGTGCCACTGCACCTGCTTAGGGTCCTGAAGTTTCTCATCCTCAAATTGTCCCCACTGCCAACAGGAGTTTAGGTTAATACATACAAGGTGGTTTGTTGTCATAGTTTCATCCTGGTTTTCCCCATCATCTGTATATGACTTTTCCTTCTTAAGGATTCTTCAATAAACCATTAGCGCACAAATCAACCGCAGAACAAAAATTTACATTTTTAAGGCAAAATAAATTTATGTTAGGCATTAACAGATAAATGTAGTGAATGGATACATTTCTCCAACAAATATTTATTTTTTTAAAGCATAGTGGACAAAATTTACTTCAGAGTGGAAAAGGAAGCACTAGTTAAATCATTAAGCAGTCTCTGCTTCTTACTCTTGGTTGTTTCTAATCACAGATTACATCTTTCTCCTCCCTTCCTCTTCTGTGATGAGAAGGGGTCTTGTAAAAGAGTGGCAGGACACAGCAGGTGAAGAATTAATAGGCTCAACCTAAGAGTAATGAAAATCTTGGTAACACAAAACAAAGTTAAATAATGAGGCAAAATTCAGTTTTCTGTTGTTTGTTGTTTGGATTTTTTTTCTAGAGTGAAAATGTACTGGAAGGATTAGATAAACTGCAGCTGCTGCAAATTCAGCAGCAAAGCAATAACGAAATGAAAGGTTCTGCTCTATCCCAAAAAGGTAGCAGGAACTATTCCCGGAGACACAAGTGGCAGTCTCCTAAACCTTCTGCTTTACAGGTTAATAATTTATAACCTCCTGGGTTTAGCTACTTTTGGAAAACACTGGATTTAAATACAATTTTTTTTTCCACTACTGCACACAAGGAACCACCCAGTGCTATTCTTGGTCCTGCTCAGCATCGGAGGCCAAGCGGCAGCGCAGCCCCGTGCCAGCGCTGCGGCGGCTGCTGTGGGTGTGAAGAGCCAGCATCCCTGTCTGGCGCTCCCAGCCAGAAGCAGCCCTGACAAAACACCACGTTTATTGGCAAACCTTGTTTCTCCTGCAAGGAGCAGTTTTTCTGTAATGATAGAGGTTTTTCTGGGAGACACTGAGCTCTTTGTTGGTTTTGCATCCCAGTGCTGCTCGCACAGCCGTGGCCTCAGAGGCAGCAACGCTGATCAGGATGTGCCTCTTCCCTCTGGGCGGCTCTGAACGCTCCTTTCCCCATGGAGGTGAAGCTCTGTGTGAAATACATGAGCAAAGCCTTCATTCCTGTGGTTATTAAAGATATTACACAGTCTTTCACAAGATGAAACATGCTCCTTGTCCTGATCAAATTCAGAAAGATGTAATTTATCTACAATCTTCTTCTGACTGAATAAAATGTTCATGCCCTCCTGCCCACTGTTATTCCTCCTAATGATGACGGAGTCGTACCTGTATATAATTTCATGTCTCCAGTCATTCTTCACAATGAAAAAAAATAGATAAATAATTTTTAATCTCTCAGGTCTACTAATATGATTTTTTTTTTGCCTACTTCCATGAATAAATCTTTCAATACTGAGGTATTTGGGGCAGAGGAAGTTACTTTTCTCAATTAAGTAATTTAGACTATATATAAATCTGTACCAATCTGTAAAAACATGTCATTATACTCCCAAAGAACAAACAGAAATCATAACAAGCAATTGCTGTATTTACCAGCAAGGCACAAGGGTAATATAAACTGTAAAAAAGTCATTCAAAGACTACCATGGTTTGGCTCTACCAAATTTTAAAAGCTAGTCCCCAGAGAAGAACCCTGAGGAATAAAATTAATTTGTAAGGAAACAGTACATCCAGAGGTGAGGACAGTTAGGAACTGAGTCTCCAGTGTTTTCTGTATCCCTCTGTGACAGTTCTGCAATTTTCTGCAATCATTTCTTTCGTAATTTCTCTGACTCTTTAGCACCCCTGCTGAAGGTTCCCACACCAAATACTGTTTTTACGGGTGAGCCACTGTTGTATCACTTTGCTGCAGTTATGTGTCAATGACAGCTGATACCACAATAATTGTCTTCATTTTAAGTCCATTAAAAATCCTCTTGATCTTGTATTATTTCCAATTTATTGCATAAATTCTAGGACTTGTGCAGAAATAACAATAACAAAAACTTCAGCTGGAATTGAATGCCTCAATTCTCTATTTTCCAAGTGGCAGACTCCTCTGTGTACTCTTCCCTTGGTCAGTAATGTTTCTCCCAGAAAACAAAATCCAAGTCTGCTTAGAATTATTTTTGACTAGTGATGATAAGTGATTATTATGGTGTAGCCCTTATAGCTAAAACAAGCAATGACTTACATTGTATGTGCATCCATACAAGGATAGCATATGAAATATCCATGAAAATGAGCCTGTGTTGTGCACCACCATATTTAAATTGAAAAACAAGGCCAAATACTTCACAGCTTCCCTTGCAAATATCTTAAACAGCTTGCTTCAATGGGTTTGCTTCCCTGGGGGGGAGGAAAGGAGCAGAGCTATGGGGGAAAATGGCTGAACAACCTCAGTTTCCTAGACAATTCATCTGTTCTGTGACACTTGATGGAAAAGGTCAACCATGAAAGCAGAGAGGAGGGAAAATTAATTAGGGTAAAATAAAGCTTCCAGAGATCCTCCACCATAGGGGGAAGGAGCCATCATTAAACAAGTGCAGATTGTTATCATACAAGCCCATGTTTTGTAGCCTGTTTCATGCCAGACCCAAATCCTGGTGCTGAGATCCCTTCAGCTCTCTATCCTGGCTGCTCCTCAGATCTGAAGCAGCCTGGGGTGGACACTCAAAAGGAAGAGCAGCACTTTTATTATTAAAGTAAACAAATATCCAGACTAAAGAATGCTTATATATGGGAAGGGTGGAAAAGCTGAGCAGAAAGCAGAGATTTTACCAGAGAGAGAATGCCTTTGGCAGATGTGGATATAAATTGGATCAAATAACTGGGAAGTTGAGTTCACAGGCTTGGTTGTAAGGAAGCAGTTACAGAATGGTAGGTAGAGTTTTGTAGTCACTGTCACAAGGTTTAAGAGCTGGAAGGGAAAAGGAGGCAATCGGGAGTGGATTTCTGGGATGTAGTCAATGGGTGACATTGTCCTTCTGCTGCACGTGCCAGAGCAAACCTGTGCTCCCGCTCACAGCTGAGGGCAAAATCCAAAGAAAACAGCAAGGTACCTAAAGTGCAACTCATGCACAATTAAGATGCCTACATAGAGGACAGAGAGCCAAAAAAAACTTTGTCTGACTTGTTTAGGCACCTGAGAGGCTGTAGGCACTGAAGATTTGCTTTAAATCTCTGAGCTCTGCTACCGTGTACCCAGAGGCAGCGTCGCCTTGGCTGAGCTGCCTGACAGTGATGGGGAGTCACAGCCTGGGTGTCCCTGCACTGGGGAATGCTCCATGGCCACCTCCAGCTAAAGCTCAGCCCCTGCTGCCATGGCCTCGCTGCCATCCCCATGACACTGGGATCCAGCTGCTGAGTGACCAGCCTGTGGCAGTGGGACTGGGGTGCTGGCTGCTGCCTGACTGGGGGGAAGTGTGGCTCACACCCCAACATTCCAGGCCCAGGAGAAGCCACATTAGGGAGGAGCTGGAGAGGGATTTCCTGCTGCAGCTACGGTCCACCACAAACTTCATGTTTCAGACATGCATGCAGGAGGAAGCAAGAAGAAGGGAACCTAGTCCTGGCTGCATAATTGCAGGATTAATGTGCTGAAAAGGGGAGACTCTAATGTCTCTGTGCCTGTGCTCTTAGGTCTGGAGAGCTATGGCACAAAAAAAGAATAAAAACCCAACTTGGGCGTTCCACATTTTGTCTGTTTTCTTACAATAACCATATACAGAACAAAGAACTTCTACTCTTCATCTGTGGGTTTGGAGAGGTGTTATTAAACGGGCCAAAACTAGAGTGCCTTTTTCCTGAATTCCGCAGAGCTGCGTGGTCTGGGAGCACGGCTCATAGGATGCCCCTCAGGGGAGCACAGCAGAGGAACACTTATTTTATGAATTATAAATGGCCCCAGGCAGAAAAGCAGTTACCTACATGTTTAGTTCAGCCAAGAGGAAGGAACCTCCAGGCAAAAACTGCAACAGAAATTAAGGAAGCTAAAGAACTTAACTTAAAGTCTTAACTTAAAGTTTCTCTAATTCTCAGAAAGATGGAGAGGTTAGGTGGGTTGCTGAAGGTGGGATTGCACTCACAGTGAGGTGTAAGCCCCTACAAAAATGCCAAATTCTTCCTCATCTCAATGATATACAACTTCGTGCTTTTTGGATCTTGTCGTCTAAGGCTTCTTCCTTAAGATACAGAATTCTGAGGCAAATGGAAAGTTTCTAGCATCTTAAAGGCATGACAGAGCCTGTTACTTCTCAGACCATTATGCTTTGGAAAGTGTGAAGCTAAGTGAAGGAAAGCAAAGAACGTTTAAAAAATTATCCAAGAAATGAAAAAATTCCATACAGTCAAATATGTCCTGGCTCCACCACTCAGCTCCCACCTCGTCAAAAGAAGGGGGATTCATGGAGTCAAGTGATATGGAAATACAGGAGAAAATGTAATTTTTTCCTGATGATTTTTTTAATTATTAAGGATGGAAAAGCTGCCTAACTTCACATATTAGCTCCAAAAGCTGACAAATTAGGAAGCAGTTCTTCCTGATTGCTTTACACAGTGACCACGTTGACTGACTCGCTCTGTCTGTCCAAAACTGCAACCGCTGCCTGGTTTTCACATTAGGCACCAGAGGAGCTCCAGTTTTCCCTGTTGGTATCACAACAGAGGGCAGACTGCTCCCTGCTAGCCCACTGCAGCAACACTCTGCTGCTGCTAAACCACAACACAGGCTTCAGTAGGAACCCAGCCCTCTGCTCTGTGTCTTTGCCTCACAGACCTGCATGGAGACCAGGCTGGCAGCATGCAGCGGGAGATGTCTGCGCACAACTGGCACAGGTTTAGCACTATTTACCAGCACCTTATCTATGGTTTATTTACATATACACATATACACAGACGTGTCTGTGGTAGGAGTAGTTGCCATAGAAATATGTAGTCAGGGTGGAAAAGACTACGCCCTAAAGTGGGCTGAACATGGCTGCTCAATTCTAAGGAATTGGCCATGCATGAAGTTATGGGAAAATGTACCTCACTCTTGGCTCAGCTTGTGCTATGACTGAAGCTTTTATTGACACAGTCTGAGTTCAGATACATCACTGAGTTTCCACACAGGTCACTCCCTTGATCAGCTAATTGATTTTAGATCTGTCCTTAGGTAATTATTTCTGAGAAAGCAGGGATATAGGGCAGGTTTAGGTTGCCAGCAGCTGCCTAGGGCTGCTGTTGGCCCAGGGGCTGTGCTGCTCTGTCAAACTACCCCTTGGTGCTACCTGAATGTGGTCTCCCTGCTGCAGAGGGAGGGACAAGAGAGGCTGGCTGCTTCCTCTTCCTCTCTTTCTTCTAGCTGGTGATGTTCCTCACTTTCCCAACATAGAAAAGCTCATTTTCTTTCCTCCAGCTGCTATCAGAGGGAAAAGGGAAAACTTGTAGCTCATGGGGTAGTGGCCAAGCCAGAGCTGAAGTGAAGCCAGGAGAAAGCACCTGCATCCCAAGTTTCCTCTTTGGCCACCATGCCATTGGTATTGGGCACAAGGGCCCAAGGGACAGGTTGAGTCTCTCCCTCTGCACACAGGACCACATCACCCGGGATGCTGGGAGGTCAGGCCGTCAGCGTGCAAGGGGAGACATTGATCCAATTTGAATTTCATAATTTAACACTGCCCCTAATCTCACTGGCCTTCCTCAGTTCCTCAGGTTCTCACTGGACACTTCATCTCCCAGAACACACATTTGGTTTCCCAGAATTTATAGTCTCGAGGAAAAAAATTCAGTTTGGCCTCTGAGCCAGGTTTGGCATGGGAATTGAAATATTTCATCAGATAAAAAAGAACCATTTTTTCCTCCTTTTTTTTTTAATTTTATAAATGATCCTGTGACTTATTGTATAATAATGACAATGTCTACAGTGGAGAAAGCGACTATTTGATTCCATAAATAACAGTTGTAGTTACCAAATATTTTCACTTCCCTTTTTTTAAGGTTTCCATGAAAGACATTTATTGCCTTGCATATCTGTCTTAATAGCTTCTAATTGTTTTCTATAGAATAAAAACAAATGGTTGAGGATGCTCAATTTGTTGTAATATAAATGTTATTGGGATAGTATGTACATTATGATCCATTTTATTTCAATATTATCTGTGCCAGCTATTTTTGGTTGTTAGTTTTACTCTGAAATACTTCTTTGATGTCAATGAGAATTCGCTTTGTAATCAAGCTGTACCATTCCAAGACATGTTGACTGTGCACTACCCTCACCAAACACCCCCCATATTCAGCCCTATGGTTCACCACCCTCTCTGTAGAAAGAAAAAAAATAAAAAATGGTGATTCTTACAGGGCCTCTTACTTCAAGGCATTGGTTTCTATTCTGATTTTTTCCATCAAGTGAAAGAGATTGCTGAGGCCAGCTGCTTTCTTTCTATGAAAGAGAGATGCCACCATTTTTGAATCTACTTCTTCCAACCACTTTGTAGTAGGCATTTCTTATCCATTGTGGTAAGATCTGCATCCTGCTCATCTCCTCACAGTTTTCCAGTGAGCAGCCAGCTTCCCACTTTGAGAGCTGATGCAGCAGGCTGTCCTCCTTCTGCCCATGGACTCCTCAGTCATATTTTTCTGGACAAAGTGTTCAATGTAACTCACATTCTTCAGCACTGTGACCTCTTAGCCAAGCCAATACTAACCAGTGTTTTAATTCCGTTTGAATCTAGAATACTCAGGTATAATATGGGTTTTGATGTGTGACCCAACTTAATTGATTGTCAGTTACTTCCTTTTGGTTAATATGCTTATAAATGAAAGTTGAGACAGTCCATAAATGCTCATTCCATGAGGCAAACACTTGTGAGTTATCTCAGTGCACAAGTGAAGGTAAACCACAAATGTCTGACTGCTGCAACACATCTTCTTGGAATGTTTAGATTATCTTTAACAATTTCAAATGTCTTCACCAACTCTACTAGCTAGTTGGCAAACAACTAATAAACACAAGTTACAACAGGAGAGCAAATTCTAGTCTAGACATATCTGTAGTAGAAGACTGAGGTCAGACTGTTTTCAAGTTTTGAACATGCTCAGAAGATTTTTCCCTACTAAATTACATTAAAATAAATGTGTGTGTTGATTTTGGCATGTTTATTTTTTTTATTTAAGAAACAATCAAACAAACAAATAGATTAATGGGAAAATGTACCAGGAAGCTCCCAGCCTGTGCTTGTTTTCTGGGCTTTCAGGAATTTTATTTTTTAATAACCCCGCTACCTTTTTGAATGCAGCATGTTCAGGATGATGGGAAGTGTTACCCCTACAGATGCCTGGCTAGAATATGAAAGTCTCATGGGCTGAGATAAGGGCAGGGAGGGATCACTCCCCAGTTAACCTCACAGGCAAACAAACTTGATTTGGGGAAATTAATTTAATGCCAAACAAATCAGAATGGGGTAATGAAAAATCAAAACTAAATCTTAAAACATGTCCTCCTCATACTTTCTTTATTCCCAAGCCCAACTTCCTTCCCAATTTCTCTTCTGGGAGTACAGAGAATAGGGAATATGGTCAGTTCATCACTCATATCTGGTGCTTCTTCCTCCTCAATGGGAAGACTCCTCACACTCCTCCCCTGCTCCTGTGTGAGGTGCCTCCCACAGGAGACAGTCATCCACAGACTTCTCCAACATGAGCGCTTCCCACGGACTGCACTCCAGCATGGGTCCCTTCCACAGGGCTGCAGAGGCTTCTCTGATCCTCACAGGGCCCCAAGTCCTGCCAGCAAACCTGCTTCACTGTGGGCTCCTCTCTCCGTGGGTCCACAGTCCTGCCAGGGGCTGCTCCATGCAGCTTCCCAGGGTGTCACAGCCTCCTTGGGCATCCACCTGCTCCAGCATGGGCTCCTGCATGGGCTGCAGGTGGATCTGTGATCCTCCATGGGCTGCAGGGGGATCTCTGCATCCCTGTGATCCTCCATGGGCTGCAGGGGCACAGCTGCCTCACCAGGGGCTGCGCAGCACCTGCAGCACCTCCTGCCCCTCCTTCCTCACTGACCTTGGGGACTGCAGGGCTGTTTCTCTCTCATATTCTCACTCCTCTCTTCCACTGCAGTTGTTCCTGTGCAATATTTTTCCCATTCTTAAACACTTTATCCCAGAGGTTATCACTGTGGCTGATGGACTCAGCCTTGGCCATTGTGTTTGCCTTGGAGCCACCTGGCCTTGGCTCTGTTGGACATGAGGAAAGCCTCTGGCAGCTTCTCAGTGAAGCCCCTTGTGCTGGTTTCAGTGGGTGTAGAGTTAATTTTCTCCACAGTGGGCGCTATGGGGCTGTGTTTTGGATTTGTGCTGAGCACAAAGTTGATAACATAGAGATGCTTCTGTTATTGCTGAGCAGAGCCAGGGCCTTTTCTGCTTTTCAGAAAGCAGATGGCCACGGTGGCGAGGAAATTGGGGGTGCCTGGAAGGTTGGGAGGCGACACAGTCAGCACAGGTGACCCAAACTGGCCTAAGGGAAATTCCAGACCATATGACATCATGCTCAGGATATAAAGTGAGGGGAAAAAGCAGGAAGAGGGGGACATTTGGAGTGATGGTGTTTGTCTTCCCAAGTCACTGCTACATGTGATGGGGCCCTGCTCTCCTGGAAATGGCTGAACACCTGCCTGCCGGTGGGAACCAGTGAAATTAATTCCTTGTTTTACTTTATCTGCGTGCTCAGCTTTTGCTTTCCCTATTAAACTGTCTTTATCTCAACCCATGAGTTTTCTGGCTTTTACCCTTCTGATTCTCTCCCCACTCCTGCTGGTGGGGGTTGAGTGAGCAGCTGCCTGGGGCTTGGCTGCTGGCTGGGGTTAAACCACAGCAGCCCTGAACCCCCCTGCTGCCCGGACCTTGTCAGTCAATCCCAACACAAGTTGCTATACAAAATGTCACTTTTCCCTCTAATTCAGGTGTGCAACTGCAACTGAGATAAACATCTCTAAGGAGCAAAGAATCTACAGGGTCTGATTCTTGCTCACCAGCAGAGACCAGGACATCATGCTAAACACAGGCAGCCAACCCACTCTTATCTGTTTGTAGCATGCAAGAACAGGAGACAGAGTCCTTTGCCATAGCCAGGCATGTTCAGCCCCTTGCCTGCTGATTTAAGCCCTTATCTCCTTGCAATATGCACTAGCATAGAGGCTATATGGGGGTCAAGACTGTCAGGTAGAAACTTGGGGATGAGAGAGAAGAGGTAGCAGCAAGCTGGACAGAGCTGTGAGGTATTGATGGAGAGCAGAGGGCCAGTGTTGGTCACCACTCTGATCTCTGTCTACTTTATCCAGCCACTGCTTAATGATCACAATGAGCATGATTAATGCAAGCACAGTGCCAAGCTGCTCAGCTCTGTCAAGATTAGAGCAGTTCTTACCATCTGGGGAGCTATAAAGTCAGAATCAAGGCAATCCTGGCGCTTCAGTCCTTCAGTGCCAGGCAACATTGTTTCCAGACTTAGCCTTTCAGAAAAAGACCCCTAAAATTTTGCTAGTGTGCCCCTAAGGGTTTGCAAAGGAGCTAGTCCTTGTCTTGCATTTCCTCAACTGTCCTGATCATTGCAGAGCAGTTCAGCTCTCTGTACAGAAGAAACCACTTGAATAGCATTATCAGATGGATTCTTGTCTCAGCTCATATCCAAAGCTCACTTGTGGGTTTTTAGTTAGTTTGTTTGTTCACTCGTTTTGGCTCAGACTTTTGAATGTGATTGATAATTAACTTCTTTTCCTTACCACATTCCTCTATCCTCCCTGACATTTCCACAAGTGATTACTCATATGTAGGTATAAGCCAGATAGTTTAGAAAAAACAGCTGTCATCATCTGTGTTAAGCAACATAACATCATATTATGACAACCATTAGCTCTCTGACTCAAGGTTTTTGCACAGATCAAGTATCCTTTTAAATAAGTGTACATGAGACAGTACTCAAGTGACTGAAATAGATGCTTAATGTTGCCATTCCTTTACCAGGGTGTGAGAATAGGAAAAGATATATCCAACAGTTTGTCACATTTTACATTTAATTTTTCTCATACCACATCTCCTTGCAGTTCTGAACATCATGTACCCAAATCAGATCTGTTGATAGCTCAGCACATGGGGATTGATTTCTCTGGTATCAAGGCTGGGCTATTATTAGCTAAGTTTCTGAACGTCATTGCTAACAAGATAGAGCAAGTATTTGCTTGCTGCATAACAAGAGAGATCCCATCTTTCATCCCTTGTTCTTTCCTTTGATAATAGTCCCAGCCTTTGAGCTTCCACAGGTTATAATCTGAATAATTTCAGGCCTGAGATTTATGTTCATTTGACTCTAAATATTTTCTTCCTTAGGAAGACTTCAACTCCTCCAGTCCCACTGGGAGATGATCTGCATCTCATGAAAGTTTGTGAATTTATGCAGAATATCATCAACACTCTCTGAGGACAGGAGCCCTGGCATGCTCACTTCTGAGAGACTTCTTCTGGCCAGATTTCCATAGTCTTCCTCATAGAGAGGATTGCCTTCAGAAGGTTTATTAGTAAATGTGCTGGTTTTGGTTGGGATAGAATTAATTTTCTTCACAGTAGCAGGTATGAGGCTGTGCTTTGGATTGGTGCTGAAAATAATGTTGATAATATAGAGATATTTTCATTATTGCTGAGCAGTGCTCACATAGAGCCAAAGCCTTTGTTGCCTCTCATCCCACCCACCAGTGAGAAGGCTGGGGGTGCACAAGCACTTGGGATGGGGGACAGACAGGACAGCCAATCCCTGCTGCCCCAAGGGATGTTCCCTAACACGGGGCATCCCACTCAGCACACAGAGCTCAGAGTGATGGTGTTGTCTTCTCGGGTCACTCTGACATGAGACAGTGCCCTGCCTTACTGAGGGTTGCTGAACCCCTGCCTGTCCATGGGAAGAGGGGAATGAATTCCTGTTTTGCATTGCTTGCGTGCACAGCTTTTGCTTTATCTACTAAACTGTCTTTATCTCAACACACAAGTTTTCTCAGTTTTTCCCTTCCAACTCTCTCCCCCATGACACCAGGGAGGAGTGACTGAATGGCTGCATGGTGCTCAGTTTCCAGGTGAAGTTAAACCATGAGAGTAAACCAGATCTTCTACCTTCCTGTCTGAAAGACAAGTATAATGGCAGTGTTCCATGTAATGTAACTCCCATTGGGAGAATACAACATAATAATTTCTGAAAATGATCTCAGGTCCTGATGTGAGCTTTTGAATGTGACTCATACATTCAGCCAATGTTTCAATTTCAAACGCCAGTACTCCAGTTTCTCAGTATCTCAGGGCCTTTCATATCCTTGTTTTGTACCTCTGAAGAACAGAACTACTTTTATACCTCATTTGTACCAGCAAACAAAGCTCAGACAGACCAGGAGGTTCCACACAGCAAAACAAACAAGGTGGTGTGATTTGTGGCTAGGACAGGTAAAAAGGGCAGTTTCTCTACAGGCTTAATATCTAGAGAACAGGCTTTCCAGAGCCATTGGACATTTCCCTAGGCATTAGGTTATGCTGTAACATTGTCACTAAGGCAGCACAGTGGCAGGAGAACAGCTGTGGTTACGACACTTCCCGATGAGTGTGTAGCCACAGAACTTTCAAAATATATGAAACAGTGCTTGCCATGTTGTTTTTGCTAGATCTGACTGACTTCTGTGTCTAAGTCTCATTGTCAAGCCAGACGGAGCTCTGTGCCTGCTCCTTAAGTCTACAGTTGTGAGAACTTTGGGAAGCCAGGAGGATGCAGGAATGAGCAGGCATTCCAAATGTAAGCCTACACGGTACAACTTCTCAGGCTGACTAATTAATCAGTCCAGCCATAGTCCAAGCATTCTATCCAGGTGCTGGGCATAACTGAAACCCTCCCAGCTTCCTGCAGGCTTCATTGGCGAACACCTGCGGCATTAGGGCCTCAGACCAGCTGGCCTGATGCAGCTCCAAGAGCTGGGCTCTGTGCTTTCCCCTGCACAACCAGACAGTGCCAGTGTCACCACACACCAAACTTTCCTATGCACTGGCAGGACAAGGCAGCACTCTAGAGAAATAGCTAAACTAGCTGCGCTCTCAGAAGTGGAATGGCTGAATTTGTGAGGCTATTATGGGTACTGGTGTGCCCTACATCCCTCCACTTGCCAGTGTCTAATGCTATGAAGATATTCCAAGGACTCTGCAGTTGCTAAACCCCTAAGACCTCTGCTGCAGCGTGGCAGGGTGGCAGAAATGATGCAACCTTCCTTGAGGCATCTCCTTCAGAAGCCTCTCAGAGTGAGGCCCCAGGAACAGTCACTCAAGTCCATGCACACACACACTCCACAGATAGCTCAGCAGAGGAAAGACAGGAAGGGTCTTTGCATGGTATATTCCAGCACAGATTTATTGCATCCAGCATGCCAAAGGGACCACAAAAAAAGACAAAAACCATGTGGTCTGCATGACTTATACTATGAGATCAGTGACCAATGACCTGAGGGCACAGGGGTGGGCAAAGGGCAGCAACCTGTGGAGGGGATGAGGAATGAATAATTGGGGTGGTCAGTGTCAGCTGGCCAATGGGGGAGGCAATCTAGCATAGATTGGCAGTTGTGCTGCAGAGCACCAGGGGCAGAGTCCTTTCTATCAGCCTAGGTGGGGAAAAGTCTGTGATACATTCTTCCAAGGCAAGGCCCTGGGGATTTCCCTGAGGAGGAGGAGGAGTCAGAGGATTCCACAGACCTCCAGTCATCTTGTTACTGTAGGAGCAATTCCTACATTCCTGAAAAAATTAGGACTTGATTAAGTTAAGGATGTAATTCAGATATTATACATAGGTGTCGAATCCCAGCATTTGAGGTACTCTGAGGTAGACACTGGATCTCCAGAAAAAAGGTGTGGGACTCAGACATGACAGCTTCACATGCATAGCTTGGATACCATGGAGTCTTTCAAAGGGCATTACATTCAGAGCGCTGAATCACCCTGCAGATGATCATGGCTAAGAATGGAAAATGTGTGTAGCCACTCACTCCAAGTCCCCCTCTGATGCTCTTTTGGCTGGGCTAAACTTCCCCAAAGGCTTGATTATGCCACCTCCCAAGCCTCTGAGCTTTCTGGATGATTCACATTGGACCATGAGACTGAGAATGAACAACAGATCACATGATGGAAACACTTCTCATGTGCAGTCATGGCATGTCCTCACCTGCGTGTGCTCATGAGCTGAGGGAGTGACCCTGCCTTTGACTCTGCTGAAGATGGTGCTTTCCCTGCAAAGACCCTGCAAGATTTAGCTGGTTTTCATTGCAATGCCATATTTCTTCTCCTCTTCCCTAGCACGTCCCACCTAAGAACCCAGTCAGCAGATCCAGCCAACTCGCTGCCCCTGCACGAGTCCCAAGCCAGAAGAGAGACTCCAGCACTGTGGTGAGTATGTGAATGCTGTCAGGCAGGGCAGGAGTGAGTCTCTGGTGTTACAGAGAGGTCTGATGCTACCTGCTGCAGAGTTCTTATCAGCTCCACCTCTACTGAGCAAATTCTTAAACACTGAGAGTCTGAGATTAAATGTGCAATTTATTAGCAGAAATGTCAATGTAAACCTAAACATTTGAATGCCTTTTCCTACTCAGAGAAAAACATTTGCTTCCAAAAATGGCTTTTAATTGCACATCAATCACAATTCAGTCCTGAGCCCACAGATCACACTGCAAGTCCAGCAGTGAGACCCCTTCCCTTCTGAGATCAGTGATTCAGATTTAAAGAAACTAATTACTTAATTATCAGACTGAAGGTTAATATGGCAACATGGTAGAAGGAATGGCAGTTGCTGTGCACATCACTTTCCTTTGCCACGCTGATAATTTCTGTAGGCATTATGAATGAGCTTCATAAAAGAAAAATAGGCACAATTATGGTACAAACATTTTCCCTTTGTGGCTGTCCATCACCATCCTCCTCTTGCTACTGATGGACTGAGAAGAATTTATCCCCTGTATTTACATAGCAATATACTTTATCACTATCACTTTTGAAAATAGAAAGTGACTGTGATGATTCATACTGTGCATTTTGGTAGTAACACTGCAATAGAAGTTGCTAGATTGTCAAGCTGTCTTCAAGAAGAAATTGTCACTTTGGCTGATTGCTTTGCCACTAAAACAAGTGTCGCTTTCAAAGTTGTCAGGCCAACCCAGAATGGGAGCCTGGCATCCATAAATGGTATTTATGTTTGATAACATTCATTTCAGCTACAGCACCTCCCTGCATGGGGGGAGTGATCTTATTAACATTGACTTTGACTTTCTCCACCAAATGAATGACTACTTATTCTTTAAGGACAAAATTCACATTACCCTGGGCAGAGACCAATTAAATGGAATTTCTGTAAGTGTCTGTATAGAGAAGGCAAAGGGGAAGCAGTTTTCATTGCTTTCTTCCCTGCTCCTGAACATAACCTGGATTCAAACTTGTTTAGTTTCTGTGCATTACTGCACTGGTGATCACAGGAGGAAAATTAGGGAGCTTTTTGAAAGTATTTTACAATACATATGTATACTTACTAGTCTTTTGCACTTCAAGAACTTAAAGGTATAAAAAGATACTTGAAGGAATGGCATCTTCTATACATTCTGGTGAATTAATGCTGTTGGACATATGCGACTTGGCAACCCTGGTCAGAACTAGTGGGAGTTGTGAGAGTGTAGCCAGTCACACAGTGTGAACTAGGAAGGACAAGGAAATTCCATTTTGATAAGGCAGTTTCCCCAGAACTTAGCTCAAAGCAAACTGAGAATCCAAATGGGAAGCTTTTATTTTCCTTGAGTCCTTAGACAAAAGTTTGGGAGCAAAACAAAGTTTGGCCAAAAAGAGTTGCTGAAACTAAATGATCTAAACGTTTCAGAAGATCAAAGCTAGACTTGAAGTCACCTGGAAGCCAACAAGCAGGTCTGGGAACCCACAACTATAAAACCTATGGCTCTGAGGCAACCAACCATGCCAGCCTTTCCAAAGACTTGTGGAGTTGTAAACATTCTCAAAAGCTCAGTTCTATCTTGTTCCCATAGAGCATCTGCAATAGCAGGACTCACAGCCTAAAAGGCCTGATGCAGATTCTCAAGGACCATTATTCCAGGCTAATTATGCCGTGCTGGCAGAAGCCAGAAGCTGGATTTCCCCAGTACTTACAGGTTTTAGTGTGGAGCAGAACCTAGAATCACCAGGCCTCTGCAAGAGCTAATTTTTTAGTTGATCTTGCAAGAGACACTGGAATACATCTGCTGAGCACTGGGACCTCAGACAGTACCCAAAACACACCCCCTGACAGGCCCCTATGATTAAATCTGCTCCTGTTTAGGGAGCACAGACTCCTACACTTCCAGGAGAGGAAGCTTCATCTCCAGAACCATCAGCTGAGACTCTCAGGCTTGAAGCTGCTGAGCCAAGAGGCTGCTGAGTTACCCTCCTCCTCCTCCTCCTCAGCCCATTGCCACATGCAAATATCTGAGGCTGCAAAGCTCCTTCTGGTGCAGGTCAGGGACGGCAGGCACAGGCAGCATACATAACACACACACAGCCAAGGCAGTGCATAATGAGTTCAATTCACACACAATCAGCAGCCTTTTGAAAACAACAGGCTAATTACACTGAAGAAACAGAGGAGATTATAGAACAGGAAAGGAACTAAGAGTAAAACCACTGTACATACAAAATGAAACCACAGTTCCAAATAATATTTAACCATCCAAACCTCTTTCTAAAATAAATCTTTCCAGCTCTCACAGAGACTAAGATCACACTGGGTGTCTTTCCAAGTTTTTTGGGGAATTTCCAGTGCCTACCCTTTATTCTTTTAGATAAGTTCAACTCAGGACTCAGAGCATGAGGGCTAAAACCTGCGAGATGCTGGGCACTTGCATCTCTTACTGAATAGCCTTTTATCAGCCTATTTAGGTTATCCCAGTTTAACCCTATAATCCCTTCCAGCAATTCAATGACTCAGATTAACTAGACACTCGGCCAGCGCCGAGCTCCAGGCTGAAGGCTGGATAGAAGCTAGTCCCCAGACAAATGATGCATGGAAATTGTATCTGTGGGTTGCCATGCCAACACTGTGCACAGATTGCTCAAGATCCAGCAGGACTTGGCAGGGACCTTTTGCTTCCCAGAGACCCACTGACAGGTAATATTGCTGAGTTTCTGTCCCATTGAAATGCTCAGTACAAGCATCTAATTCATTTTCATCTGACTTTGCATAGCAAAAAGAGAAGTGGGAGGGAGCAGCAGGGTAGTGAGGGACCTTCCTGTTCCCAGCACAATGTGGGATTCACTTGCTGTGCAGGGCAGTTTTATCTCTTCTCTGAGCATGCAGAACAGTGCTGCTCTGAATAGGCTCAGGCAGTCAAAGGCATCTGAGGATATTTCATAACTGCTAGCTGCTGATGGTGTATTCCCACACCATGCCCTGTCTGAGAGCTTGGGCTACTAACCCACAGTACAGAGGCTGGGTACAAAATTTGTTAAAGATTACAGAAATCCAGCAGTGGTTTGGATGTGGGTGCTCAGCTTCCCTTTGCGCAGGTGGAACATCTGTACATGGGACCAAGCAGCATCAGACCCACAGCTCACTCGATCCACAGCTCAGACAGGAACACAGAAAGGGCAGCAGAGACGTCAGTAGCCATTGACTCAGCTCAAAAAGTCAGATTCACTCCTCCCCTAGAGAACATTTAAAGCGTCCAGTATCCATGTCCTTGGTAGAGCTGGCTGAGCAAACTGTTATGAATAAATTATGTAAATACATTAGCACCCTGCCTTCTGCTCACAAATCATTTAGGGACCTGTTTTCTCCTCTATCAGCCTCACTGTTCTTGAGGAATTTATGCCAAAGAGTTTCTGTGTCAAATTTCTGCCTTTAGGCTGTTTCCAAACTGCTAGTCTTCCCTCTGCCCCTTCCCCCCTTGCTGCTTGTTATTCAGTGGGTGTAAGGTTCTCCAAAGTCACATGAGACACTGTTTCCTCCTCTCTAACTTTCCTGGCTGGGAAATAATAAATGGCTGAGTGGCAAAGACACATTCCCATGTGATGCTTAGAGATAAATTATTGTGTTAAACCCTGTGCTTTGTTTAGGGAGACCAGTATTTCATATGGGGCTTGGGATTCCACTACGTGGCCCAGTGCCCAACAGTTAAGGCTCCAACACTCAGTGTTGCAACACCTGGGTCCTTCTGTTGACTTAATGCCTGTGTCTTTGCCCAGAGCAAAATACACTGGATAAGATAAAAACAATCCAAATAAACAACGAAGCATTGGCATCACTCACTGGAATAAAGAGCAAAACAAGACAGCTCTGGGTATTATGGCTCCTAGCTGACATTATTTTAGCCAAGACCAAAGTCTTTTTTTGCTGGCCAAAATGAGGGCACTTGTCGCACATCACTCTAGCCTTATCTAAGTGCAGGCTGCCACCTAATGAAGCAGCCCAATGCATTTGTCTTCATCTGGCTTTAGGTTTCTGCTCTTTTCTTCACATTGGACAAAATGCCTGTGCAGGTAATGGGTGAGATCAGCCATATCCCTAGGCCAGGTCAGGCCTGTTCCTGTGGGCTACCGTTTGGCTGAATCACTGAAGTGTGCTGACCCCCTCTTTGCAGCCTTGAAACACAACACCAGCTGCAGTTGGTGGGACCATGGTTGGTGGCCTGAGAGTGAGAGTGAGACTGAGGAGGGACAGAGCTGGACTGGCTCACTCTGTGGGGTGTTGGGAGATGCACTGCCTGTGCTCAGCACCCACTGTTAGATGGCTAACATTAGCTAGTATCCACTCATGATCACACAGGCTTCTTCAAAGGCTGCCTGCTGTCTCTGAAGTGCATCAAGAAAGAGCAGGAGCAGTCTCCTCCACCTCCCCAGCCCAGTCATGATGCCAATCCCTGAAGCCAGAACCACAGAAATGATTAGAAATTGTCCTGCCAATGTTAACACCAATTTCCTCACCCCGTCCTCTGGATGAGGAGGACCCAGGACTGAGGCTCAGGACAGAGAGGCACAGGGACATCCTGCATCCACAGCCATCTTTTGCTGGCAATGGCCTATTGAATGAAAGACAGTGGAAATTTACCAAAAGAAGTGAATGCACTTAGACTAAACATATGCTTAACTTACACATTGATTTGTGCATCAAGTTTAATATCACACGCAACATCTTCATAGTTCATGTTTGTGACAAGCACAGAGATTTCTTATGGTAAAAATGTACCTGTCAGGACCCAGAATTTTTTAAAAACCAATCCATTATCATAGAAACAAAGAAAATAGGAATAATTCATCAATCTGTCTAAGGCAAGACTAGCTCTACCTGCAGCATTTCTGGCAGGTATTTCATAAGTCTGGTCTTAATGGCCCTTATCAGAGGGATGCTACTGTTTCTGAAAGAATCTATTCCAGAAAAAAGGCTTCTCAAAAAGTCAACTTAAATCTTTGTTAAACATATAACTTATTGTATTAACCACAATGAATAGAGACACAAAGGTTTATTACCATCTCATTGAAGTAGCATTTTATTTATTTGAAACCTGGCAGGCACAAGTCTCACCAGTCTTCTGTGCATAAATTAAGCAAACATATTTCTTGACACCTGCCCCTGCAGAGCATATTTTCTAGACCTCTGGCCAGGCTCATTTCTCTCCCCTGGACTTTCTACAATTTTTCTTGGAGTTTGGTACCCAAAACTGGAATTGGCTCCCTACTGGAGACTTTACCAATGGAACGATTACCTCATATGTCTTTTGTACAATTCTGCTGTTTATATATCCCAGAATAATATTTGCTTCTTTCACAACAGGATGCCATTACTGACTCATGCTGAGCTTATGATCCGCTACAATTCCCAGATCTTTGCTACCTCTCCTCTCATTCACCATTAAGTATTCAGGGAGGCATTTAGCCCTATTGAGATGCCAGTTTACATTCAAGGTTGTCCTGGTTCTTTTAGAGTATTTCTTCAATTCCTCAGGCCTTTGCCTCAGGATGCTTGCCATTTAGCAGTGCTTAGAGTCAAACCCAGATTTAAAATACGTGCTCATTAGTGCATCATTCAAGTCACTGTAATGATAACAGTGGACCTGAACCTGGGACCGCCCCTTACAGAACCTTACCTGCTAAATCCACTCAGCACAATACTGGACTGCTGACAGCAGATCCTTGGCTGTCATTCACCAATAAATACTGTGGCTGTTTTGCAGCAGCTTTGTCAAGAGTCAGTGGTCCCCAGGCCGTGACTTTTGGGCAGCAGAGTTTCAAACCAAAGCTGACATGGAAAGCAATGCAACATGTTTTCCAGTATTATTGTTCATTGAGCCCAGCAAAGTTAGAGGCCCATGATTCAGACCACAATTCCCTGGGTGCTTATGAAAATGCCATTTGAGGCAGTGCAAAAAACCTTACTGAATTCTTGCCTATCCACATGTCTTGTTACCCAGTCATAGGAAAAACAAACAAAGGAACAGGCTGGTTTGATATGATCTGGTCGTGACGAATCACATTGATAACTACTTATCACTTTACTCTCTTGCACATCATTTGAACCCTTGTCTGATGATCTTTCTGGGAAATGAAAGTCAGATCAGCTGGGATTCTCTGTCTTCTTTTTTTTTCCTTTTTTTTTATAATAGGCACTCTTTCAGCTGTTTTCTAGCCCAGCATCATCCAAATTCTCAAAGATAATTACCATGGCCTTCAGGATTGTTCAGCCAGTTCCCTGAGTAACCTAGGGTGAATTACAGGCCTGAATGATCTGAGAAAATCTAATTTATCTAAGCAGTTTCTAAACATTTCTTTTGCTATTCTTGCCTGAGTTCTTACCCTTTTGTGGCTGGTGTTAACTGTGTCAGCCATCTGATTACAGTCAGGCTTTTTAATGAAGACTGAAGCAATAAAAGGCATTAAACAATTTGGCCTTCCTGGCATGTTTTGTTATTAGCTTTCCTGTCCCATTTATTAGCTGGCCAATGCTTTCTCTGGTCCTCCTCTTACTGCCAAGGAAGTTATACAGTGTTTTCATTTTATCCTTTATATTTCTATAGCTTATTTTTTGCATTGGCCTTTCTTCTTTTCTCTAAGTACTTGTGCGATTCTTTTATACTCATTTTTACTTTCCTGACTTGGATTTCACTTTTTGTATGTTTCTTTTCCACTTTTAGAGTTGCTAAAGAATTACTGACTTGGTCAGACTGGTGTGTTTATAGAAATGGTATATTTTCCTTCCATTGAGTGAATTTGGAGGACAGGTTTACTTTCTTTAACAAATACCAATTCTTCTGTTCTGTTCTTTTTTCTCTTGATTCTCACTGTTCATATCTATCAAGTTTCTGAGTGTGCTCAAACTTGCTTAGCACTGTTTCTCTGGTTCAATCACAAAGATTATGAATTCTCCCTTAAAGGAGGCTATTGTCTTAAAGAAAAATGTAGACATCTGAACATCTTTTAATAAGGATTGGCATATGACTTTTCAGAAATCCAAGTGACATGAGCACAGTCTTCAGTCTTGAGCTAGTAATATATAATTCATTAACAAAAGAATGGGCCAAAAAAAGATGGTACAGAGAACTTCAATAACGATGTAAATGGAGCAGTTAATGATCGTATTAGATCTAAATGCTGGACTAAGGTTAGATATGCCTGATGGATTTGCTAATGATAATGATTTGGCTGATGCCTATACATACAACCCTAATAAAGATCTATTGCTTTCTGGCTTCCCCAATTTTATTTAGTGAGGTTAAGAAAGCATTACTTCAAATGAGTTTGAATAAAAGTGCAGTAGCAAGCAACCTTGACCACAAATTATTTAAAATAATTGCTTCATTCAAGCTAAAATTAGAAACAGATTTATGTCACGTCTTTCTTCATTGCAAAACACTGTAGCGTCACTGTAAATGATGACATTTTCCAGTGAGGCAGCATAAAAGCAATTGCTTTCTATTCCTCAGCTATCCAAAAGCTTGGTGCATACTCTAGTTTTAATCTTATCAATGGAGTTTTGATTTAGACTTTAAAGCATTCTGCCACTGAGCCTGAGGTAAAAATTTAAGTGGAACTCTTTGTTTAGGAAATTTAGGGTGATATTAGCCATCTGGGACAGGAAGTTGCATGTGATGTTCACAGGCAGCACCTTAGCACATTCCTTTAGATATGACCTGAGAAAGGCACTTCCAGTGGGCAACTTAAATCTTGGATAGGTCAACTCTCCCTGAAGGATAGAGGGAGGCAAAGGCTTGTTACTTGCTTAAAGCATCTGCAGCAAGGTCTATAACATGCCCTTCCTGGAGGCTGAAGCTGCAGCTGTGTTGTATTGTGAAAACCAGTCCTCTCCCTTGGCATCATCTGGCCTGGAGGAACTGATGGTGTCTGGATAAACACCACCCTTGAGAGCTGAGATCTGCAGTCTGACTGATGTATCTGTAAAAGACACATGCAAAGATTTACTGGATGGCCTCTTGCACTGTTGAATGTAAATATAGGAGATAGCTGAGAGAGGAAGAGGAGGAGCTGTGAGGTGGCTGATCTGAGATCGAGCACATAACCTGGTGTCCCAGGGGGAGAGGTAGGCACCTGAATCTTGGTTTCCTAGGCCACACTGGTTTCCCTACTGTGTACCTGTGCCTGTTCAAGAATGTAAGACTAATTCAGATAGCAGATCCTTTTCCTGTGTATTTATCTGGAAATAACTAGAATCGTGTGCTCAGGGATAATGACTGGTGAAACCTGTAACAGGTGCTATTACTGCTTGAGGTCTTTTAAACTTTGAAAAACAATAAGTTACAGTTTTTCCACCTGCTGAAAAAGGAGGACAAGACATAGCAGCTATAGCATAACAGGCAGAATAATTTGTGTCTGTTCATTTGGCTGTGAGTTTTGTGTGTGTGTGTGTATTCATGTGTGTCTGGGTGTGCGCTGGTGTGTATGTGCCCATATGTAGTAAGTTTTCAATACCTTTGTAGACAATGACAGTGAAAGCTTGTCAAGTTTGTCTATTCATGCTGCATAGCTAACAGAGAGGAATGTTTCCTTATCACAAGCTAAATGACAAAACCTCTCGGAATTTATTAACATTGACAAGCACCCTTCTAACAAAGAGTCAGCAACACTTGTGTCATTCTGTATTAATCTAAGATTTAGACTACTGCAGTGTTTCATTTTCACTTTGTATTAAAATAAACATCCACTTGTGTTCAGCGTCATAGTAGGGAGAGAAGGGGCCTATTTCTGCAGACAGAAATTATGTTTCTCTCCAAGTTTGGTGGCTGTGATGAGACCACAGTCCTGCAGTCTCACCCTTAAAGCTCAGGGAGCTGATAGGCATCCACACTACTACATAACTCAGCATATTCTGTGATCTCTCTACCCCACTGACAGAAGCTGTGCAGGCCAGCTCAGAAACAGAGCTGATTCTGCCCAGGAAATCAAGCCCATCCACACCTTATTGTGCAACTGAACAATGTGTTCTTCATTGTGTACAGAAATATCACATGTCAACATCCCAAACCTCCATGGTGCAACACGGGGAGTGAGTGGTGCTGAGATGCTGCTTGGTTCCCACCAAGGTGAATGGGAGCAGAGGATATTCAGCACAACATAGGAAGACATCCAACACCTTCAAGATTTTATCTGAAGCTTGATGTGCACTAGAAAGTCTTGTTGACAGAGTGCACTATGGGCAGACACAAGCCTGCTCTGCTGGTATTTGGAGCCAGGAAAGCTGCGTGACCACGTTAGTACAGAACCAGCCAGTGCTGGTAAAGCCCTGCTGAGTTTGGGTGTGTTATTTCAGGCTTGGCACACTGCTGCCATCATCACCTGCTTTTTCTTCAGCTCAGAGAGATTCACCAGGGAGCTTCAGTCTGCACAGAGCGCAGCAAGGGCAAGCTCACATCAGCAGGTTTCATTTTTCTTCCAGGCTTTGTACATGATGACATACTTCTAGCTTACAAAGTTTGAAAAAAACCAGAAACATGCACTAACCCCTCGTTCCTGCCTGGAAGAAATGAGAAATGCCAGTCCTTACCCCTTCAGGATTGGGTGTTGGGTGAATCCTACTGCTACAGACACAAACCTCTTCATATGCTTGTGCTGTTCACACGTGAGCGAGTTGTAGAAGATATCAAAGGCTGCATGTACCTTTGGTCATCAGCACTGAGGCACCGTGAGCCACTTCTGCTCCATCTTTCCTACAACACTTGCTCAGCAAATGCCTGTTCCCCCAGTGCTGTGTGCCGGCTCTGTAGCCCTGATTTCAAAGTCTGCTCACTGAGATTAAATTGATCGCTGGTTCCACTTCCCCTGTAGGTTTTTCAAAAAATATTTTGTGTTGGAAAAAATTCTTTTCCTGACAGGTTCCATATATGAACAGGGATATTTAGCTTGCCCCAAAGAGACAATGCATTAAACCCCTGTTCCTGCCCCGAATCAGCAAAAAGCACCATTTTTACACCCTCAGTGGTTAGGGACTGGGTGAATCCCACTGCCTGGGCCGACAGGAATAAATCCTTACTGGAGCCAGGAGGAAGTGTGAACTTCAGAAGAGTGAAGCAAGGTGAAACCAGGTCCAGGTGTTTCTATCAGACTAGCATGGGGAGATTTAGTGGAATGAATTAATCCATCAGTCATGTTTCTTCATCACAAGAAATCCCTCCTGTCTGAGACCATCCTCTACAGAGGACCTCTCCTTCTACAGAGGAGAAAGCACCCTTCTGGGATTAAAAAAAGGCAAGAAGACACCTTACCTGGGATGGGCTCAAGCAGAAAATCCGTATTGCACTCAGAACCAGTTTGTGGAGAGTAGTGGGGAAAAAGACAGATAAAGGTATTTTTTTCCTTTCTAATATTAGATTTTCCTCATTCAGCAATGTCACAGAATGATTTATTTAAAAGTAGAGTCCTTTCCTACACACATGGTGCAAAGATCCTGATAACACCATCTTAAAAATCTTTATCAAATGTGTGCTTCTGAGTACCTCCCTCTGTGAATCACATTATTGCTCATCAGCCTGTGGTCTGTCAGTGCCTCTGTTGCACAGTTGATGTACTAAGATTTTTCAAGGGGGAAAATTGGAGCATGTGTCCTGACAGTTTCTCGTACCTACACATACTCAAGGAAATTGGTTATCCCAAGCTTCTCCAGTATTTCTGCCATGGTTTTCAGAGCACCATCTCTCTCCAAGAAGCAAAGACTTGGACTGCTGTTGGACTTCCTGACCTCATATGGTTTCCACAAAGTAGCAACAGTCCATGGAGTCAGTGTTTCCATAGCAGAGCCACACCAGCTTGTGGGATAATGCATCTGCTCCCATGCTTGTGGCAGTGGCAGTGCTGTGTGTTTCCAGAGAAGTTGCTTTCATCATTCCGAAGTTTTTCATCCGTGTATCATAATCCATGTGTCTTCATTGCAGGGCAGATGTTTTCCCCACTTTCTGTTGCAATCCTACTTATCCAGACCAGCAGACCTGCTGGAGCACAGCACATTTCCTTCCTTTCTCAGCAGATGTGTCCCCCTCTAGGAGAGGGACTGTGCCCTGCAAGACCCCATTGCAACACACATGCCAGCAGAGAGTGGCAGCTGCACCCAGGCCTGGGAGGTCAGATGTGCTCTGAGCTGTTCCATGCCATTTCCAAGAGCCTAGAAGCAATGGCAACTGGGATGTCTCAGTCGCATCCAGTTCTGAACACTAAAGAGACAAACAGGCAGAAAAAATTACACAATGACAGGGTTGTCCCTGAGCACTCACAAACCCCTCATGCAACAGTACCTCCCATAAAGCAATATGCTGTGTCCCAGAGTGTAATCCATCTGCTGTTGCCATGAAAGTCCCTGGGATAAGTACATGTCTTGTAGTACTTCAGTTAATTTGCCCGGGGTAAAGATACACAGTGTTGTCACCTATGTATCTTCTCTTCTCAGAGCTAATGGCAATGACACATCCTGTGAGAAAGCTCTAAAATATAAATATGTTTGAATTACCCAGAGTACATCTTGCTATCTTGAACCTTTCGGAAGCTGGGGTGCATCTCTCTTTTTTAAGTTGAAGCAGCTTCCCAACCTCTTTGGTATTATCTCAGTCCTAGAGCCAGGGGCAGGCTGCCCCAAGGCTGCCCCATTTATGTTGCTGGAAAGTCACAGCAGCCATCTACCACTCTGAGGGTATTGCCAGAGCACAGCACACACAGTCCATGTTTCCTGCATCCGGGGCAGTGGGACCCAGCAGTGGGGCAGGAAGGTATGTCTGGAAACCAGAAGGGAGATCTGTACTGCACAATGCAGCACTAAGAAGACAGCCAAAGGAGCTCAGGCTCTTCTAAACTTAAACAAATATCAGCAGTGGATAACTTCAGAGAGAAATCTGTTATTCTTTTGAAAAAAAACCCTAGCAACTTGTTTTAATTGTAAAGAAATAATCAGAGGGAATGAGTTTGAGAGAGTTAGTCTATTAATCATTTATTGTGTTATTTTTACATGGTATTGTGCTGCTGCTATGATATGTTAAATATTGCAGCTTGATGTGTGGTCCTCAGGCCCAAGGAGTCCTATAAATTAGATGGATTTTTCTAAAGTTCTCTCAGTGAGAAAAGTTCCAGAAAAAGTGAGAATAGCTACATATTGTTCTATCTCCTTAGATGCAAAATAACCCCAGTTGACTGTGTATTATCCTAGCTGCACAATATTATTATGGGAATTTTATTCACAAGCATTCCTTTTTTTATGGGACTTTGAACAGGAGAAGTAAATGGCTGTTGCGAGGTACAGCATCCAAATAACAGGA
The DNA here is from genome assembly GCF_901933205.1 of Camarhynchus parvulus. Classification (NCBI taxonomy): domain Eukaryota; kingdom Metazoa; phylum Chordata; class Aves; order Passeriformes; family Thraupidae; genus Camarhynchus; species Camarhynchus parvulus. The sequence continues at coordinate 137,180,988 of NC_044572.1, forward strand.
CATTTTCTCAGGTCATTGTAAAGAGATTTAAACTGGAGTAAAATTTGACTTTGTCTTTCCCAGAGTGAGATGTGAGAAAGGTAACCAATGTTCCTGGCCCAACCTTCATTATTAATGAGCTGGAGTCAATGTCAAACATTTTCCTGTGAAGCATACAAGGAGGAAATCCTTCATTCACCCAAACAGGTAAGAAGGAGTGCTCCTGACTTGTGTGCACTCCAGACGTGTGATCTGAGGGGCCTCAGAGCTTTCCACTGCTCACAGAAAGGTTACCAAAATCTCACCTGCTGCAAGTAACCATGTCCAGCCAAAGTCACAAAAGATCCTGTGTCCTCCTATCCAATCCAGGAGACCAATTTTCTCCTTGCAAAATTGTGATGTCCCTGTCCTGGCAGCAGCAAATGTACACCCGAAACAGCTCCAGTAAAAAATAGTTTTGTCATTCGCTGAGAAAGAGAGCTCTCCTTGTGCCTTTTTCTCTTCAGTTTTAAACCAGAACAATATATAATATAATATAGCAATGCATTAACAAATCAAAGCTGACTGCACTCAGCACCTCTCAGGAAAGCCTGAAATTATAGGAAACACCCTTGGAAGAGGTATCAGAATCACCAAAAACGTTATGAACTGGTAACAATGGAACTAGCAAAAAGATTAACAAAAATCAGCTTCCATATTTAAAAATAAACCTGGTCCACAGTCTGGGAAAGACAAGATACATGGAACTCTATATAAAATTTCTAGGTTTTTCTGCTCTAAAAATTAGTAATACCAGTTTCTTCAAACAAACAAACAAACAAACAAACACAAAAATAACATAACAACTAAAAAGAAACCCACTAAAATAAAATCTGGACAATCTGAACTTGCAGTCTTTGTGCCAACTTTCCCTTCATACAATGTCTGAACAACCAGGTTTTGAAATTGTGCAGTGAAGTCTAATTCTGTACAGTAAACTATCAGTATTGAAAATACTGTGAGAAATGGCCACTACAAATAGTGTCACAGGGATGGGACATTTCCAATGGCTCTCCCTTTTGTAAACCTCTCAGTTGATTTACACTGACAGTTTTGCCTGAAAATGGATCAAGTGGAGACTGCAAGATCTTGATTGCTTTTTATTAATTCTATGAAAACGTATTAATATGATCCAACTTCCAGTGAAGTCAATGGAAAACTCCTATGTAAGGAGCAGGCTTACTGGGGCCAAAGAGTAAACCCTGAATTCCAGCAGTACAATCGTTCGTTCAGGATCTTCAGCCAGTGTGATTCAATGTAACCTTGGACAAAATTTGGCTATTATCCTCTACAGAAGTGTGACAAGATTTTATTAAAGTTTCAAGATGGCCATAATGACTTTTTGGCTGAGTCCAAAAAGTGCTTTTCAATCACTTGCACCCACTCAGTGATGCTTGTTAGGGCCTGGACTGGAGAATCCCAACAAAGCAGACTGGAGCGTTCTTCCTCTTTGCTCCTCAGAAAATATGTTTGAAAAAAGCAACCAAACAAAGGAAACAGCAGAACAACCAGCCAGGTTTATGTGAAGGCATGATCCTGACTGGAGGGCTGTTACACCATTAAACTAAACTGATATTATGGTTGTGAATTCAGCAGGAGCAGCAGGACCCTTGCCACCTCCATTGAGACACTGCACAGCTCCATCAGTCAGGGCACTCCCACTAATGTTTCCTGCCTCTCCACAGGGCTCCAAGCGCTGCACACAAGGCAGATGCACAGGCTGCCTGGGCTCTGGCAGTAAGCAGGGCTTGACATACATTTTAACTGAAAGCATGACTCCTGGGGCAGGCAGAACATACGGCTTCCTGGGACAGGTTACATCCATCAGCTCAGAGCATGGGTGGAGCAAGCTCAGGTCTAGCTGCAGTAATTAGGCTGCAGGGCCAAGCACATGCAGGTGTGAGGATTAAGGCTGTCTGAACTTCTGCTTGCATGTAAATGTTGCCTTACTAAATCAGCTAAAAGAAGGGGCTGTTGGAAAGCTGGCTACCTGCTCAGGTCTGCTCAGGTGTCTTGAGGTGGGTCTATTTCATGCTGGCTGGTGATAAAAGTTGATTACTACCTAGAGTCAGAATTGTCAAAGACTTACTTCAGTTCTCCTTCCTCTGCCACCCATGTGTTCCTCACACCTGGAGGTGAATAAAGAATGAAATACAATTTCTGACCTGTGCTAGAAATACACCTTTCTTCTCCCACAAAATGCTGAGTCTTTTATTAGTGCCCCTTGGGAGCTACAGGCTTCACTTACAGCGGGAAAATAAAGAATGCCAGGGATCACTCTGGATACTACAAATCTGCCAGTGCTGCTCTTGGATTGCTGGAATGATCCTTGGCATGGAGACAGGCTGGTACAAGTAGCATTTTCCCAAGCCATTCCCAATTCAGAGACCTCAAAGATCAGGAGCCACTCTTGGGTTGAAGTTTGCATGCAGCCTTCCTGTTCTGCAGACTAGAGAGGTCAGTGGCATGGAACCCTTTGTGCCAGCTGGCATCAGAGAGCAGTGCCAGACCTGGTGAGTTACTGTTATTGATGTAGCCGCCATATCCACATGAAGTGAGAGTTATTTTTATAACTGTATCATTGTGCAGAAGGGAAATGAGGTTGGAAAACTGATGTCTCCATTCAAACAGTTGCCAGCAATGCCAAGGTGTTTACCTTTGGCATTGCAGTTACAGTAGCATCTTGAGTGAAAAGAGAAGCGAGGTTTGGATCGCTCCCCTCCAGCTCCCCCAGATTCCAGCCCTCACACAGCCAACGGAGAGAAACCTGTTCTAGGGCTGTCTGAGCCTGGCTGGAACTGCCTTGGGCAAGATGAAACAGAAGGTCTGCCATAAATCTAAGGGAACCTGAACTCAGACATTTTAAGACCTTCTTTCTTCACCTCTGGTACTCAATGTACAGTGCCAACCACCCAAGACCTTGAATTCTCAGAGCAGCCCCACATCTGCAGGTTTTATTGACTTCAGCTGACTTCGCGGAAATCAGATTCCAATTCCCTGTGTGGAATTCCTGGAAAATAATGAAGAAAATATTAGCAGCTACTTTCAGAAATTTGGAGGGAGACTTCCATGGAGCCTCTCACAGAGACTTTATGACAGGAGCAGAGATAGAAGCTACACCTCCTAGGTCACAGCCAATTACCTTAACAACAAGACTACTCCACTTCTTCCTGCTTTGTATGTGACACAGGCCTGCTTCATTCTCTATCCATCACAGATACATTGGAAGAATCAGAAGTCCTGTGGAAAAATGGAGTAAGATGAAATAAATAGAGTGTCACATCCTGTATGTACTAAAGGTCAGACAGTGAAAGGTCTGTAGGCAATGTGTCAGCTCTGTCCAGCCTAGAGAAAAAGCAAGGTTTAGGTTATATTTAATTAACATGGACTAATTCAGGTCAAAACTATATGTCTTATATCCACATCAAAAAAAGGGATTAATTTAAGTCCAGCTCGCTTAGTTCATGTTAACCACCTTTCTAGTATGGGCAAGGATCCCATTCCCTGAAAAGTATGTGATGAACAACTCTCTGTCTCTTGGTGCATAAGCCACTCTCAATTTAATGCAAATAAAATTCTGCAGTGTTAGAATACAGTATTAGCACTGCTTCAGCAGAGCGTAGTTGTCAGTTTTCCAGCTGCACTCATATTTATGCACATGTTGATGGAAATGGAGGTATTAATGTTACAGACAATGAAAAAGGAAAAATAGTAGCAAAGTAAAGTAAACAGGGATTATGGAATTTGCTTTGACCTCATTTTCACCCAGAGGAGAAAGAATGATGCCTATGCAGTCATTAGAGTTGCTTCAGTAGTGGAGAACCAGTGTCACCAAAAGGGTCTGTTGAAAACAAATCACAGTCCCTAGGTAAGGTCACCTTCTCCACAACATTGTACCTGAAATAAAATCTGAGTCCACCCACTCAGCAGCCTAAACCACCTATAATTCAGTGTATGGGGGTTGATCAGCATGGTCCTGCCAGTGGCCTCGGGGTCAGTGCTGCCCACAGGACATTCTCTCCACAGCACTGCCTGGTTCAAGAGGGATGTCTGGTTGAGAGCCTATGAACAGTGGTGTTCCTGCCACTGCAGTGCCTAGCCAGGTCCTCAGTGCCCCTGCTGGTGGGAAAAGACCAAGTTATAGCAACATGATTCAAAAAGGATCCCAGACGTTTTCTGCGCCCTTTAGTCTGAGCCAGCTTTGGTCACCCAAACAGCTGTAAGAACCCCTACCTCCCCTGATCTACCAAGCAGAGCTGCAAGATCCTGGAGACAGCCCTGTCCTGCCTCCTGCCTTCCTCACACTGTCAGGTCCTTAGCTCTGCACAGGAGCTGCTTGGGTGGTAGCACTGGTTTACCCTTGCAATTCTGCTTTTTACAAGATACAGATATGAAAAACAAATCTGAGACCCCATTAACCCCCCTGTAAACTCTGCAGCTGCTAAAAGTACCCCAGAAATCCAGCACATGACCCCCAGTGGCTGATGTGTTGCCATGCCAATGCAGAAGCAGGAGTTAAAGAGCTCAAAGGAGCTGGATGTTCCTGCTCCTGGGAATGCTTTGCTGAGCTCTCACCTCTGGCCAGACAGGCATGATGTCGTGGCATCCCTTGCTGTGCCAGGAGCACACAGGAGCTTTGACTTTGACTTTCTCTTTAAAAAGAAACAGAGGTGAAAAGCATACTACTCTACCAAATTGCCTCCATAGTGGAGCTGGGATCTTGGCTGGATCCCTTTCCAGGAGCCCTTTCCCGAAAATGCACAGGCGGCTGAGGAGCGAAGTGTCACCTGTGCACATGCAGACATCCCCTGAGATACACACCTGTCCTGTGTGTGAACAGCCTGCTGAGGCTGTGCCTGGCAGCCAAACTGTTCATCCCAGAGGTGCTCACACTGCTTGTGGCTCCAGCTGCTCTGCAGTGACAGCACAACCCTCCAGACCAGGACCCCTCTGCAGCACCACTTTAGCATCCTAAATACACAGGGGTTTGCCACTTTTCCTGAACTAAGCATAAGAAACATCATCTTCTTTCAAGATCCTGCTTAGTTTTCTATCATATTTTGCATGAACAATTGGAAAAATTTGGAAGAAAGGCTGTTTCAGACTGATTTGTCAACCACCCAAACTTCAAAGCTATAGCTATCTCTTGTATTAAAATGTTCTGTTGTTCCCTAAGGAAGAATTTTTAATTTCTGATAGGGCTCGTGTCAAATAAAAATTGCCAGTGAGGGTAAGCCTTTGAAAAATTATGTTTTATTCATTAATTATTTTCTCTCATAACCTCTCTAAAGAAAATCAAAGGGTAAAAAACTATGTTATGAAACTGCAACTTTGCTCTCTCTACTAGAAGTAAAAACGTCGTTATGCAGCACATTTTCCTTACTACTCTAAACCAGTCTTTATCTTGGAGGAAACTAAATCACTCATGGAAGATACTGGGTCTCAAAAATATATTTTTCCAAATGTATTTTCCTTATTTATCTAATTAAAGGATCATGTGTATGGTAATGCCTACCCCACGATTCACATTAAGTTAGTTTTAAAATAATTTGCCATTTACATATGTTTTCACTAGATTGAAAATGTAAAACCCACATTTTATGTAATTCCAGAAATAAACAATAGAAAGAGTCACATATATCTCCCGGGTTTGGTTCAGCAGGCCTGCACTAGATCCTTGTGCCTCGGAAAGTGATATGTTTTCAATGGTGAAGGGTTAAAAGAGGATACCAAACTATCTTCTGGAAATCATTAACTTACAAAGCCCCAAGAAGATAAAAGTTTCCATTTTCTCAAATGTAAATCTAAAACATATTCATTAGTATTGCAAAACAAACATGCAAATCGTCACCACTTGAAAAGCTCAGCTAAATATGTACAAGGGCAATACCCAAAAATACATCTGGTCCTCGGTTAGAAAACTTGCCTTTTTGGTTTTATCTAAAGAGCTTGTCTGTCTTCCATGGTTGGCTCCCTGGATTACTGCAATTCATAATAAGCCTTTTAGCTAAGGATGAAATAAACAAAGATAAAGTCTACGTCCTAGTTTTAAATGGTCCAGATGGGATGATTTTTCCATATGTTTAGCACACCAAATGTTTATTAATCATTGCTAGCAGAACTCTGAAAATTGCAACAGCTTATTAAAGAGGGAAGGGTATAAAATTTGCAATTTGTATCATTTTGCCACCTTCTTAATCCCCCGCTAACACAGGGTGTGATTTTGTACTGAGTGGGGTTCTGTGTGTGTGAGCCAGGTTGTGCCTGTGTGTGTGTGTGTGTGTGTGTGTGTGTGTGTGTGTGTGTGTGTGCGTGTGTGCAGCCGTCACAACGCAGGGAATTTCAGTTAACTGATCAGAGAAGGTTTTGTGCCCTAATTTGGATACAGTATCAGTCATGAGGAATGTGTTACATCATAACAATGACAGTGTGGGTAAAACTGGCAGAACTTGACTCATTCCTCATCAGAGTGATTTACTTAGTGTCTGGCAATCTGTTTTTCACATGATGTTTGTTTCCCATAAACAGTTTCAACATGGGAGAGTATGGTGTCAAGATAACACGCATATCATCAGTCATTGCAGAACATCTACATGGCCTGCCAAGAAAACGAGACTCTTTTATCTCTAGCTCCTCTAAGTGCTTGTGTTTTAGTGATTGTTTCTCATAAGGTGCATGATTGTTTCCTGAAACCTGACCATCAGCAGCTCCATTATGTTGTCACCTCAACCTGAGCTGAAGCCTACCAAGGGAGCAGGGCTGCCAGGAGGAGCGGGGGTGAGGCTGTGCAGAGACTGTCTTCCACAGGCACCAGGAAAACAGTGCTTAGAAAGTAGCACAACAATAGAGAGACCGGGAGTTAAACCACAGGCAAACACTGAAAAATCTGTGAGAGGTGCATTGCACCACACTGTTTTTCTGTGACCTTTCAAATCAAAGGCTTTTGGTATTAGTCAGATAGGATATGAAATTTTCCGTCACATTTTATGTGTATTCCTTGTATTTAAAAACATTCTACATTTGAAAGAAGCAAGATGAATACAGCTTCAAATAGCAAGGAGGCAGCTAACAACTGAATCTCAAGACATATTTTGATGGAATGTAGCCATGACTTGAAATACAAACAACAGAATATAAGAATACAATCCTATCATTTTAATGTCATAACTCACCGTTTTATTTGAGATAACTTACAGGAGCTTTGGGGTAGATTCATCTCAACCAAACAGAACTGACTTATAGCTAAATAAAGAGAATGCAATGTGTATTTCTGATTTGAAAAAAAGGTATTTTGAGTCCTGCACATGGCTACAAAAAAAGTTCCCCCAAAACCAGAGGGGTGTCAGTAGTCTCCACACCTGATGAACGCACATTTTTTCACAACAGTTAGCCTACCCAAGTGTCTGCTTCTGACTTAACAAGGGGAACTGGTGACTAAAAATGACTTCAGTGCTTCTGAAAACACTACCCCTTGTGGAGTGCACAGCCAGTGTGTCTCGGGGCAGGAGATGCTCTGAGTCACCTCACATCCCTGCCAGCCCTTTTTCCCTAAGATGCTGTGAGTTCCTCTGGACCTCTCTGGAGCAGTAATGGAGCTTGGCCGGCATGTCATTTATAAAAAGGAGTAAGCCTTTAAAGCATCCAGTCATGTCCTGGCACCTGCAGGAGAGCTAGCTGGATAAGAACCTCTGAGTGGATCTTAATCTTGGCAAAGGAAAAAATAAAACTTTGGACAAAAAAAGTGCAACTCTGGTATGAAATCTCAACCCCATATGCCAGATGAAACAGAAAGTGCTCAGGATAACCTATTCAGAAATATCTGCTTGGGCTCGAGGAAACCAGCAGCTGTAGTTGTCCAAAAGAGAAGCTTTTGGCTTGGCTTCTGATTAATTTCTATAGCCTCTACTTCTGGGGCTTAGAAATATCTTGGCACCTTCTGGCTCCTCAATGTCCAAGAAGAACAAGACTCAATTTCCTATCCCAAAACATAGAATTGCTGATGCAAAAATGAAGAAAAAATTACTATCATCTCTGGCACTGAAGCGGGAGATGAAATTCCTGTCAGCAAACTACAGTGTGGCCCAGATCAAGGTTTCATCCAGGCTACACTGTGACTATTGCGTATAAATTATTACATATAAAATCTCCAGTCTGCTTGCAGAGCCCAGGGCTCTCTGATATGCAGAGCCAGCCCATAGTGGCCCTAAAGAGCTCAGCCCTGTGCTGGGTGTCCCCAGCTGAGATGCAGGACCCGAGGGCAGTGGCAGGAAAGGTGCAAGGAGAGGAGTCAGAGCTCCCTCGCAGGTCTGGCAGTGCCTGGTGGCAGTGCTTGGCCACCCCATGCACAGAGCTGCCACCTTTGCTTGTCACTTCCCTGTTTCCATCTCCTAGGGCAGGGCTGGGCTGGGATACATCAGCAGCACTCTTTGCTGCCGCAGACCTTCTCTTCTACCTTCATATAATTTCTTGCCTGCCGATGTCCTCACCCACCTTCTCTCTCATTCATTTGAGGAGTTGCCCTACCTGCACCCACATTCCAGTTGCTTCTCCCCCCACCACTCCCAAAAGTTTTGGATCTTTACCTTCCTCTCTGGACCCCATCACTTTCCAGCTCAACTCTCACACCAGCCCCTTCATCCTCTGTCCCCATTCCTGTCCACGAGGATCATCACTGTTCCACATGGTGTTAGGGGATGGCTGTTTTCAATCCTTCCCACCCATATTACCTCAGTGCCAGCAGGGGCACTGAGTGAGAGCCCAAGAGTCACAATCTACACGTTTTAAACTCTGAATATCACAGTAGCCCCTGGAGATGAGAAAAGTAATTGCTTGGAAAGTCTTACTCCATCCAGGAATGGAATATGCCCAATACTTAATTCACATAGTGAAACAATCCTAGTTCAAAATTTCATTATAATCTACTAGGCCAAATGCAACAACACTTTCAAAAAAGCCAAGTTTCAAGTGAAACTGGACCAATTTACCATCTGGTGTGGAAAACTTCATTCTTCCTACTAAGTTTTGCTCTGCATCATGGGATTCACTGTAAGCCAAAACCAGAAGGTAAACTCATATGATGGAGACCTTCCTCAGTTGAAGCATAAGAAAAATTTGTGTGTTCCTATGCAGATTATCTACAGTTCTGTGTCCCTCTTCCTTTTCAGAATTTTTTTTGCAGGTGAAGACAGAACTGGCACAATGTATTAGTTCTTATGTATGTTATAAGGGACTCAAACATACGATGCAGTAAACTGGCCACTGAATAACATATGTGAGCACAATTTGCATTAATAAAAGCAAAATGTTACAAAGGAACTGAATACCCAATCATTTGGGGATTTTGTCATTCCTTCCTGTGATTCTCTGTAACAGCATGTTACAATTATTTGTCAAGACCTCCTAATTTTTCCCAGAGACAAAACCTCTGAGCCTCAGGCAAGCCTTGGCATTACAGGCAGCCCAGAGATCCAACAAGATTTTGTACAAAGTTACTTCCCTATAATTTCACCTGAACACCAATGGAAAACCCACCACTGATCACAGTGAGCTGTGAAAAAACAAAAATGCCAGAGGAGCTGCAGAGCCACCTTCCCTTCCACACATGGATTCTAAACTGAAATAGCTGTTTCAAGTGAAAGATGAAGAATTATCTCCAGCTGCTTCTGGTGAAGAGCTATCTCAAAGAAGTGATTTTGTAAGGCCCATTTCCAGTCTGTGTTACGTAGTGTTACTGTCAGCCTGAGTACTTAAAAATCTTCTCCAGTGAGGGTTCCCCAAAATCACAATATAAAAGCCCTGCACTTTTAATTCCTTTTATGTGCCTGTTGATTTACGGCGCTGCAAGTGTGGTACTTTGTGCTCACATTCCCAAGCTTTTCTCCACATGCAGGGGCTGGGATGAGCCCCTACCACAGGGCTCCAGAAGAGCAGAGGCCCAGATGTTGGGACTGTAGCATAGGGCTTGTTGACACAATAAGCCTCATCTCTGCTGTCCCTCAGTGCCTGATTATTACATATTATATATATAATATAGATATATATTATTTCCACTGATGTTATGCTCCTTGTCCTGGATGTAATTAATTTCACTGGAAAAATAGCTGCCTGGCTATCAAAAATCTTACATTTTTTCAGAAGATCTCCTGGTTTCTCAGGTTCTGTGTGTGTGTCTCTTTTTCCTAACCCCACCTAAGATGTTAATATTTTCATGAGCTGGGTTCTGTCCCTTCTGATGTCCACTTAATTGGCAATGCTCTGACCATATATCTGAACTTGGCAGCATGTACTGTAGTTTTTGGCTGAAACAAAGCAGAAAAAGGGGGAAGATGAAAGGAAAGAGGTAGTGTATTTTTTTGGGTTGGGTTTTTTTTTTTTTTTTTTTTTTTTGCAGAAACTGGCTTGTCCACTTACCTGGGTTCACATCCTGTCTTCTAGCCAGAAGTTCAAACTCATACCTTATCCTCTTCCCAGCAGACAGTTCACCCAGCAGATTAAAGGTTGGTTGGCACAAGGAGTCTTCCTTCCTGACATTGCCCTGTTTTGGAAAGTGGTGCCTGAGTGGAGGGGTTAAGGCGTCCCCTTGGGCTTGAAAGACACAGGTATTATCCAAGATACTTTCATGTGGGTGGCACAAGAAATGTCAAATCTGCCTTTTCATCCTGTATTTTCAGTGCTTCAATAAACATTCTCAGATTAAAACCTGGGCTGCACAGAGAAGCAAAACCAGCTCTGACCGAGCTGACTTCGAGCCATGCTATTTTACATGTGTTGAAGTGTTACTTTTTAATCAAGCACCAGGACTCACTCCCATCCTGGGAGTGATTTCACACATCCAAACGATACTCCTTCTGCCTCAGACTCACAACGTACAAAATGTATCACTGAAACAGAAGAGTGACTAACAGGGGGATGTAAGTAATTTGTGTGCAAATAGCATGCAAAGAGCAGGACTGAGACTGTGTCTGAAGCCAAGTGTTCCATAAGTCAAGTCATACGGAGTGGGAAGTGATAAAGGGTGTGACCCATGAGAAAAGAGTCTAAAATAATTAGGAGCATCTCCTGTTGAATGATATGTGGAAGACTTGACATTTAAAAAGGGGAATGATCTGTTTCAAGCATCACCACCATGCAAGGGGTGCTCACAGCCTGTTTGCTCCAAATATGCTCTTTGAAATACTTATTCCAGATCAGTCCCTGCTTTGATCATTCTTACAGAAACACCCTTTTGCTTTATATCAAATTTGGAAATTGACAGCCCTGGCCTTCATTTCCTGGTATGAGTCTCCCAGCACCAGACATCATCATGGCAACACCCCTTAATCTTAATGCTCCTGGGACTGTGACTAATGAAACAGAGGCAAGTAATAGGTTTTTAGGCCAAATAAATTATTAAGATTGCCTACTCTGACCTCGTCTGTGCTGCGTGCCGCAGAGTCCCAAGCAGAGACTGAGTCCAGCACAAGAAGGTCTCTTTGGAAAGGAAGCAGGAGCAGTGAGCCTCCGTGAGAGGGCTGCTCCAGTGGCTGGCCAGGGAGGCTCTGGCAGCGCTCCCTGCCCTCCAGCAGCCCTCGGTGGGCAGGAAGAGGGAGTGGCTGCAAAGAGCAGGAGCAGAGAGCAGGAGCACAGCTGGATGACACACACATCTTGGTAGAGATCAGGTTGGTTTGGATGCTGTTGTTTTCAGAGGCTGAGGCTCCACAGGACCGATGTCTTCCAAATGGAACATCCATGTCAGAAGTCCACCTCAGGTACAGCAAATCTATGACCCTTGAAAACTACAAATGGTGTTCAAAGTCCAGAGTTGTTCTGTGCCAGCAATGGGGGCTGACAAGAAAAACCTAAGCTCCTCCCCACTGAGGGGAAGACCCTTCCTTGCCTACATTAATCCAAGCCACAAGAGGATATTTTCATTCCTGAATCTTCAGAAATGTTTTAAGGAGAGAAATCTTAAAGAGAGAACAACAAGTTACTAATGTCAGATTGGCTCTCAGAACTTATGTCCCGAAAATATTGCACAGATTTTCTCACTACTACTATTTTTCTAGAAGCAGTGGAATTTATGCATGGAAAGTGGTATGGAAGTACAAAATCTTACTCTCAGCTGTGTGGTGTTTGCAGTCATACCTGACCCTTCTGCCTCCAGTGCAGCCAAGCTGAGCTGCTCTTGGCACTGGTGGGAGGTTGGACCTCTGGAGGCAGATGAAGATCTTCTGACACTGATCCCAGTGACTCCAGCTGCTCCATATTGGGCTTAGCAGGATGCAAGTCAGGGTGCTGTAGGTGAACTTGACTGTGGTCTTTCCCAAAGAGACCTGATCTGGATTTCAGGAAACCATCACCATCATTTTCCTTATAAAAAAAGTAAATACAAAAGACTGCTTAAAACCCCAGTCATTACCAGAATAGAAGCATAATCTTTAAAATTACAAATATGTGCATAATTGCACAGTCCTGATTATAGCTTTCTGTATTTGCCTGGCTACAGATCTGACAACTTTGGGAGACCTTGGGCACTCAGATTGCTTTTTTTTAATCAGATCACTGACTTAAGTGTGTGCATATAAAGTCCTTGAAGCCTAAGTTTAGTGACCTATTTTTGAAAATCTTGTTCTGTTTGCACCCAAGCAAAATTACCAACAGCATAACACAAAAGGCTCTTATAGCTGGACTAAACACAGAGAAAAACTTGAATTTTCATCATAGGTACTCAGAGGCAATTAATTGCCCAAGCCAAACAGCTGTAGAAGATGCCACTCTGAATTCAGAAATGGAGAGGTTTCACCCATTTCATTACTAATCAGCTAATGCCATGTTACATTGAGTGACTGCTATGAGTCTCTCCTCCTCAGTACGGCACCCACCATCTCTTTACCTTCAGCTATCATCAGTCTCAGAACATCCTAAGGCAAAGCAGGATCTCCACATGCTGTCTTTGGATAAAAGCTTCTCCCCAAAGATGAAGAGGACCCCAGGACATTTCAGCATCCTGGGCAGCTCATTACAGAAACTTCCTTCTGCCCTCTCCAGTCCTCTCTGCCCTGCCTTTGCCAGCAAGGACCTGGCAGAAGATCCAGAGGGTTGCTGTGAAGTCAGCAGAGGCAGCATCCGCAGCCTCCCGGACCGCACAAGGTCCAGGGGTCCATGGAGTATTCCCGCTTAATCCTCACTGAAGGGGGAAGAACAATTTTAGTGCATAGTAAAGCATTTGTTTAATTCCTCTTAGGTGCATGGTGCATTTTAATGAATAAAATATTGGATTACCTCATATAAACAAAGTTTAACACGATCATGAATCGAGGCCTGAGAGTGCTCTCTGCAAGCTCTGAAATTGCCTTTGGGAAACTGGCAATGTTTGGCATTTCCTGACTGTATATATTTTATGGAGTATATTATTCACAAACATAAAATGTGCATTAAATAAAGGTAAAACTGTGTCCAAAGCAGTGGGGTCATTAAAGATCCCATGGCACTTTATACTTATTGTGGGTGTTAGCCCTGGTCTTCTGGCCAAAATCAATTTGGCAATTACAGGCTGTTTGCCTAAATTCCCAAGAAGTTTCAGTCAGGTGCCATATTCCTTGCTTCCTCTTGAGACTATTGAGTAGCAACATTGTGTGCTGCTCAACAGTTTCTGTGTTTCATCTTTTAAATGTCTGTTCAGGCTGTGTTAGAAATGGGAAAAGCTAGAAAAAGTAGGAGGACACTTGGAAGGTTTTGTTTGTCTTGGGAGGATCTTTGTAGGGTTGGGGTTTTTTTGCTATTTTGGTTTAGGGTTTTTTATTTTTTGGTTGGTTGTTAGTTTTGGGGATTTTGGGGGGGGTTGGGTTTGGGTTTGGTTTTTGCTTTGTTTTTTGTAATTTATATTTATTTAGTTTAAAACCGAAGAAAATTAAGACATCCCCAAAAATAAGGATCCAGCTAATCTGCAGCCGCATTGGAAAAATATGGTTACAAAATGTTCTTCAGCCCTGACCCAGTTACAACCTGAATTTAATTTGCTGCCTACATTGCCCATGGCTGTACTGCATCTCAGGAGCATGTTGTTCACATGATAGGGTCTGATCCAACACCCATTCCTTTCTGTGCGAGTCAGGCTCTGCTGCTAATGAGGATGGCATAATTCTCTCCTCGTCGTTATGGCTGCAATTGTGTGCCAGAGGTTACATGTTCCCTTCAGGCACATGCTTTTAAAGAAAGAGTTTATTGTGCACTTTGGTGGAATCTGGAGCTGAAGCACAGAAGCCATATGTCAGGGGGCTAGCTGTTTTTATATGGAGGCTTGCCATAGTTACAGCTGTAGGTAATTATTACAAATAATAATGACTAACATTTATGTAACAGCTTTCTCCGAGCATCTCAAATCACTCAGTAAGCCTTATATATTGATTACAAACCCTGAGCCAAATTCTACTTTCATTCATATGTGCACAAGGGCGATGGTAATCTCCGCTGGGATTAACAGACGTAGCTGAGGGCAGGAGTTGGTCCTGTGCATACACGTGTGTACAAGTGCAATGTATCTGCACACACTTGGGGATATAGAGATTGGTTCACTTGCTGGCTGAAAACTGGAGCCATGATACAATCTGAGCAACATTCAGCAACAGCAAAAGCAAGTTGGGATTAATAAATATTTCCACAGAGCAGCTTTCTTTGGAAAATTGGGCTTTGTTTTAATAAAAGTTTCATTTGGGCAAATAAACCAATCTCCAAAGAAATCAGAAATAAAGGAGTTGGTCTCTGTTCTTGTGGTTTTTTTCTGAAAAAGTAAATATCTTCAGCATATCAAAACAAGATATTTGCATATTACCAAAGTAAAATGTATTTCCCAAAAAGAAAATAAAATACTGTGACATGTCTTCATGATTTCTTTATTTTTCCCCTTGATGAACAATCTGTGAGAAAAAAAAGAACTAACTTTCTCATTGACAACAAAAACAAATCTGGAGGAGTCAAATTTCCCGTGAAAAGAAATTCTGTTCTCCAACCAGATCTCCTCAGCAGAGATCAAAACAAAGATAATGACCCTGAAGCCTTTGTTCTCTGATGTTTACATAAACCAGGAGAAGTGGACAGAGGAGCCTTTGCATCATCTTTTAACTTCCCACCTACCTGTGATTTTGGTTTAGCAAAAGTTTGCACCCGCAGATTCCTCTAATTCTTGCATGCTAGTAAAACAGAAGAAAGCAAACTGGTTTTGAATAAAGCTCTTACATAGGAGAATTTTGGATGAGTAGAACAAAATCACCATCCCTGAGTTAATCAAGAAGCTGAAATAAGCAATCCATCTCCTGAGAAAAGTCCAGCAGTGAAAATTTTCTCTAGCATTGTAAGAGTCCTCCAGTTCCAGGCTAACCCAGGAAGAGTCAGGATGTGAATATATGACACTGTTTCCTACTGCACATGTTCCTTGAGATTCTCAGGGCTTGTATTGAGCAGGCACAAGACTGCTTATCCAACAGAAAGAAAAAGTTGAGTGACATGGCAGCAGACAAGTGTAACAAGTCTCAAGACTATGGACAGCTTCAGAAACCATAATCAAAGTGCATAAATTATTGAGACAAAAAGTGCAAAGTATTTACTCTGATGCACTGATAAGAACACTCAGATTCTACAGCAAGTCGCCTTTTACAATATCCATTAAAATGAACAGCACTGAAGTATTTATTTTAGAAATTAAAAAGCACACTAGTGAATTATTCATCTCTTTCTCTGACTTTAGAGGAGACAGCATGGTACAGCACAGCTTGTTGTAATACACAACAGCATTTTGATCTGCAGATTTAAAGAATTTCAGATTGCTTAGAGATACATGAGGCTCCGTGGTGGTATGTAACATAATTTCTCACACAGTCTAACCACTGGAACAACTCTTGCCTTAGAGGAGGTAAGTGGTAATGTGAAACATGTTGTTTCCTATTGTGAAGTTTTAAAGAAATACATTACATGCAAATAATTAGACTTTTTCCTTCATTAATATTCTAGTTAAATATATGCTACTAACAGGCAGCTTTGGGACAGTTTAGACAGCTTGGCTGATACATAATAAAAACAAGGGCCCTTGCTAAATCATGCATTGAAGTTTTGAATAAGAATAATTCCACTGATTTCAGAAGAATTTTTCTTTATTTACTGAGGTACATCTGACAAGAGAATCAGGCTCAAAGTAATTCTATTGACAGTTTGAAAATGCTCACTCTAATCTCCACAGAGAAACATAATAGTTGAGATTTCCATTTTAAAAAAGTTTCTGTTTTGATGAAATACAAAAGCATATGCTTTAACAAGCTGCTGCACCATTTTCAATCAGCACAAAAGCACAGATCACATTTTAGAGAGGTATTGTGAAATATTTTTAATGAAACTTGCACAAAAGTTCACCCTCTGAGAAAACTCAGTCTACCAGACTAATACATCAATAGGAAAGAAAATGAAACATGAAAACAAACTCGAGTCAGATGACGATAGGAAATGTTAGCTAGCCTAGAGGAATGGAAAGGCTTGGAATTTAATGCAAAATTTAACTCTTCTTTTGACACAGGCAATTATCAATGCTTCTTTGGTTACAAACTCTACTGACATAGAGGCTATTTGTTGAGGAGTTGGGTGTAAAATAAATCATTCTGGGAAAGCTCTCACATCTTTGGCAGGCCTGAAAAATCAGGTCAGCTATTAAGGACTATAAATATAGGTCTATCTCCATTCTGGATGTTTTTTTCCACCATCCTTGTACTCAAATCATCCATACAAAAGTGTATCTTCTTCCTGCAGTCTTTGTGGCTGCGTTTCTCTTCTGGCTGTTTAAGTCACTTAATGCAACATTTTTTGCTTCTGCAGCCAATGCCTAGATCCTTGTCTGCCCTTGTGAAAGAAGGTGATATCCCAGGAGCTTTATTCTATCTTTTCTGCATTTGAATCTCAATTAAAAAAACAATCTGTCATGAGAAGACATGAAGTGAGACCAGTGCAGAGGGCTCAGGCCTAGTACTAATCACCTGAAAGGGCAGTTCAGGGGCTGATTCTGCTAAGGATCTGCAGTGGGACATGTTGAAGGATTGGGCTGAGCCCCTTTGCTGTTACAGGACCACCAGCCCACACTCAGCAAAGTCCTTCATTCTGAACATCCTTAGAAATGTGAATAGAGGATCTTCTGTTATTATTATTAGCCTAGGCCTCTCCTACCAGTTTTGATATGAAATATTCAGGGGGAATTTATTCTCATTGAATGTCTGAGCTGCACTTCACACAATGAAGCCCCCAGTCTCCAGTGGTTCCTCTTGTAATACAAATAAACTACAGTGATAAATATGTCTCTCAAGGAACAAGTTTCCCTGAGTCAATGGAGTTCAGAGCAGCCCCCTTAGGCAAATTCACCCTTTCATGCTTAGCATTTAAAACTCATTTTATGAGCTGGTTATACGTTTATAATGTTTAATCTTTGCCTAATACTTTTTATGGGGTCCTTGTGGATGAAGGGTACACTTTGAGGGAAGTCAGGTTATGTGAAAACTGCTTACAACAAGAGCAGGAAGGAATGGTTAGCTGAGAACTGGGGAATAATCCTGTAGGTCCTTAACACCAGAACTTGAAAATGAGGGAATTATGGCTCTTTTCTGTTATTCTGCAATTTTTTTCCCAGCTTCTGTTTTGGGCCATGAATGTTTCCCTATAGCCAAAGCAGATAGGCTAATGGCTGGATGGCCTATGCCATTTAATATTGTCTCATAATAAAACCAACATTAACTTGCCTTCTCAAGGCCTTAACTGACTGCAGTGAGGATATTCAGCCCTTGAAACTCCCACTGACTGTTGCTGGAGGCACCCACACAGGAGGCTGACCTTTAATCCTATTGTACTGCTTCAAGGTAACTGTTCGCTGTGCTTTGCAGTGGCTGGCTCTCATGGGAAGTGTCTCTATAATATTTGCTAGCTATGAAATGCTATTCTTTTTAACTCAAAGGAAATAAATTTGTGATTTCTGTAGGGGGTCTGGGGAGTTTTGGGTCTGTCAGTGCCTACTGATGACCTATGTCAGCATCACTCATCTTCCTACTCCTTCTTCATCCCATCCCTTCTGGACCTCCTCTGAGCTTGAATGATCTCTCCAAGGAAAAAAGCAAAGCTCAGCTCCTAGCAAAAAAAGAAATCCCTGATGATTTCAAGAGACTTAGGGTCATGGTCTCTGCACTTCTCTTTGCCTTTGCTTCTGTGTGCTAATCTCTGTAGATAAAAACATTTGTTCCCACGTGCTGGATGACTTGCAGTACATGCACCCATGAACGCCTTCTATCCACCTTCACAGAAAACCAGTCCCTTGCTGCTTTCTACACCCACAGAAGCTTCTTGCTACAGTGCCTCTTCACAGATCTTTGTAAAAACCAGCAACCCCATGTGGCAGACAGGCTCTGCCAACCCTCCGAAGGCTCAGGACTAGCAGAATGGAGCCCTGTAAAATGTGCCTTCTCAGAGCACTCCAAAACATCCACAAATTTACCATCAGAACCAGGGAGAGCGCTGGCATCACCCAGGGCTGACACTGAGCTGGCACTCCCAGGCAGAGGCAATACAGAGGCCAAGGGCCATGTGAACCCTGATCTGTCACGCATTGGGGCTGATCACTTTGCTCATTAGGGTGATCATATGAGCACTGCAAGACCTTCTACTTTATTCTACCCAAGTGCAGACCACTGACATTAAAAAGTTATATTTTCAGAAAAATATACTGGAGCAGGCTCTCTTTTATGAAAAACAACTCATTGTTTCAAACAGTTCCTTTGCAGAGCAGGTGCCTCTGCCTCATCGGGTATCAAGCTCAGCTAATGTTCTGATTGCAAATAAACATCTGCCTTGCTTTTAACTCACTTACACTGACAGTTCCCTGTAGCCATTTGCAGCACAGTGTGGTGTGAAATCATCCATGTGAACTGGAAATCTTAATTGTTACTCTTGTTGCTCTTGTTGCTCTCAGTCAACACTGCAGGCTCTTACACCAAGTGACACCAGCAATGGACAAAAACGTGAGGTACTGGTATTTATCTAATACAGCAGCAGAGAAGGAAGGCCCTGAATACTCATTCAAGATGTTGACCTGAGCAAAAACAAAAAAGGAATCATTTGGATGATGATTCAAATCAAAGGCTCCAAAAAACACAGAGATTATTTATACTGTAGAAAAACCTTTTTGGCCTGCTTGGTACTTTTAAGCAGTTTTCCTGTAGTCACAGGCTTGCAATGGATAGTAATTATTTCAGTCCTTAATACAGACTTCAGCCCCCCTCCTTTTTCTCCTCCCTGAGAAAAAAAAAGTTATAGGTAGTAATTTTCCTTCATTGGCCAACACATGGCTGTGTGTGAAGAATACTCTGGGTATCCAGCACGATGTAGGCTTTGATGGATGGAAATAAAAGATCATTCTCTGCAAGCTGGAGCTGAAATGTTAGCCTTTGAGAGCAAAGGTTATTTTATCAGGAAATAAATCAGAGCCCTCTTTCATTACTGTTTTTTTCCGTGCTCATCTCAGTGATGACTAGGGTGTGTGTTCAGACCACAGGAATCTGAAGAACCACCCAGTCGTTTCATCAGTCCTAGAAGACGACAGGGCCCAGAGTCAGAACTGCACCATCCTGGATCCTTTTTTTTTACTTTTTTTTTTTACTTTTCCCTTTTTTTTTTTTTTTTTAATTTGGTCTTATTTCTGTTTGTTTGTTTGTTTGGATGTTCTCATTTATAGGCTGGTGGTTACAGTTCATTCCATGGACTCTGAGCCAAGAGACGCTGGGTTTTTCTTCCAGCAGCCTGTCCCCTGTGCTGCCATGCCACGAGATGCCATCCCATGGTTCTTCCTGATCCATCCCCGGGGAGCTGCCTTCCTCAGCTGTGTTAAGCACAGATCCCTCTGCAGATCAACATCCATGGCCCTTCAGTGCTTGTCTTCAAGGAAGGGGCTTTGCTCTTTTGCCTGGCACATCTCCCCTGTGCTCACAGCTCGCTGCCAGCTCCTTGTGTGTGGCGCTGGGACAGTGTCCCAGCCACAGGGGTGGCTCCAAGGGACGTGGAGCCCCACAGAGTGAGGGGACTTGTTATGAGATCTTTCCTAGGGAGGCATGTAGGAAGGAATTGCACTCTGCCCCTGTGTCTAAAGCCACAGGAAAGGGGGGCCCAGCTGGAGTTGAGAGTTGGAGATGAAGGAGGGGAGGGTTTGGGGAGGCAAACACGGGATGGCAAGGGAGGAAGGCACTGGGACAAGCCTACACAAACATAACATCCTCCAGGGCGGGTGGCACGGGCTGTCAGCAGGGCAGAACAACAAGTGGCTATGGAGAAGCAGGATCTGGGTACAGGAGTGAGCAAGGAGGATAAGTAAGGAGGATGAGCATGGAGGCCTTGCCAGGAAGCCAGCCCTGTGAAGTATCCACAGCCCCAGGCCCACAATGCCTCCCTACATCAGTCCTCAAATAAACCGGGACACCACACCTTCAAGAAAAGATACAGCTATTTAAAAGCATTCCAAGTATGCCTTTGATGCTACTTCAAAACCCTAAGATATAATTTAGGGTTGCCCTTTTTTTTAAGAAAAAAAAAAGGAGTGTATCAGAGAAGAGAGAAAAGAAAGACGTTTGAAACCAGAAATATAGTCCTACCATCAAGCTCACCACTGGCTTACAGGTCTTCAGGTCCCACTCAGCCCCTGCCTTCCTGGCAATCAGACTTTTTAATTCACTGATTTATCACTGAAATTTCATACAATTAAGTGTGTATTTTTTCCAAATATGAATTTTACGTTTATCAGCTGCTAAACATACATCACACATGCCCCTTCAGGAAACATAATAGGTATCACCATTTTACAGATGGCAAAATTAAGACATCAACACACCAGGTGACATATCAGGTTTGCCAAAGCAAGCCTATGTCAGAGATAAGGTGAGAGCATGACTGCTTCATTTTCTGTCCTGATGCTAAATGCCACGCTTTTCTTTTTAATCTGTCTTACTTCAACCTGGCAACAATTTTAAGTCTGACTGGAGAAATAAGATCTTCAAATTGAATGTCTCTCAGTGATCTCACTGTGACTCTTACTTTTTTTACACCAAAATCCTGCCATGCATGGAGTTTTTTGTTTGTTCTTGACAACAGTGTAGATTATACATTGTCTTAGCCATTGGACATACCCATCTTTTTGGATACTTCTCTGTTGTATTACAGAGGTCATGAAGTAGTTGCAAGATCCAAGCTTTAGAAGCATCATTGATCAAGATTCATGCTATGATATTAACCATGACAGAAGGTTCCTTTGAATAAAATGAGCAGAATTTATGCTGCTGCAAATGGGTCACTTCATCAAGACCGTATTTTGCACAGCTTGGTTCACACATGGTTGTGAAAAATCTCTGACTAGGCTTTGCAGGAGGAACAATCAACTTGTAAGGGACAACTCTGGCCTGGCCTCCTCAGATGAGGTGAGAGGAGTATCTGAACCAGCATTTCATCATCCTGAACACACACATCAAATCTGATAAATTTTAGAAGGCAGCATTTTAACCATGGCTGTGACCTTTTTTGATCCTGGCCTTGTGCCCATGATATCAGTCACATGCTATGAGAACAGCAGCTGGGTTTATCACAGCATACATTTTCTTCCATCTAATTACAGTCCTGAAGTCTAAATTATCTGTACAGCTTTGTTTGAGATCTACAATCCTGTTTTGAACATCCTTTTAACTTCCTGGCGGTCTTGCAAACTCTTTCCCTGATTGCTCTGGAGGGTTTCTCGAGGACCCAGCATCCTGAGCAGGAGCCAGCAAAGGCAGTGGCTTCAGGTAAGTGTAACAGCAGAGTCTGATGTGCTAAAATTCAGCAACAGTGTGCCATGAGTATATTACAATATATTTATATCCTTTCACTCCAGAAGTGTAGTTTCAATTCTTCTCCTCCTTTAAGGCTTCTTTATGCTGCTCAGATGATACAAAAAGAAATGTTTTAAGGCATCAGTGCCCTTATGCTTCTACAGGAAGGAGGGAGGGCCTGAGGGGGGAAAAAAGGTGTTTTAAAGGCACGTTGTACTTCTCATTATTCTCCTCTGACTCTGTTAACAATAAATTTACCTTATACCTTTAAATTTGAACCTATTTTGCTCCTTACAGTGTGTTGTCCCAATCCTTATCTCAACTCATGAGCCCTTCATTTAGGTTTTTTTTTTCTTTTCCTCTCCTGTGAACAGCTGAGAGCAAGAAAGGGTTGAGCAAATGACTTTCATGAGTGTCTGGTATTTGGCCAGTGTCAAACCATGACACAGAGTCCAAGAGATGCCCTGAAACCCTCGGAAATGCAGCCCTGCCTCCCAGCCTCACAGAGGGTATTTTATCCATACTGTACTCCTGGCTGGGACTCCATACACACCTGCTGAGTTTAAAACTTGTGATAACCTGAGTGCATCACTGAAAACATTGTATTTAGTGTACATTGTGGGGGAAGTTAGCAAAATATACTGTGAACAGACTTTTCTTAAACATCATTTTCAAAATGCCTTAAGGATTGTTCACCTCATTTTAAATATATACTGTATTTGAAACCTGCTTAAATATATCTTTAACTGAAGACTGGACATGTTCCAACAAAGTCATCTATATAGTTGAGCAAATGATACTCAATTTATGACCATATGTTATTTTATTAAATAAAAAACAACAAAAATTGCCATTGCCAAAGATAAAAAGAAAATATCTTCCCAGAAAACATGTATTTACTTAGTGTTATGGCTGCTATACAAGTTAAGAGAAGCCAAGACATTCAAAATCAAGGCTATCCTTTATGCTTTTACCCAGCAGCTATATGAGGTAAGAGTCAAGTGCCAGCCATAACTTGCATTTCTTGTCCAGCACTGGTTGGTGTACCAATTTGTATGTTATGGCAACAGGCTTCATCTGTTCTTTCAAACCCTTTCCTGCTTTTGCAGTGCCTACAATAAGCATCCAGAATTATCCTCTTCCTGACTCTTTTATCTTCCATCTTTTTTTGCCCAGAGCTGCTGCAGCTCAGCTGTCCCTGAGACGGTGCCATTGCAGGGTTGTAGGGCTTGGCCCTCCCAAGCCCTTTGGTGGTGGGGGCAGCTCCTGACAGCCTGGCCCCAAACTCAAGGACAGACTTTCTGGGAGAGGCAAAATCCAAGAGGCCTGAGGGATGGAGGGGAAGGATGGGGTCAGAGGCTGACTGCACCAAGGGGCCAATGAGTCCTGGTACAGGGAATGCCTCGAGCTGCTGCTGAGCCTGGGGCCACACACCACAGGCAGGGGAACATGATGCATGTTCCTGCAGCTTTGGGCACCTCCAGGCACCAGCTGCCTCCACCCAACCCCTCTGGACTCAGATCCCTGGACTCATCCACCCTCTCAGAGTACACTCCAGGCCCTAGAGGCACGAGTGTGAGGATGATCCTTGCCCTCAGCAATGGTTGGATGGGCTTGCCCATAACTAGGATCCAGCATGAAAGAGAGCAATGTATCCCCTATAATTCAGAAGCGCACAGGCAAAGTTCAGGGTTTCACAGGTCCTGCCCAGCCCTGTGATGAGGTGCCTAGAACCAAGAAGAGCTGAGTATCAGCCACAGCAGAAGTAGCTGGTGAGCCTCAGTCCACAAACTCCACTATTATTTACTGTACAGGCTGCATTAAACTAAACACCTGAGCCACAGAACAAGACACCATCCTTTCAAGTTCTGTGCAGCCTCAGAACTGAGGGATGATCCCCTCTCTGACAAGCATACTGGAAGGAGAGTCTGACATTGTTCTTGCAGATGAGCTCTGTTCATTTCTCTGAACCAGTATCACAACATACAAACAAATAATTTCCTGATATATTTTCCAGAGTTCCCTTGTCCACAGTATTTGTCCTCACTGCAGTGCAAGGAGAGGAGAGGAGAGAAGGATATATGAGCAGGGGTGGGTGTGGGAGAGGGGTCCCTGACCAAGGGTTTGTAGGGTGAATGGCTTGTACTTGAATTCAGTGCATGCTGGCTGACAGGCCAGGACTAAAGTGTTGCATACCAAGTGGAATTAAGATGTGCTAGTTTTCCTAGCTCCCATAATTTTTAAAGAACGGAAAGAAAAAAAAAAATTCTTGTGGAATTAATCTATTTCTTATGCTCATTCCAGCTGTGCTTAATTTACCCTCTGCTATTTCTCCCCTCTGATCAAGGAATGCTGTATCCGTACATTCATATTTCCCCTTAAAATCCCTGTGTTGAGCAGAGCTTTTCTTAATTGCTTTAATATGCTGCATTCTGGGTTGGGAGAAGCTGATCCAGAGTGACAACTGCTGCTTGTCCCCCAGCAGCGTGCAGCCCCACTGGGGTCCATCCTCCGCCCGGCAGCCCCTGCCCACCACCCCCCAGGCTGTGGCTGCAGCCCACGCCGGCCCATCTCACCCAGCTCTGCCCATGCAGAGAGGCAACCACGTCATGGGCTGGACACAGTGACACCAAGCACCCTGCAGCAAAGCCAGAATATTCCCCTCTGCCTGGCTCACTTTCATTCATGGATTAAAGGCGAGAGAGAGGCCTTTGGGCGGTCAGATGGAACCCGACATCCTGGCAAGGCTGCCCAGCCCTGATTTAGCAACTCAAGTGCCAGATGGACCAAGCCTGGAAGAACAGGGATGGGGCAATGCCGAGCCAACAAGGCAAGGGGAGCACAAAAGGGAGAAACCAGGGAAGAGGAGGGAGATTCAGAGGAGTTTGAGGTTTGTGTGTATGTGTTTACCTCAACTTGGCTGCAGCAGGTCTCTGTCTGAAGCCCCTCAGATAACCTGGGCTCTGCACTTAGCTCTTGCATATCAGACGGGCTGCTAGACAGAGCATCTGTGCTGCAGGCAGCCTAAACACTTGCACAAACCCTAATGCCACAGGAAGACCTCCCTGCAGGCAGAACAAGAGACTTCTACCACCAAGTAGCCTTGGCTGGACCAGTGACACCAGTATGTTAGCCCAGACCCAGAGCAGGGACACATCTTCCACCACCTTCACCTGCCAGTTCCCTACTGACCCACCCTGCAGATGAGGTATTGCAAGACTGTGAGAGAACTAACTACCAAACCACAGCCCTGTTTTCTTCAATGCAAGGAGTTTCCATGAGTTGTCCCAGTGGTTTCATTTTTCTTGTCCTTGAAACAGTATCCCATACCCCAGACAATGTGTTATTCTGTTCAGCAGTACAGGGGTGTCCAGGAGGAAGGTACACACCTCTCCTGAGGATGAACCACAGAGGGGTAAGGTATCTAGACCCCTGCATAATGACCAGACTGAACATAACACAGCTCTTTGCCAAAATAATCACCCCATGTAGGCCAATCTCATGACCTGTGCAAATCATTAGGTCTAACGTATGTGGCAGAACTGCTCAGCAAAATAGGAGTTACATAATGATTAATGGGGGATAGAATGCATATTCTATGCCATAAGTTCCTCCTCATGGAAATTTCCCTGTAGGTATTTCTCCCCAGCCCTGCTCCCCTGCTGAAGATGCCCTGACCATTATTCAGCCTCACATGGTGCCCCTTACTAGGAGTCTGTGGAGACTGCTCCTTCCCTGAGGTGTTTAGGATTCATTGCTCCCCTCTTTGGAAACCACTCCAGGGAAGCTTGGGACAGATCATGTAGCAGGAATTTTTTTTTTTTATTTTCCTATTCTGGCCTTTGCAGAGACAGCTGAACAACCATAATAGACCAAACTCTTGGAAGGAAGGAAAAATAAAAGAGAAAGGCAGGCAAGATGATGATGATGTGAAGTTATGCAGTGAGACCAGGAAGCTGACAAAGAGGTAAATTATCTGGCCTTTAACAGAGGTGGTCAATGGTGATGTGTACACTGTGCCCTGCCTTTGGCTTTAGAACAACCCACAAGCAGCAGCCCAGTGTCTGAAACAAGCTGGGCTGAGTCCCTGGATGCCAGGGAACACCGGCACCACCGTGCCCACTAACAGGCCAGGCTGGGGTTTCCTCCTCTTGTGGCCACAGCTATGCTTCACCACCGTCTGGCTGGCTGCTGCTATTTATTCCATGATTTTCTAAAAATGTGCTCAAGCTCGATGTCCAGACTGTTGCCAACCTCCTTCTTTAATAAAAGTAACAACAGCAAGGTATTGA
This sequence comes from Camarhynchus parvulus, assembly GCF_901933205.1. NCBI lineage: Eukaryota > Metazoa > Chordata > Aves > Passeriformes > Thraupidae > Camarhynchus > Camarhynchus parvulus. The sequence continues at coordinate 137,207,143 of NC_044572.1, forward strand.
AAATCACGAGGCATTTAGAAATATACAGACTCCTTTATGGGTGAAATAATCTAATAGACAAGCTGTTGTTAATTTACAGCCTCAATTTTCAGACACACTTCTTGAGTCAAAAGTACTTCCTGCTCCATAATTCCTACAGGGACACAGGTGGCCCAAATTGCAGTATACATCTACTGTACATTAAAATGTATTTCGGACTTAGCTTAAACATTTTTGAAATCTCAAGTTTATGTCTAGACTATTTTAATCAGCTAAATGTCATAATAAGCCATATGTTGGGCTTGATAGGTTACATATACCAGCCCTGCTCATAAAGTATCAAAAGGTGTTTTTAAAAAGGAGTCTGTGTTTGTTTTACCAGGAAAATGGTGCTTTTAGTCAGTCGTATCAAACCTACTGGCAAAGTGCACAGGCTCTGACGTAACTACTGGGAAAGACGGAGGCCAGGGTGGCCGCAGAGTGGGGAACAGAGATGGCTCAGTGCAGCCCCCGGGCACAGGCAGCTCTGCTGGCACGGAGCCCTTCTCCTCCTGCCGCTCGGAACGGCTGCCGGCACCCACGCACCCCCAGGCTGCTCCTCCATGAGGAGCATTCCTGGGCTGAAGTGAATGAATGTTTTTTGCCAGACCCTTCCATGCAAGAGCAAAGGGCACCAGCCAGATCCTGAGCAGTGCTTTGCATCACCTGTGTAGGGGGTGACTTGCTAGAGCAGAGCTGGCAGGTTCTTTGGGTCACACCAGAGAAAGAGAGCTTTCACCAATAAAACTCTGCCATTACCAAATTAAATTAATTAAGCATAACTGCACAAAATCAACCATTCTTTCTCCAGAGATTTTGCTAGTATAAACCAGCAAAAATCAAAGTCTCTTTCCTGAGCATTTTAAGCCAAAACGCCCAGCTTGGGAAATGACCCATGACTGAGGAATGCCTCATGCCAGAGGGACGGTTCCCCACCACGTAGGCTGAAAGGGATCCTCTGTTTGCTCTGAGCCACAGAGGGCCTATGGCACACAGACACGTAGTCTGGACTGGCTCCAGCAGCCAAGGATATACATGCACACAAATTCATCACACTGTTGTATGAGATTATTTCCTTATGAAAAGCTGGCTCCATTCTGGATGCAGAAATTCCCGTTCAGCTTCCAGACACTGCCACAGGGAGGTCCTGCAGCGCCAACTCAGGCACCCTGACCACCAGAATGGCTATGGGCCATGCCATGCCCAGCGTCCCCCCAGGGCAGTATGTCCATCCCCCTCATTCTCTTCTCCTGACAGCCCTAGCACAGACGACTTTTATTGGAAAAACCACATATGATCCTTGGAGACATATTTGTGTGTGTGTCCCAGTGGATGAAATCCCAGGAGTTCTACGTCTGGGTATTTGCCTCTGGAGGTTCCCCAGGGACTGAATATACATACAGGAGAGCTTAAAGAGTATTTTAATTACAGTCTTTCCTCAGGAAAAACAGTCCATTCAGTGCACAGAGATCCCCAGGGGCAACACCTGAATTGTGACTAAAAGTAGAGTAACCCTCTGGTTACCCCATTATAGCTCCATGGGATGAGCCATTTGAGATAATAGCTGGAGTAACCCACAAACTGTACATCAACCCCCCTCACACTATCCCAATTCTTTGGCTCCTGGGTAATTTAGCCAGTCACTTTCCAGATGCAATTATTCTTCCTCCTTTTAACAAGCCTCCAGGGCAGAGGATGAGAGAGAAGTTGTCACGCTCTCATTCTGCAAAGAAAGTGTACTTCCTCTGCAGAGTGTGAAATACAGTCCAGTGGGGTGAAACCATGAAGAAGCAGAGCATGCCCATGGTACCAGGTAAGAATACTGGCTTTTTTAAAAATATATTTTACTGTCAGTTTCTCCACCACAAAGCATAAATCCTTATGGGATCCCTTTTTTCAGAGTTCCCCTGTTTGCCAGCAGTAAACATCTGAGAGCTGTTTTTATTCCCACAACAGTTTATTGCCATGCAAATACCATAATTTTCAGTCTCTACAAACAGAGAGAGATCGTCATCCACCCAGTTTGTTACTATACTTGCTGGGCAGAAGGATGTAGTAAAAGTCATGATTGCTCTTGATGTCCAAACTGGAATTCCAGTTTTTAACTCTTTCCCTGCCTCTGCAAGCTTCAGGTTATTTCCTCTAATGCCAGCTAGTCAATTTGAACTCTGGTGTGACAATCTGCCCCATCTTCTCCCTGCCATGCTGACCACCTGCAGAGGAAGGAATAGGCACAGAGTTTCTAAGACACAGTGATAACTCATCAGCCTCTGGAAATTGGTACAGCTTCACTGAAGGTGCCAGGCTGAAGATATGCAGCATCAGGGCTTATGGCCTTAATTCCAAAATAATAATTAGTCCATGGCCATGACCCACAGTTGGTCATTTCACTTTTTTCTCTCCCAGGCATATACCCAAGACCCTGTATCATGCAGTGCAGGTCTGCCCAACACCTTCCAGTCTGTCTGTCTGTCTGTGCCTGGACATGAGGAGTGAGCTTGCTTGCCCCAACAAGAAAACATTGCAGGAAGGGACAAGGCCAGCTGGATTTAGGTGGCCTCTCAGGGTGTTATTGGTATAGACAGATCAGCCCCTTTCAGAGAGGACATGCAAGCAAATGTTGTAATTCTGCAACTTCCGGATAACTGATTCCTAATATGGGTGAACAGGAATCAAGAAAAGAGAGCAGGAAGCAACTAGGAGTTAAATGGAAAGAGTAGACAGTATCAGCTGAGTCTCTTTTCTCAGACACATAGCTCAGCTGAGCTCGGAACATCTTGTTTTCTGTAGAAGCAAATGGTGATATCAGAACAAGGATAAGGAATGGGATCTGTATTCATCAATAAAGAGAGGGTAAATTCTGTTGTTAAATCAGGGACACACTGAGCCCTGTCATCACAGTCACTAGGATTATGCATGAGTTTTCAGTCCCTCTACCTGATAATGCTCTTTCTTGCTTTAACAGTTCAGTGTCATGGAGGTGAAAATTGGTCCAAGTAGGATCAGTCCACTTAATTAAGGCTCCTCTAATCTTAATACAATGGTTCTTCTGATTCCTAATATATTCATCATGGAAATGACATGCCTCCAGAGACTTCCAAAATGTCAGTCCTGGCTGTATCCTTAACAAGGGGCTAGAAAGAGCTTCCCAGTCCTAGATCCAGTCATGTAACTCAGCCACAGTCTTCTCTTTCTGTGGTAAGCAAATCTGGGTGTCTTGGAAGGGGACAACCAGTGTCCCCTCTCATCTGGCTGAGGGGAAAACCACGGCTGTGAGTCACCTGCTCTTCCTGCCTAAAATCAGCTCTACAGGGAAATCAGACATTTATTAAGGAGACCCAGATCCCATTAACGAGTCCATCCATCTTTCCTGTCAGTTTGATGCGCCACTTTGTTCCCAGATGAAGGGAGGTGAACATAGCTGTTCCCTTGAAGGTCAAGCTCTGAGTTCAGTCTTGCACCTGAACAGGCAAAGGACACTCCTTGGTGTGATCCTGCAATTATACTGAGACATCTCATCTAAACACGCTTGCACACATTCTTGACATGAAACATTTTCATAAGCACGTACATTCCTTTTATCATTTAAATGCTCTATGTGGCTTGTTTGGGGTTTTTTAAAATCAAATCCTTGTGTAAGGTGTTCGCACTTTTAATCTATTTCTCATTAGAAGTTGTTGGGTTTTTTCCTAGAAGTAGCTTTGCTTTCATTTTTTGAGGGTCTGTTGAGATTTCCTTTTTTAAACTTACAATGAGGATGATATTTTTAACAAGCAGTAATTATAAAACACAATACCTGATAGCTCCACAGACAGGTGGATCACAAGAGAGTGTAACTGGGGGTGGGTAGGAAATTACACCCCTACCATTCACAGATGCCTCTGTTCCTTAGACAGACACTTCTTCTGATCCTTGAGAGCTCTTTAATCTAACAAGCACACAGGGAAGAAAATATACTCTTCTCCATTGAATGTTGTTGACTACAGCTCTGTCAATCAGCACAACATTTCAATTAGGTTTCAGACAGTGGATTTTGACAAAACACTGTCTGTTAGACCAAAGTTGCTGTTTGTACAAGTTGCTAAATGGTGTGATGCATTTTTCATTACTTACCCAGTCCTGAATCAAAGTCTCTATCTTTTTAAAATATATGCTGCAGTTTCACCATAAATTGTTATGTTGGGAGCAGTTTTCATAGTACAAAATCTACGGCTCGCACAACACTAGTCAAAACAGGAGTAAATTCAAAAGCAACTTGGGACCACAAACAGCAGCCATTTTTTGATGAATTTTAATGTTTTTAGGTACCAAAGAAGGATACAAGGCTGCTAAGTCAGTCAGGCATTTCTGAACATGCCTAAGTCTTGAGTAATCTCTAGTGTTTCTGTACCATTTCTATTTCCAGAAATAACCTGTTCAGCTCTATGATGAAAGGCTCACACCCACACAGGAGAGCACAGAGACACCAGTGGCGCCTCAGTCAGAGACAAGAAACCTTGTCCCAGCTCCTCCAAGGCTGTCCCAGGAGAGCATCAGCCCCAGGGGCTAGGAAAGACCCAGCGCCATGAGTCCAGCAGGGCAAATCTCTGGGGTGCTGCATAGGACAGGACTGACAAGAGGGCAGGATTAGGTCATTTGTGCTGTGTTTGTGTATTTCTACCTGCTTGACTCCCTGCTGCTTTCAGGCTGTGCACACAGGTGTGTGTGTGCACTCATCTGCCTACTGGGAGCACGTGCTCAGTGTCACTGCTGGCTGGGCCTGAGCCTGTGGAGCTGCAGCAGCTTCCCCTCTACTACAGAGCTGCTGGTTTTGGCAACTTGTAATATAAATCTTGTGGGTCTTTTCAGGCAAAGCTTGAAATTAAGCATCCATAATTCTAAAATGAACTGTTTCGTGTCAGATTTTAAAAAAAGCATGAGCTGCAATGGTCATTAATAGAAGAACCATGGGAAAAGTAAATAACAATATCAGATCCTCTTAATAAAGCCACAGTATCTCCATTCTCAGCTCCATCTTAAGCTCTTCTGGCAGTGAGAAAGATAGACATGATATCGAAAATGATGGAGGGAAAATCACAAAGCAGGGAAGGGCACATCCTGGGAGGTCTGCAGGCTGTCAGCTCTGTCAGGGCAGAGGACAATTAGATCAATGTAACACACATTTGTAAAAGTGTCCTGACCAAGCAGATCAGCCTTAAAGGACCTGACGCCCTCCCAAGCTGCTGAACCCACTGACCCAGAACAGGGGCAATCAGGGAGGCAGCAGCACAGCCAGCAAGCAAGAAACCTGCAAGGGAAAACACAGCCAAGGCCAGAGCAAATCAGATGATGGTGTTTCTCCTGGTGTCTCCCCTAGACCAACACCAAACACATCCAAGAAGAAGCAGTTATAAAAATATCATTCAAAAAATTAGAAGACAAGGCGGAGGAGAAGGAACAGAGGGAGTTATTGACAACATCATCAGTCCAACAGACAGACACCCACACCACTGCATCCTCCACCAGAAACTGGGTTAGGTCTGTATTTGTTGGGTTGGTTAGTTGGTTGGCTTTCTTGTTTGTCTTGATAATAATATCCTGTGGATTTCTTCTTGTTCACCTTTTGGATTTTCATCCTTGAAGTTGAAAAACTCTCAAGTTTTTCTTCAATAAACTTAGAGCATTACTTAGAAAATTTCCTTCTTCTAATACAAAAAGAAACCCAAGATTCTTCTCTGCTCACAGAAAATGATACTTAAAGAAAATACCAACATCAAGAGCCACACAAGAACATTGCTGCACCATCATTTTTTTCATTCGACTACAGGAAAGAACACATTCCTACCGGACAGGTGAGGAGGGCTCTGCTCTCATCTGCTCCTGTGACAAAAAAAAATCCCAATTGCTCATCTGTGAGGGATGATTTAGTTTTCCTTAGCTATGGAGCAGGTAAGGTACAGAGGTCTCCTCTCTGAGGAGAGTACAGAGGTCCAATGCTGTGTCCACCAACTCTGCTGAAAGTCATGCACTTGGCAGGGCAGAAAGATTTGCTCTTTGAGTAGATTTGCTGTTGCTATTATGAGGAATGGGCTGCAAAGTGCCTGAGGCAAAACAGCAGGATCCCTCTATTTTAAGGAATGTGTGTGTATACACTGAGTATATAAACCAGATCTGACAACCAAAGCAGCAGCAAAATTAAAAGAAAATGAAAAGAATGCTATTTATGACTGAAAAGAAAAATCACTTTAAGATTAGGAACAAGCAAAAGAGAGCCGGCAAACTATATAATCCTGTCACCTTGTCTCTTTTAGTGTTTTGAAACAGCAACAAAAATGGCCATGACATCAATGTTTGAAATGCAGCACATGCCCCAAATGTTTTTTACAGTGGCTGTTCACGAGCAGGGTTAAGCTCTGCTGCAGCACAGCCAGATTCATCACTCAGCCAGTTGCCCACAGAATGGGATGTATGTACTGGAGAGATCAAGTACTACAGACCATCAGCCACTCCTGAAAAAACTGGCCTGGCCAAACAGATCAAAAGCCCAGTTACTAAGTGGTAACCTGCTCACTAATTACCCTTTTAACGCACAGTGATTGATTTATCTTCTCTTTATCCTAATCCTATCATCACTCACCTTTCCTAGGTGGGTACCTTTGGCTCTGTTGCCCTGGGAACTCTGCAGGTGGATGCAGGAAGTGGGACCGTGTCACTGCTGCAGGACCAGCAGATCTCAGCCTGAAGCCAGCAGATCTCAACCTGTGCATTAAATATTGGCACATGACATCTTTTTGAGGCAAGAGCAGCTTTTTGTTAGCATTTTCCCAGACTCTAAATACAGGAATTAAGAGAGGGTAATGAAGTTATGTCAATCAGTCACTTCCCATGCTGTGCCCCAGCCCTGCACTCCCCTGTCGGACACCCAGTGCATCTGTCAGCTCCTCCTCAGGGCAGGTTGGGATTTTGAGTTTAATCTGTGACCACCAACTAACCACTGACCCCAGTGTCCATGGGCTCTCACTGATTTGACACAACAGAAAACAAACATCCCTAGAAAGACCCCACTGCTGGGGTTCAGGGCAGCAGCAGCAGCACACAGTCCTCTGCAGGGCAAAATCATGCTGGCCAGTCTCCTGACAGTTTCATCCATCCCTAGGAAGGAGCTTGGGTTCCCTGTGAAGCAGCAAGCTCAGCAAACCAAGACCACACTGAGCTGGCCTTGAAGTCCAGCTCCTGTGAAACTTTTTCTTTCACTGCCTGGAAGAGAGCATCCAACTTTCAATTTCCTGCCTGCAGCCACTTTGAAGCTGGCCCGTACAACCAAAGTGTATTTTTTAAATGTTGAATTTAAAAATTCCTATATTTAATACAGAAAAATTATTACAGATGCTGAAAGGTTTCTAACGCTTCACCTGAACTGCACACACTGGATGAAACCCTTGGACGCAATGTCTGAATTAACGTAGATCGTTGTAAAGGAATAATTGCTAAATTAAGTCTGTATGAGAAAACCAGTGAAGGTGGATAATTGCAAAACAAGGCATGTAGGACTAGATAGGAACAGAAATTCTACCTCAGCCACCTCTCAATATCAAAGTACTTCAGAGAGAAGTGATTATTTCAGGGAATATATGTAACAGCACATAAATCCTTCATCCATAGTTCCTCTGGTGCAGCCAAGTTCTAAATAGTCATCCAGCTCAGCCCTGCTCCGTGAGGCCCATGGGCAATCCACAATCCAAAAGGCACCAGAAGGTGGTCCGGGAACTGATTGCAGAAAAATAATTAAGGAACCAAACCAAAACACACACACAGCATCCCACGCAGTTGGCAGGCATTTCTGTCAGTGCCTGCCTACAGGCACCACTCACTCCCTGGCTGCTGGTGCTCAGATCAAAAACCTTGTAGGTCCTTTGATTTTAAAAGATTGAGAAACGCTTGTTTAGCTTCTGTGAAATAGGGCAGAGCTCTGACTTGGGCTCCCAAGGTCTGAGTCTTCTCCCACTGAATCAGGAATGTGCCACCTCCTCCCCACTGTTCCTGCATCACACAGAAACTACCAGCAGAATGTTCCCTGGCCAGTAACAAGCAAAGTATGCCTCTCAAATTCATTCCAAAGTCTTACCCTGGTCCCAAGCCCATGGTCCCAACCCTTTGTTAGCAGCATTACTGGGGCAGGACTGCACCCACTGTGCTGGGGTGCTGGGTGGGCAGTGCTACCACTCCAGAAGTGATGTTGTTTCATCTGCCCTTGCAGAACCACCCCACCCATGATCACCCCATCCCAGAAGCATGACAAAAAATGCCTGACCCTGAAGAGCTTACAGGGAAATGGAGTTAAACCATAACCATAGCTACAACTGAGAGATGCAGCTCATCCAGTAGCTAAATAAAAGGTGAAAGGATCCCATTATTCCTAAATTTGCCATCCTGACAAGCACCAAAACTTGAAAAATAATAACATCTAGAAATATTTCCAGGTGTGACAGACTGCAGTTTTCCAGTGAGCAGTTTGCATGACCCTGGAGGAATTATTGGGTATGCATGTTTAGCTGATTGATAGATTTTATTAGTAAAGCAGATTTCTCTGTCACAAAGTCTGCTCCAGTCTCCAACTAGGAATAAGAGAACATTGTTTCTCCCCAATAAAGAAACCAGCATCTTATAACTGCCCAAATTTAAGAAAAATGTAGTTTCAGGGATTTTATTTTTTTAATTACCCTGTATTTAAAGAATTACCAGCAAGCACTCTGTTTCTCTTGTTGGGAGCTAACATCAAAAAATTGCCTGACAATTTTTCTAAGAGCCAAGAAAGTCAGCTAGTAATCATGTGGAGTTGTGTGGCCAAAGGTACATAAACTGGCTTCACATGGGACCAGCAGTAGATCAGATTGCATTGGGAGGGATGAAATAAAAAATCCCAGAAGTCTAGTTTCTTTGGAAACGTACCAAAACTGTCTAACCATACCAACCTGGCACATCGTATGTAAAAAGTGACTATTTCCTAGTACAGTATATGGGGTGTTTTATAGAAGTCAAAAAATCAGAATGGCCTTAGTCTGACATCGTAAACACAATATACTGTAATGTCATTGAGAGACTACTTGTTACCTACTTGTCCCAAGATTAATGCTGAAATTGAGCACACAGATCTACCTACAGTTTCCCTCTGAGCACAGACATGCCTGAAAAATCTCTTTGACATGCAACTTGGAAATAGTTACAATAACTATGTAACAGTAGAAACCACTTCTGTTTAATTCACATATATTATTTACATTGGCCCAGGGAGTTTACAGCACTGGGAAGCAACACTAAGGGAATGACACCTTGTCGTGCAGCAAATCTTCTTCCTATCCGCAGCACAGCTGCCCTCCTTGCTAAGACAGCAGGACTGTGTTTGGAGATACAGGTTATTCCTTCTCCCCCAGTCTCTCCTCACCTGGGGCAGCATGGCAGGGACAGAGCCCACAGCCACCAGAGTAGGGGAGGCAGGTGTGCAGTGAGGCAGCTCTTCAGCTCGGGCTGGCTTATCTGCTGCCATCCAAGAGGTAATTTTTGTGCCCCCTTTTTCAAGACCAGGCCTGCAAAGGCAACTCTGTGTGTAAAGGCTGCAGAAGATTAACAGGTGTCTATGCAGTCAATAAGGTTTTTGTGATGATAACAAATGCAATTCTGCTGTGCTTCAGGTGCAGGTGGAGGTCTGAAAACAGGGAGGGAGTTGTCATTAAAGCCCATGAGCCCAGTCACAAGCTGCAATTCTGAAAGTGACTACATCCTTAATCTATTCATATTTAGCATTTAGATTAGATTATCTCTTTCAACAGGCTGCACTGTGTCTTGGAGTCAGTGCATCATTCTTGCTGATTTAGATATATTGTCTCCAATGTAACTTACAGATCACCAGCAGCCCGGAGGCACGAATCACTTAGATTTCAATAATAAGAAAGAATGGTAATTAAAAGATGTTGCAGAAAAAAATCTAACACGATTTTATGCAAATCAAGGTTTCTTTAAATGCAAACCAATATTTGTTAAGATTATATTCTCAAACATAGCTTGTGAACTCCTAAAGGAAAACACTATGACTTCATCTCTCATCTGAGATGCCAAGACTGCTAGAGCCACAAAATACAAAATGAAACAACAGTTAGATTTGATGGCATTTGTTCTAACTGCAGATACTAATCACTAGGTGTCCATAGGCATTCCGAAAAGACAGCAAAATGGTGAGAAAGCACTAGGAAACCAATATGATCAACCAATTTGTAAACAGCACAGGACCTAAACCTGGAAGTTTCTGCCCACAGCTCCTTCCTGCCAGCTTTCAGCACAACTGATGATTGTCCTTTCAGCACAATCTTTTGTGTAGCTGCATCTAGTGAGGGCAAATCAGTCATGCTTGTAGCAAGAGTGTCTCCCACAGTTAGTGGTTAATAGATGGGTGTGGTGATCCTTTTGGGTCCCTTCCAACCTAGAATATTCTGTGATTCTGAATCTAACAAAGGTGGCCTTCCTTGCAAAATAATGCATGCAATGAAGGGTCTAAATTCTGTTTATGACACTTGCTCCTAAAGTGCCAAGGTATTTCTGAAAATGGGAGTCAGACACAGAGATTTTCATGCTCTCCTTTTTGCCTTGTATGGTTATTAACTTGTAGCAATTAACTCGGCCACGCTCCCGCTGCTGCCTCTCTCCCCAGCGAGCATCAGTGGGTCTCACTCACAGTGTGCTCTCCTCGGTGCATTCCTCAGCTCTACCAGATGTCAGTCCCTTCCCTTCCTTCAGAAGGGCTAAAAGCTCATGCTCAGAAGGTCCACAGCCCTTTCTAGCCTCTCCCTGTCCATCTCAGAAGGTCCGCAGCCCTTTCTAGCCTCTCCATGTCCGTCTTGGTGTTTTTCTCCTTCTTTTGCCATGAAAGGACAGAGCACAGAGGAACTGAATCAAGTACAAGGTTTTTCAAGTTATCTGCTTGCTATTAGGTATCACTGTACAGCACTGAATTATTTATTCCAGCTTCCTAGGCAGGTGTGTGGCAAATTTCCATACCGCTTTAATGGGAATCAGATTGCCAACTTCAAACCCAAATTCTTCATCTGCACCACAGCATGACTGTGAAATGTTGCTGAGCAAGGGCGGGGTGAGCAGCTATGTAGGAACAGACCGCAGCCACAGCTGGGAGAAGTATGTGGGTCTCACTTAATAAAACTTGATAGAAAATATTTGTAGCTATTAAAAAATATCGACAAAGGCACGATACACTTCATGTAACCGACACGATTGTTTCACTGAGATGGACACGAGCTGGATTTCAGAGTTTGATCATCAGTGGGGACTCACTCCACTTTCAGAGCACATGGGAGCACACACACACCTGCTGGGAGACACAGGGGAGGGTGGCACAGCACAGCAAGAGCATTCCTTGCATGCAGACTTACTTGCTTTATTTCCATTTCCAGGTGCAAATTCAGGGTTTTTAGAGCATCACATGCCCAGCATGAGGAGGTAGATCTCATCTACATACAAAAGATATTGGATGAGCTGGGAAAAACGAGGTGGGACCCTCCACTGCAGTGTGATCTCAGTGGAGGTGCCAGGGGGATGTGCACTTCACTGACAGTCTGCATGCACCTGAGCAGGTACCCCTGTGCCTCCTCTGCAGTGGGCAGAGCTCAGGGCACAACCATCCCATCCAAAAGGAGGTGCCTTCATCTGGTTCCCTGGGCATCACACACTTCACAGAGAGGCACCAGAAGACAGGTCCAACACGGGCAGCAGAAGAGAGCTGAGATGAACCACTCTGGGGCAAGTGATACACAAGAGCCTTTGGCAGGTGGTAGCCTCTAGATCAAAGCCAGCTTGTGTGGTCTCATCAAAGGGCAGCAACCAGCAATCCAGGTGGCATGGCAGCCAGGATCTCAGTGGTGTTGCTGGATCTGCTCTGGAAGCAGGTAGTGGGGATGCTCCCTGGGTGGTGGCTCCCAGCAGCGCTTCCCCTGCCAAGCTGATTGCTAAATATTTATCCTACCAACCCACAATCAGGAGAGTTTCGTGAGGAACCATGGGGTGCACTTTCTGCATAGCACAGTACAGACCTAGATGACCAAAAAAAACTCTAACCAAAGAGCAAGAAACACCCTGCCCCACCCCCCAACAAAACCCCCCTCATTTCACAGGGAAACAACGGAATGCCTTTATTTGTTCCCTGACAATGTCAAACACGATTCACAGTCAGATGTTAAAATAAAATGGCCTCATTTTTACTGTCACTGATACATTGTGCTGATTTGGTCAAAAATAAGACCTCTTAAAAATTACAAAAACCTGCACAGCTTCTGGAACAAAAAAACAGATCTGAGCGGAAGAACAAAAAGTTGGTACAAACTGATACTGTCTGAATTTGTTTCTTTTAATAGATAAATGTCTGTGATTATCACAAAAGGGGTAGAGCCAGCAGTTTCACTGAAGAGTCCTTGACTGAAGGGTCCTCATGGTCTCCCTAGGCTTGCACAAATTGAAGGACTGCACTGCTGGCATAGCTGCTCTGCTGTGCCAGCAGGGCACAGAGGGACAATGGGGAAATTATGGTCTCAGTTATGGAAAGGGAGAGGGAAAGCTGTGCCTGGAGACTGGCCATGTTTGCAATGCTGTAGCTTGAAAGTGTGCCAAGGGCAAGCATGCCTTTATCACAGTGGAGCAGACAGAAGCATTCAGCACACCTGAAATTTTAGAGTTTTAATCTGACAATTCCCTAAGGGGGATTCAGTTGCCCAGAGTACCATGCAACCTTGGGTGAAGCACATACTTGGGAGCACATACTTCTATTCTAATTATTCACTTAAATAAGTGAGAAAATAAAATGGAAATGGAAATAAATGTGTAAAGGAGTTCCATTTTGGCCATTGTTTTTAGTCACAACATGGAGTTCAATACTGCTGCTGTCTCATCTGGATCCATCTCCAAATGAGATGTTTCAAATCAGGATAACTACACTTGCAAATTGACTCAGTGAGCTGAGTATTGCAAACAGCGTGCAGCAGTGAAGGGGAAGCTCTGCAATGCCAGTAAAGCTTATTCTGAAAGAGATTCACACAAACAGAAATGGCAGACACTGGACAACAGCAAGATGGTGCTGGGGGATGTGATGGGTTCGGGAACCTTGGCGAAGGCTCTGATTTGCAGACATAAGTGGTGAGGACACATTCCAGTTCTTCAGAATAAAGTGTCATCTGTGAACTAATACCTGAGAAAAAAGTTTCCTGTTCCACCAAGACCATTTTCACTTAGCATTGCCTTACACAGAAACCTACTCTCTCCAGGTCACCAGCATAGTCTCACCACTTGCAGAAGATTGCTCATCACTGGCTTCAATCTGCTCATGTTCATATTTATACCTAGTTTGAGCTGCCTCTAGGCAGAAATCTTCCCATTCAGTAATATAAAAACTCACTTTTGCATCTGCCCTTAATGTGTCCCTCACACATGGGCATTTCCTCAAGTCAGTTGATTTGTTAGGGCAGGTAAATAGCTCTGTGTCTTCCTAATTCCTAGCCTTTCTCATCCCCCACCAAGACATTCCAAAATGATTCCCCCTTTGCTTACCCTCTTAGTGATCATCTTCCTACCTGTGTTTTTGAAACACACCCTGTTTTAGGCTGTCCCAGATCCACTGCCCTCTGACATGCCAGGCTGGACCAAGAACAGGCATTCACTTCCCCCAGTCCTCCCTGTAACCTCAGTGTCCCCCTGCCAAAACCACAACTCTCATACAAATCCAAACCAAAAAACATGGACCTAACATATTCTTAATAGCCCTTACTCTTGTTATACCCCCTTTGGGGAGTTCAGACTTCAATTCATGTCTTTGGCAAACCAGTCATGCTAGGGCAGCCTGTGATGGGCACCCAGCTGGTGAACTACTAGAGGAAAATCTTGGCCTGGAGATGACAAAGCTTTTCATGACCAGTGTGAATAAAATCATTCTTGCTAAAAAAGATTTAGAAGTTCAAAGCAAAGGCTATTAGAATATAACTTATTTTTTTTTTGCTATCCACAATTTGTGATGAATCAGAAAAGACCTTGCTATTCCTGCATATGTCACCCTTCAGTGATGAGCAGGATTTGGGTTGGAAAGACCACAAGAAAGCAGAAGACCAAGGTACTTGCTTGTCAGAAGTGTCTCCTCCTGTTGGACTAGAGCAAACATCTCTGCCCAGCAGCCCACATAGCCCAAAGCATACTCCATCTGCTCACAAACCACCATGCTTTTGTAAATGGTCACACCTGAGCCTGCTTTTGCCACTTGGGGAAATCCATCTTTTTATCCCACTAGTTGTGGACACTTGTCCTTCTCTAAAGTTAGCCCTCTTCAGCTCTGCAAACCCCAGTTCTCCTGGCTTTCCCACCTTCTCTTTTCCCTCTGCCTTTACCTCAGGCCCAGATGCCAGAGCACCTCATTCCCTGATGCACACAGACCCCTTCTCCAGCACGAGCCCAGCACTGCTGCCCCTGCTTTCACTGTGCCCTGCCCTGCCCACCCGCAGGGAAGTATTGAGCAGAGCTTTGCCACCAAAAGCAATGGGAAACTGCACTGAGAAATGGCATGGCCTAGCAGCATCCCCAGCACTCATAATGAGAAACAATGCAGGAGTTGGTGAGGCCTAAAAGATTTTTTTAAATAAATTCTCTGTATCAGGGTCTCACAGGAGGTGGGTCTGGGGTTTTTTTTTGCCATGCTGAGCAATAGAGATGGAGAAAAGTGTGAGTGGTCATCTAAGGGCACAGCACAGAAGTAGTTATGATCTTGAGATGAGAAGACTTCTTTCAAAGGGACAAATAAAGCAATGAATTAAGGCATCCTGGTGGCAAAAGGGCTATTACATGTGAAATAAACAACTTTAATGAGGTTGCAACCCTGGATTTATAGTCCCATCTTCATGTGCAGGACTTCAGGTGCATAACTCCATTAGCACTAATGGGATGTGCACAATTAAAGCCCCACACAACAAGATGAGACTGCTGCTATTAAAATCAGCCATGAACAAGCTTCAAAGAAGTTCTCCCATTTAGCTCAGCAGAGTGATCCAAAAGAGAGCAGCTCGTTTGTAGCTGAGCTGATCACTTTGCAAGGTGCTCAAGTAGGAGCACTTCCTGTGAGTTCTCTGTATGGTGGATGTGAATGGGTTGGATGCTGCTCCTGCCCCTGGACATTTTACATCTCCTCTGCCAGGAACAGGCTTCTGCTCTCCATGAATGGCCAGTGGAAGTGTTGGCTTCAGTCACCATCAGCTCTTGCTTTCAAACTGGGGAGGCACTGGCACAGAGGATATCCTGAAGCCTCCCTCCCTCTCGATTCCTTGGCACATGTCATGGAATGGCAGAGGCTGGGCAGTGGCTCAGCTCACAGACACAGCTCACAGCGTCCCCTGAGGGTCCCAGCCCCAGGCTGGCTGTGCCCAGCACACAGAGAGGGCTCCAGCTAGCTGGGGTACCACAGCCCAGGGACATGACTTACCTCAGGCAGTGATTCATCCCTCTCAGCTACTCCCAAAGACAGCTCTGGGCTGGCCCATGCCCTGGCACAGCAGGTATTTAACTCTGAAAAAAAAAGCCTTAGGGGATTCAAAATCAACATGACACAGCATTGAAGATACTCTATAGATTTTCATGGGGACAAAAAAACTTGACTAACACATACAAAATACAGGACAAAATGGCTCAGTATATTAAATCTGCAAATGTCTCAACTGTTCTCAGGAGCAGAGCACATATTATACACCCCAGTGACAATATGCCACCTGAGACCCTACTTGTTTACCTGCTATTAAATAGTGCCACCAGGCAGCCATCTCCAGCTGGAAAGGGCAGCAGTTTATATTATCAGTTTCTTTAGAAAACAATGCAGATAATACACTCAGAATTGCTTTCTTGCCAGAGAGATGTAAAAGCTATTTAAATCTGAATAATTCCACAGCGTATCTGAAAGTAATGGAATAAGGTGCAGAGGCTGAAGGCAGAACTGCAATGACAAAACATTAAATACCAATATGACTTTCAATATTATATTATGCTCTCCCAAGAGTTGTAATTCTTCAGATATATGAAGCATTCAGAAAAATTGAATTGAACCCTTCATCACACTTTTTTTTTAATACAATATTAAAAATGTAATTTTACCGGAAGCCATGGGGAGCCTTATATTCTTAATACACTTAGAGATTTTTACAAGCTAATGTTAAAACTGACTGAGTTGTCATACACATTCTTGTTCACACTTAACTCTGGTCTGAAAGCTATTCTCTCTAGTTTTGCACTGTAATGCCTATAATCTTATACTCTTAATACGCACAGATTTCAACAGTACAAAGTTTTCACATCACCCCTGAAAAGTCCACGTTCACACAGAATCCAATCATTTCACCATCAGCTTTAGCGGCAGCAGGCTTAAGCCTAGAAGTCTCAAATCATTAAAGAATGAGCAAATTTCCTAGTTAATCTAATTTAGCTAGCACAAGAACATTCTCTACAAGGCCAAGGATATTACTGGCAGCACAAGTAGCCACACTTATGAGGAAGCTACTTAACATTTTCCATTGTAATACTCTGCTTCAGGATAACTTTGAACAATTCAGGCTAAACATTCCTGATGTTAGCTGTCTGACTAATAGGATCTTTTTTGGGAAGCTTTAGCTCAAGGGATTCAGCTATTTCCAAGGCTGAGGTTACAGAAAAGGGGGAAAAAAAGAAAAAGAAAAAAGAGAAGGAAAACTAGAGTTTCATATGAAAAGTTCTGGCACTTCCATAAGGGAAAATGAGAGTTTTGATCTTAAAATTCAAAGAATGACCAAGAATAAAGGCTGACAATAAGTAACATGATGATCAAATTACAGAATTAAGAAACATAAGAAATTAAAATCAGGTGCTAAGAAGAGGGGAGGCAGAACAACCTTGTCTGGCTGGTAGCATTACCAGCCCAGAAGGGTTCATCACATCTATGCAACACGGCTTTGCTGTTCAGCAGGTAGCAAAGCAGCTCATTAACACCTCTCTGCTGTCAGGTACACACAGCAGGTAATTGCAGTGTGCTGCTGCTTTCACTCTCTTGGCTCTCAGAGAGAGTAACTGCGTCTCCAACACAGCCTCAAATACAGCTGGTATGGCAGTCTACACAAATTCATACAATAATTTCTGCTTTACTTGACTTTGGAAATCTGAGCCCTCAAGAGACAGGAAAAACCTGAATTGTCAGTGCAATCTTCATCCTGTTACTCAGTACAACCTTTTAATAGCCTAATCATGTACTATTTTCTCCATAAGATGTAATAATAAGGCAATTACACTTAGATTCTCCAAATGATATCAAGGGCCTGCTGAGCATGGGCTGGATTGAGCACATGAAGTACTTTAAATGCATATGACAGATGACAGCATCTGTCTTAAGGAGCTTACACTCAGAAAATACAAAAGAGAGAATTGCTACTTGTTGTACTGGAGGAATGAAGCACTGGGATTCAAGGACCTTCTCAGGGAGGACCTTTATCTGGATCTATTGTATCCAGTTTAGATGGGATTCCTGTTGGGCTCACGTCTATGTTGCCAGGCAGATGTGAATGAAGAAGCAGCTCATATGTTTCAAATCAAGAACTGCCCTCTACATAAAGAAATTATTTACCCATGTCTATCAACAGCACTACTGACACTCTGGTGCCTAGAGTGGCACATTCACTGCTATGCCCTGGTGGCAGGCAGAGCTTTTGGCTGGTGAGCCACAAGACATGGACAAGCTTCTCTCCAGGAATGGGGGTTTCCTCCTTTGGGATTGCTCAGCCCACGGCCCAGACCCTCTTTCCCCTCCTTCAGTGAGGAATGCCCCTCTGTATTTTGTAGGAGAAAAGTAAAGTTTGGTTGTCCCAAGAGAGGAAGAAGCAGCAGCTGCCTGTGAAGGGGATGAGAAATTTCAGATAGATGCCTGATCTTATTTAAAAGAGATGAAACATACCATATATAAACAAAAGGAGTCTCTTCTAATAATGCTATGATCTAATGAAAGTTCTTATGATTTAAGAAATATTCACACCCACAAATGCTGACTTTTCTGTCAGCATACGTAATTTATAGACAAACACAAACCAGTCACTTTACAACCATAGTAGTAGTTTGGTGTTTGATGCAGAAGCCTCTCATAAATTACCTGATTTCCCTTCTACAGATACATAAAATTAAAATGTCTGGGTATCCCCCCTAAACAGAAGTTTTTCCTTGGAGTGTGGGGGTTAATTAAATGCTCACAGAAGTCTTAACAAAAAATCAATTTGCAAATGGGAGCTCTTCACTTCCCAAGAGTTTGTTTGACTGCACTCCATGTCAGACAGCCCCGGATAGATGCTGGTGGTCCCTGTGAACGCAGATCTGCACAGCCTCCCCTGCACACACTCTGTGCTGTGCACAGCTGGTGGTGTCAGCATTAATGAAGGATGATGTTGAGCTTTTCTGAGGCAGAGCTGACGCAGTCACGCCGTCTCTTAGCTCCTGTGATCCCTCCCAAGCTCCTTGGCCAAGCACAGTTAGACAGAGCAGCGGCTGAGCTGCCAAGGTCCCCAGCAGGCCCGCAGGACACACGGCCACGGGAGCTGGACCAGCACTCGCTCACAAGTGAGAAACTCCTGCAGAGAGAACTGAACATCTGATGTGGCAGTTGTGTGTAGGAGTCATTGTGAACAGCTATTTGTGGTTCAACTAAGAAGACCAAAAAGCCACAAGAAACCAAGCCCGTGATTGCTTGTGCTCACATATATAACTGTAGAAAGTGCTCTACTATGAACTGAAAGGGCTTTTCCCCCTAACAGTACTAGAACCTTAGATGTCTTAGAGCATGACTTCAGGAGTCACGTGAAAAATTAACTTCAATATGACCTTAAAGTCCATATAAAAAAGTTGTTAACATCACTGGAATTCGTAATTGCTAATCATTTTGGAAACTATTTTCTTCATAGCCAGTAACAACAGATTTGCCAGACTTCTGCACAGCAATTAATATGATCATGCCTTTTTTGTTGTTTTTTTTTTCCCCAATGAAAAAATAAATAACTATCTGTGTGGAAATCACACATTTGGTCCAAAACAGAAATTGCTCATGTGTTAAAATTCTCGCAAGACAGACTAGCCTTGATCTACTTACTTCTAAAATAAATAAATTGGTCATTATTAGTCAGTAAATTGGTCATTATTAGTCAGGACTTCCCTTTCAAGCACATTTTTTACCACATCTTGAAAAAGGCAAGTCTATTGCAACTGGGGAGTTCCAGTTATAGAATACGTTTTTCTGCCTTGGATGCAATCTGTGAGCTAATAATTAAATGTGCTAATGCTAAAGAAGCAAAGTGAAAGATTTGGGAACAAAAAAAAAAAACCAATTTAATCAGTTCTGTGACAGAGGAAACCTTATTTAAATGCTTTGTTTCCAAACATCAGGATACACAAGCAAGCAAATACTTCATGTGTTATGAGACCCCTGAAACTTTCAACCAGCTTTCAACTTTCTAACCTGAGGAATATGGCTCTCCATAAGTTTTACTGAGAGATGAGGGATGAAATCACACACTGAGTAATGAAAACATGACATATATAAAACTACATATGTATTGGTCAACTCCAGAAGGGAAAAAAAACCCTGATGTATTCTATGACATTTAAGCAACATCACCCTCAGTAATGGAGAGAGACTGAATAAATTGATCATTCAAACCAGAATGGCAATCCTTGTTACACATATTCTTTTCATCTTATGAAGTTTGGAAGGCTTCAGCTGTGTTTCTGATGGATGAATACATTGCTACTCTTCCTTGTTTATTTTACTGACACTCTAATGCCTTTTAATATCATTGTAAAATGGATCTGGCCATTCTTCCTCACATATAAATGTTTGCTTTAATTGAATAAGACATTAACTTTTCTTTTATTAAGGACTCTTTTGCTTTTCTCTCAGTAAGGAGCCTTTTGCAAAGCTGTTGTTTTTAGACATCCTCCACAGCTCTGCACAGTTCACTACTGTTAAGCACATGATGAGTTGTGTCAACAGCAATCTGTTCTGTCAATAAAAGATCAAAAATAAAACACAAGCCCAACTTTGTATAAACCTCCTTCCAGTAGTAAAGTTGACATGAAAAGCTTCTGAACAAGTCCCTCTGGACTAGTCCAAAGAGCAGCACCACCATCTCCTGAGCAGTGCCAAGCTGAAGTGCAGGGACATGAGAAAGTTGAATTTGGGATCATACCTGACACCTGAGCAACTCAAACCTCCACTATAAACGGAATGTTCAGATCACAAAATTTAAAGTGTCATTCCAATTGCAGACAAAGCTTTCCAGAAGAATTCATGGAAAAGTAAATATAATGACAGAAGGCATGGGTTTTAGAGCAGCATGCTGGTTTTGCTTAAAAATCAACAAGCTGTGGGCAAAATCTGAAGAAAATGAAAAGGCAGTATAAAATTCAAGGGGAGAAATGCACAGGCATGGAAAATCATGAGGGACGTATCTCTCACCCCAGGGCTGTCAATCCAGATGAAAAGCAGTCCTACAGACAGCAATTCAATTCCTCTTGCTGCACACACTGCACTTATTTTGACTGGGATATTATTTGCACCACCAGCTCCTAACAACATCTCAACAGAGCATTCCGAGTCCTTTGGCTGCCAAGTGAGAACCATTAAATAGTGCTTGCTTCTTAAAGATGCCTCAGATTGTCACCCATGATTTGTCATATCAGAGATTTGTCAGAAGGCAAAAAACTGAGCAATACAGACCAACAAGATGAATGCATGGGCACAGAAATTTGCAAAGTATAAAGAGCATAAACACAAAGATGTCAAATGTTCTTTACAAGCGTTATTGGTTGCCAATGCCAATCCCATTGAGCATCCTTGCTAGCACCAAAAAGGACATCTGCAACCTCACTCAGACCTTCTCTACTCTGCCCCTCTGTGCACGTGTTTACATCTGCACAAACACTACCCATTCTTGCATGGCAGCTCCTTATACCCACACTGGTCAGCTCTGCATACATGTCCAGACTTTGACAGGACACGCAGGAGTAGAAATTATGCCTCCTACATGTTTAAGTATTTGGGAGAATATCATGTGGAGCTGAAAAGAAAAAAGGACATGATAATCTGGGAAGAAGAGGGGGAGTACCCTGTGTTTCTTCTATGTGGGCAGTCAGCAGCAGAATGCTTTACAGCCTACATGGAGTCTGGTGCAACTTTGAGAAGACCAGAGAATGGAAACAGTGCATCTTATCATGATGTCAAGGCAAGGTCACATCAAGCATGTTCTGATTACAGAAAAGCTCTCCCATTTAGTTTCATTTTCCTTAAATATTAATGTTAAGGACTAGATTCTGACAACAGCTGCAGCAGTTAACTGTATCTAAAGAATTATTTACTTTTTTAGTTAAACAAATAGAAGGTCCAAAGTTTAGCACCTTTTGCTATGGCCTGTCCTGAGCATAAATGGGGTGCCAGTCCAACAAGACACGTTTCAGACTGTTAGAAATGCTGAGATTAACCTGTTCCACTTTGTCTTGAGCCGAGTAGGAGTATGCACCATCCATTGCTGTGACTACCTCAAATGACCAGAGCATGGAATTTCTGCTCCTTTATGCAATACCAAGCTGCATCCACCCCAGCCTTCACCAGCAAAGCCTTTTTGTCTACACAGGACAAGGGGTCTTGTCTACAGGGAAAGGGGCACCTGTAAGTGGCAGCCATGGCACTGGGACCTGAGCTGAAGCTGTGGTTAAGGGAGGCAGTGCTTCACATCCACATTGGCTCCAATTATCAGTACAATTAGATACTTCATAAGAAGCAGTGGAACAGAGGCAGTAAATCTCACAGCAAAATCTCACCAGCTATACTAGTGAAGATCCTAAGTATTTAACAACTAGAAGAAATGCTGTTGTTCTCCAGCATCAAAACTAAGATAATTGTCCCCTTTTTTTTCCTTTCAAATGTCACATTTGAAAGACTTGCACATGTCAGTTGAAGAGCCTGTAAGATTCACACCAATTAGAGATGGATACCATAGTAACACTTTCTCTTACAAGGATTACAGTTCTGCAGAAATAAAAAATCAATTACAAGCCAGTTATCCCAAACCTGCAGGGTTAGGAGCCTGACAGGAGATGACAGCTTGATGCAGAAGGTGTAACTGTAACCACAGGGCAGGTTTTCCCCTGCATGCACATTTGGTCCCTGTGTGTATCTGTGTTACCTGTAGATATGTAATGGAGAGGGAACCACGGGGCAGAGGCCATGCCTGCTTCTGCAATGGCTTGCTGATCAAAAAGAAGCTCTAACTTCTTCATACACATTTCTCAAAGAAACTATGTCACTACATTCACTAGTATACAGAAAAGCCTTTCACAGACAAGAAAGCAGAAAAAACAGTTAGTGCTACAATAATCCGAAATAGAAAGGACATATCTTGTGGTGAATAAGTTGCTAGCTCACTTACATTACGTAAAGAACAAGTAAAAGCAAAGCTATAGAAATACATAGATAGTGGGGAAAGTCCACACTGAATCCAGTAAGAAGACACAGCCCCATCCCTCTTAATCTCCAGTCTCTACAGATGTTGATTCTCTTTTCTTGATCAACACCTTCAAGTGACTCCACCTCTCTTGCCTCCCAAAGAAGCTTCCTCTGAATTATTTCCACCACGACAGAAGACCAAAGTGTAATTCAGAACAGAACAGTTAAATTATCTCCGAAATCTACTTACACCTCACCTACTTTTGTATCTCATTTCTCTCTCTGACACAGGTCTACGCCTTTAGAAGCTACAAATCTCTACTGAAGTCTTCCTTATTTCTTAATTGACTTTAACTGACATTTAGCACATTTTCAATCTGGCTAAAAAAAAAAAAAATCCACTGAGTGCAGAATATTACTGCCTTCTTTCTCCATTTACACCCTCAATCCTAAAGAACTAATTCAAGACACACAGGTTGTTTTTAATCTGTTCCAAGTATCTGTTTTGCTAACTTTGCAGACCTCCTAGTATGGATAATGTTACTGCTGCTTCCTTCCATACACACACAGAGTCAGTCTTCTATTCCCAGTTATCCAGGAGATCATTTTTTCTCACTCAAATATCGCATCTTAGCCTAATTATCTGCTCCTACTTCTGTTCCCCGGTGGTTATTTTCCCTGGTGCTAAAGAA
The DNA here is from genome assembly GCF_901933205.1 of Camarhynchus parvulus. NCBI lineage: Eukaryota > Metazoa > Chordata > Aves > Passeriformes > Thraupidae > Camarhynchus > Camarhynchus parvulus. The sequence continues at coordinate 137,230,360 of NC_044572.1, forward strand.
ACTAGAAAAATTAACACAGTTTGAATATTTTTTGTATAGGAAATTAAAATCATGTGGCACTGTAGCAGGATACTTTAGTGATTTCTGATTTCAAAGGAGTTCACTGTATGAAAGCTAACACAAAAAAAAGGTGCCCAAAGTTTCCAAAGTAAAATATCAGTCTGGCAATTTGACAGATATGCGAGGGCTGAACAAAATTTGCATGCGTATCTACATAAATATTGCAATCACTATAGTTTAGATTGGAAAAGAATAAGTACTTAGTCTAACCCCAGGTTTCACACACTTATGACTTTCCAAAATATTCACCTGAATATTCATTCAGACTGAAATATTCCATGCTAGATCCATATTTAGAGGATGTTATTTTAAAAGACTAAACCACACTTCTTCAGCCACTTTAGGCTCTTGGTATTCAAGACACAATGACACGCAAGAACTAAAGAGGAAAAAAAGATGAAATCATAACAGCAAATTGTGTCAGTTGCCATGTACTAAACCTTTAACTTTCTTCTTCAGAAGATAAGTAGAGCAAGTTCAGGAATAAAGACTCATCCACATGAACAGCTCCAGCAGATGCTGCTCTTTTACACCGCTGGCTGCTCCAGCTACTTCTGCACTTTCTGTCATGAACAATTCAGTAGCATCACTGGATTGCACAGAATTGCTTAGGTTGAAAAAGACCTTTAAGATCTCCAAATCCAACCATTAACTGGTTTTCATTCCAGCTTTTGGTTCCAGATTCTGATTTCAACCCAGCTGGTGGCAGCAAGAGGAAATGGGAACACAACAAAATATGGTGGGGACCAGTCTCCACGTCCCACTGGTTTTGTATGTTCTGAATGTAAAGTCTAAGAAACATTTGTGATACAGAAGGACCATTGCACCAGACCGTACAAACAGATTAAAATAAAAATGAGCAACTGCCCCAAGTGTCTAGCACATTGCAGTCGTAATTTCTCAACCAAAACTGGGAAATCTTAAATTTCTTCTCTAAGTCAGTTATACTGAACATTTGTAGTATTTGTTTTTATTTCTGACTCCAAGTTAAATAAAACCTGTATTATTTGCTATGACTAAACATGAATAACTGCCAAACATTTATAAAACCTGAGTGACCACAGAAAATTCCAGTTCAATTCGGCCAACAAGTAAGAAAATACTAAAACATCATTAAAATGTGCCTTTATTTTTCTATTATAAGAGAATTCTACATAAACCAAGTTGACTCTGTTTTACAAGACTTTCCTCCCAATATAATAAATTTTCAAGATGATCATGAACAGTGTAAAGCTGTAAATTACACTTCTTGTTGAGGGCTTCAGCAAAGTGTCTTCAGTTGTTGTAATCCTGGAGAGCCTGAGCCATGAAAAGCTTGCCCAGGTTCTGTGCATTGAACTCCTTAATATTCTGGCAGTAGGTATTAATTTGACCTGTCAAAAGAAAAGAGTAAACCCTTGTCAGTTTTGAAATTCAGAAAGACATCCCAGAACATAGTTTTTCAAAAGCCAAATGTGCATGAATCACTGAGGATTTATAGAGAAGCCACTAACTCTGCTCAACTACTCCACACTTAGGAATTTTATATTTTCAGGATGCCCAAATATGTTTGGGAAGAAGAAGAAACTAAATTAGGAAAACAGGTAAACTGATATGCTCAAAAAACCCCTTAATTTTCCAGCATTACAAACAATTTCTGAAAATACATATGACAATAAAAAGAATAAACAATTATTGCCGCTGGACTGAAAGCTCAATCACATTAATTCTTCAATTTAGCTGCTCTAAAAATTCTACAAGACTGAATTTCAGTTCTGTTCTTATGCTTATGTCTTCTCTATTAAAATATTTGCAAGAAGTATTTTTCAGCAACACATTGAAAATTGTGCCATTCCTCTCTGACATTCTGCTAGCCTTTTTTTCTACCTAATATTTCACTTTATTTCAAAAATCATCAGGGTATGAAGATTTGTCAGTGCTTTACAAATCAAATGTGCCCATCAAAGCATTTTTATACTCTTACAACTACAAGTTATTTCCCTTGTTAGCTACGAATAGCAAAACCTGAAGCCAGTTTAATCAAAATTAAGGCTGTTTAGAAGGCAAATAAATTCTCGATTTAAAGAGAAGTAGAGAACTCTCTATTTGAGAAGTTTTTCAATGCCTCAGAGACAAAGACCTAAGTTTTATTCTTTATCCACAAACTTTACTTCATCTAAGTTGAAGTGGATGCTTTCAATTCTTCCCCTGATTATGGTAAAAGAACAAACAAAGAAAGTGCTTTGGCTGAAAACTGTCTTTTCCTTTAAGTATAACAGCTTTCAATTCCTTCTCTCGTAAGGGGTGATTCATCCTAAGCTTTCACTTTCATAAAAAACACATCTACACATATACACTCTTCAGTTGCATTTATAAGCTCTGCTAGAGCTGAATATTTAAATACTTTAATGCTGCTAGGATTCAGGAACTGCTAGAAACTATAAAAACAATAGGGTTTTCTAAAAGACTCTGTAAGGAGTAATAAATCAAGAATATTCTTTCTTCTAAACACAGCACTTATTATCAGTGTGAAACTATTAAATATTAAAATAATAATCTCTTAGTCACTTCAAAATTCAGGTAATTCAAATCCACTTTTTTTTTAATGCCAAAGCACTCTGATGTACAGAACATTACCAGGATTTTAAATTTTCTCTCAGTACAAAACAAGGTGATAGCTATCTGATCCAGAAAGCCTGTTACAGTTAAACAATTTGCTTTCTCATGACATTTTCCAAACTTATTTTACTTAGCAGGTCCCCTAGGTTACCTGCTCTCTGTTGGCACTGTGAGGTCCCAGGTGTTTTTACCCTTTCAGGAGGCACAGAACAGGCACTGACAGTGGCTATGTCTGCAGCCCACCAGTGAACTGAAGAAACTGGGGGGTGGTATCTCTAGCTGTGCTTTATTCCAATTTATATTTTCTCTCTCCTGGCAGTGCAAGAATATGGGGATAGTTTCCCTAAATCTCTGGCCACACAAAACAAAGAAATTACCTCCATTCTATTTGAAATTAAAAACAAAACCTTCTCAGCTGCTGCAATAACCAGTTTAAACCTATAAATATTATCAATAACTTGGGGCTGCTGTCAGCTGCTCTGAATGAGAAGTTCCAGCCCAAAGAGCTTATTCCTGAGTCTTGTCTGTACAGCTCCTGAACTTCTGGAGCTGAGGGAGGGGCTGGGGCATCAGTGAAGGGGGCAGTTACACCCATTCATGGAGAAAGCCTGCCCTGTGGAGCATTTCTCCATCTCTCCTTTAAAATGTCAAATTTACAATATCAAGGATAGGATGTGGAATGCTACCAAGCTAAAATATCATACCATGATGGCAAAGGTAATGAAAACTTAAAATGCTTTCAAAGGATACAACTGTACTTTTTCCCAAGCAGACATTCTTATGTTAAAAGGCAATTTGAAAGCACTGCTAAACATTACCTGCAATAAGGAGTGACTCCATTCTTGGAGGTGGTTGTGGTGGTTTAAAAAGCTTATTGATGTCCTCCTCAGGAAGAGGGGGCTCTCCTCGGCTTTGACGCTGTATATTTTCTTGCTGACGTCTCTGCTGATACTGAAAATAAAACAACAGAATCAAAATGCAGCAGGACTTACAAAGCCGCAAAAAAAATTTCTTTTCAGATGTTTTCAAGAAACCAGCAAGTATGTTTTAAAAATTACACTTTTTAACGCAATTCAGGTTACTATAAACAATATAATGCAATTCACAATTTATTTCAATTCACTGGCAACAAGGCATTCCCCATCCCACACACTGGCACCTTAAATAAGTGAGATAATGGAGAATCATATAGTACTGAGGTAGTGGGGTTCGGTTCTAAAATTTTTCAAAGATAAACACTGTATTTGATGGAAAGAATAGAGCATGGTTGAGAAAGCCTCTATTGCCCCACACAATAGAGAAAAGCAAGGGTGGAATACGTAGGTATGAGGAGCCACCACCTCAGATAGTTGCACAAACCAAAAATTCTCCATTTTATGTAAGTTAAAGGTTAAAACAATATTAATGTGAAAGGGGAAGAGAACTTGATTAAATAAGGTATTTTAAGCCAAAAAATATTAACTCCAAACTGAGAACAAAGTGGTGGCTGAAACCAAGCACAATGGTTCATTTCTCCATTAGTATGCTAGAATAGCAGCTTGTAAAAGTTTTTCTGCTGTATATATATAAAAAAAGTTTGTTTTCCATACTTCTCTTTGCCACAGAGATTACTCAAACTTTATAAAAGTTGAGACAAACGTTTCTGCAGCTATCAGATAAACATTTGTTCTCGCAAAGCTCATAAATTCAGGAACTATGTGAGATTTCATACTGTATGTGGCAGTGAGGATTTAGTTACAAAGTTTGTCTTCAAAATCTTCACATTCAACACAAGGAAAAAATCTTTAAGAGACAAAGAGTACAGAGTGTTTTCTGTTGCTTACTTAAATGTATCTGTGATCCAATGAGTTTGAAAACAGTTCTTACTTGGTGGCACAATCAAATGAAGTAATTTTTTTCCAGTAGTAGTGACAAATACATGTTTTTGGACAATGTTAAAAATAAAATCTGAAATGCCCATATTTGTATGTGAATTGCATGCAGTTTCTTCTTTCTTTGCATTACCCCATTCACTTCTCAGCAGTCTGCCTATTATTCTTTATTGAAATGGCTTGCTCTTAATCACAATTGCTCCATTCTAGAAATGAAGTTACGACCACTAAGTATGCTGCAATGAGCCACTACTGAAGCAGCTATAGTTAGTAAAGAAATTAGTGAGACACCATGGAACCTACTTTGCTCTGCTTTTCAAAATAAATAGATCCCCTTGTTGTTAACAAAAACCTTTGAAGTAGATGCCATCATTCTATTCAAATTAGGCAGTAAGGGAAAAAAAATTCTGAAGATAACATGCATGAAGCTTTTATGTCCTTGGGAATTCCATAGCCAGGATAGACCATTGATCATGTGCTGCTTCCCTAAAATATTCCCTGTCCAAGCTACACTTATGTGGATAAAAGCAATTTTGATTTTAAAACAGTCAGTGATGAAGTCTTTTACATGAACAACAGGTGCTCTTTTTAGTAATCACTTACTGTGTGTGGCAATACCAACAATATTTTATCTTAAAAGTGATCTGGCCCATTTTCAGTTGGCCAATATTGAATCTTGTCATATCTCTGTCTGCTAGATAAAAGAGCTCAAATTTATTCATCATACAGGTATCTCTTGAGTAAGCAAGTAACTTGTTAACATTTCATATTATGTGAATTCTGTTCACCTAAATCTTCTCTCCAGGCTTTCAAATAATTCTCATGGTGATTTTTTCTAATTTACCACCATCCTCCTACAGTCAGACAGAACATTGTTTTCTCTGTGCAGCAAGAGCAAAGGAAGTAATACTGTCTTCAAATACCAGAATAGTTAAGGTTACAAGGGACCTCTGGAGGTCACCTTGTCCAACCCTTCTGCTCAAGCAGGGTCACCTAGTGTTGCTCTTCATACTCAATCTCTAATCAATGGATTTTAATTATAATTCTCCAATGTTTTGAATTTTAAAGAGGCCCTTTGGCACCAGGAATTGAAAGTCAGCATCACTCAATCAGCATCACTATTTATTGATACTAAATATGACTCAAATGTCCTTTTCAATCAGAGAACAGTCCAACTTCTTCACAGTCCACTGGACTATGCTTTATTTCTAGATGCATGACTACATGTGATTGTACTAAGACACAGTTTGGTTTGGAGCAAAACTTGTAGTTTCACCCCTTTCATTTACTGAATCTCTTATTCCTGTATCCATGGTGTATTTACAAATTATTTTGGTTTATCCTAAATCGCTAAAAACATGTAAAATAGCAAAGAAAGCTAAATCCATACGCTATGTCACTAGAAGTGAATTCATTTGGTAATTGCCCAATGACTAACCCATTTTATAAATTTTTCTTGTGGTGGGTTTGTGCGGCAAGATTTTGGTAGCAGGGGGACTACAGAGGTGGATTCTGTGAAAAGCTGCCCGAAGCTGCCCCCATGTCCAATATGGCAAACAGCAGCTGGCTCAGGACCCAGCACTGGTGAAGGCCAAGCCCAACAGTGACAGTGACAGTGACAGCACCTCTGGGATAAAACATTTCAGATGGGGGAAAAATGCCAGCCAAGAGAGAGGAATGAGAGTATGTGAGAGAAACAGCCCTGGAGACACCATGATCAGCGAGGAAGGAGATTCCTCTGCAGCCTGTGGTGCAGAACATGGTGAAACAGCTGTGCCCTTGCAGCCCATGGAGCAGGGGAGGAATGTGAGGGGACCTCTCCCTGAGGAGGAAGGAGCAGCAGAGATGTATGATGAACTGACAACAGCCTCTCATCCCTGGCCCCCTCCATTACTGAGGGGAAGAAGGAGAGAACATTGGGACTGAAGCTGAACCCAAAAAAGGGATGGGTGAAGGGAAGGTGTTTTAAGATTTGGGTTCATTTCTCATCACCCTACTCTGATTTGATTGATAATAAACTAAATTAATTATCCTAAGTCAAGCCTATTTTGCCTGAGATGGTAATTGGTGAGTGACTTCGCCCTGCCCTTAGATCAATCCATGAGACTTCTGCATTCTTTTTCTCATGCCCAGCTGAGGAGAGGAGTGATAAACTGGCTTTCTGGGGCATTTGGTACCCAGCCAGGGTCAACCCACCACACTGCTTAACAGGTGTATTTTTGAAAGATCTTGCTTAGATCCCAATTCATCTGTCTTGGATAACACAAGACAAACTATATTTTGTGGGAAAAAAAATCTCTCATTTAAGTTTCTCCATGTTACCAACCTGATGTTTCTGCTGCTGCTGCTTGCTTACGTTCCTCAGGTAGGTATTGTATTTAACAATGTCTTGGCTCATCTCATCCACTCTGTCCATCAGCAGCTGCAAGCTCTTTCCAAGGTGATTACTGAAAAAGGAGAAGCATTCATGAAAGATTATATTTACTACCAAAAAAATTTAAAATTAAAAATTCATTCTGTCTCTTGACTAGTATTTCTGCACTAATAGAACCATTTCCAAATTTTAAGTTCCTGATTATCTTTGATCATATATTTATTTGATGACACTTTACACGGCATCTCGTCCTCTAGCATCTTTGCCTCACTGCAAATACCAAGTTCAAGTGTTTTGGTCTTTCCAGGAACCTCCCACTAATGAAAAAACAATGCCTTGTGTGAATTTACAGTTATTAGAGATGCAGGTCATACATCTAAAAAAAAAAGTCTGATACTTTTGTGACATGCAACCCAAGCAACATTCCAGGAGATGTGCTCAAAATGTTTGGTTTCAAATTACTTTTTAAAATTCACTACCTGAATTTTGTTTTGCACAAATATTTAATTATCTCTCTGTTAAATATTATTCTGAGTAAGAACAGTTAAATATTCTTCAGAACTCCATCTCATTAACCGTGCCTGGAAGTTCAGCAGACATGGTTTGATCCTAGCTGTTGAGAGGGAGTCTGTGTCCTGTCCAGCCAGCTCCACATTCCATACCATAGGCAACATGGAAGCAGCAGGCTGGGCGTGTCCAGCTATGTGATCTCCTGCCTTGGCCAGACAAATGCAGTCTGTTAAACAACTTTTATTGTTACCATTTTTAGCAATGCATTCAGTATTTTGCAGGAATGTTCAACTTAAGGTATACCTTCCAAGTGAAAGTTTTGGAAGTTTTTAGATTGGTGCCCATGGAGACATCCTCCTAAATTGTGTTTACAGGGTAGAGCAGTAAAAGAAGGACACTTTCTGCTCTCTATTGATCCCTTTGATCAGAAGCTGTTTTGTTGGCTCTGTTGTCCTACTTGGCTGATGACCAACAACTCAAAACTCCATCTTTCTCTTCCTCAACTGAAATCTAATAATCATGAGAGTTTCTTTCCAATTTAAAGTTTGGTGCACTTCAATGTCAGAATCCCACCCTTCAATCACTGTTTCACCATGCTATCTGAGATCCTCTCTTCTTTCACAATGCTTTCCTATCATCCTACAGCCTATGGACTGGAAAAACTCTAACTAGAAGACAAGACATGAAGCCAAAACGGAATCACACATGTAATACTGTGCACATCCCTAAGTGTAAATTATTTCCAGAATCCATAGAACTCATAGCTGGAGACAGAAGCTGATCATGCACTTAGGAATACCTGCAGAGAACAGAGCAGGAGACACCCTTATCTCTGAGAGCAAGGACAGCTTTTTCACTCACTGGGCTGCTCACTGAACAAAGGTCTGCATCAGGAACTTCAGACCACAATTTATTTACAAGCCAGAGTTAAATCGCACTTGCGTACAGAGGCAGATGGTGTCGAGGATTTCAGCTCCACGGCAGCAAGAGAGGCGCCACTATAATAATTATTTTTAAACTTCTTGGGGTTTTTTTGGTTGAGCATTTCAAGCACATGATATTTAGAACTGTGGAATATTGCCATGGCCAGGAGTGTGTGTTTTCAGTTTTTTACAGAGTTTATATTGTATGGAGTTAGCATTAGAACTGGATATTATCAGAAATGCCTGTATAGGTACACACTAATAGCTTTGTAAGGTACATGCACAACAGAAATACAGAACTATTTTACAGGTAGTGTCCCTGAGAAATATAGCTGGTTACAAAGAATGATTTTATGTGAATCTCTTTGGGACCAGCTTAGTACAACAGAGCACAGAAACAGAGAGTTATTGTCAGAAGTTGCAGTAACACAGTGTTTGCTCTCATTGCCAGGGCAACAAAAAACAGATAACTTAAACAGATGTGAACTGAGACACGAAGTGATAAGTATGCTGCAAATACAGAACCAGCATTTCCCTCAGTTCTCATGTGGCTGATACCTTTTTTGCTCCATCTCTTAAAAAAACAGAAAGACAAATAGGAAGCAGTTTGTAAATATATATATGTATGATCTCTAAGGAAGTTTTGTTCAGCTGAAGTTTATTCTGCTGATACTTTGGAAGTTAGGTCACATTGCTCCAGCCCATAACACTTATCATACACTTAATTTGCTCAGAGGGTGCTTTAGGCACCTCCATACATTGTGCATTCCCTACAGCAGATCTCAAAGATCACACTGCCAGGTACCTAAATGCCCTCTATGCATCAATACAATAAAAAAAAAGTTTAAGTATATATCTATATCTATATATATTTTAAAAAGTGGTGCCTGTAAGTGCTGCTTGCATCCTTATCTAGACTCACTTCCCTACAGGGCTCTGTGACAGTCAAGTGTAGACAATGCAGAGCTCAGCACTTGCATTTGTTGTTGTTCTGGGGGATCAGTAATAAAGAAACTGCTATTTCAATGGCTGCATTTCAGTCAGCAGATTCAGCAAAAGAGTCAATTAAATTGAGTTTACATTTAAATTAGTGAGTAATGCAGACCAACAGGAACAGACCTATAAAGCAAAACAGCTGGTGCTGAGAAACCAATGGCCATGATACATGTGTTTGGGGGGGTTCTTATCACTGCTTCTGACATGGTCCAGTGATCTGCAAGTGGCTGAGGCACAGTAATTATCCTCCCAAAGCCTCTTTTCAGTTTAGTTTCATTTGAAACAAATCAGGTCTGAGATCACACAGTGGTGATGACCTGAAGGCACTCCTGAATTGAGCTATAAGAAAGCTCCACCTTAAGATAGCACCAGGAGACCACCACTCCTCTGGGTACAGTGAATCTTCATGGAAGAAAACTATCAGCTTTCATCACAAAGTCCCCCCTCTCACATGGGCAGTGTGTTCTTTTTTGTGAAGAAATATAGGTAAGAGGGGAAAAATTAAAAATCAGAAAAAGTACCTGCCATGTGGATTCTTACACATCTAAAGAAGAATAATCTAATGTGAGAACACTCGTTCACCACAACTGTTACCAGAATCGTGGACCTGTAAGGAGTGACCCATAGAACTTCTGGAAATTTATAATTTGAGACTTATTTGTGTAGCTTAGATAGCATAATCAAAAATTCCCCAAAATTACTAACACATACAAACTGCCAAAGGGAAATTGTCAAAGCGTCTTTACATCATAAAGCACACTAGAAACTATAGTCTGGAAAGCAGTTTCTTGAACTGTGCATTTTTTCTGTAACAGTCTTATATGTGACAGGATGTAACTGTTCACCCACAATGGCAGATACAAGACCAGGTCATTGACACATGAGATTCCTTGTTTAACAGATTCCTTGTTTAACAATTATCAAATACAAGTGTCAATTAATTCTGAGGGTGAAAAGCAGACACCTGTGAGCAGAGTAGCCTAATCTGCAGATAACACTGATGGTCTTTCCTGTCTTATTCTTCCTGCTGGTGAGCCCTGCAGTTGGCAGTGATGGAATCCAGCACCCACAGAAGGAGAAAGCAACAATGATGCATTAACCAAACTCACAGATCACTCACTGCACAAGGGCATCCTTGTAGGATACAGATCTGGCTAAGAGACCTGAATGTAAGCCTTGCTCTTCCCAAAGGAGTGAGTGCTCATACCACCAAAGCCTCCCTTTGCAGATATATTTTAAGGAGAGCAAAGGTCCAGTTCACTGTTGCCAGCAAAGGCAGTTTGAGAGGTTCCACCACCAGCATCTCCCTGCCTCTCCCTTTGCCCACAGCTTACAGCACTCTGAGCTGTATGGATTCAGCTGTTTGCGTGGGCACACTTCAAACTCCTTCAGTGAAACAGTCTACCGCAAATGCAAAAACACCCCCTGTTGGGGTTTCTATTTTTTGGGGGGAGGCAGAGGGGAAGGCTGGAAGGGAGGAGTGGCAGTCTGACTTTTTCCATCAGACTATGCCACAAAAGCTATTTGTACAGCCATATTCTGAAACAGATGAGGAAATAAAAATCTTTGAGGGTGGGAGGGATGTAGAGATGAAATGGGGGTAGTGGGGAGAAACAAGACAAACAGCTGGGACTGGAACCTCAAACTGGCTCTGCTTCTGTAGCATTCATAATGGGGAACTACACATGAAGCCCATATTTACTTCAGCATCTTTAATCAGAAAAGGACTCCAGACACACTTGCTAAAGGTCTGAAACATCCAAAATGAAGCTTCAAGTCAGACACCCAAATTTCAAAGAGAAGCAGCAATTCCCATGGCTCCCAGTGCCCGTGTGCTGCTCACTCCTTTGCCTGTGTCCAGGCACAGCTCCCAGGCTCAGCTGGCACAGCCCGTGGGCCCATGCTGCCCCACGAGCCGGCGGCCCTGCTTCTCTGAGAGCCGGGTCACGGTGCTGCACCCAGGCACCAAATTTTGGGCTATAACAATCCTGAAGCTGGAGATGTGCAAAAAAGACAGCCCCCTAAACCTGCCTACTATTGCCATAACTGGACCTCCTCACTTATTTAATTTTATTTTGCTTGTACCATGGCTAAGAAAGATGAGAGCAAGGGACAGCAAGAAGAAGCGCTGGAAAATGCTGTATCTGCTGCTCATTTTTTCCACTTTCCACCACTCCACTGAGGCGCCCTCTCAGCCACTGCTTTTTGGGAAAGGTGCCATCCTGTACAGAATTTTCCTCCTGGTGGGAACAGCTTTTGGTGGATTAGAGAAGTACTACTGGGCAAAGCACATCTTTTTGATTAAAAATGTGTAAGGTACATTCCCACCGCTTAGCAGAACTTGTTTACATCTCAGCATTTCAGCCTGAGTTCAACCTGTGTTGTTTAAGAGGATTTTGTTTGAACATAGATATGTAAGTCAAGAGTCTTGAGTTCCATTCTGTTTTCTATTCTGACTTTGATGTGTACCTTTGGGCAACACATTTACTCTCTCTGTGTCAGGTTCCCCCACCTGCAAATTAGAGATTTTCATAATTATCTTAATAATCCGTTAAGCACATTGAGAGTTTTGAATAAGCAGTGCAATGTGTAAAGGTTAATATTGTTTTTTAAAAGCCAAAGCAACCCTTATGTTACTTCTGCAAAAATACTGCATCTGATGTTTGAAAAATATAACTGCCAAGTAGATGTTAGTGCAGTAAATGTTCAGCACATGTTTGCTTCTACTGACGCACATTATTAGAAAAATTGCTTGAGACAAATTGAGATATTATAGAACAACCCTATTATGAAGTTAGACCACAAAAAAGCTTTTTTTAATTTAAACTAGATCATCAATAGAATAAGGAAGAGATGGATGAGAATGAGAAAGTTGGTTGTAATTATTTCCCTGCAGATCTGGAACATTATCTGACAGGATTTTAATTCTTGAGTCTCTATCAAAAGACTGGCAGTACTCCAAGGTCTTCAAGACATTTTGGTCCTTAAGGGTAGCAGGATAACTGTTTGAGTAAAAGGCCTTTACTTGCTATTACTTGCTAACCTTGTGCTAGTCTGCCTTCAACCTCTTTGCCTAGAGTACTTGAGTCAATTCATATTTCACAAGAGATACACAACTTTATGTCCAAAAAAGTAAATTACTATATACAATTATCACAAATATACTTCAAATGGAGAAAGATACTAAGGTGTAAGCAAAGTGCCTCAAATAGGTAGAGCTTTAAACTCAGACAAGGTGGGTGGCTGAACATGTGAAAATCTTGATGAAGCAAACTCTCCAGAAGAGAGGAACTATGGGTAAATAATTTTATTGCCAAAGCCATTGCTTCAGAGAGTACAGAAGTTCAGGGATGCTCCCAAGGAGCCAAAAAGGCCCACCAAAAGCCCAACAAATGCAAGAAATAAAGAAATAAAGAAATAAAACAACAGCAAAAACCCAAACAAAAATAAAAACAAATAAACAAACAACAATATCACAAACCCCAAACAAACAAAAACCAAAACAAAAAAACACAATTAAACAAAACAAACTAAGACAAAAAACCAAAAAACAAGGCCAAACCCAAAAAGTAGCTTTGAAGTTACTGTCAACAACAGCAAAGTTAAGTGAGGAAGATATGCACCAAAATTAAAAGTTGTTATCTGAAATGTTTTAGCCTAAACTGCTGAAAATAAGGAAATGTGCAAATAAAACTGCAAAATAGTGGAGCTTTGAACTCTCTACTTCAAGTAATATATGCTTTGACAGAGTAACCTTCATAGCTGAATTCAAGTAAAAACTAGCTAAATATTTCAGCAGGCAGTACAAGTCACCTAACCTTGAATAAACAAGCATTAAAATGCTTTAATTTGCCACCTGCATTGCCAGTTATACCAATATATGATATCACTGAATGTAACCTGCCTGGTAACTAGAAGTAGCTATCAAATATTAAACAAAGGACACATACAAAAACCTCCAAACAACTGCTGGAGTAATTCTCAAAACTTTCCTTCAAACCAAACTAAGCACCTTACGTTCCTCAATGAGACCAGGTGAACTTCAAAAATCTGACAGGAAAGTCTGGTTTTAATTTTGGGCTGGTACTTTTCTTGTTCACCTCTCATTCCCTTTACTGGTATGAAGATGAAAACAAAAGCCTGTCTTGCACCAGACATTTAACACCAGAACAGAAAGTAATTTGTACATTTCTTATCTTTTATCTTGAGTCAGGAAAGTGGCACAGAACAGTTACTACATAAGACCTAAAGCTGTGATTTGTGATCTGTTCAAATTACTTTCCATTTCCAGAATTGTATTGTGTCACTAGCAGCAGCCCTTACTAGATCCAGGGTGTCAGGTAGTCTCAGACCTTTACACAGGAGGAAACCCAAAGAATCAACTGAGGGCAATGGTGCCGGGCCACCTGGGAACCTTCTGTATCCTCAGCATGGTCATTCCTCATTTTCACCACAAAGTGATTGAGCTCACAAGGAATCAAACCATTGTCATCTCCTACATCCAGTCCTCACCCTCTCCTCAAATGGGAAAAGCTTTGTGATCTTTGACCATGGAAAGAAAATGACTTACAGAACACCTGCAGAGTAAACACACAAAGTATCTCAGCAAGAATTCTTCACTTCATTAATTCCAATGTGCAAAGTAACAACTTTACTGGACAGAATTACTGACTAAGTATTACTGGTGGCATTCGTGAATACCCCAGCAGAGTTCAACCCCATACCCATTCCCTCTTGATCACTTCTCTAAAAGCTAACAGATCCCTCTGAACATCCACATAAGCTCAAGCAAAGAAAGTGGAAAATTTCTGCTAACTTAGGCAACACAGGGACCACTAGAAATACATATCCATTAACTTCAGCCTTACATGATGGGGGAGGGAAGGGGACCAGGAGAAAAAAGGAAAAAGAAAAAAGGCCACTAGGATCAGAATCTCAATGCCAAAGTGAAGTGTTTTACCCCAACAACCTATTCATGAATACAACCTAGCTTCTACATGCAACAAGATACTGTATTATTTTGTGTATCTTGTTATTTTGGTCAGACCAATAATAATTCAACTGTATTGTGCTGTGTAAGATTTAAATACCGCCAAATTTTTGATCATACTGCTAGAAATCATGCCTACTTTATTATCAAAAGTGGATTTTCAGGGCAAAGTACTTCAAGAAGGAAAAGTTATTCCTAGACAAAGTTATGAGGTCATTTTAGAAACTCCGGAAACAATTTCCAACATCATGAATGCTGTCTGTCATGACAATCAGTGGCATTTTTGCCAGCTTATCAGAGCCTTTATTAATTTATTCTCAAATTCATCCTGCTACTGAAGCAAAAGAAATGCAATTTCTTTTTTATTAAAATAACTTATGTAATTACTAACAGAATATTTTAAACCCCCTATTTTTTTATAGATCAATTTGCCTGAAATTTCTGAGTGCCCATATTTTCTTGAAAAAACACACTCTTCTGAAACATTTATACATTTCAAGCACTGCAAGTATATGAGGATAAGAGACTGAATTTAGTCCTTGAATCTAATGCTACAGTTTTACCATGCTGTTTTTCCTTCAGCAAAAGAACATGAAGTGTAAAGTGTTAACCCCATTAAAAGTCAAGGCAAAGCTTCCATGGACTGTAATGAGACTGGGATTTCACCCAAGGTTTTAAACTGTGGTTTGGGAAAGCAAATAAAAGTACATCCATTATTGTAACAAGTACTTACCTGCTAGCCAGACTGAGCAACTCATGTCTATCGGCTACTGCGGATTTCTTTTCCAGTTCCCACAACATCACATTGATCAGGTATGAATTCTTAATTACAATAGGCACCTCTTCAAACATGTTTTCATATGCAATATTTGCTTTTTTCAAGCTGTGAAAAAAGTTACAGAATATTTACTAATATAAACAGTATTTCTCTTATTCTCTTTGTTGAATTGTTGCTCCAACAAACAACAGTTCTGTAAAAATTTTTGATTTTCATACTTCCAAAATTAAACAAGAGTCAAATTTTGTTAAGAAAGCATTTGCATGGCAAAACCTCATGTTTACAAAATCTAGGAAAAGCTGCTCTAGGAGAAATTCTCAGAAGACAAGCAGCTGCCTTGCTTGTTAATAGATTACCTACGTGAAAAAGCCTCCAGCAAGAGACTGTACTGACAGGATTAACTCTGCCCCTTCCAAAATATTTTACTGGTTTTCCTGCCATCAGCGTTTCTTGAACAGAACAGTTACTTACCACATGATGCTAAAATACCTTTAAATATCATAACTACTACCATGAAGAACAATTTTCCCAATACCTGAATAAGTAAAATTTTTACTGACCAAAACCACAGATTCACAAAATATTGTGTTTTGGAATAATTCAATTCTGTGGTGAATATTAAAACATAAATTTTTAGTGTGTATTTTTTTACAACATACACATAAAAAACTATTGCTGTTGCTTTATAATAAAGTAAATAAAATAGACAGTAATATTTTTCATAAAATATGGATATAAAAGCATGATTTAGAAGTCTCTAAGGAAATAGAGCCTTAACTTCTTTATATTCATACTGGATTTTGGAACAAAAACTTTTGCTTTTTGCCTCCACCCCCCCTTTTTTTTGACTGATCACAGATTTATTTGCTCATCATTACAGATGAAGACACCAAGCAATGAAATTAATACATTTTTCCTCAACAGAGTGATTTTAAGAAGTTGTTTGTCTGTTTGCTATTGAACACCAAGCAGTCGGAGGCAAAGGTTGCTAAGGCCTACATCTGTAACAAGTAGCTAATCTTGTGAAACAAAGTAATTATCCCACTTTACTCCAGAAGATGGTGTCCACATGGGGAGTTAATTTAGAACAAATACACTGGGACAACTCTTCCAGAATACCTGTTCTATTTTAATTATGGGGGGGAAAAACGAGCTTAAAGACAGATCAGCTATTTCCCTCCCTCCATTTATTTTTTTTTTCTGTTTTCGGCTCTGCTCCCACATACAGCTATCTACCCCATGGTCCTTACAGCACACCCTCTGACTAGCCCCAAACCCAATTTGGGTGCCCTCACTTCTGGAAATGCCCAGCCAGCCTCTCACACCTCCTCAGCCCACTGTGCCACTGCACGACTGTCACAGCCCATACAGGTCCTTTTCCCCAGCACACACTGCTACATGAGATTTTAAAATACAGCATTCCATAACCCCAGGTACCTTTCTGTGTCCAATAACTCAGCAAACCCTATGATAAAATGTTATTTGAAGTTACTTACGCTTCTGGAGAGAAGTCTTTTTCCTTGCAAACTTCCATCAATTTGGGAGTCAGCCTATATGCCTTCAGTGACAAAGACCCTTGGGCAGTCTTAATGGGATCTATTATTAAAAATGGAAGGAAGCCTATTATTACCAAACCCAGACTGCCTTTTTCTTTTTAAATATCTGAATGACACAAACAGGAGGAAATTTACTAAGTAGTCCTAGTGAAAAAAAAAAACAACAAACACAGAAAAGACACCATAGCAGAGGCAGTCCTATTGCATTGCTATGTAAAATACAACCAACAGTATAAAATGATGCCAAGTAGTAAACTTAGCTTGGAGAACTTGGGGGGAATCTTGATCCATTCTACTCGTATTATTTCCCCATTAAAGGTCCAATTCACATTTCCTTTTTTTTGTATGAATTATCCACAGAACTTATGTAAGAGTGACCTTATTTAAATAAAGATTCTTCCTTCCAGTCATTCTGCAGTAAATTAAAATATTCATTAAACAGCATTTTATATGAAAAAAAATAGTTTTAGAGTAGCAATAAGCTAATTCAGACCAAGCTGTCATGCCACTTTGTGCATGACAATGTAACTGGTACACACAAAGATTCATTTTGCCTTGAATTTAAGCGGAAATTTTCTAAACAAACTGTTACATTCCTTGGACAAAGAAGCTTAACACTTGCAGCATGATAACAGCTGAAGCATGCCAACACAAGAATAAAAGCTGTGTTAACATTCATGTTGTCTGAAACTTAACACAGTAAAACTTTTAGCAATCGGTGATAAAATGAAAACCAAAATAGACTGAAACAAGTGGAAAATTCATCAAGGTCTGATGATGCAATGTTTCCAGCCAATATAAGTATACTTTAACAACTTGTTCTTTACTGTAATCCAATTGTTAACATACTGAAACAATTTTGGGGCAGCTCATAAGATTGATCGTATTCATTAGTATTTTTTCTGACAGATACTCAGGACGTTACATTTACTTCTCAGCTGGAAACTATATGCAAGTCTGCCAGATATGGCAAACTGTGAGTGTTTGGGGAGGGGGAGGCTATAAAGCTGTTAAATTGCCTACGGTTCTGATACAGCACAGAACATCTGGTCTGGAGAGCTTGAGGAAACACCATTAAATAGGCAGAAAAGAAAAAAATCTTTGTGCTAAGAAACAGTCCAGGTTTTGTACGCTTCTGTCAGAGGTATTAAAAAAACTTGGCAATTCGTGTGATGATTGGTCAGTCACGTACAGAGCCAGACACGCTAGCAAGCGGGGTTTGTTAGACATCTGGTCGGGTTCCACTAGCCCCTTCCACGAGGGAGGGGAGATGAAGGAATAAAAATGAAGCAGCTACTCCAGCATTCCAAAACGTACACATCAGGGCTCTGATAGCAAGAAAAATAAACAGAAAGAAGGAAACCCTGTCTAGACTTAGCTGCTGCTGAGGCTGCCGTAGACACAGGGTTGGTATTTACTCGAAAAGGCCTGCCAGGCTACTCTTACAGGCAAAAGACAGAATACAAAAATAGTAGTAATAATATTAAGAGGGGAAAAGAGTAATAAAGGAAACCTCATACTAACCGTAAATGAGAACTACAGACTCCTCAATTGCATGCTGGTAACTGAACTGGGAGTCCAGGAGGGCACGGGTGACAAAAGAGCCATAGTATGTGGACTGGTACCAGCCAACGTGAAGATGATCAATGTTTACGTGGCGCAGGCTTCGCATCATTTCCATCTGGTATTGGACTGGATTAAATAAAAGGCGTGTTAAAAAAGTAAACTTGCACAATCGGTACTATTTAAAGAGAAAACTTGATATTAAATGAGTCAATTGTATTTTATTTTCATTTTTGCAACTGCCTAGAAATTTGTTTACTCACTGGACTGTCTTCATTAAAACCCAGAGTTTCCTCAGAGAATGAGAGTAAAACCAGCCTGAGTAAGCAGACTTTTTTCAGCTGCAGTTAATTGCTAAAGTGATCAACAAACTGTTACACGTCATTTACAGTGTGCATTACCTTCCACATTCATAAAAAAAAATCTGATACTGGGTTTCATTAAGCAGTAACATTTTACCATTTAGTAACAAAGACTTATTGTGATTTAAGTTGCAATACTGTCTGGATTTAGGTAACTTTTGGAATCAAAAGGAGAATTATTTAATATACGAATATATGAAATTGATTATAAACTGTGTCTTTTTCACAACATAGAACTACATTTTCAGTATGAGAGCTTGGGAAACCAGCTATAGCTGTTAGATACTTTTGATTGCATTTTATTTCCAATTTTCAACACTGTTTCTTCTCTTTAGGTGTATATAAATGCAAAGGATGCATGCATGTACATATTGTTGTTTATAATACACATAGATCTAAATACAGCAAGTTACCTTAAACAGTAAGAGAACATATTTTTTGTAAGGCTTTTTACACCAGCAGCTGTAATGTTTCCTTGTACCAACACAAAAATTCTATTTCTATTAAATGCTTCATTCAAACAATCACCTTCATGGAACAGAGTTCTGTTCAGGAATATTTAACATAATCCCATCAAACAGAACAACACGCTTTATCACTTGTCAGACCTTTTAAACAGATAGACGATGTGACTGCTGGTTAAATTTAAGGAAAGAGAAATCAGTGTGATTATCAGATGAACCAACATTCGGAGTCAACTCACAGGAAATCAAATGCAAGAACACAACACAATCCTTAAATTTTGTCTGCAGCTGCAAGAATTACAAAGATAACACACACACACACACACACCCCCATGCGTTCATTTTTGGTAATTTTTTTCAAGGCTTCTTGTACCGATGCAAATATGATATTCATTATAAAAGAGAGAAACACAAATTAATCAGCTGCAGAATGTGCTACATTTTCAGACCCTACTTCATATCCTTTCAAAAGGGGAAAAAAATTCACACATATTATTTAAAGATACGAGGAGACATTCTTCAAGACTGGACAAATATTTTTCCAACTTATCACTCATCCTTGCAGCACAAACTACATTCTGCAGTCTTCTTAAATTGCCTTTTCATTAAACTGCCATATCTGACTGACTGTTGTATTGAAGTAACCTACATACACTTACAGAAACCCTTGCAGATTTCTTCTTATCAGTACATGCTGGTGATTGCTTTCTGTACCATAGTATCTTAACAGGAATTACTTGAAATTTGTGTTTCATCCAGAGCACCATGATAATCCAGCATCCCACAACCAACACAGGAAAACCATCTGGGCTCTATTCTAACACAGCCAGTGAAGGAGAGGCCTGCTTGATGTGGGTGTCTCTAAACCAAGGCAAATCTGGAGATGCTTCTACACTCTTCAGGGCAGCCTGCACAACTGATCAAACAGCAATTTCCAAGTGAGAATGAAAACCTTTCCCCTTGCCAGACCTAAGCAAGCTCATTGTGCTATTCCCAGAAACAGAGGCCAGGCTGAACAAAGCTGCTTACCCAGAGCCCAGTGCTTTTGTATCTCAGTGTTTAGCTCAAAAGCAAAGATCTAGTTTGTCAAAGAGGTTCAGTCCTTTAACTTTAAAAGTTTTTGTGGACTTTTTTGAGGTGAAGATGGTAAGTTTCTAAATTTTATAATTAAAACAAGAACACAGACCTCCCCAAAACAAACTAAAAGACTCCTCATGTAAGCATGATTTTGAATTGAAAAAGCATATCCAGTTATTAAGTGTAGCTAGAATAAACTCTTTTGGTTAAAATAAACTTTTCAAAGGTATATCTGTATAGAAAGCAAGAATGACTTGTTTCTCATATGACTTGCTACAACATGCTAAAAAATGAAATTATATTTAGATCCTTTACAGCCAAATGAAATCATTAAGAGGAAAAATTAGGAAGGATTTTCAAAAGCAGCTGAAACAGATAAAGGATTTTGTGATTATTAAATTTAATTAAATTAAATGTGGACTTTCAAATAACTGAGCTAGACTTCTTGCAGTGGCAATTCTCTTGTAATGTTGGACACTCTCAAAGTAGAGGTTGTCATGTAATGATGGGGAAAAGATACTTAGACATAGATTCCTATGAAATCATGTGGTTGATACATCCAGACAATTTCCACCTTGAGAAGTGTAATATTCAAGAGCAGGAAAACATCCAGATCTTTTACCAACTTGAATAAAGGCATATCATGCTCTCAAAAGTGTTCCTCTGAGAGCTAACTGGTAACCAAGTTCCAGGAACAAGTTCTTTTCTTAAACACAGTACACCCAGCTACATGTAAGAGATGTAACGCGATGCAAGAGATGCTATCCAGAAGAAAAAGGACTCACTGAAAACCATCCAGATTTCATGTCAGCAATTCCTCCTCTCATGACTGTTAGCAGTTAGATGATAATGAAGGCAATAGTGGAAAAAATGTCAAAGAACCAATAAAGCATCAATAGCTAACATCTTTGCCTTGGGAAAACAACTGCAGAAATTAAAACATGATGCAGTCCCCACCAGGGAGAAATGGAAACTCTTTTAACCAAACATATATATTTTATAACATGTATTAGTAGCTAGATAGCTCCAACAAGCTGCCAACTTGCACAAATGGGTAACAGCCCCCAAGCTGCTTTTGTTGATACCGTTACCACTGTTTCTTTACATCCTTTGCCCAATCTACAGAATGTCATTTTTTTACCTAGAAACTTAGCACAGACTGGGCAAGAGTTCCCTCTCTCCTTCTATTTATTACTCAATCTGCTAGCATTTGGGTCAGCTGTGCACTTTTTCAAGGCACAGTCCCTCCCAAGCCACTCTGCAAAGCTGACACTGAAAGAGCCTCTTAGACTAAGAGCACCCAGAACTGAGGTGAGCAAAGAAAAGGGCAGGGGAGGAGCCAGACCAGGATGCTGCCTCCTTCTCTCTCACAGTTAGACAGTGTACCTACATTTTAAAACAAACTATTTGTTCAGGGGTGTCCTTACGATGAGGAAAGGCAACAGCCACGCCTGCACTTCCCAGCAGTGCTGCTTGCACTGAGAACGTGCAAACTCTGTCTCCTGAGCTGCCAACGCTCTCCTGAGCACCTTTCGGAGATTCTTAGATTTTAAAAGTTTTTTAAAAGATCCTCACTCTTCTTATTATTAAAAAACACCACCTCCTTCCTCTAAAAGGGCAATTTTTTGTTAGTTTGCAACCAAATGGGTGGGGGGAGGGAATTAAGGAAGCTAGAAAGCATTACTATAATTTGTCTAAAGCAAACAAAGTGCAAAACTATACAATATGGGGTTTTGTTTGAAAATGACTGACTTGTGTGGATTTGTATTACCAAAATGCCTTGACTGAAATACCTTGACAGTAAACCCTATTACAGTAGTTTATTTGTTTTCATAAATACTGTAAAAGATTTTTAAAAATAATGGAATAACAAAGACATTTTCCTCTTCTAGGAGGTACTGCCAATATTAGAAACTTTATCTGGGCTTTAACATATAGGAGATATATACCCCACCTTACCAACAAAAATCCCTCAAAAAAAAACCAAACCAAACAAAAAAAAACCACAACCAAAAAAAAAAAAAAATACATAATATATCAGATACAAGACGAAGAATTGAACCCTGATGCAATGGCCCATTCAACACTGGGACAATTCAGCCATGTCTTCTATACCTTAAAATATCTGGTCAGTAATTTCACTATTTGAAAACCTAATTTCAGAATAAGTCAAATCAGCTGAAGCATTAGAAAAAAGGTCCATCATTACTCTAAAATGCAAACAAATCTAAAAGCCTAGATTCAAAAACAACCAGCAAATGATGCAAGTTTACTTATTACTGAATTGTTTCTTTACCAAGAAAAATTCATTAGAATTCATCTCTCGTGGGATCACATATGCATGTTGCTGACTTAAATAATGATTGTTATCATCAGAGGAGACGCATTTCAGCCTGGCCACATTCAGACTATCAGTAGCTATTGTGACACGTGGGTGATCAATAGTGGCCTGGAGGCAGTATATTTGATGACACCTCACTGACTCAAGGCCTTAATTTCTAAAAGATAATTTAAGTTGATACACCTTAAGAAATTTAAGAGCCGAAATCCACATGCCTCCTAAAAAGCCACACCCCATTGAAATGGCAGGACTCTGTACCAGTGTTAGGTGCCATAGACTTACTGGTTTTATGCTGCTCATCACCAAGCTTGCTGAAGTTGGCCCTGTGCAAAAGAAGTAACAACCAACTCTAAGCTACAAACCACTAACATTTGTGTAGTGGTTCTGCCACTTCAGTCTGCCACTCACAATGCAGTGCTTGCCTCAACCTGCCTTTCCCAAATTTGTCCTTTAAGTGTGCTCAAAGAGCAGACGTTGCATGTGCCTTCAGGAGGGCAGGTCACTGGTTCAAGAACAAAGAGGACCTTTACTGCTCCCTCACCTTCTACAGCCTCCTCACAAAGACACTCTCAAGGAGAATGAATCTGAGCATGAATATTGTTTCCTCAAAGAATGCTGAGCACCCAGAAGGCAGATGAAGTAAAACTACCTAAAATTTACTCAAGATTATGTATACTGTCCAAGGTACACAAAAGTCCATCAGAAGAGACAGCATCCAGTTTCTGTGCCAACACTTCTCTGAATTTAACTAGCAACACGAACATAGCAAATTTTGGTTAATCTGGTCAAAATATACTGAAAAACAACCAAAATATTCCTTTTATAGCACCACTATTAATGTGGGTTGTATTTTTAATGCAATAATTTATCTGTTTTGAAGTGCTACCATGTGGTAGCATGCGTACTGAACAAGTGCTATACACTTCGCAGCACAAAAAAATTTGGGTTTTTCTATACATATTAACTTTGCCAAACCACATGTATGCTTCAGACAGTATCTTCAATGACTAAACCAAGTTAGCAGATGCTAGTTCAAGGAACCAGCGTATGCATTTGAAAAGAAGGAAAATTGATTTATTTAATTTAGCACAGAGAATTATGGAGACAACAGATTAATTCATTTCCCTCCACACACACAATCTCAATTAATTGTCTAAAAAACTATGAATCACAATAACTGCATCTATTGATAACAATTCCAATTGCGAAGATACAAAAAAAAGGAATGCTACAACCAAGTTGTTATGGTTAAAAAATACAACTAAAAAGAATGAGAAAAGAGAAACCAGAATTCAGAATTAATTCCAGCAAAGGCAATGTTTCATTTGAAAAAGCCTTTAGATTGTCAAAATATATTTCTCTGTCCAAAGTGTGCAACACATATGCATACAAATATTTACAGATTTTTATCTATATCCAACCACCTCACACATATACATTTCTCCCAAGACAAATGCACCAGCTCAGTAACTCAACAATTCCCCTATTCATGGAGAAAAAAAATTAAAAGTAAATATTGCCTTCCTCAATAATATTAATTTCCTCCTCTGAAATATCAAGTCATGGTTACAAAACAGTGCTCTATTTTATGCACTTTTGCTATACAGGGCTGGAAGCACCTGACCTCGTCTAAACTTGGAAGTTAAGCAGACCAGGGTCTGTAGGTAGCTGGATGGGGAAAAAAAATCATGTGAAAATAGGCAAAAGTCCAAGAGTCATAGTCATAAGAGCACAAAACAAAAAGCAAGTCAAAAGACTTAATTCAACCCTATTTTAATTGCTAAACTGAAGAATGAAAAAAAGGGTAGAACATATCTGGCCAAATCACAGAATCACTATCACTAGGTTGGAAGAGACCTTCAAGATCACGAAGTCCAACCCAGCCCTAACACCTCAACTAAACCCTGGCACCAAGTCCCACATCCAGTCTTTTTTTAAACACATCCAGGAATGGGGACTCCATCACCTCCCCGGCAGACCATTCCAGTACTTTATCACCCTTTCTGTAAAAAACATTTTCCTAATATCCAATCTATATTTCCCTTGGTGCAGCTTGAGACTGTGTCCTCTTGTTCTGTCAGTTGCTGCCTGGAGAAAGAGGCCAACCCCCAGCTGACCACAACCACCTTTCAGGGAGTTGTAGAGAGTGATAAGGTCACCCCTGAGTCTCCTCTTCTGCAGGCTGAACAATCCCAGCCCCCTCAGTCACAAGTCACAGGGCTGGGGTTCCAAGCCTCTCACCAGCCTTTTTTTTTTTTATCTTTGAGGAATTTTGTGTTCTAATGAGTTAGCAACAGAGGAAGAAAAACTGAACATTCACAAATCTGCATTTTCTGCAAAGGCTATGAGATAAATTGGCTACAAATCTTTAGGAATCCCCTCCATCTATACCACCAACACTACTGCTCTAGTAAAAGCCAACCTCTTCTGAGTGAATGCTTATTACAGCAACTGAGGCTTTGCTAGTACCTTCATGTTTTTCTAACACAAAAAGTCCTTGCTTTTATGAGAAAGAATGAGAGAAACAGAAGAGGAAAGACTCTTTAGTACCAATTCATTATGTACACTTAGTAAACTCATTCATTTTTAACTGCGATCACAACCCAATGTTAGTTTTATGACAGCACTGTGTGATATTAATTGTGCTCAGCAGAATAAAGTACAGGACACCCAGAGGAGATATCACAATCAGTAGGTGAACAGTGAAAAGTAACACAACGTAATAAAAATAAAACCCCACATTTGGAGTGCTTCTGTCGGGAGATACTTACCCAAGTGTAAGCATGTACCTCCAGAGTGCTATCTGTTACCAGCTTAGCCAGAAGTTGCCAGAGCACAGTCTGCAGCAGAGCTGATGACCACAGCTTCGATATTAGGGACAGGGAGAACTGTCCTGGGATCAGGGACACCCCAGCACAGCCAGCAGCGGCTGCCCGTGACTACCTTGCTACTTTACAGAGGAGGCTCCAAGCCAAAGGCCAGCACAAGGACAGCTGACAGCTCCTGACCAAGTAGGGCAAGGTAGTTAAGGGCAGCTCTGTCACCGGTGGGAATAAAGGATGAGGAGAAGTTTTGAGAGCAAATAAGTAAAACAAGGGGATGGGGAGCACGGGGACGTGCGTGACAGGACAAGGGGAAAGCAGAAAATGGAAGCACACCACTTCCTGCACATGTGCTGGCACTCACCCAGGGGTTTCTGACAGTGGGTTTGGGACTCTGGTCTAAGCACACAACCAATGAATTCGGAGGCAATCAAAGCCATCAACCTATTACAGCATTTTATTAACACATGAGCAAACACTCAGATAAGCCTTTGGACAAGCTAAATCTCACTGACCACACAATTCTCTACACAATTCAAGACAATGGAAACTTGTCCTGTTTTTAAATAAGGACATTCTCAAGACTCAAGATGACTCTAAATATCATGGGTAGGACTGTCATGGTAACTTGTGAAATTGTCTTCTAATGCATGCAACATTATTCCAAAGGATAAAAGCATTATAATACTATCTCAGAAATATTACAAGCACTGAGTTTTCAAAAAGCATTTTTAATTCAGAAATTCACTACAAACTAGCATCTTGAAATAAAGTTAAAATCAAGCAATATAATTCAACTATTTTGTTGGCAATGATTGTGAAGAAATGGTCAAAAGAAAAAGCAACATATTTGAAGGCTTTCTCCCATATCTTTGGAGTATTTTTTCACATTTATCTAGAAAGATCCATCTTCACAGCATCTTACAAACACTCGCCAATTAATCCCCCATCTCCTCTTATAGGGCAGGTAAATATTATTTTTGTCCAAGCACCCATTTGGCTTACTACACTATTATTTCTGCATTGATTGAAGACAAATTTGATATGAGATCAAAATCTTTATCCAAAAAAAAAGTTTCAGTCAGCCTACATTGTCACGACAGCAGTAAATTGTACTACTAAAAATGCCATCTGTTCAGCCTAAAGCTTGCTTTCCTTGTAAGAAGGCAGGAAGATGATATCTCATTTCCTAATAAGCATCACATGCCTAATGAAAGCATCAACTGTTTTCTATTAGGAGTGTATTCCCATGGACTTCAGCACCTTGAAGCATTTACTTACACCAATTTTGTCCAGTGTCATTCTAGCTGCTAACATGCAAAGTAGGATTAAAGGCATGAAAAGGAATTAGCATGGTCAAAAAACAACTCTGTGTTACAGTAACCTCATATCTAACAAAGCACATCCTTTAAAAAAAGTGTTTTTAAAGTTTCCTAAGATATCTTTAACTTTGTTTAACAACCATTGATTTTAGCTTGTTTATTCTAGTGAGGATACATTAACAGGTAAAAGCTCTCTCTTTAAAAAATATCAACATATTCTTTACAACATATCTACCTTAATGCTCTAAGTTACAAAGCAATTAAGCACACAATAACACAAAAATGTGTGGTGAAACTAATTCCTTTCCTACATAAATGTCAATCAGATTAATGTATTTTTTATGAAATTTTGTATTACATAAATACTCGAGGTTATTCAATTACCTGGAAAATTTTGGAAATGTTTAAAGATTAATGAATTACACAGTCACTTTTACTTTAATATAACACAGATTTTCATATTCAACAAATTTGAAAGCAGAACAGGAACAGACTGAAATGGAAACAACTCAAAAATCACTGCATTTTGAAAATCAGTAATTTCATACAGCATGCATCACAAGAAAGTCAGTCTCATTTAGTTAATAACTTTTCAGTAAGTGAAGAAAAATGCTGACTTCACATAAGGAGTTTTGGGCCTTTTAAATTCCTCATCTCCCCTGAAAACACAGAAAAAACATTTTTCTTCTTTGTAAAGCTTCAAAGTTTGGGTATTTTCTACCAATCACTGTTTGCACTGCTGAAATTCAAAGGGCAGGGGGGAGTGGAGGGACATCTTCCACAGCTTATTAAAAGTCAAAACACCTATCTTGTGTTACCAGATACAATGAAGCAAGTGGTTTTCTGATGGTTTGGTATTAAATATGCACAAGTCTGCTTTCAAGAATTTCTCACATTGTTCTTAAGTTTCAAGCTCATAAAACACGCTCTGAGCACTGAAGCACACACAGCCCCCATACAGCAATTTTCCTGAATTGTCTTTATAGCAATTCATTGCTACTGCCTATTTTTTCAGCTGAAGTTACACCAGCTGTTTTTCTGTGACCTCCATCAGCCCATCAGGTAGGGATAACACTACTAAACACTTAGCAGTGAGAATCAGTGAAGTTCCAATTTTTGGCAAAACAAAAGAACATGGTAGCCATCCCCGTAAACTCATCCTTTGAATCAAAATTACAAAGCTATTTTATTAAAAATAAAAAGATGATTGTATCCTCAGCATTGTCCTTACTGCTTCTTCTGCTGGGGGCCTATGTGCAGGACAGGATTTCCCCATGCACCAGGAAGGCCTGAAGCCGTCAGCATCTATTGCTCCTTTCAGGATGGCAGAAGGACCCCACACAACCCCCAAAATTCAACTAGCTTTACAAAGTCTACCAGTTTTGTCTAGCCCAGATGCTGTTAACTTGCTGAGCTATGAAATGCCACATTAACTTCTTTCTCTTCAGTAAGAACAGCACTGAACTATCACCCCTCATTTAACACAGCAACTAGGAGCTTTGTCTAATACCTAGATGAGCACAATGTCACAAGAACACTTCAGCACACCTCTTACAACATTCTTAGAGCCCCACTTCCATCTCCAAGGAACACATCCCATCGAGCAGTCCAGGACACAGCCTGAGACATCCCATCTGACCAGCTCAGAGAGCAATGACTAAGCTGAAAGCTCTAACAAAGGGCAGCTTCACTTGGATCTCTGCTGTAGGACCATCTACAAGTGCTCCTCGTGGCTGTCAGCCAGGTCTTCAAGCCATCAGCAACACTTTAATTCACAGGAGGTACAAGTAAGTCAGAATTCAAGCCAAGCCCTACCCAGCAGACAGATGACAGAGTATCTCTTCACTACAAGATCCAGGGTCAGACATTTGCTTTGCCAAGCATTGACTTCCAGATAAAATGAGTCAAATCCTCTTGCTTGCAATCCCTGCCACAACAGAAATCTTTGCCCTTGTTTAGCTTGCAGGCAGATTAGAGTGACAGGTTCCCTTCTGGTTTAGTTCCTGAGCTAATGATTGCCACTACACAACAGACACACATATTTAACACCACTTCTTATCACTAGGCAACTCTTCAAAAGAGAGGGAAAACTCAGCTTTTTTTATCCGAACTCTAACACAAAAAATTCTTAACATGCAGGCTTACAAAAGGGTAAGTAAACAACCCATTCACCTAAAGATTTCTCCAGATGAAGTGCCAGGTTTGCATTGCACATGTGGAGGCCACGGATCCATACAGAGATGATGCCCAGTGAGAGCCAGAACTGAGTATATCAGACAACTCCATTTTTTGAGGGGCACATCTTACACTAGTATTTTATTGTAGCATGATGGCTACCAAGAGCTGTTTGCAATTTTCTTCAGGATAGTTTTAAGTTTGTGAAATAATATGAAGGAAACTGATTTTAGATGGGCTCAAAAGTAGAAGACACTGATCAACATTTTCTAGGGAGCTTGAGGAAAAATATTCAATTTTGGAGGAAGAATAAGACTACTAGTTGCAAACCTTGTGAAAGCATTTGCCCAGAAGACTCTTAAATTACTGCAATTAGATCACAAGACATTTTCTGCTTTTTTATTAAGTCTTCCCTGCCAACCAACAGTCACAACACAGTTATTTTGGAAGCTGTTGGCTGCACCAAGAAACAACAGATTAAATCAAATCTCATAGAGGTAGTCCCTTCCTGCATGTGAAAATCACCCTTCTTTGTTCCCTAAATATTACATATAATATACTGTGTGCATTTCAACATGACAGGTGATAGCATTAGAAGGATATTGGAGATGCAAGAAGTTATACAGTGGCCATGTATGCTAGCAGGCAGCAAGAGCTTGCAGTGAGACATGACACTGACTGAAAATTCATCATCCAGAACTGATGGCATCCAAATTTTCAATGTATCTCATCCCATACAGCTAAGCAATGTTGTTAGAAAAAAGCCAGTGTTATGCCTTATTAGGTAAAACCTTGTTTTTATGCCAATTCCAAAACAGTAATGTTCAAGAACATCACTAATACATTGTACAGTTTCCTTAGATGACTACTACCACAGCATCTATCAATTAATTAGCGTGTGCAACATTTAATTAGCGAAAGAGTATTACAGTATTAAGGTTTTACAAGTGTTACAGTTTCAGGCATAGCAGCACAGACTTCTAAATAACTTCAAAATGATGCTTTAAAACAGGGTTAGCAAGTCACAGCGCAGGTGCCATGGAAAGCCAGCAGGTACAGTTTTGAAAGGCTCAGTGGCAGCTACCATGCCACTTTACCACAAGAACCACCACAGTTAGGGAGACACACACCAGATCTGGTTTAACACATAGGAATCTACTGCAGCACCTAAACAACAACGGGTCAGTTTTCAGAGGCTTTCTACGTGGATGTAAAAAAATAAAACCTGGTACACCAGAATGGCATTTCAACTGGTCAAGACAGATCCAGACCCAGTTAGCGCACAATGCATTAACTGCATTAACATTATCCAAATCCCCACACTATTTCTATACCACACTTCCAACCTTGTCCTAACAACCAGCATAGTTAGCTGCTACATGTCCCATTTTCTTCCCAAGGAAATCAGATGCATCATCATCACTTACTGCCTCCTTTATTTTCAGTCACACGTGTGCACATATGTACACATACATACACACATATGTGAGGGGGTGGAAGAAGGGGGAGAGAGGAAAGAATACATACATACACACAACATATACATATATACATCCCATATGTAAACAGATATATAAACCATTAATCAAGGTGTACTTCCCATAGTAAATGTTAAAGCACATGACCATGCTTTTAAATACACAAGAAAAAGTAAGGTAAAGGCAACTTCTCAACAACAAACAAGACACAGAAGGCTGACAGCGTTTGTTTCCAGTATTACAAAGTTCATCCCAATCCTTACCCCTACTCCAAAAAATTTCAGCTTATAATTTCTCACCACTGCCCAGATAATAACATCATGGTTAGGGAAAATCAGGCCAAGGTAACTCAGAACAGAAATCCTCATTTCACTGAGCATTACTCCTGCAGTAAGGAACTACAACACTGCACAGCATCTACTGAATGGTATGTATCATCGTTGGTAGTGCTCAGTGGAGTTTCTACAGCCCGAGCTAACACCAGTAATGCCTGCATCAGTATCACTTCTACTTCTTCAATGTATCCTCAAAGAAACAATGAATTCAGGCCAGATTCAGGAAGTCCATTCCATAGCCCAGAAAGAGGAACAATAAAACCAGGAGTGGTTAGATACCTGAGGTAAAAGATAATCATGCCTCTGCAGTAGCAGCCTTTGGCACACCGCAATTTGAGATTGTGCACTATGTTCAAATGCAAAGATACTAAATAATTTAAACAAAACTAAAACCCACAACAGTTTGAGAATATTTAATTTAGAAAATAAAGCTCATGGCTTTTAAATCAAGCTACACAAGACAGAGCCAGGATGAATTCCTCCTCTTTCTAGGGCTTGTAACATCATATGGCAGGATTTTGCAAGCCAAAGCTAATATTTCAGCAACATAGCACTTGCAACTTTTATATCTAAGTGTGGCTTGTTCTTTTAAATTAGCCAAGAACTGAATTCACACCCTGTTTGAACAGGCAGAAAAAATGCTCTCTGCCAAGAAGGAAGTTATAAACTTAAAGAAGGTTTTTTACATTGGAAACAAGCAGGGAAGCAGAGGGGCAGATTCACTGCAATCAATTCTTTAATGAGTAAGAGAAAAAGCACAGTACATCAGAGCTGGAGGCAGTAGGCTGTGGTTCCACTGCTTGCTCAGCTGAAGGACTCCCTGATGGGGGCTGGACAAGTCAATTCTTTCCACTCCCACTTTTCTCTGAAGACTACAAACCCTTGGGACAGCACTCACCATTTATTCTGAGCAAAGCCTCGAAGCAAAACAGTTTCATTTGAGGAAGAGATGAATCATCAAATCACTTGGTGGTACCTATTTTTCACTAACTGCCAAAATGCCATTGTAACAACATTGTATTTACAAACTTAAATTATAGTTGGAGGGGGGAAAACAGAATACAACAAGATTAATACTATCCAAACACACTTCAGAAAAAAGCCACAAAGATGATGAGCCATGCAGGGCTGTGAGCAGCAGCACTAAGCCCATCTGGATGCCAGTCACTCTTTGTGTGCCCAAGGGATTGATACTGGGTCCAATACTCTTCAGTCATCTTCATTAATGACCTGGATGATGGGACAGAGTGCACCCTCAGCTAGTTTGCCATGATGAAAACCAGAAGGAGGTTTGTGCTGACTTCCAGAGTGACTTAAACAAGCTGGAAAAAAGTTCAGCAAAGGCAAATGCAATGTCCTGCTCCTGGGGAGGAAGAACCCCAGGCACCAGCACATGATGGGCAGAGTAGGTGGAAAAAAACTCAGTAGAAAATGCAACTGGGGCTCCTGGATGGACATTCGCTTGAGCCATCAATGGAGACCCTTGCCATCAATGGAGCCATCAATGGACAGGCTGGGAGTTCTTGGGCATTAGGCAAAGCCTTCCCAGCAGGTTGAGGGGGGTGATCCTTCCCCTCTGCTCAGCCCTGACAAGACTCATCTGGGGTGCTGTGTCCAGTGCTGGGCTCCTGGACCTACTGCAAAGAGCTCAGGGACAGGCACAGAGATGACTGGGACTGGGGCATCTGTCATTCAAGGAGAGGCCGAGAGAGCTGCAGAAGGGAGAGGGATCTTACCCATGTGCGCGAAGATTTTGGAAATTCAACTTCAATATATGACAAAATAGCTTATTTGTTTGTTTGCTTTCAAACTCTGAAGAAGGGCAAACTTCCCAGCAGCTGTCAAGAGAAGTTGTAGAGCCTCCAGCCTTGGAGACAATTAAAACTCGTGTGTACAACCTGTTCTAGCTCTGCTGCTTTGAGCAGGAAGATTGAACCAGAGACTTCCAGACATTCCTTCCAAGCTCAGCAATTCAATGATTCTCTGACTGGAAAAGATGTTTTAGTAAGTTAGAATACAGTAAAGAAAAATAACAAAAAGAAATGTCAAACATTAATTTCAGTCACATAGAACTTTTTTTTAAGGGGCCAAAATCACAAAATTTTGCTAATTGCTAAAATAAAAGTAACACAATATAAGTAAACCAAGTTTGCCCTGAATAAAATATAGGTTTCTAGAAACAACTATAGTGTGAAATCTCATTGAAGGAGATTTTCTGTGTTTCAAAAGCATTTATTTTCATTCTGCATTCATCTTTTTGTTAGTTATTGAAAACGTTAAAAGCAATTATACAGAGGACTATATAATTCTCAAAGGATTCAGCCTAAATACTTTTTCAAATGCAAACAAGACACCAGTCACAATAGGTGCAAAATCTTTGGTTAACAGCAACAGACTATATTTATTTTAGACACTCTCACTAAATGTCAAAAATGTAACAGAAATTGTTTCAAAAAATTAACATGGGTAAGCCAGTCTGAAAATATTTTGTTACACAAACTGTGCTTAGATTTGCATCTGCAGTTCAATATGGTAAGCAAATACAAAAATACAGAACTGTCAAAGGACAAAAAGGAAACAAAGCCAAGGACTGAATAACACTGAACTGCAATGTCAAGAGGACTTGAAAATAAAGGCCTGGAGAATTCATTTTGTTCAACAGAGAAACATCGCAGAAAGAAACGCAAATTAAAAAGCATTTTAGTACATTGACAATGATGTCCTATTTTTAAAGTTGCATTTAAATTTTTTAAAAATAGTGTTGCAGCCATCAAGAGCATACTCAGTAAATTCTCTTTAATATCAATATAACCAGAATTAATCTAGATGGCCTGCTGAAGACTCCTTCTCTGCAAGATATTACAAAGAATGCTATTTCCTGAAGTATTTCACCGAAAAAACGAAAAACTTCCATTTGCCACAGTTAGTTACACATTTATACCACAAAACAGTTCAAAATAATACAAGTTTAATGAGTGGAACAGTGGCAACTTTGAGGTACCTGTTAAGGTAAGAATAACCTCTGTATTCAGTAAGAATAACCTCAATTTATGCTCACCTAATTATTTTAAATTTCTCAATGTATTTTATTTTTATGTATAACAATCACAGTATCAGGTCCCAGCAGGGAATCTGCAAACTTTGTAAGAAGTTTATTCTGCCTTAGATGAAAGATGTTTATATCATTCTCAAGAGTCTCTAAACAACTACTTAAAAACGTGCAATTTGTGTTTTAAACACCTTCTCCATATTTTATCATTTGAATATACTCAAGGGGACTGGAAAAAAAATCCTTCTTTCTGTGGGAAGACTGAGTCAGCGATGCTTATTAGAGAGCCTTAATGTATCCACACAGACACAAAGTGTGTGTATATGCACAGAGCCTTAGCCATAAAACACCAACCAAATCATGTTGATTGGTAGCATAACAGTTTTTTCACTGCCCAGTACATTCAGCTGCTGATTAGCTAAGAGTCTAACACAGTTTTTTTTACAATTAATCTTTCTTCAATTCTTACACATAAGGAGTTCAGGAGTCTTGAAACCATGTCCCACTCCATTAGCAAGTGGAAGATTCCACACAAAAAAAATGTCCTTGCCAAAGTCCTGAGAGTTAGAAACACTCAAGAAACTGGCAATTGCACCTACTGAAACTTCTCTGCAGGAGAGCTGAATTCACAATGGTTTCACAAATCCAGATCTCTACCTCAGACTCAGCATGACCCAGTCCATGGTGATCCATCCCACTTTTGCAATGGACAACCACTCCTGCAGAGAGATTTCCAGGCAACTGGCAAAATGAGCTGTATGATCACCACAACACAACTGAAACTTTGCCCTTTCCATTGTTGTCCTTTAAAGGAGAAGGAGGCCAGGGTCTCCTCCTCTCTCACCAAAAGGCCAAAGGTGAACGAGGTCTATTCTCACAGCCTCCTCTCTTAGGCATTACTTCAGAAGCATGAGGAGGATCAGGAATACTACCCTGGACTTAAAGACATGTAATTAGCTTTTAAAACAGATCTCCAAATTCCCTGATGTGTCATCACATTATTAAACATGCCTGATGAACAAAATTCACTAAACACAGATAAACATTTCACTTGCTATCCTCTACAATTTTCCCTGGCAAGACTTTCCATGACATGGGTCTGCTACACTTATTTTTTGTTCACAGACACCAGACACACATCAGCTTTTGGACAATGCTTTAACTCAAATATGGCAAGGGTGGCACATGGTTTGAGCACAGGAGTAGCTGAGGGTGGCAGAAGCTGAATTTCTGATACCCCATTCTGCACAGAGGTGAAGGCCTTTGTGCAAAGACAAAACCAGTGAGCCATACAAGTGGCCCACTTACTCAAAGATGAAATTAAAAGATTAATTTCCTTCAAGAAATATCAACTGCATCAGCCCAAGGGATCTCTCCTTGAGATTCACAATTATTACTGAAATTACTGAGGCTTCTTCATCCAAAAGACTACTTTATGCTGTGAACAATCTCTAGCAGTAAATATGTAAGATATCAAATCACGTGAACTATTAATAAATATAGAAGTAGACAATAGGCTTACATAAACATACAAAATCTGCTCTGTTTAGTGTTACATTATCTTTACAAGCAAGCTTAGTCTAAGACTGGATCATTATACAAATGGAAATTATAAAATATCTCACTGAAATACAATCTAAAAGAAAAATATATTTAATATGAGACATTACAATGGTTCTTCAAGTTATAAAAGGTTTCCTTTATCTCCAAATATTCATAACATGTTTAAAATATATTCTGAATTTTATTTCTCACAGTGTTTGATATAAAAAACAAACCAGAAGGTTGCCCTAAAGATAAATGAAACATCTGGTGGAACATGTAATAAGCTTCAGGCTCACATCTGCTACTGAAGTTAGTATTCCCGCACCATAGCTACAAGCTCTGTGCAAAGCTCTACAAGAATAACTGAGAACAGGGAGGATTATAGGGAACACATTCCTCAATCTAAATTGATATTTCCTCTTCCATCTGAATCAACATTATGCTTCCATATGTATGCATTAATGCCCAGCACCAACCCTCAGTGGAAAATAATTTCTAAAAGTAAAGTTATCTCAATTAAAACCTATCCTATTATTTTATATCATAAGTGGTTTTAAGCAGTTTTAAACATATGAAACCATTTATCTAGGCATATTTATATACATAAATATATATAGCTAAAACTGGCTATGTGCATATATATATATACTTTCACTAGTTTTAGAGTGCAAGCAAACTTACAGTTAATTCATCCATATATCATTACATTTGACAAAACTTATTGGCAAAATAACAAAGAGTAGACAGTAGACAGCATAGTTACTGCAATTATATAGAAGTGAAGCCCCAAGTATTTTCAAGCAGTAACTGATAAAACTGAATGTAAGATATTTCCTAAGGAACAAACTACGTGCAACTCACATTCCTGTTTCTATAAGGAGACTGCTCAATATTTATCTTTTTTACCCATTCACTCCTAAACTTTCAATTACTTCCATAAACAATGACAGCAAAATGTTTACATTTAATGCCAACAGAAATTGCTTTATATTTGTGACATTTTAAAAAGACCCTTTTGTGCCATGGAGAGTTTAGAAAAAGGCAGATATCTGCACAGCAGGGAAAAAACGCACTTACATTCTGCAACAGCTGTGAAAGATCAGTCCACCAGGGAAACCAAAATCAACGGCAAACTAGGAAGTGTTTAGGAAATAAAATGTTTCCATCACCTCATACTATCATTCACTTCCATTAGTACTGACGAAAGAGAGACCGGATTTTATACAGTGTTATAAATGGTAGGAACATTACAGGCAGTGGAAACAGAACTGATCACTAAACATTGTTTGGTGACCAACAAAATTGGTCACTAAACAATTCTAACATCAAACCTGGGACAAAAAAGCATAAATACCCAGTGAGCATCTGGTTAGTCAGAAGATGAAGAAGTAATATCCACATCGAAACTTATTTATCTTGGATAAAAATTTCATAGTAGAACTGAAAGTGATTAAGATGCTCAATCAGAGGAACATGGAAACTTTTTCAAAAAATACATTACATGGTAACACAAACTGTGCTGCAGAAAACTCCCTCAGTACAGGGCCCTTTTCTCACAATTAAATTTGCAAAAAGGCAATTATTATAATAATATAATAAAAAAGTTTTATATATATTTAATGCAAGACATGGCAGAAAACCATGGAAGAGATAAATGTCATGTGATCACCTAGGGAACAGAAATTAAGGACTGGCCACAGAAAACGTGATCAGGCCAGCAGTGTCATGATATAAATCATGCACAATACCACGAATCTATCATGCAGAAACAGAATTGTAACAACAAGTGCACGAAATTATTAGGTGCTACTTGTGTCCTGCTCCTTGACACCCTGTAGAAAAGGGATGAAAGGCTGCAGGAGAAGAATGGACAAAGAAGGACAGCTTCTGACACAAGGAGAACCAAGGCATGGAGGGGGCACTTGCATTTGTTCAGATTTAAGAAAAAACAAGCAAGCCCCAGCTTCTCTTCAAAATAACTGCTGCAAATAATCCACCTTGCAATGTAACTTTGGAATGCTCTGAAGACAAGGGTGATGCAAAAGCTTTTCAGAACTCAAAGCAGCTGTAGGGGCAAAACCCACCCCATATTCCCAAAAAATCCAAACCAACACAAAGAACCAAAATGTCAATCTGATGCAATCGTTATCCATTTACACTGCCTTGTACATAGAGTAAAGCAGTTTGGATGAATCTCAAGTATCGTCTAAATGCTCAAGTAACCTGTCTGTCTTTGTGAGCTCAAATTTAGTTCTTCCCTTAATAAGAGGCATGGCAGCTGCTTAGCTTTTTTACAGAATTTGACAAGTCTACAGCGGTGAAACAGGTAATACTTTGTTCAGGCTTATTTCAGAATTACTGTATCTGATATTATCTGCATATTTAGCAGAGAATAAAATAAGTCACCACAATAATTTTTACAGCTCTTGGCAATTTCATGATAAAATAAACTCTCTGCTGTGTTAACAGACAACAAAGTAAATAAGCTAGCAACAAAAATCAGACTGTTTCATGTCACACTCACTCCTTTACCCTCAACTGCTGCTGAAATGGGTGGTCCATACCCAATCCTCCTCTTCCTCCAGCTACATGAGCTTCATCAATTTGCTGGATTCAGTCTCCAGTAGATCAATAAGCTGATCTGACTCACTCTGTGGCCATGCAAGCCCTGGATCCTGCACAAGGCAGGAGGCAGGACCAGGCAGCCAAATGCACAGAGGGACAGTCGGGATGGCTCCCATCCTCAGCTGGTAGATTAAATCACATGTATTATAAAAGTTCAACTGCAGAGTACAAATCACTCCTTCTAGAATGAACAGTGCTGTAACTAGAAATACCCAATCAATTTTTCTTTCCTATTCATCATTTAAAAAAAACTGTCCTAAAAATATCAAAGAAGGGATAAATTACATGTTACAGTTAATTCACCATTCTTGAAGCCATCCAAATTAATCGATACACTGTTGCTTTCAGGCCACAATACAAATGTCTTGGGTAGGTAAGGGCTGCTTTGCCAGGGGTGCTTAAATTACAAAATTTAACAGCCAAGAACATATTTAAATTAAACTCTACCTATAAAGGTCTTCCTATAGCAATGATCATTTGCTTCAGAAACTGCAGAGCAATGAAATGGTCTGCTCCCAGCAATAAGTGCCCTAAGAAGAGCTATAACAGATTAGGAAAAACATCAGCAAGACACTTAAATAAGATTTAAATAATTTAAAGTCATCCAGAACTTACAGAATTGATCAGATAATACATATGTACTTTGTTTCTTACATTTGAGAAACTGAAAAAATATTGTAAAACTAAAAGCAAGGGCTCTGTGTCATTAACTGGAAACTTTAATTCACTGAATTTACAGTGTGAAGGATAAATACATAGTCAAAGTGCCTTACACACCAACACAAGATTTATGCAGCAAATGATTAAAAAGGAGTGTCAGAATTCCAAAACACAAATCTTCTCTTAACAAAAAAACAAAACCAACCACAGAACCCTTCACTTCTGTGTGGAAAGCTGTCTAAAGAGTTAGTGCTTGTTTTGTCATCAAAAACAGGCATTTGAGAGGGCATTGTGTATCAATACAAAAAGTATTCTAATGATTAAAGATCCAATCCAGTTTGAGACAGAAAAACATGCAGTAGAAAAGTGCATTAATAGTCAAGGTCTTCAGAGGCTGCTGGTGTTAGAATTACTGATTTGAGATTTTTACATAACATTAAGTTAGGAAATAGGTTCTGAAAATTCTATTGCCAAGCAGAGTTGCAGGACTTGAAGACGTTGATATATCTTGCTTTAAGTCATTCTGCAGTCTTCTCTCTATCCTGAAGTGTGTGCAAATCACTATCCCCATCCATACATACAGATCTCTGGTGCTATTGGCAAGTAGGAGTAAGATCAAGTTATGCAGAGGAAATAATGGTACATACTGTATTTCAATCTATGACCAATTGACTACATGAAATAAGTTAAGACAGGAACCATCAAAGAAAGTGTCTTCCTCTCTGCATAATGCTATGCAGACAAGATGAATCACAAAAAAATATTATTTAAATTTCAACTCTGAAAAAGGAAGGGGAGGAAGACAAAAAAGGAAGACAAGGAAGGGAGGGAAAGGAAAAAGGAAAACGGAAAAAGGAAAACAGAAAAAGGAAAAGGAAGAAAAAGGAAGAAAAAGAAAAATAAAGAAACCAGAAATTTCTATTCTTGGTAGACTGGGAAAATAGCAGAATACCTAAAAGGTTTGAGGCATATATTTAATTTTACAGTAAATGCAGGATCAAGTCCCGGAATTAAGTTTGATCCTTCAGGCTGGATCACAACAGCATGTTCCCACAGCACCAGTTAACACCTCCATACCCTTTACTAGGCAGTGACATTCCTGGGTATCTTTGTCTTCAATGAAAGCCACTTCACCAGCTCAGGCTTTATACAACCCACTGAATCACCTTTTACCCATTTCACAAAACCTCTCAACTTCCTCTCTGAGTAGGACAGATGATAAAAACTAGCCAGTGTATTTCCTTCTTATTATTTCCAGCTGTCTTTTTTCCTTAGCTTGAGGTTCCCCACAGCTCATTTTCTTTTCAATCCAAGCAAGCTTCAGGTTGCATAGAAAATCCCACCTTGAAACACATCTGCTCTTTTTGATGCATAAAGCTCACTAAATGTACTGCTTACAGTCAAAATGTGGGGATCCTCTCAAGTTGTCTCCTAGACACATTCTTAAAAGAAGTCAATTGCAACTTAAAACACAGCCATTCCTATGTACAGGATCCACAAAGCAACAAATAAACAATCCAGTCTCTTGGTATCTTTTTGTTTAAAAATAATTATAATTGGCCTTCCTTTAGCTTTGACCAGTATACCGATAATTTCTTCCTGTCAATTCACAAAGCTAATACAGATAGCTCTCCAATTCAACTGCTTTAATACATTAATAAAGAAGGCTGGAGGGGAAAGGAAAAGCTGTTGTTGCTACAACAAATATAAGTTTATCTCTCTACTTTTAAGCTTTTGTCTAGCTTTCCATTTTCTGCATGTAAATACTCCCTCAATACTAAAGGTTCATTTCCATTTTCCCATTCTCACACTTCCCATCACCTTTTGGCATTATTTCAGCTACATTTTTTACAAAAAGCACAAACACTGCCGACTTTGCTTATGAAGAGTTGTCCAAAACCAGCTGCAAATCATTCTCACTTTTCTTTGAGGAACCACTCCTCTGTCAGGATGCTCAAGAAAGCTTGATAAAAATCTATTATTTTATCAGGTCTATTTTATAATCCCAACACTCAACTTGCTAACACTTCCAAGCAAGGGAACATGGCAGTTGGTGCATTACACAAATGCAACATGACCACATTTGAGTTTACAGGTACCTTGACAGAAATAAGCAAATGTACAGAACCCCTCTGGGGCCACTATTCTAGAGCTGGTTTTACCTGCTACACCATCAAATGGATGCTGCAAGCAAGGAGGAGACTTTGCTAGGAACTGAAGAACCCATTTACACTTTCTGAGTCACTTAAATAAAATTTATGGGAAAAGACTGAGTTCCATGAAAAATTAGTGAGTAGCTTACAAAGTACTCTAAAAATCCTCTGAGATATGCAACTTCGAGGAACATAAAAACCCAGCAGAGAAAACATGCTTGTGTTTTAACAGAGACAGTTCATTAAAGTGAATACTTGAAAGGCTGAGGTACTGTAAAAATCAAAACACCAGAATGATTTTTAGAAAACTGTTTCAGCATATACTTAAAAACAAAACCAAAACAAAACAAACAAAACACTCAGGGATACAGGCCCCTCCATCTCACCAGAACACTGCATGCAATTACCATTTAAAATGTGCTCAAACAAAGAACTCATGAGACGTTTTGCAAAAAATCAGACTGCATCAGCTAAAGCACAGCAAAAACTTGATTAAAAGCATGACCCTTATTGTAAACGAAATGTGTTACCCTTGAAGTTTATACATTGAAAGTAGTTCTGTGTCTAGTAAAATGGAAGATATCTCACCTTATCATCTCTTTACTTGCATATTTCTGTGAGAGTGTAACAGAGTACTGCCTTATAAACTTGGAATGAAAAACTATCATCTCCTCCAGTAAATACTTTCAACATTTAACAGGTTGAAACATTTAACATATTTGGGTTTTACCATTTGTTGCTTAATTCTGATCACTGTTGTGCTTTTTTTATGGCCAGATCACAGGTACCTTCTCATGCTAGGGTGAAATGTCAATTGAGATTTCCCCTGCCACCAAATTTGCTACTCTCTGAGAGAGAGAGCGTAAATTTACAATTTTATAAACACAAAGTAAGCCTGAGAAAATTTGTTTCAATAGAATAAATCCAGCCTTTGAAATATTGTTCAGGGACATTCCCAAGTTTCTACCCCACCCTTCCTCCACCTTTGTAAACTGCTCCCTTTGTCTGCAATAGCCCCACACTTCCACAGCAACTACCAAGAAACTAAAAAAATCAGAAGAAACAAAAAAATCTGCATGTTACCCTCATGTTATTTAAAACAGCCAAAAAAGGCGTCTGAAAAATGGTAGATTCCTTGTGCCTGTAATGTTAGGTGCTAAGTGGAACTAGATGATGGTCAACTCAATTTGTCATTGTCTTTTCCCTCAACTATGTGAGACTAGTGGAATTTTCAGAACCAAGTAAGTAGCTGGCTTAATCTAAAGAAATGCTTAAAAATCCTGCTTTAATCTGCCCATTGCATGGAACAGTGAAGTTACCAGACCTCATCTTTTGTGGAATTGTATAAAAAAGTAACTGAAAATCTGTTTGGCTTGTTTGAATTTTTTTCCCATTGGTAATAATTGACTTATACAAATTAGACAGGAAAAAAATTAGGAGCCATTAATTAATTATACTTAGAAAAACAACACGTTAAAATATTTCTAAAGATTTTACTTTTTCCAGTAAGAACCACAAGATTTATTTATCTTGGAATGACTTACAATCCATTTTTGTCTAGCTGGTTATAATATTGTGCAGTCTTCTAATAGATGTGAAGTATCCTTTTTTCAATAACAAATTACACAATCTACTAGCAAGTCAGCGATTTCTCTTTCTTTTTCAACTACCATGAAGGCCATCCAGCTATAGTAATTTACTGAAATATATTTTCTTTTTACTCCTAAAGAAAACAATATACCTATGATAAGCAGCAGACAGAGCAGACCTCAAATACTGTGACTCTTGTAACTGTTCAGGTCTTCTTCCCCACTTGGTTTTACAATGACACATTTTAAAAAGCTCAAGGAAAATTTTTAGAAGGAATGTTTCTGTTGGGGAGGAAGGAGAGCACTATTTACATGCCCAGTTTTCAGATAAATTATGTTTAAAATAAAATCTAGCCTGAAACATCAGAATACTAGTAAGCATGGTGTGCCAAAAACATATACTACCATCTGACAGCACCTCAAACAGATTCCAGTCATTAACTTCATATGTGTCCTGAAGTGACAATATTCTGTATAAACAGCTCACTTTGCTTAAGAAAATAAACTTGTTTTCTTGAGTATGTTTGAAGCAAACATCTTTCCTGGTATGCAGACAGATCACCTTCCAGAATATCTACAGAGCACACTAAGTTTTTGTAATATGTCTTTTATATGTGGTTTTTGTGAAATACAGTCTACCATGATGGAATACACAATGATAAAGTAATTCTAGCAATTTTTTAAAAGCATACAAAGCATGTTCCTCTGACAAAAAGGGAGCAGAGTGATACGGTTTGGCCCTCCACATGAAGATCTACCTAAAGCTCAAGCAATTATACATTTCATATCCAGTTCCTTCATTTTTAGAAAAGGAAAGCCATAGTTTCATATGTAGAGGATTAGTCCAATGAAGCCTGGGGAAAGGAAAAGCTTCAAAATCTTCTTTGAACAGAAGACATAAACTGAAAGTAGAAATTACTATTAGAAAAGAAAACACCACATGTTCTAGAACAGATGCCCATATTTTCATTTTGTAGTGTTTTGTAGTGTTATCAGATTAGGTGGCACAAGGCAAAGATTACTATCCTCTTTTCATACCAAACACTGCTTATTACCAATTTATGGTGAAATACATTCTTTGCTGTCACATGTTCAGCAATTGTGTGCCTGAGAGTCACAGAAAAGCCTACATGAAACACATATCTGCATTTCTGGCATGACTAAAGGAACATATATTAGGTTTCCATATGGAAGTTCTCTCTTAGGTTAACAGCAGGAGTTATTTTAAAAAATTACACATTTCCCTCAGTGTCAAAAACTTGCAGGCCTCAGGGTCTCTTGTGGAGGTAAAATAATCACTTAGCACACAGTTCATCAAATTTCTCAAACGCTGGTTTTTATGCATTGAATCAAATCCTTTTATTTTTACAATGCAGAAAATAAATTTACCCATTTTAGCCTTATCTTTACAGAAAGAGACTATACTAAAAAAAACACCCTGCCTTTTAACATCTACTTCCCATCACCACTTCACTCCCAGTAACACAGAATTACAATTCCCACTACAGTAAATATACTCTTTCTTCATGTACAAATTCTCTTCTCTCTCCTTCCACTCTTAGCCAATTTAATGCCCATCTATCTTTCCACTGTCCCTGCTTCTTAAGCTTTGCCTGCTTACTCATGCAACTCTCACTGACTAAATACAAAACTAGTAAATTACCATCTTACAAAAGTGGTACACTACTATCTTCTGCATTTCTCACTGATATGTTTTTTGCCAATCCTTCTTTGCCTATTTACCTCTGGAGACTATGGCTAATTCATCTGATCTTTTTCTCAAAAAACATGATAAAGACACTTCTTTCCCCGGTTAAAACTGTAAGTAAACATTATCTTGTAGTCCATTTACTACTTAAATTTAGTAACCCACTTGGCTTGTTCAAGTCCCAGGATGTAACTGGCATATCTCTACCCTCACCAGAATGGACCTATAATACTATTTCACTGTTATGATATAAATTAATTACTACATAGTTTCCACTACACAGAATCTCATGACATCCATTACATTTGTAAAAAATACTTATTATCAACAAATATAAGGACACCTTTTACACAGCAAAGTTTCTTAAATAATGAAAATGTATTCATTTTTAAAATGTAAAATTAATAAAATGTAATCTTCAAATCAATATTGACCTGCAGTGAGATTACTAGCGTTTTACTCTTCTTGGGAGTAACGTCTAATTAACTTGCACTAAGAGTAGTCAATTCAATTTAAAAAATAAAAATAAATCTCTTCCTTCGGGGCGGAATCATTAAATGCTAAAAACTCCATTTCCAGCCCACTGTGAAGTGAAACAGTAAATAGGTGTTTCAAATAGGTCAGCTGGATTATTTTCTGTAAAGACAATAACACTGCATGTAAGAGCTATGTTTTCTTGGGCATTATTATTTTACAAACTGTTTTGTAGAAGAGGCAAACAAAATAAATGTATCTTTCAATGAAACATCAAGCTTTTAAAAGAA
Organism: Camarhynchus parvulus; assembly: GCF_901933205.1. Taxonomy (NCBI): domain Eukaryota; kingdom Metazoa; phylum Chordata; class Aves; order Passeriformes; family Thraupidae; genus Camarhynchus; species Camarhynchus parvulus. The sequence goes on from NC_044572.1 coordinate 137,275,048, forward strand.
GTCTCTTCATATTTCTGGAGTCTTCTGCATATCTTAAAAATAATTGTGTAAAGCAACCAGGAGGCCCTACTACTTAGCAGGATGCCAATTTAAAAGAAGGAAACAACATGTTCCTTTGCCAGATTCCAAATCAACTTGATGTCCAGGCCAGGAACAAAGAACCACCATGCTCTGAGATAATAATTTAATAAAATTTGTGGCATCCGAAGTAGCAATCTTTACCTCAGCATGATATTCACAGGCATCAAATTTAATAAAATGGCCCCAATAAAAGTTAATCAAAAGTGTTTAAATGTATTGGCAATAAAATAAATTTTATGGCAGCAGAGTCAGTTCTCTTCTGTGTGTCAAATGAACTGAGCACTTAAAACGGGTGATGCATCAATACCATTTCAACAATGAAAAATGCACACATGTCCGGGAGGAGAGAAACTCCAGGCAGGAAGAGCACAGAAATTAGTAAAACACCCATAACACCATGTATTTTGTACTACACAGAAGAGAAAAACAACCAAAGGAGTTTGCTTTTCTTCAGCATGATCATAACTTTACCCAGGTTACAGCAACAGGTAATGTCTGCTCTTTCATTAAACAGGCAAATGCAGAACAAGTACCCAACACTAGAACAGTCACCATCAGAAGGTTTGCGGTTATTCTTACAAGAGATGAATTCTGCTCCACTCCCCACCACGCCAGTTTGAACACTCACCAGTATGAACCTCTGGAAGTTGTAACACACAAATTGTGACCCTAATTAACTTTCTTAGAGCTGGATGATGAATTGGAATGAGTTGGTTAATGTTACCTGTGTGCATACAATACAGCAGTTTGACAGAATCGTTTTCCACAGCAGGGGGACGAGGTGATCTTTAAGGTCCTTTCCAACCCAGGCCATTCTGTGACTCTAAAATTTTTACAAACAGCATCAGCAACTGCACTTGGCTCAAAACCTCTCAACTTGTCATTTGAACTTAAAACTGCTAAATTCTTTTCATCGGCAACAAGCAACAGGACAAGAGGAAATGGCCTCAAGCTGTGTCTCAGAAGGTTCAGGTCTGACATCAAGATGAATTTCTTCACTGAAAGGGTAGTCAGGCATTGGAAAAGGCTTCTCAGGAGAGTGGCAGAGTCACCATCACCAGAAGGGTTCAAGGATTGCCTGGACATGGCACTACAGGCTATGGTGTTCAGTAAAAGGCTGAACTCAATCATCTTGGAAGTCTTTTCCAACCTTAAAGATTTTAAGTTTTCTGCCTGGAAACCATCCATTACCCTTCTCATCACAGAAATCACCTTGTGCCACCTAAAAAGTTTCTAAGATTGTCTTCTGTAACAAAGACAAGCTTTGTACATCTGTTTGTTTCAAAATATTTTTCTTTAAGAAACTAGTTAAATAATGTTCAGCCCTAGTCACTCTTATTTTAAGGAAGAAATACTGGATGGCCTTCCTAAATGAGATGCAGATCAGAAATAAAAGACAAACCGCAGGTTTGGGGTAAAAAAAAGTAAGTAAAAAAATTTCACCTATCTTGAATACTTCACTTTATGATTTTGCCTTGCAGCATGAGATGCACGGTGGCATATTAAGAAGTAGAAAAAAATCATCCTGTGAGGCAAAGCAGCTGAAATGAAAGATTAAAACCAATTACCAGTTCTGTCAAGTCCACAGTACTTTACCAGAAAATACTGTTTACTTTTTTCTTTTTCCTCTACAAAGCTGAGGTCAAAAAATGTGTTCTACTTACTGAGCACATGATTATGATTATATTTTTCTCACTACCTTTGACTCTTCAGTGTCTTAAAACCAAAAGGAAGTCACTATTAATAACTGGTACATGTAATACAGAAATCATGTTTCATGATGTGGGGAGGTATGTAAGCTGTGTCCATTTTTATCCTTGTGTACTTTAAATCAGCATATATATTGTCATAGTTCAAAAAAAATTCTGAAGTACACCTCTACCTTAAGAATTACTACTTTGAGTCACCTTCCTGAAGATAGCTTTTCACATACACTACTACAAAGGATGCAGCCTGTAGCACTCTTTCCCCAAAACAGAAATTTCATTTTGATATGCCTCTTTAACCAATGACTTGAGGTATCCTTTCCCAGGACATACTTAACTTCCATGTACTCCTCCTAATCTGGATGGACAAGCAGGAATTTTACACTGACATGGTTAAAACAATTAAAAAAATCTCTGCTTATTTTATGCGTAACATGAAAAAAAAGATGAATAGGAAAAAACTAAGCAGAAGTTTACTCTGGGTAACAGAGAGGTGTGTCCATACACTAAAAGGGAAATGCAATTTTATTTAATGCTCATAAATTCTAACAGAGACAAAGCCATGCCTTCATGGGAGCATTGTTAGTTACTTTTTAGTTCACCCAGAATTGCCCAGCCACCACGAGGACAATACATATTTAGCTTCAAGCATGGCAACTCAGGCAGTACAGGATTACTAGCTCAAGATTTCTTTAAGTGACAAGAACAAAAGGAAACATACGAAGAATGTATTTTGACACCTGTATTTTGAGAAGAGTGGGAAGAAAGCCAAGACTCAACTATTTCCATGGTAATACTCTGCTCTTCAGCTTTTAAAAGAGACAGACAATTTGCATTGCTCTAACTTGGTTAAAAGAACTTTATTTCCCTTTTCAACAGCTGTCACCTCTAAGACCACAGTTCAAAGAACCACAGGAAAAAAAGCACAGGGAAGGAGCTCACACAACTGAAGAGCTGGAGGAACAAAAAGAGCTAGAATCAATTACTGTCTTTTGTGTAGGGAAATTAAGTGTTGTGATGCTAGACATCACAAAATTAGCATGAGATGAACTTCAAGTATTTCTGCCACAACTACCCAGGCATCCCAAGGAAGTTTTTTCAATTCTTCTATGCATCAGCTTCTTTAACCGTAAACTAGTGATAGTTTTTACCTCACAGAGAGGTTATGAGGCAATTAACTGATCATAAAGCACGCCAAGATCGTCAAATGAAAGGTGCTATGCAAGTGCAGGGTATTAATCTCACACTCCAGGTACAAATCATTCTCTTATCCCACCTTTTACCTAGTGTTGGCAGCTTTACAACCATTAAAACTCTCTACTACACACACTGGCTCGATTCCCTGCAGCAGACATCTTAGACACAGTGCACTTTTGTGGTTCAGCTACCTACACTTTCCTATATAAAACAAGGCATTTGGTTCAAGGCATCTGCAGCTTCAGGTAGACTGCCCAAACACCCAGCCTGCAAGCTGGACACAGACTGTGTTTTTGGCTGCAGTACTACAAGATCCATGAAACTTCTGTCAGCTGCATGTAATGTGTGGTGCTAGATACCATCTAATGAGCATAAAAGCTGTGAAGTAGAAGCAGCAAAAGGACCACCGGCCACCCTTGCAAATTTAACTCTTAATTGCATATTTTTCAAAACCTGCATTGGTTCTATTACCAGTTTAAATGCTTACACTTCATGCATCATAATGTTATTTAAATAATATATTAGATGGAGACTTCCTTCTAAATTAATAACACAATTTTAATTTTTGAACAGACAGTAACATAGTAACATAAACACTGGAAAATTTACACTCAGGATCACTGGTGATACAGATCCAGCAGAGGTAGCATAAAGGACAGTGCAGCAAAGAGATAGTGCTTTTATCAGCCTGGTCTGCAGGTCAGAAGATCAAGCAGAAAAAAGGTTTCCAAGCAGGAAGTGCAGGGGAAAAAGAGCAGCAGTGCAAGCAAGGGCAGTTCTGTTCTATGTTAACAGGACAAGCTGGGGGAAGGAAAGAAAAAGATCAAGGCAAGAGACAAGAGAACTATAAATCAAATGTAACCCTAATGCCATAATCTGGAAAGGGACTGGGAGAGACTTTATAAAAGGGAGACTTCCTAAAAAGAGGTGACAGTAAAAATTGATTTGTCATAGAGTGATATTCCATACAAAAAGATGGAATAAGACACCAAATGCTTCAGAAAGCTAAAGAAAATACAGCATTTGCAAGGTTCCAGATAGGACAGAAGAGCAGTTTCGGAGTCTGCACGTGTGGATGACATGATGACAACAAAGCCATTTCAAAGATAGCCTGGGACGCAATGAAGGAAATGCAAAACAAACCATAATGATGATCAAAGTTACACAGCACTGGCTAAATCCACTTTAGTCCTGCATTCACTATAGCTTCAAGTTATGATTTACTAGCATAAACAAAGTCTTTTTTTTTTCCTTCCACAGCTCAGAAGTGCTTTGGAGTTCCCCAAGCCTGAAAGCTACGTCCCTTTCCACTATTTTCTTCCAAGTCTCTTTTGAGTAATTTTCCCTTCTCACAGAGCCAACAGCAATAGCATTTTATAGATGTTCAGTGTGCTAGACACCTCTCTTCTACACAGAGACAGAAAAAAGCACACATATACCTTTACACGAGTTCTGACAAGAGAAAAGCATTTTGGGAAGAAAAATATCAACAGGACTTCTAAACAGTTAATACTTTTTAAATTAAAATTTTAAATTAAAAAACTACTGATGTAACTGATGTTTAAAAACACCTGATCAAGTATGTTCTTCGTGTCATGCGATATTAATTCTGTACCTACATTAAAAAAAAGCGGGGGGCCAGAGTGGTCTTAAGTTGTAAGAGTTTGAATGCATATATATGAAAAAAACATATTTAGCATTAGTAAATAAATTTTATGAAACTTGTAGTTATTCATCCATGTCTACAATTCTTTTATCACTTTTAGCCACAACTTGATAAAAACTGAGTTTTGGCCACACAAATTCTCTCCTTACAGAAGCAATCAGCATCTCTGTATTCCTCTCATGTGCTTCCAGTGGGCATGCACCTTCCTTTTTTACCTTATTTGCAACAGAAGATCCCTGCTCAGCCAAGCCGGCCTTCTGCCTCCCCTGCCTGACTCCCAACATTTCAGAATTGCCTGCTCCTGTGCCCTTAGGAAGTGATGTTTAAAATGTGACCAGCAGCGATGGACCCCAGCATTTGCAAAAACATTTTCCCAGGGGACTTTACTCACTAATTCCCTGAGCAGCCTGGAGTCTGCTCTCCTCATGTCCAGAGCTGGGGTCTTGCTGGCACTTTTCTTCCCGTCAACAGAGATTTTAAACTTTATCACTTTGTTGTCAATGTGGCCAAGACAGCCACCAATTTTGACTTTGCTCATGAGATCCACTCTGCTCACAAGCAACAAATCAAGGAGGGAACCTCTCCCTGCCAGCTCCCATAGGACCTTTTCCAAAGCTGTCATCCAGGTTTTTTTAGGAATCCTCTGGTGCAGGTTGTACCAGCTGTGTGATGCTCCCAGTTAATTTCTGGCAAGTTAAAGCCCTCCATAAGGACAAGGGTAGTTGACTTGGAAGTGTCTCTTAGTTCCTCAAAGAATAAATTCATCAGCATCATTGTCCTGGCTGGGAGGTCTACAGCAGACTCCTACAATGCATTATTTGTCTGCCCCTTGATTCTCCCACAGAGACTCTCAATTGTGCCATTGCCAACTGCGAGCTCCATACATTTGAACATTTCTATTACATACAATGACAACCCATAGCCTCTTCTGCCCTGCCTGTCCCTCCTGAAGAGCCTGTAAGCATGCAACAGGGCACTCCAGACACAGGACTCATTCCACCAGGTTTCACTCATACCAGTAATGTCACATTTCTGGGACTGGGACAAAGCCTGAAGCTCCTCTTGTTTGTTCCTCACGTAGAAACATTTTGAGTGTGGTAGATTGTATCCAATACCTGGTAAAGCAGATTGGGGGATTCACTAGTACGCCCTTCCTCAAGTTTTGGCACACGGTCCCATCACTCATCACTGGTGAGCCTTGTTTGTTCCTTTCTCCCTTCCAAGCTAGTTTAAAGCTCTAACAATGAGCCCCATTAGCTCCTGTCCTAGAGCTCTTTTTCCCCTTTGAGACAGATGAATCCTGTCAGGTGTTAGACTGGGTGTTGAGTATACCATCCTGCAGTCAAAAATCACAACGTTTCTCCACTGACACCAACACCAGAGCCATAACTTGACCTGATGGACCTCCTTATTCCTATTAATATTATTCCTTGTTACCAGAAGGCTCAAGGAAATCACTACCCACACTGCTGATCCTTCCACCAATCTCCCCAGGGCCCTGAAGTCTCTTTTGATTGCCCTCAGACACCTGTTATTTCATCACCACCAGCTTGAACAACCAAAGTGGACAGTAATCAGAGGGCTTTACTAAACTGGAGAGTTCTTCAGTAATGTCCCTTACCTGAGCCCCTGGGAGACAGCAGACTTCCCTGGGAGTGGGGTCCACTCTGCATATTGGGCCCTTTGTATCCCTTAGAAAGGAGTCTCCTATTGCAACTACCCCACTTCTCCAGTTAACAGAGGAGGTCGTGATACAGAGTAGAGGCGGCATTGCTTTAGGAGGCCCCACTATCCCAGAAAGACCTTCACCCACCTCATCAGCTGTCTGGCTTTCTAGTTCCAGAGCCTCACACCTTTGCAGAAGGTGCCAGTCCTACTTGTCAAATTCCAAGGAGGCACCTTCCTCCTGCTATGTGCAGTGACCTGCTTCCAGCCTTCTTTGTGAACAGACCCTTGACTAACAGTCCTTTGACTAATTAATTATCCTGCAGGGCTCTGAATCCACCTGCTTCTCCTCTGCAATGGACGTTTAAGACTCTCCAGCGTCTGAGACCGTGGTGTCTCTGAAAAGAACCGGTCAATCTCCTGCTCCTTGGCTGAAATACCATGTACCCTATCCACTTCCTCCCGTAGCTCCTTCACCTGGCGACACAGCTCTTAAACCACAGCACACCTTCTACAAAAGAACTGTTGGCTCCAGCCTCAGGGAGCGGTATCAGGCACTTCTGGGAACCTGTGACCTAGAGAGCTGCAGTAACAGTAACTATAACTGTTAGTGGTAATCTTCAAAAACACAGAGATAGGCCTTTACCTGAGCCAAAGATCTCCAATACGTTACAAGGAAATAAAACCAAAAAAGTCTACTTGAGCTGAAGGCCCAGAACATTAGCAACGCCTTTCCTAAAAATGGCCTATCCAAAAATGTGCTCTTAGAAGTGACAATGACTATTTTTATCCAAATTTACAATAAACAAAAAAATTTATCAATGTATTTCCATATTTAAAACACACATATTTGGCTGAAAGCCTTACAAGTATGTTGGAAGCAACTTAATGAGTTAATGGGGAATGGAAGAGCACATTAATATTATGCTTTAACACTTGAAAATAAAAATTGACCACTAACATTTGCTTCCTTCTGCCATTACCTTTTTAACCTTAAGAAGAGCACCACATTTGAGACCTGATCCAGACAGAAATAAACCCATTGATGAGAGATAACTGAAAGTCCCTTAAACACACAGGCTAGGTCCAGATAAGCCCAGGCAGTGACCATCTGCCCCCATTTATATGGCACTTCCCAGTTCACATCTGTACAAGCAAGGGCTCGGCTACAGGTCTGGCTGGAGCGCAGCTGGGTGAAGCAGAGCAGGACCAGGAACACACCAGCTGGGCACCAGGAGGAGTGACGGGACCTCAGCCCACCAAGGCAGTCCAGCATCTCCTGTGGACACACATTTAGAGGCTCACTTAAGCTTTGAAAGCAAGTAAAAGCATAGTGACACAAGGATGAGAACTTCTGAAGCAAGGAAAAGTGAAATAGGCAGGAAGGTTACAGAGTGCATGAGCATGGCCTGAAAATACAGACCTACTGCCATTTCAACTAAGATTGTAGCACTTCCTTGAATGCAAAAAAGTCAGCGGTAAAAGTTATTAAAAAATTTAGCTTAATCATTAAACGTTATTTGTTCTGAAAGAGAAAATGTGGACTAATGAAACAGTTACTTGCACATATTTAATGAATTTTAATATTAACACTACAGTTATAATATATCAAGAAAAAAATAGATTTTCCAATAATAAATATATATGTAACTTCAACTTTTGTATGCAATTTGAAAACAGAAAAAAGAAAAAACACCACAATAAGACACTTAAAATTGGGGAGGATTTGCCCTATTTCCCCCAAATTTGCCCTATTTCCTACTAAAATTACCTGTTCTTATTTTATAAAGTAGCAGATCTTAAAAGACATTTGGGCATTACTCCATGTTTACCATGTTCACATCAACTACTTTCCTTTATGTTAAAAAGGAAAAACCAGCAACATCTACAACTGAGTAAAATGACAAACAATTAAAAGTAAAATATTATTTCTTCTTTATACTATTCTGACAAACTTAAACTACATCAGTTGAGATGTTTTCATGCAAATGTTGGGTTTCCATTTCATAACTGTACATATTTCCAATTAAATCAAACCACCTTCACATCGGCCCCTGCACAAATGAAGACTTCCACATACAGGAGGGTGTATGGAAAATATTACTTAACTAGTTGACCAAATTACAGTAGTTGAAATGCATCAGTTTCAGTAATTTAAAAGTCTCTTTCAAATTCAGGATAAATAGGATATCAAAATCATAGGGACAGAGCTAAAAGTCATCTGATAGCCGTTTCCTCCCATTACGCACTGTTTGCAGCAAACATCTGGCTAACGTATCCCTCACAACCTCCCCAGACTTCCACCCAACCTGCCCTACTGTACCACTACTCTTAAGGGGTTTCTCCTCATGACTCACCCTAATACAAGTTGAACCTTCTGCTTCTTCTTGCAACCACCCTGGATGCAGGAAAAAATATCGGATAAACCCATTTTTCTTTAGAGAGATTTCATCAAATGTCCCTTCAGCCTCTCTACACTGAAGAAAGCAAAAGCACACAACAGAATCAATCCCAATTAAGAACTCCTGTCACCATTACTGTAAAACACTAGCTGTTACACAGCTGTAATACTAAAAAGGGGGGGAAGGCAGGGGAGAGGGCATTTTCAGCAGCAGGTAACTCGGCAAGAAAAGCAGTGTCGTTCGAGGCTCAATAATATGCTCAAGTATCCACGACCAAACCAATACCCAGACACCACCAAACAAGCAGCTCTCCTACCTCTGCCAATCAGCAAAGCCTCAAAGAGATAACCTACACAACTTCTATATGGTGATGGCTTTATTTCATAGCTGCAGAACTGTATCAAAACTTTATCAATAGAAACAATAAAAACAGATCCTTCCCCTATTCAAGTTATTAAGATGGATCAGATTTTATTAATTGGTTAGCAAGTATGAGCAGGATCAGAGGCTGGACCAAAGTGCTCCTTCTTTCATGTTAAAATGCCACTGAAATGCAAGAAGAGAAAGCAAAGGGAAATCTTAAGGAGCGTGTCTGCATTGTGCAAAGGGCTGCGCTGGGAACCCAAGGCTGGACCAGAAGTGCATTGCAGAGCTGTGCACCAGGCCTACAGTCGTGCATACCTCCTTGTGACACCAGGTCCTAAGGGACACAGCTGCACCAAACCAACACACACGTGGCCTTACTGACATCTACCCTGATCCCTCCATCCAAGATGACAGCACTCATTCCCTGTAAACTCCTCTGTCTACTGCCAGCAAGCCTGAGTTATTACCACGAAATGATGCGTCCCACATCTCCTGAAAGTCATCTACTGCTCTTTCAGATTACAAGTCTTGTTTAAACAGGTGCCTTTGTTCCGTGGTTGACACATTGAACTAGCATCTCTCCCATACCAGTTTCCCATTTGAGTACTGTCTTGATTTTTGCAATTCCTCTTTGTATTGTGTCAGATTAAAATCAAAATCACAGTGATGACAAGGAACATTGATGTTGTAAACAGACACCTCTCTAAATAAAGTTGTGATCAAAGCATCGAGTAGCCCAATAAAACCCAGGTGGCTCTAGCTTATCATATGCCATATTCATTATTTAAAGTGTCCCATTTAATAGATTTCCAGGTGTCAACAAAAGGTTTGTGCCAGTTCTTTCGTTTTTGGCTCTGTTTATATATCTGGTGCCTTTTGATTAGAAGGTCTAATATTAAAAAATAGAAAAGTTTAAAAATACCTATTTTAAAATCAGGCATTTCACCACAGTTGGCAAAACCACAGAAACCAGTGTGTCTTTGTATTATTCACCATCTACATAAAGCATAGCTAATTACAGAGGAATACCAAATGACTCATGTCTACCATAGTTTTCTGTGGGCCAATATGTTTATCCAAAAAAGTCCAAAAAATTTAAAAATTTAATGTCAACTTCACGAGATTTAATCTGGAAGTTTCATGTAAAAACACAGTCAAAATTTTTACCTACTTATGGAAGTCATAACCTTTAAAATTACTATAAGCTCTGACAGCAAGCAGATAAAGAGGAAAAAAAAGCTGATTAGACATTTATTCTTCATTTAACTTTGTGCTTTATGTGTTCGAACACATCAATTAATTTTTCACTTGAAACATCCTTACAAGAAAAATGCCTTGGAAGATTTGGTCAAGTATCATACAATGGAGCACTGTGAATAGCAGGAACCTTTTGCAAATGTCATTTTAAAATAAGTAAAACCAAGAGCTCAAATTTCTACATTTGAGGATAGAGGGGTATTTTGTTTTTAATTCTACATCATTGCATCAAAGTAGAATTTTACAAGGCACTTCCTCATCCCTCACCCTGTCATTCATCATTTCAAGTAGTGTCTTGCTTCCACTCCAAGCGCATGTTATTTTCTGACCCACTATTTCAAATTCTTTTCAAACAAAAGAGACAAAATTTTTGCATGGAAGTAAGGTTTAGAGGTCTAATCTTTCTAAATTGCTATGGTATTTCACCTTCCAAACCCCCACTTGCCTTTCAGCTATAACTGAAATTTCAGTTTCCAAATTAACCAGGTACAGATGCCAACAATATTCCACTGAAAGCCATTAAGAACTGGACACCTAAACTCCTGTACTGTTTCTAAAATGTTTGAGCAAGTATGTGTTTGTATAATGTTCAGGACACCCAGAGCCAGCTGACGCCTCTGGGCATGAGCACAGTAAAGCATAAATCAGGTCACGCTTCCTAGTTTGAGAGCTACACAGCTTTCAGGGTGGAAGCACTAACCTCATTCCAATTTACATCTAAACATTTCTTACTCCCACTCCTTATTCCATCTCCTCAGCATTCCTCATATCTTCAACACTTAGTGCCTATTGGAAACCATCACTGCCTCCAAGTCCAGTAAACTGACCAATCCCAAACCCATCCTCAACTGTCCTTTCCTCTAGTCTTCCACCAGTAATGCAACACCAAATGAATCTGACAGTGAAATGATCTAAAAAGAAAGCACATGGCAGAATGAAACTAAATATAAAAAATACATACATACATATATATGTATATATGTGTGTATATGTATTTATATATATATGCTTGCAGGCAGACATTTCATTAACATTTTTTAGTTTTGCAATTTTTTCTATTTCTGAGGAGAATCATAATATTTGGTCTAGTTCCTGAACAGTTGGTGTTGCACTCTTATCTCTCTTACACATGATGGGAGGTACGGAACTAGACAGCAACATACCAAGTCTAGAAAACCATTCTAGGTAGAACTGAAAAAAAAAAATATCCTGCCCCTGTATCTTTGGTTACTCCTGGTAGGACTGAGGACAATGTTTCTCAGCTACAAGAACCACTAGGCTCAGGGGACGAAGACCTTCAGAATTTCCTGAGTATACAAAGACCTCCATTTTTACAAGTGCCTGCTGTTCCACGGTGTGAGAAAGTCTTTCAGGCTCAGTGTGTATCAGGAGTGGCACCCAGTGTCCAAACTGCATCCTTACAACAGCGTCTCCAGTTCTCTCCTCAGTCTCTCCTTGTTCCTTTCTCCCAGGCTGCAGTTACAGAAAATCAGCAGTTCTCTGCTTAAACTGTACATATACTCTAAGCTAAGTAGTGTACACACACTTTTTGCCAAACTGTTTAAATCAACTGTGCACACATGAATGAAATTTTTAACTATTCAATGTGGACAAGAACTATTAAGTCCCGTAAAATCTTTCAATTAAGCCACAGAGATACAGATTTAAACTCTGAATGAAATCAACATTTGTGTAGACTATGGTCTTTTAACTATACTCAACAACTGACTTCACAGTCCCAGGCTGATTTATTCTCGATCATTGGCACTGCTTTAATAGTCCACACCAGTCTTCCTAAACACATTTTGTTAGAACAGAAGTAAAAATCACTAAAAGAATTAGAAAAAAACCCCAAAACAACAAAGCCCCAACAAACAATTTTCCTGTTTTGCAGCTATGCAGGATTTTATAGACCATCTACCGTGCTTGGCAAAAACAACTCAGTAAAAATGAGACTAACAAATCTAGAAAATAAAATTGTTTTGTTCTTCCCAAAACTGATCAGAGGGATAACACTTAATTTTAAACAAGATTCAACACCGAGAGTAAGTTATAAAGAAAGCTTCTCCCAAATTGCTGCAAAAGCTACAATTTCTAGCTTTTTTTTTTCTTTCATTATCACAGAGTAGCAGAAAACAGATCAAGATAAAACACTTTATTATTATAACAATTATCCTAAAGCATTAAACAGCTATTATTCTATCAGTAGGTAAGAGCACAGTATGGAACAGTGGAGCAATGCAAATTGGTAAAAATTAAAAGAAAAAAAAGTAGGAAAAGAAAAAAAAACCTATTTCCATCTACAGTCAAATTGCAAACACCCCTTTAAATAGTTTTGCCAAACTTCACCTGGTCAGTTTTCCTTTTTCACTAATATCAAAACCTAACCCCCACCATAACATCTCTCCCCTCAAACAGTGAAGCCCAGCACTCTTTGCCTCACGTGTGCAAGCTGCAAGAACATTACATGCACCTCTTCAGGAGTCAAATGCCTTGCAGCTAAGTGAAATTCTGAGTTGATTAAAACCTGAAAGATTAGATCTCAGCTCTACTGCAAATATCTCTAAAGAAGCTTTTGTTTCTCAACCAAAGACACAAAACTGGCACAATTTAACAGTTTATTGAGAACTTCAAAATCATGATGTTCACAGTCTGCAGTTCCTCCCTGACCCCTCCGATTTCTCTGCTGCATAAAAGAGCACTACAAAATCTGCAATAAAGCCCACATGGATCAGGTTTTTACATATAAATACATATACACACACAGATACTGAACAGCGTGTTCAAATCCTTGAATTACTTCCCTGGTAAGATTTATTTTGTTTCAACGAGACTTCTACTTGCAAAAACACGCACACATTGCACAGCAAATACATCTCTTGTTAGGTGCCTAATATGGCCAGGGAAACCATTTTGATTATTCTGTGCCCGCTTATGCATTGTCCTACAAAACAATAAGATAGAACAGCAAGAAACTAGCAATTAAGGGAGTCTAAATGCACATCGGGAATCACTAAAATCCACGCTAGCCAAGTCAGGAACAATATGACTGATGAATAGCCCATATTATATTAGGATTGTTAGCAAGTGTTAGAAAATTATCCTTAGCAGATGTCCCTTATGACCTATATATATCACACAAAGAATATGCCTGTCTCGTTTTCTAAAAAAGTTTCAAGAAATCTTTCCATTTTTATTTCTGAGTAGAACTCCACATGTCTGCATGCTGGCTATAAATATGTAGAGAGGATTTATCACACTAGCTTACAAAAACATGTAAGTATTTTACTGTAAACAACCTATTTTCACATATATTTTTCTACTGCATGAATTTACACTGTACTGAGGCATGTAACCCAATAAATGAAATCAAACTGTGTATTCAGCACAGTGAAACAAAAGGCAAGATACGTACTACTACTGCAACTTATCAACCCACACACCACAAACCAAAACAGAGTGAATTTCTTCAGTCAGATGGGTGAGAGCCGTATCTGCAATAAAAACATTTTGTGGATGCAGTCAACAAGGAATTATATAAATTTAAGTTACTGTACACTATTACATGTGCAACTATGCACACCCTGCTCATCTTTACTAGAGCTTTAAAGTAGTTTTTACTTTCTTAGATTTTGCTGATATTAAGATTCTATACAGTGGATTACCTTCAAACTACAGAGATAAGCAAGATATGCTCAGTTTGAGCTTTCTCAGTTTCTCCATATATTTTTGACTGCACCACTGGATTTCACAATATGTATTAATCATAAACAACTAATGCTAAAATAAAGATACAAACATAAACTTTACTAAGATTTTTCTATTTTCTATCAAAGACTAGTATTTTTAAAACATCTTAAAGTTCTATAATTTTTTATGAAAAAAATTCTTATATCTCTAACTTCGCTGCTGCAGTGGGTTTCCTGCCAGCAGAATGGATTTTGAGCCTGTTCCTCAACTACTTAATTCCAAATTCAGTCCTGAACCTTGGGCCAGCTTCTTGTCTCTGCCTTTCCATCAAAAAAATAAATGTGAACACTATGAACAAAAGAGGTGCAACTTAGCTTTCATGTGTACTGTATCTTGAGTATGGAACATTTTCTTAGAGAATAATGCCACATAATTTTTCCACATTATGCAGTTGATACGTCCATAGAATATTATTGAGCAAGAAATAAGAATGAAAATGATTTTTCATCATTTACTACTACTACTATTTATTTCAATCAGTTTCTATTACCTCTCACACAGATGTATTGATTTGAACTGCTTTGCAATAGAACTACAGGCATTTCCTTAATTTTAGCTTTCAGAAAAAAAAATAGGGGATCTGCTCATTTTGCTGTGCTTGCCTTTATTACAGCTTTCTTTGGGAAAGGAAATGGCTAAATACTTGCATTAGCAAAAAAGGAAAGGAGGGGGAATGGAAAGAGGTAATAAGAAGGTGTTGAAAGAACTCTCTCTTCCTCTTGGTCCAGTCCCACTGGGAAAAGAACAGATGAGCACAGAGTCCAAGTGTATGGCCAAGGCTGAGGGGAACCACAAGGTCCACAAATAATTGGTCCCTTAAGAAAGGACATGCTGCAGACCCAAGCAAGACATGCAAAAAGCACAGAGAGTGAGATCGAGGCAGTCCTACTGAAACAGCCATTCCTGTACCACATTGTCCAAGATCAAGGAATAATCATCAAGGATGAAGAAGCTGAAAGTTTTTAGCAGAACTGACAATGTTTTCACTACAACTGACAGTGTCTTCACTACACTGGGCTTCCTTCTGGATGAAGCTTTAGTTCCTCCAAACAGAGAGGCAGACACAACAGCTAATATTAAGTATGTGTGTGTGTATATATATATACACATACACACACATGCACTTTCATTATTTAATTGGTTATCTGCTTCTGTGCTCTTCTATGTCTTTAGTCAGTGCTGAGCTGATTACATTAGCACCAAAAAAATTAAATTCAGAATATCTCATTTGTAATATTTTACCAAAACTGAAGGTAAAAGAAACTGGGCTTTCATACTGCTAACCATATAAAAAATTAATGAGTTTCTGCAAGTCTTACAAAATTATATTAAATATCCATATAACAAATTAAATTATTGTATATCATGATTATAAATAAAAAATACAGCTAAGATAGAACACAAGCTACAAAGTAAAAACTGGCTTCAAGATGAAATCTTCCATATAACGAAATGTTTAAATAGTTGAGTTGGATACAATCTCCCAGCTCATTTTAATGCTGCTGAAAATCAGTTATATACATCTGACTACCTATCTCTTAAAACAGATGCTTTTCTAACTTCATTTTCAGGTTAAGTAAGCGAATATTCTTAAACACAATTTTAAGTAAAGTACAGCATGGAAGTTTATTAAGTATGATAATAATATCCCTGCAATTGCGAATTATGGAGAAAAAAAAATCAAGCAACCGACAACAGATTTTAGGCTAGGTTTATCTGTCTAATATTGCTCAAGGAAAAATGCCATTAAATATGTTTTCTTTAAAAAACAAAAAGCTAAGAGCTAGTAGAACATTTTGCATTTTAAATCAAATTACACTAACTTATTTTGCAGCAAAATTTCAATGGAAACTGATTTAAATAAAACTTTAATATGCGTGGTACTTTAAAGAGCAAAATAATTTCTCTATTTTGATATAAAATTAGATGTTGAACAAAAGGATTAACCTACCACTTTAGAGTATTGCCCCTACAGTAAAAATCAACTTGAAAATCCAAAAATGCAGTAAACAAAGCATTTCAGGCAGTTTGTGCAATACTGTCAGAAGAGGAATAGCTGATGTGCAATTTTTAAGTCTGCACAGTACAGTAGTGCAAATCCCTTTAGATAAACCAAGGAGCTCCATCACAATTGCTGTCTCCTCTTTCTTAGTTAGCGTGGTAGAATTGGGAAGCAAAGAAGCAATCCCGCAGAACAAGCAAGCTCCATCCTGCTTTTAGGATACACACATGGAAGTCTGGATCAAATTCTCCACATCTACACTGACCCTTAGAGCACACAGCACATTTAGGCCGATTTAAGAACCGAAAAAACACCGAGTCAGGATGGTCAATGCACTTTCTAACATATTTTCTGAATTCGTTTGTGTAACAGATTACAGACACCGTGCCCGAGAAGGCACCGTGCGCCCTGCGCTGCCGCACGCCCCGGGACACCCGGCCGGGAGGGCGGCGCGGGCTGGGCCGAGCGCTGGCCACGGGCGCCCTCTGCCGGCGGCTCCCGGCCACGGGGAGACGCACGGACATGGGGGGGACACACGGACACGGGGCGGGGACACACGGACACGGTGGGGGAACACACGGACACGGGGGGGGACACACGAGGGGCCATGGCGGGGACACCCGGACAATTCACTTGCCTCGGGCACAAGCAGTAGAAGCAGCGTTTCTTAGCACTTGTGATTACAAAAGCATCCTCCGGCATACACTGCCGCCTCTGATAGAGACAAGCACACTTCAGCCCGCGCCCTGTGAAGTGGCCTTTAACTGGGATTCCTTCTTTCTTACTTATTGAAGATAAAAACCTCCAGTCGTTACAGGTAAGTCTGCACAGTATGAAAACTTAGGCAAAACATTTAACAGGCTGCATGCCTGCTACTCCACTTAACCATCACAATTACACAAACCATGTGAATATTAGCTTCCTTCCAGGAAACAAATCAAGGAATTGCACTAGGGACAAGTAAAGTACAAAATAATTCAGGTATGATTAGCAGTTTCATTAAAGAACCTTGAAGATGTCATACATCTTATTAAATGACAATTAATTTTGTCCATCATTATATTGCAATATCAGTTCTGGCAAACCATAAAAAAATATTGAAGATCAGATGACATTATTTTGAGTGCTTAACAACTGACCATCCACCCTTTGTCATAATCCTCTGAATTCCTTATATAAATTAAACCTTATTGAGCCTATGGACTATTTCACATATTCATTATACCAAATGATAAAGAAAGAAACAAAAGCAAACAAACAAGCATAAAATTCTATATCCTTTTTTACACAGAGAACGAAGTGTAACTTCATAAATGCATGGACAAACCTGACAGGCTTTCACCAGCACTCAGTAATTGAAAAGTCAACATTTACACAGTATGGCTTTCTTCCTAAATTACAACAGGCCTTACAAAAAACACAGATGAGGAATTTACATAAACGACTACAACTGGAACCAGAACCAAGCCTGTGATTAGGGAGCTTTTGGGTTATCTGTTCCTGCCCTTAGTGAAATAAAACTCAAATATCATCATGTAACCTGATTTCTTCATTTCATAAACATTCAATTTTCTTAAAGTAAACAACAAAAGACATGAGCTACAACTGTTATATCTAAAGAGAATAAACCTATACAAACAAAAGAAAGAAGAAGAAAAAAACAGCTAGTATCTGTCTATTCAGAACATAGTTACAGTCATTGCATGTTCAAGGTCTGTCACACAATACAAGAGAAATACAAGATGATAAATACATTGATAAAACCTTTCATTTAAAATGGGAATAAAACAAGAAAAACTGACTAAATCTAACCTGGACAGAAGCCTTTACAGAAAACAGATGAACCAACACTGCTGGGAGGGCAGTGATTTAATGATACCAGGACTTCTCCAGCAATGGTAACAAAAGAAATCAACCCTCACAGAGTCCATTTGGACCCTATTGCAACAAGGCTTATGAAAGGTCTAGAAAATATGTCTTAAGAGAACAGCTGATGGAGCTGTGTTTGTTCAGTCTTGAGTAGAGGAGGCTCGGGAGGGACCTCACTGCTCTCTACAACCATCTGAAAGGAGGGTGCAATGAGGTGGAGGCCAGTCTATTCTGCTTTGCCTGCAGTGGGGACCAGAGGAAACGGCCTTAAAGTGAGACAGGGAAGATGCAGATTAGGTATTAGAATTTCTTTTTCCAGTGTTGGGGTAGTCAGGCATTGGAATAGGTTGCCCAGGGAGGTGGCAGATTCACCAGCCCTGGAACTATTTAAGGGGTATCTGGATCTGGTCCTGGGTGATGTGGTTCAGGGGTTACAGTGATAGTACTGGGCAACAGTTGAACGTGGTAATCTTCTCGTTTTCTTCCAGCCTTGATGATCCTGTGGTTCTACCTGAAGCCCTCTGCTTCTGCAAGGACCACACGTCACACGTGAGTGAACGGGCAGCACTGCAGGTAAGGCTCAGCAGCTCAAATTGCTGCTGCCCCTGGCCAAGTAAAACCCTGAATAAGCACTTTTTATGAGCTATGACAACTCTGTCCACATGAAACTGCACCCATCTGAAGCTGAAAAAATGGTGGGTTTGTGGAAATGTCATACTATGTTATTTCTAGTTGTTACTGAATGATTACACAACTAAATACAACCAAAAGCACAGAAAACCAGAGGTAATTGAATATTTAATCATCTAGCTAATTCTAACCTGAAAACAGAAATTAATCTTCCTAAGTAACAAAGCCAAAAATCATGTTGGGGGATAGGGGGAGAAGGCATCAGCTTTCCTTCTGGAGCATTTCAGAGGGAGTCTAATAAAAGAAGAAAAGGTTACAACCATATAGAACTTATTTTGATATATAATTATATAACTGTCTCAAAGTTCCAATTGGCATATTTACCACAGGACCTGGTTTATCATCTTAGCTCTGTAACTAAGTTACTAAAATACATCAGACTGAAATAAATCTGTTTCAAAGCAATGTCTCACAACATCTATAATGAGTGACAAGAGGTATGCTTCATTTTTGACTGTTGTATTTCCAAGAAGGGAATATAAATTTCCTTTAAATTGGGAGAAAAGCTACTCAGTGAAAAGGACTGAAGATAAAGTCAATAAAGTGCAAAGGATTGAACTTAACATGTTGCTTAGAAATATATAGACATGAAAAGTACCTTTATTTATCAGGAAGAACATAGAGAAAATAAGGTTTTCAGTAAACCTTAACTGAAAGACAGCAAAACTATGCTCAGACAAAGGCTCGGAAGTGCCCTAAAGTGAAAGCACTTCTCATAAAACTACCCTCAGTAAGACAAGCTGGAATACTACAACTTTTCACTGAAGTACCTAAGCCAAAAATCCTTACAGCAGAAATCTGATTTTCCCTAAACTAGAGTTGAATCTGTGGGGTGGAGGATGTGGGGAAGGGGAGACAGGGGGCACAGGAATAGGGGTTGTACGTGTAAATCACTGAAGGCATCCTTATGAAGTTTAAGATCAGTGCTTTGAAAAATAAAGCCAATGCCTATGAGGATTTAAGTGCACCAGCAATAAGGAAACACAATTATGTGAAAAGCAAATGCCAAACCAAAAGCCCAAAGTGCAGCCCTAAAATACTGAACATTCACATTGAAGCATCTTTTGCTGAGGACTCAACAACAATTCTGCAATTTTCCTCTATTAGCTCACACATCATCAACTAAACTTCACCTACAGATTTCTAACAGAGGGCTGGGTTGAACCCTCTCACCCCCACTAAAAATCTCATGCTGTAGCAGACCAGTCTAAGTGTTTAAGACTTCCCTGACAGGAAATCTTACCAAAAAAATTGCACTTTGTAAAAAGAATCATAGGAAGACAACACTTCAGGGGAAACTTTCTATGATGCAAAACACCTGCAGATTCATACATGGTGGACAGTCTGCCCACATTTGAAATAAGAATTACCTGAAAAAACCTCTCTCTGTTTTCTGTAGTTTCAGAAATAGTCCAATTCAAACTGCATTAAAAATGTTCTTGCAGTAAAAGTTCAGATATGGGGTTTTTTTAAAAAATAATTTTTGAAGTAATTCTGTAACAGCAAATAGTCAAAATTTGATATTATCTCAAGCATTAGAAGCAAGAGACAAAATGGCACCATAACAAATGCATAACTAAGCATATTTAAAGGAATGGTTGCTGTAAGCAAGTTTAAATACATCTTTATCAAACTGATTCTTAAATGTGATGCATACCTATTTCAAGTTCAATTTAAGGATATTTTCTTAGCACCCTCAAAAATGTGTTTTGTATTAGGTTTGCACAGCTTAAAAGAGGAAAACATTCACATAAATGTGTCTTGCCAATTACCCAACAGTTTATTTGCTCAAATATCACCCTCCTGTACAAAAGCTCAAATTCTCTTAGCAACAGTCACCTCGAGACCACTAAGGCCTACACTAAGGCAGCAGATGATGCAACATCATCCTGACAAAAGAGCACAACATTAAGTATTATTCTGTGTGACAGCAGCACTGAAGTGCCAAGGCCTTTGTATTTTCCCCCCATATCTGTGGGCCTGAATTTGTGCAAATATATAAAGCCAGGTAGAGTATTGAAGTAACACACAAGTCGTAGGGGGAAGGAGGTGTCTTGTTTTCTTTGGTTTTTAGCATCCTCAATTTTAGTATTCTGGCACATAAGATTTCAAGTAGATTTCTCTACTTGAATTATCTGCATCTAGAAGAAAAAGAATCTTTTGAAAATCTGGCAGGACGCTTGCATAGGGAAACACAGCTCCAGGAAAAACAAACGGGGCATTTATAAAACATTGTTTTTCACACTGGCATGACAGAAGACAACTCCGATGAGTCTAAAAAGATACCAAAGGCTCAAGCAAGCAACCCCAACAGCCATTCTGTTTAGGTTTTCATCTTCCCTAGGCTCTACTACATAGGTTAAAGAGCCCAACAGGCCCCTAGTAAAGGGAATGCAGAATGAACACGAGCACTTTGCATTTTCTAAGTGATTCAGTCATTTTAACTGCATTTCACTGAGAAGAATACAGAGGCAACATCTCTGCGATCCATGTAGTACAGGCTAGGGAAGATGGAAACCCATAGGAAATTCTCCTGAATTAGCTTACAGGGTTTAGCACAGGCAAGCTCCCCAGCCTGGCTGCAGATTCCCCACCACTGCCAGAGGCAGCATCAGCCTCACTGCCACAGGCTCACTCCCCTCTCTGGCCAGTTTGCTCTGCTTTCTGTGCCACAGCATCGGAACAGAAAGCTGAAAAGTTAAAGGGTCCAGGTGAGGGAAACTTTGCCTTTGGACCTTACTTAATGTTAGGATTATTGCCTACTTGCTAAAAAAGGAAAGACTTGCACCAAAAATCACTTTCCTGGAAGGAAGTTTCTCCCACAGAGAGTTGAACCCTGCATACCAGATCACAGGCTTACAGCTCATCATGGGAGCCATCCTATAGTGAGCTGAATCCATCTCTGACACTGAGAAATTCGTTTCAATACTTGCTCTCCTATCAGCTACATGGAAATAATTCAGCCATTTTCTACAGAAAAAAATGAAGCATGGGGTCCAATTAAGAATTTTGATTACTTCAATCCTTTGAAGAGTTCCAGAAGAGAAAGAGCCTAGAAAGAGCTAAAATATTTCTTAGGCTTTAGTAAAATATAGTTCTGACTCAAGCACCATGTATTGTAGGACAATTAAGATTCCATTTTGTTTTTGCACTCTTATTTTCTTTGACCTAACTGTATAATCCCACAAAGGAGACAATTAACAGCAACGAAACCTTACCAAGCTGCAAAGAATTCTTAAAATTATCTCTGCTATAAAAGCAGAGTCCAAGATTCTTTCAAGATAAAATATGAATTTAATAATACCTAATCTCATTATAAGCAAGAAAAAGCAGTTTATATGTACAGATTAAGTGATCTTGCTCAAACTGAGTTATCAAAACAGAAGCAACTGCAACTACTTTGACTATATTGCTTCTTTAGTTACTCTTGAAGTTAAACTGACTCTTTACGCCCCAATAAAGTTTCTCTAATATTATCCTTAAATACACACACGCATACGTATAATATCAAGATTAGAACTGTAAGCCTTTTAAGTTTGCTTTATAAATTTGATGTCATTCTGTGCCAAGCCAATCATACTAACTTACAGTGTCACTAACATCACTAGGACCAGCAAAAAACAGAGACAGACAGAAACCACCCATACTACATTCTAGCTCACTTAGAAAGCAAAATGATCATCCAGACTTCAAGTTAGCCAAAGCCTCTCAAAACTCACAAAGCTCTGCTCTCCAGATTTCCAATGAGTACTTAATGCATACAATTAAATCCACAGAGAGGCAATCTATGTGCCAAGCTACATCCAGATGTGTATGTATGCACACACGTACACACAGCCATTTCCATAAAAAGCTTTAAAGTGATTATGAATTACAGACAGGAAACTAATGTAACTTCCTGTGTGGAGTCTCATCCTAAAATAAATGTCCATATCATACAGTATTCATCCCCTATAACTTCCCTTATACAGACAAGCCTTAACTTGGATATTCAGGACAGCACTCCAATTAACCCATTGACACCTCAAGCCAGAGTAAAAAATCTGAGTACATACAAGCTTCTGCTCACTGTGAGGGAAAAAAGGCCTTTATAGCCCATAGAGATCTTATTTTCAGTCAAAGTTTTACAAAATTGTAACTATTACCTTCATCAAAGTCTGCATCATCCTCTGTATGTTGAGGGAAAGGGAAGCAATTTGTGATTTCCAGTCTGTCATCCACCACAAGACCCAGCAGCACGCCTTGGACTACTTCATTCCCCTGTCCTTCTTCTTGGTAATGTTTAATGATCTTTAACACAACCTAGAACATAAAACAATAAAATCATAACATGCAATGCATTATTTTTGTCCTCAAACCTATGTATCTGGAATTTTAAATTTGTTGCATGGTTTAGAGCTGCAAACCAAGTGAGCTTAAGCACCAGCAATTTTAATACAAGTTGAAGAGCAGACAGCCATCCTAGTATTACAGGGAAAAAACAAGACTATTAAATAAACCATCAAAATGCAGTTCTAAACCAATTTTCTGAAACACCATTCTAAAATGAAATATTGATCCTTTTTACTTTAGCTTGTTGCTTTAACTGTGAGCTTTTAAGAGTATCTTGCAGGTCCAATAAGCCCCCTCTTGGGGGACACAGTGCACAAAGAACTAACAAAACATCTTAAAAAACTATGCAGAAACTGGTAAGAGTTTTTAAAAGGTGCAGATCCCATCAAATTTCAATTGAATTAATCTTCTAAAGTACATCTCACTGAAGTTTTTATTTACTTCAGATGATAGTTCAAGTTATATAACGTGAATGGCATGTCATAGGGTATTTAAAGAAAATCAATGATAAAAGAAAAAAAAATGCACAAATTACTCGTAATATTTTTAACAACTTAATTTCCACTTCCTTCCTTAAATCTGAATTCTACAATGAATAATTCTCATGAGATGATACTGTAAATTGGAACAGTATGAACAAAACCACTCAAAAATAGTCAGTCATTTGCTAGCAACACTTCATACTTGAATAACATTTTATACTTGACAAGAACTACAGTAAGGTAAGACACTAACCACAAACCTTGACTTGAAAGAACTTATGCTTTCTCCAGCGTAAGAGGTTTATTCTACTAAACCCTAATCCATCCATTCAAAATCCAACAGAAAATGTCTGATGATTATTGTTTTCATTAAAGCAATTACTACTTTAACATCTGCTGGCAAACAAACTAGTTTAGTAGATTTCAGTCAACTGCCCTTAGAACAGGCTTTGTACAAGTACTGGCTTTTAGAGAACATTCTACAGGGCAGGGGGGGAAAAAAAGGAAGTTATGCTCATACTTACACATCAGGAACATATATTTGTCCCTAGCTTTCTGCTTTGTTGATTAGCAGATGTCACTCTTTGTAAAACACCATTAATGTACTGAAGTACCATAATACAGATTAAATGAAAGAAAAAGGAGAGCAGAATAGAAGATATTTGCAAATACACTGCCTTCTTGGGCTAAAATGGGAAAACAAGCTTCATACTTGGAGCCAGGGCAGAGACGGTAAAACCGAAAAGAAATACCCATTTCCAACTAAGTTGGATTTCAGTATCAAACTGGACTAACACCCACTGACTCCTTGTTTATTTACAGTATCACTCATTTGTGCTTCCTCTTTAATCTAGATATACTTCCATTGAAGCTTCTCAATCATCGATAGAAAACAACATTTCACTCCAATACTCATTCACATCTGTCACTCAAATCCTTTGCAGCCACACCTTTTTATGCAATTTGCTAAAACAGGTATACAGAGCAGAGACACAAAGAGATACTTTGGTTATATACATTTTATTTCATGGGAAAACAGTAAGGAAATTAGGACCAGTGGGCAGTGAAGCAGTATTTAACAGTGATGGAAACAATACACCAACCAACCACCAGTTTGAGATCACCTAGACATAGCAGATGAATGTACCAGAGTCAGCACATAAATAATATTCAGCTTGCATTTACTGTAAAGCTAAGGTTTATCATACATTTGCCATAAGCCCTGTCTTCCACAGCCATGGCATCCCTAACTACGCTGCCAGAATACAGCACAGAGTGTACTCAGTTGTCTACAACTATTCTCAGTGTCTTTACAGTTTTGGAAGCTTCACCTTTTCCAGTATTTTTCTCGTTTTCGCTTGAGCTCTCTATGCACACTGATTGTCCCTGTTAAAGGGAGTATTATTTGCCTGTTTAACTTCTTTCCAGGAGCATTTGTGATACAATGCCAATTTGCTGCAGCGTTTCTGATGATAACTGCTCAAAGAAAGCAGTCACAAATGAAACAAGCATGGGCTGCCACAGAGTATCAATGATTTTTCAGAGGAAGAAAACCAGGAGTTCAAAGCTCTTAAATGTTAACCAAATACCCCAATACACAATGAAGTTATTACACAAGCCTGCACTTTTCAATCTCCAGCCTGAAGACCAGAGCAGACATTATCCAGGGAGACACAGACCCCAGGGATTTAAGCCTACCTGCAACCTCGCTTTCCAACAGAGTCTGAGAAAGGGAGCAGAGAAGTTCATGAACTCAATACTCCAAATTTCACAACCATTAGGACACTGCAGAAGTTTGTGTTTATGACTGCACTGGAAAATACATTAGCTACCGAAATCACTTATAAAAAGATGCATCCAATGACACAGGATTTTTGTTTTCATTTTGTTCTTTGTTCTGGACAGTTTTATTTGGCATTTAAGACACCAGTCTTTTGTACAGCAGACTCTTCAGCTCAGATTGAAAAACCTGCCACCAAAACACTACCATATGACCAAGCAGGAAATGTGCTCTGAAACTTGTGTTTCAGTACTAAAAACAGACCTGCAGGTGTAAAGCAGAACTATTTCTCTAGTAATAACATCAGCTACAACACTAAAAATGTAATTTCCATTTGTTTGCTAGTCTCGATACGGCAGGAAGAGCTGACCACTATGCAAGCACCAATGCCATAACATTTCAATACTTCATACTGAATGAACCACATATACTCAAGAAAAATGAGCACTAAGTTGTATCTAGACATTTCCTAAAAGAAAAATATGTAATGTTTGTGAAGCATGGGAACAGAATCAGAGTAGTTATACTGGTCTGAAAATAAATGTAGTAAGTGTTAATATAAATAATGCAAGTAATGCAGCATATTGAAAAGTATCAGTTTTTCCAAATAACACTTTAAAAAAATCCCAAAGAAATCTAAATGAACACCAGTATAAGCATCTTTCAGTCAATGCTGATTCACCTTCCAAACACCATTTATAATTCCCATCCAATTATTCCCCTAATAGGAGATATTGCTACTTTGTACAAGCTATAACTGTTTTTAAATACCCACAGACCCTTCACTACTATGCCATAGCTACACAAAATTAACAGTATCCAAACCAAACCATTTCAACTGCTGCTGTTACTAATGTAATTCAGCTGGCCAGCGGGAAATGTTATGTTTCTAAGGAGAAAATGTATCAAATAACAAAAAAGCCCTCAGATTTCTAAACTCTAATACCCTGAACACAAGTCAATAATCATATGCAGTATGATTTAGTAAATCAGCATGTAAGAAGTATTCAGGTACATAATGACTCTTTAGAAAATATACAAGTAATTCCTAAATAAAACTCAAGAGTCCCGCAGCCTTGTAAATTTATCGTTCAAAACACCAAAGTAATTTAATCATTTGGAGTAGCCACTTGTCAGATTTTAATGACCATTAATCCTCAATTAAAAAAAAAAAACCAACTTTGCAATTCTGCAGTGCTTATAATCTCCAAATCTTCAAAGCACTGCTCAAACATGAAGAATAAAGTTAAATTTTAAAAAATGTAAAAGCCATTCTGAAACTATTAAGAACATCAAAGATACATATTTTAACTGCATACTGCCAAATTTTAAATTGGGCTACATCCCAACATCATAGTTGCTAATTTCAAAAGTTTGTACTTCACTACAGAAATACATGTAACAGGAACCCACAGCTGAAGTATCATGAGCCTTTGGGGGAAAATTCTGTGAAGACCCCACTGTAGGGTCATGAATATACCAAGATGCACATTTCTGCATTTATCTAAAGAGAAACAACAGCAAATCAAAGCACTGAGGATTCATGCACAGCAGTGTTCCAGAGAGCTGAATGTCACCACATTGAAACCAGATTGCCAGTACCTGTGCCATGCCTCGCACATGTGAAATCAAACAAGAGAGAGTTTCCGTTAGCCCAATTAATACATGATATAGCACATTGATCTACAGTCTTAAATTAAGTATTTACATCTTTTTAAATGCTTAACATTTTTCTGCCACCCAAGAAAGCTTTGTGGTCACAACCACTAGCATCAACTGTCAGCATCTGGGGAAGAGGATGGGGAGAGCGTCTAAATAACTCTGGGTGACGTAGCCGGTGTCAGCACTGACGTGGGAGTGCCACAACGCTCACATCCTCTCAGTGCTTAGCACCACTGACACTGTGACCAACAGTTAGCTTGGCAAAAGGGTCTCCAAAGCTGTGACTGCTAATAATGTGTGATACACTTTGCATACATCCATATCACACATGTAGCCTTCTCCATACAAACCCTTAAAACTCAAACCATGAACTTTTATATATCAGTGTTTTAGTATGAGCCATTTTACTTAAACTCCTAGCATAAACCAGATTCAAGAGAGAACTGATAATGCAGCTTTGTAAATGGACAGATCACAATGTTAGTGATTACTAACAGTGACTCAGGCAATGTTAACCTCAGAGTTGCCTGGAATCAACATCATCTTGATACACATAAATGGTGTGTGTATGTATGGCATATATGCCACCTCTGGATAAAGAGTTGAACTGTTTAGCAATTAATATCCACATGAAGACATACCACATTTTACTCTAATTTAGTGGCCATGTCTCCTTCTCCTGGTAGCCCTACACCAAAAGCAAATCTACAACTGCTGGTGTGCTGAAACAGCCAATTAGCTATGCAAAAATGAAATTTAATTAAACGTTCTGAAATACCCAAGTAAGCATGGAATGGCTTTGTTTTTAAACAAAGACTTGGAAAAAAATACAAAAAACCTAGATATCATGAAACATGAGCAATGTTAACATTTTAATAGCTCCAGATGAGGTTTTTACACACTACAGATAAGTGCTTATCCTACAGTTACAAAAGACAAGTTCTGAAAGCTGACCAAAAAAACTTGCCTTGAGCTGATTTGTCTCCTGGCTACAGCACCATTTGATAAGACAATAACAGAGACTCTCAACTTTCCTGCCAGGAGAAAAGGAACTCTTAAGTAAATTAAAGATATTACTGCAACGATTAACATTAAGAGAACATATGTCTGATACACATGACGCACTCTTCCAGATGATTAAGGAGACAGATGTTTATAGACACACATTGAAAATTCCACCTTAATCAGTGCAGTGCACAGAAATGGGTTCTAGAAAGCACTGTGACAGGTAATATGTCAGAACTACAGACTCAACAGGTAGATACCCTGGTCTCAGAGCTGTTACATATGAACTTTCGTGGCACACGACTCACCACCGCATAAAGTCATGGCATGAGTCCAACACCAAGCTGAGTTGCATGGCTGACAGTCCTGAAGGACAGAATGCCATCCAGAGGGACCTGGACGAGCTCAAGAAGTAGGCCAGGAGGAACTGCATGAGATTTTGTAAGAGCAAGGGCAGGGTGCTGCACCTGGGTCAGAGCAACCCACAGTAGCAGCACAGGCTGGGAGATGAACGCATGGAGAACAGCCCTGCCCAGCAGGACTTGGGGTGCCGCTGGATGTGAGGCTGGACATGAGCTGGCAATGGGCACCCCCAGGCCAAACAGGTCCTGGGCTGCATCCAAGGCAGAGTGGGCAGAAGGTCGAGCAGGTGACTCTGTCCCTTCTGCTCCAGTCTCATGAGATCCCACCTGCAGTGCTGTGTCCAGCTCTGGACTCCCCAGCGCAGGAAGGCCAAGACCTCTTGGAGTGAATCCAGAGGAAGCCCCCAAGCTGATCAGATCCTATAAGGATAGGTTCCTCCTATGAGGAAAAGCTGAGAGATTTGGGCTTGTACACCCTAAAAAAAAAAGACCTTGGGCTGACCTGACTGTGGCCTTCCAGCACCTGCAGGGAGCCTACAAGGATAATGGAGAGGATTTACAAGAGCATGCTGTGACAGGACAAGGGAGAATGACTTCAAACTTAAAGAGAGTGGTTCTAAATCAGATATTAGAAAAAATCCTTAACTGTGAGGATGGTGAGGCACTGGCACAGGTTGCCCAGACAAGCAGTGGATGCCCCATCCCTGAAGGTGTTCAAGGCCAGGTTGGATGGAGCTCTGAGCAACCTGGTCTTGTGAAAGGTTTCCCTGCCCATGACAGGGGGGCTGTGTGACAGTGGTCACAGGGGTTCTTGGATGAGGGAAGAGACGAGAATGTTGGCTCCATGTTCAGAAGGCTTGATTTATTATTTTATGATATATATATTACATTATAACTGTACTAAAAAGAAATAGAAGGAAAAGTTTCCTCAGAAGCTAGCTAAGCTAAGAATAGAAAAGAAAGAATGCTAACAAAAGCAGCTGGCTCGGATAGAGAGAGAGAGCCAGCTCTGCCGTGACTGGTCACTGAATCAAACATCCACACGAGACCAATCACGGATCCACCTGTTGCATTCCACAGCAGCAGATAACCATTGTTTACATTTTGTTTCTGAGGCCTCAGCTTCTCAGAAGGAAAAATCCTAAAGAAAAGGATTTTCACAAAAGATGTCTGCGACATGGCTGGAACTAGATGATTCTTAAGGTCCTTTCCAACCCAAACCATTGCATGAAATTAAAGATTAGAGGCGAAACTGAACTTTGCATGTTATACTAATCTCAATAAATATGACAATTTCTACTGATAAACACTGAATTCACTTAAATGCATATTCCAGCTTATTTGCAGAGATCTTTGAATTTTTCTAGATTCTCTTATTGAACAGGACTGCATTTTTGACCATTCCTGACATGATGGACGTCTAGACATATTTTCTTTTCTTATTCATACTTAACTTTAGAATAAAAGTTCTTAAAGCTCTAAGACAAATTTTATCTCAGAAGAAGAAAAAAATTTTAAAAATAATTTTCTATGAAGACCTTCAACATCTTAAAGTAATTATTTTGGCAGATATCTTCAGTTCTAACTATGTTTGGTGGCCCAAAAAAAAGCTTAATTCCCTGAGAAGTAATCAAAAGCTACTTAAGCTAAACATTCTGTTGAAAAACCTAAGGCCAAGACTGAGTGGACTTAAAAGCAAGGTAACTTCAGAAGAATGTAGTTCTGAAGAACAACTTCAGAAATAACAAGCCTTAGCCCTCACTGTTCTATCTAGTAAGTGTAGCAGTCATCCTTTGGACAGAAGGCCTCAAACGCCCCGCAATAATTTACCTTTATCTTGACTTGCTAGAGTCAAAACAGTAACATTTATGAAGTCTTTATAAATACAGTTCTTGGAATAGTAAGCTTACATTTTATGTCACTCAACACCTAATTCAAAACCAGATGTTAAAATCTTATTTCTGAACTTGACAAAAATTGGGGGTTTAAAACAATAATAGGAGCATAACAGAACGATGCATGCAATTTCATACCATCTCAATTGGGTGCAAATAACAAAATATCCTTTTGACATGAGCAGAGGTTTCTTGGAGCTGAGCCTAAATTCACCAGCAATGAAGAATGTGCACTGATCTCAGGTGGGCCTCAAGCAATATATTTTCACACTGAAATTATAAATTATAGGAGTCTGTCAACTTTGACTCATGTAGGTGCTCAGCACCAAACCATTCTGGAAATCCATGTTAAATTGAACAGAAAATTTTCCATCTTGAACCATGGGGGGATGATGCTACATGCTTCTGTACTATATTAATATTTTTGAGTATTAGGAAGCACATGAGAAGCATCCAAAGCTTTTTGTTCCCTGAGTGTCTTATGACATCACTGAGTACCATAATACTTGCTTAGCTTGTAAACCTCGAGACTTCAAATTATTTAACTGCAAGAGGGAATATCAGTAACCTTTCTGCTCCACAATATCTACATGAGGCTAAAGAAAACTACCCAAATCATAACAGATTATTGATGTAACAAGTCTTTTCTGTCACTTCTGCTTGGTTTAGGAACCATTTCCACCTGTAATTATAGGAATCTAGATGGTTTTCCAGACTACCTCTTGCTTATAGCCATCTCACTTTTCTTCAGCATTTGGTCAGGGTTTCTTTCCAACAGGACAAAGAAAGTGATGATATCCATATACAGCAATAAGCCAGATATAACATGCCTTGTCACTTTATTTCAGTAAGTGGCTGACTCAAAGCACAATTTTTAGTTAGTGACTGGCCAAGAGGCATTTTATCATTCTTCCTGAACATCAACTGCTTATGTGCACTGTTTGGAGCATGGCTGAAAAAGCTGTACCTTGCTTATCCTGAAGCTGAGTCTAGAAAAAATAGACATTCTGTTAGTTTTTCACTTTCTGAACACTCTTGCATAGATTATGTGTAGCTCAGCAGCATGAACACAAACTGCAAGCAAAGCTTCAACCACCACTGAAATACCCCACAGAAAACACTTTAAATGTACCTGCTATTTCAGTTGCTTTATTTCTCTTTTGAAGAAGAATTACTTCCAAACTTCTGTGACTCGAGAGCTCTAGAA
The DNA here is from genome assembly GCF_901933205.1 of Camarhynchus parvulus. NCBI lineage: Eukaryota > Metazoa > Chordata > Aves > Passeriformes > Thraupidae > Camarhynchus > Camarhynchus parvulus. The sequence continues at coordinate 137,306,424 of NC_044572.1, forward strand.
TTTCCCTAATAGCAGGAGGGAAAACCATTCTAACAAGAAGGGGGCCTCCCTACAGCAACACAGCACCCCACTTCCAGTCAGGGTGGTTGTTCCCACAGTGCAAGCCCAGATTCCTACAGACACTGCCAAGTGATTGACACACAGGATATTCACTCACTGGAAGCAAGCTCAGCTGCTGCAAACATGGGTTAGCTGTTCCCTCATTCTATTACTGGGACACTTTCAAAGTCACAAAGATTTTTTAAAAAATCATAACCTACAAATAAAGCTACTTCAAATTACAAAAATCACTGATTTCAGGTAAAACCAGACACAGAACATGAAACATTTCTCAGTACCTAGAACTAAAACTGGTTAATATCCAAAATATAAAATGGAATAGACAAACTGAGACAAGACTCCACAGGTAGGTGGAGTTCAGACTGAAGAACTGAAATAGTACAGACACCAAGCCTGTTTCTGCAAAAGTTCAACATTAGAAGGGAAGATTACTGGGTTTTGGCTAGAGGCGTGTTGGGTTTTCATAGGCTGTGGTTTTCCTTGACTCTGCCAGGAATTTACATTCATCAGCTAATGTCTTGTAGGTACTATGAACTATCTGTTTAAGTCATTTATTTACTCATGTCCAAGTGAGCTGCTTGTGCTTGCAAAAGGAAGTAGTTAAACACAAACTGCAGCACATCAAAGGAAAAACTAATTAAATAGTGGAGAAAAGCAAAGGTTATTAAAACAGAAAAATACTGAATGTTAATCAAGGTGTGTGTTACCAAATAGACCAATCTCTTCTTCATTTTTGTCCCACTACATTTGAGTTTTACAGTAGTTCAGGCTAACAACCATCTCCAGGGTTAATCACAAGCCATTAGCACACTTTAATATTGCCTGAATGAAAGTAAAAATGCAGCATTACACGTGCATTGAAACTCCCCATTGCTGTGCTCACACGCTGGTAAAACACAGTTCTCTGCAATGCAAAGTTTCATAACACATTTCACAGCACATGGATTCATGCACATTCCCATGGAAACCATCAAGGCCACGGGCACTGCACAATCATTTCCTTACAGAAACACTTCCATAGGACAGCCCCGGACCTCATGGTGCAAGGACAGGGCATTAGACGTTATTAGCACACTGACAGGAGGCAGAGATAGGGATGGGATGAGATTAGCATGCAAAATTCTGCTGGTTGCAAGAGAGATGGAGCATTTCCCCAGGACTATTTAGTATATTATTTCTTCTATTTCCCGAATCTCACTGAACGAAACACTTTTGAAAACATTCAGTATTTCAGGCAGTTTTTGCAAATTGCCAATACAATTCATACTTATTATTCTTAATGAATTCAATATCTAGCCATCATTTCAAGAATGAAAGCTAAGGAATTTACTCCTTCAGAGCACAGCATATGGAAATTGTATACAAGTGGTATAGAAGGCACAGTTTCAACATTTTCTGCTCAAAACACCAGAACTTTGCATTTATCCTTCAACACACAGTTGATTAAATGTTCTGTGTATTAGTGAATCACCAGTGTTCACATTCATGGGGCACAAGGAGTGTACTGCAATATAAGGTTTTCTTCAGCATCAACTTCTAGCAGCTTCCTACAAAAAGATTTAAAGAGGACAGCCTATTCTTTAATCAATTGTGCCAGACTGCTACCATTTTGAAGTTGAAGAAAAACTGCAGGACAGTTACTCTTACCTATTTGCCCTTCAAAAATTAGCAAAGTAAGGCAGACCTAGATGGGGATGAGGGAGTAGGAGTTCATCTGAGACTACTGATCTTTTCCAAAAAACATACCCTGCACAACGAAACTGGAATATGCTATTTAAGGGTGTGTCTTTAAAGCATGACTTCCATATGCATTCAACAGATGCTTCCAAGTAACCAGTAAATCCCTACTGGAATGACTTCCATATCGTTTTAATAATTTATAACTTTTTGCATAACGATTTTTTCCACATTGAAACACTCAGCCTTTCTGGCAAACACTTGGTTATGTGCTAAGGGGCTGCAACAGAGACAGATCCTCCTAGTAACAGCTAGTGCAATCCAGAGAACCAAACTTGCATGGAGTCTCAGTTTTCCTGCTGACTTAAAAGTAGAAAATTGAGGGGGAAAAAAAAGCCCAAACCATGAACGTCAGTTATTGCTTCAGCTTTCCCATCTTTCAGACAGAGATTTGCCTTTGTATCATCATCTGAACACTGCCACATGAAAATCACTTCCAGCAGAGTTCCATTTCTAATAACAGCTACTGTGACAAAGAGATTAAAAACGACCATTCTAAATTTTATCACCGAGAGTGCCAATGGAGAAGACAGTATGGCTTTCAAATTGCTTCCAAGGAGTGATGACAGCTGCAGTAAATATCCTACGTCTCATCTAAAGTTTAAAAAGCTTTAAAACAGCTATTTTTTTTTGCATTGATAATAATGTAATAGTAAAAAAACCCAAGATCTAAGTGCTCAAAACTCAGCCCTACATTGAAGAAGCGTTTTGTCAGACTCCATACTTTCCTCAGGTATGCACAAAAAAAACCCCAAATAATAATAAGTGATTTACACCTCCACATTCCTAAACACCAAAGAACTTGCTAAACAGGAAGGGGTATGAACACTGCTTCTTGCACAGATATGGGCTCCAAGGAACAGGAAGGATGTGCAGCAAACACACTGCAAAGCAGGATACAACATGTGAGCAGAACAAAGGCAAAGACCAACAAGACTGACATGCTCAAAGCAACATCCATATACTCTTTCCAGAAAAAACCCCAAATATTTACAAAAGAGAATTAGCCTGTTATTGCATGCACAAAGCAAAATTCAGGCATATCTTCAAACTCCAGTGAGTAAATAAGCCTGTCTATTAACTTTAAAATTTGATAAAGCCAAAAGAAATTAATAGAATGCTCATCTGAAATAAATATCCATACACAAGTCATTCAAAAATATTCCCACACTTATGCTGAAGTAACTTTGTGTATGCACATTAAAAAGACATTATCAAAGTTAAGCTCTATTGTCTTGGTTTTAGATTACTGAATAATCATACAAAATACTAACAACAATATTTATTATATGAGTCTATTTTTTTTCCATTTGGTACATTAACAATTAATTTACTTTCCATTAAGCTGATATGATTTTGCTATGTGGTAACATAATTAAACTGTTATACACTGTTGGTAAAGCCAGTATCACATCTCTCAATCTTAATGCTGCTGGAAGATAAAAAAAATATGAAAGAAAAGTATGCTCAAATCTATACCATCACTGAGAAGGTATTTTGAGCTTGTGTGTAAATATGGAAAAACAACATCCAAAAGGAACCATATCCAAAAAATATCTGTGGCAAAGAAAGATTAATGATAAAATACTATAGCAACAATAAATTGAAGATACACGATCCTTTTTCAAAGATTAGGGGACCAAAAAAAAAAGTTTGCTCCTCTTCCTACAAGGCCTCTCATATAGTCTATAAGATTTATTTAAAAGGTGGAAGAAAAAGTCTAAAGACTAAATAGGGTCTGGGAGGTGTTCATTTCATACACACCACCAAGGGCCTTTCAGTATCTGTACCTGCTGGGTCTCTCCCTGGGGCCTGCAGTTCTGTGTACAGTTCTCTCATCCACACCACACTGAACATCAGCTGCAAAGCTCTAATTTTTTTACAATAAACTGAAAACCAAAGGAGAACATTTAACAATGTTCAGTGTGCAAGCAGACATAATGCACTGATTGCACTCAGCAACAAAACCATCACTGGTCACCTCCCAACACACAGAGTCACAGCTAACACCAACCAGCACAAAAGGTAATGATTATTACCTGCTGCATTTCAGATGTAACATTTTAATCACTAAAAGGTAGGAATTTATTTGAAAGATATCTGGTGGAAATACTCTTGTCCTCAGTATCAACACAAACAAACAGGAACCACAAGAGCACGATCTCCTGTTTTCACAGGAGCTAAGAATTCACAATTACTATGCCAGAGACCAGTTTGATATTCACATAAGAGGGCCAAAAACCAGAGAATTTTAACTGCTAGTGACAGCAGTGTAGAGGGCAACACATTATTCCTCCCCGCATGCAGCAAAAGAAAGGCCTGTTTTGAACTAAGATTTTCCTCTTGAAGTCTTGAAGTGTAACACTGCTCAACACATTTAAAGCACCTCCACATTCAGAGTAACTCCTTTTGTCAGCACACAAGTTTCATGGCATGAAGCGATACCAGATGTTCCAGTTCTAAATGCCTCACTAGGGTACACTTACCATGACACTTAGGAGATGCTGAGTGCACCACTGCACTCTTACAAATCATTTAAAGTTTGTGCTCTGCTAGCACATATCCACTCCTATCCACTGACAAAAGACACTGAAATTTGCATTCTCAGAACATCATGATGTGGGTACTTTACCCACTGCAGTTCAAGAAATTTCACTAAGCCTGAAAATTGTTCTATTCCAAGGAGGCTCTTGCCCTTTCAACTTACCAGCACACATTAATGCTTTCTCTTCTGAATTTAAGCACAGATTATATGTCAGAAGTTCCCTTCTGGGTTAGATTCGTGCAACTCATTGTTAATACATGAAGATTAATAGAATATAAAACAAAGCTCGTCTGTCTTCTCCATTGTTCAAGGTATCCATGAATACATCAAGCCAGTATTCAATCCACACACCAACTCAGAGCCAGCATAATGTCATCTAACTCTTTAGGGAAACAGGTCAAGGAAAAGTCAACAAGATTAAACTTCAAATTAAAATTCCATTTTAACTCCTTTGGAAGAAACACAAAATACAATACCGCCTGAAGGATGTTATATCCTAAAATACTCCTCTACAGCTCTGCAATGTCAGAAACACTACAAATGACAGCAGGCAGAACCCATCACTGTGCATTCTTGCAAAGTCTTAGAAAGGCTAAAGAAGGAAAAAAAGAAACACAAGAAATGCTAGGGAAAGCACAATATTCACAATTCAAGAAATACCAGAGATTTCAGCCAGTTCAATACAGGCTTCACCAGTATGACAAAATTAAAAAATTTACTATGGAAATTGATTCCTTTCTTTCCATAGTGTCAAAAGTCGTAATTTTAAAAAGTCCTTACACAAACATTTACAAGAAAAGTCTTAGAAATTGATTTTCAGTAATCATGGTACCTTATTTCATTTACTGTGGTCAAACATATCATTCTGAAGGGCTCCTCCCTACAAACAGCTGAGGATAACAGTCCAATGTATCCAACCCCTTCACGGCAAAAATGGATGGTAATTAAAAAAAAGGCACAAGTGTGACGGTGTTCACAGGGGTCTTAGGATGAGGGAAGAGACAAGACTCTGACTCCATGTTTCAGAAGACTTGATTTATTATTTTATGATATATATTATACTAAAACTATACTAAAAGAATAGAAGAAAGGATTTCATCAGAAGGCTAGCTAAGAATAGAAAAGAAAGAATGATAACAAAAGCTTGTGTCTCAGACAGGGTCTGAGCCAGCTGGGCTGTGATTGGCCATTAATTAGAAACATCCACATGAGACCAATCACAGATTCACCTGTTGTATTCCACAGCAGCAGATAACCATTGTTTACATTTTGTTCCTGAGGCCTCTCAGCTTCTCAGAAGAAAAAATCCTAAGGAAAGGATTTTTCATAAAATGTATCTGTGACACACAAGCAACTTAAATATCACAATTGTGAACAGAGCAACTACTGAAAAAGAATTCAATTATTATGTGAGAGGTTTTTTAAATGTGTAGACTCATATTCTTATCTGTGTTATTGTAAATAAGTAAATAAATCCTCTATATATACTTACCATAGATAAGAATACAAAGCACTAGGCACACCACAGCATCACCAAATCAGGGATGATGTAATGAAGCTTGAAGTAACAATCTTTGATTAAATCACTTGTATCTGACACAAGAGAATGTGGCACTATAGCCCCATTGTTGATGGTGGTGCACACATGCAGACAAGGCCTACAACTTCTAACCATCCTCATGACATATTTATGTTTGGGCCAATGTATGTTTGTATTTACTCCAAACAAACTTGCAAAGATATCTTAACGTATAGTGGCAATTTGTTATTAGTATTAAGGGTTTTGCACATCAGCAGTTATGAAAATATAAGAACAGAAGCCTACAGGCACTTTAACTTTTGCTACTTCCTACAATATGTGAAAATTGTGTGCAATGGACATATGCGTAAAAAGAAATCATATGCAGTGGCTGAGTAAAAAAGGAACCATCATTCCCACTAGTGAAATGATAAAAGCAATGCACATATTAATGCTTTAGCATGAGCTAAGGATCTAGTTATATTACTTTGCAAGAGCCATGTATAAGCAAACCTTTTTCAGTCAGCTAACACTGTTCTTCAGAACCATTTCTGGGTGTGTAATTTTTTGAACGTGTAAATAAATGCAAGGGTAAGATTTAAAAAGAAATTTTGGAGCTTAAGAATTTAGTTAGATGAATTTAGGTAATTTTACCTTCTTTCCTAGAATAACCTCATGCAGAAGACTTGCAGAGAATGAAACACCTTCCCAGTAAAAACACAGTCCCTTGTAACTACTCTGAAGGTGATTAAATGAAAAGTGATTAATAATAACACTTATCTGGCCTAGCAGCACACTTGCCTTGCTAAGAGTTCCCCATCTCCCATCCCACAGCTGCTATTTTCCAGAAGAGTTTCCATATATCCATCACCTACACATTAGTGGTCTGACACAACCCACAATCCACCACATGGAGTATCTGGTTTTGGATATTAGTTCAATTTCTGAATGACACAGACTTTGACGCTCATCATGTAAAAATGCTACTTACTTACCCTACCAGATCTTATGCCTTTGAATGATACACCAATTCACTTCTGCCTTCACAGTTTTCTCTGTTGCCTGATATCACTACTAAAATCAACAGAAATGCATAAATATGCCAAGGATGTCCTCCATAGGTGCAATTTTAGACAGTGTAGTAGGGTTAGAAGTTTTACTAGGGAAGCATTTTAGAGAAGTCTCCAAGACTTGACAGAAATCTAGAATCTTCTGTTAACCTAAAAATCATTCAAAGGAATAATTTTTTCTTATGTCCTAAAATACATCAGCTTATAGTTTGAAATGTATTGCACCTTACTGAAAGAAAATACTATAATATCAGTGAACCAAATCTGATTATGAAATTTTAGCAGCTGAATTACCAAATATTTGGTTCCCATTGAAAAATTTCTAGAATAGAACAAACCAGAGTCCATCAACACCTCTTGCAAAAAGAAAGGGGTAAGCAAATTACAGCATTTCTGTACAATTATTTCTGACAGCTTGCAATAATCACAGAATCAGAGAACTGTTTAAGCTGAAAAGATCTCTAAGATCATCAAGTGTCACCATCACCCCAACCCCACCCCACCGTATTCACCATGAAACCACGTATAAGTGCCATATCTACATGTATTTTCAAACACTTTTGAGGAATGGTGATTCCACCACCCTGGGCTGCCTGTTACAATATTTAACCACCCTTTCAGTAAAGAAATTTTTCCTAATATCCAATTTAGACCTCCCCTGTACCAACCGGAGGCCATTTCCTCAGGTTGGTAGAGGGACTGTCCTATCACTGGTTACCTTGGAGAAGAGACCAACCCCACCTGGCTGCAGCCTCCTTTCAGGGAGCTGTAGGGAGGGACAAGATCTCCCCTGGGCCTCCTTTTCTCCAGGCTAAACACCCCCAGCTCCCCCAGCTGCTCCTCATCTGAGTTATGTTCCAGCCCCTTCCCCAGACATGCTCCAGGCCCTCAAAGACTTCCTTGTAGCAAAGAGCCCAAAACTGAACATGGGATTTGAGGTGCAGCCTCACCAGTGCTGTGTCCAGGGGGACAGTCATGCCCCTGGTCCTCCTGGCCACACCACTCCTGCCCCAGGCCAGGATGCCATTGCTCCTTCTGGACACCTGGGCACACACTGCTCATGTCTGGTTGCTGTCAACCAGCACCCCCAGGCTCTTTCCCACCAGTCACCCTTTCCCAAGCCTGTGCACTGCTGTAAACAAAAGCCCTCTCTGGGCTCTTTGACTGGAGAAAACATGATGGAATATCCATTCAGATTTCAACAACAGGAAGCAAAGATAACAGGATATCATACATAGCACTTAATCTGATCATTTTGTCAGGATGGTCAAAAACAAATACGTGAATTCTTACATCTCACCTCAAAGAAAAAGCGCATTTTATAATGTGCTTCTGGAGGCTAATTTTTTACCTTGCTTCTTCTAATTTCTTACAAAAACCAGACCACCTATACTGGAATCCATTTTCAATCTAACTTTATTTATTAAGAAATTGAACAGATTAAAATCAGATTTTAAAAAGAGGCCCGAGAAGCAGACACTGCTGCACCATTACATATTAAGGTAACATCCTGACATTCAGAACTTCTTTTCATTACAAATACTGGAGGTTTTTTACTTTATTATTCCTCTGAAACACCAAGCTTTCTAAACATACTTCCACATTCTCACATAGAGAGACAACTGATGCATCTTCTATTTTGCACTCATAGACTCCAAAGCAACACCTAAACATGCCTTTGCTTTCAAAGCAGCCCCACTTGAAGGGTTAATTGTGACACTACCAGGAGATGGGACACCACTGAAGAGAAAGAGATCACCAACGCCCCAGATGCCCACCTGAATTCAGAACTCTTGGCACGTTATCACCCTGGCCATCATCACAATGACTGATGAAGTGCTGCTACTTTGTGAGAGCAGACAAGACATTTAAACCAGTGAGGTATCAGGAACACTTCAGAAGAATTTCAGTAAGATATTATAACAGAATTCACATTGTTTGCATAGCAAGCAAATTTATGCCAACATTTCTCTCCATCACAAATGTCACAGAAGTTTATGAACCTGTGCCAATGTCCTGAGAACACTTTCTTTGTCTAGGAGACATCTTCAGGAGGTGGAAAGTTGAAAGTTTTTATAGTTTTCAGTAAATCACCTCCCTCTGTACTGACTCCATGTGAGAGGCACCACTGTGCTGGACCAGAAGAAAACACAAGGAGAAGGAAAAAAAAGCATGAAATAAAAAAAAAATTAAAAACAAACAAACAAACAAAAAATCATAAGCATTTGCTGGACTGTCAGAAGCAGAGCATCAGGTCACAGCTGATCTGAATCAACAGCAGCTCACAAAGCAGATTATATGCCTGATAGAGAACAACCAGGAGCAAAATAAATCAAATTTACCAGTTGTTATCAAAGTGTATGGCACCAGCCTGCAGGAGCAGCCTGCTATCCACTGCTGGCTTTTTTGGAACATTTCACAACTGGTCAGTTTTCACCACTCCTTGAAAATGCTTCATGCACCAAAGCCACAGGCACACAGACAGCTGGACAGAACAGAGCAGAAAAAATGTGATTCAAATTTCCTCTTTCACAAGACCTACTACACACAAATAAATTATTTGTTGTCTTCCCAAATATTTACTACACTGTATACCTCCAGGATAAGAGCTGAGGACTACCACTAAAAGTGCCAAGCAGGCATCAAAGCTTGTCTCAAAACTATGAACTTGTTTTTCATAACCAGGGTACCCACTCTCTCCTTCACAGTCCAGCTGCACAGTGCTCTGGTGACACTAGGCAAAGGTGATGAATTAAAAAACAACGTTTCTATCATTAAAAAGTAACTTTTTCTCCTTGTGTCACTAACAGTATTCCCAACACCCTAAGGCCTAAACCAACACAAAAAGAACCAGCAGCAAAGCCAAGAACCAACTTTAGCAGATGCTCCTTCCACTTTAGGCCTGCACGGATTGTCTGTATTAGGATGGCTCTGCTCTCTGCTAAGCCCCTTCACCCCATCAGTTTAATTTATTTCTCACTAAGCAAAGGCAGGAGGTCCTGGCAGCCCTGACAGAGAAGGCAAAAAGCACAAAGGGTGAGGGAAAATTCACTGTGCTTCTCAGCTCTTACATCTGTGGCATTTTCCATGTATCTGGTACGAGTGCGAGGTATGAAAGCAGCAAACAGCAACTCCGGGCACAGGGGCGGCAGAACTGAACGGTGGAGTGGGACATTTAAGGACAAATCACTCTGCGCGGGCCCGGCCTGTGCTGACACACCAGGGACGAGCACGGGGAAGCCGGGCGGGGAAGCCGGGCAGGGGCAGGAAGCCGGGCAGGGGCAGGGGAGGGAAGCCGGGCAGGGGCAGGAAGCCGGGCAGGGGCAGGGGAGGGAAGCCGGGCAGGGGCAGGACGGGGGAGGGAAGCCGGGCAGGGGAGAGAAGCCGGGCAGGGGCAGGGGAGGGAGGAAGCCGGGCAGGGGCAGGGGAGGGAAGCCGGGCAGGGGCAGGAAGCCGGGCAGAAGTAAGAAGCCGAGCAGGGGTGGGAAGCCGTTCCTGCCCCTCGAGAAGCGCCACTCCCGGCAGGACACGAGGCTCCGCCGCGGCGCCGCCCCACGCACGGGCCCCGCCGGCGGCTCCACGCGGCCACCCCGCCCGCCCCCCACCCGCGGAGGCCCCGGGCCCTCTGCTCACCAGCCCGTCGATCTGCACTTGTTTGACGGCCGAGTCTCCCGCGGCGGCGGCTTTGCCTTTGCCCTTGGAGGCGCCGAAGCCGCCGCCGGCAGCACCCGAGCCTTCCTTGCGCGACGCCATGGCTGCCCCGCACGGCCGGAAAGGGAAACGCGCCGCACCGGAAGCGGCGGCGCGGCCGGGGCGCTGCGCGGCCAAACGGCCCCGGGCGGGAACGCGGAGCGGCGAGCGCGGGGTCCGGTATGGCGGCGGTGCCGGCTCAGGGCTGCGGCAGGGCGTGCCCGCAGAGACTGGGCCTGGGGCCTTGTGCAAGCTCATCCGGCATGCGACAGCCCAGACAGCCTTCCCTGCCGGCTTTCCTCTCCGCAGAATCATTTACCTTGGAAAAAACCGCCAAGATCATCGAGTCCAACCTATGAGCAAACACCAGCCTGTCCCCTACACCATGGCACTGAGTGCCATGTCCAGGAGTCCTTGAACGCTTCCATCGAGGCCGACTCCACTCCCTGGGCAGCCCATTCCAGTGGTTAATCGCCCTTTCTGGGAAGAAATTCTTCCTGATGCCCAACCCAAACCTCCCCTGGTACCGCTTGAGGCAATGTCCTCTGTTCCTGTCATCCTGTCGCTACTTACCTGGGACATGAGGCCAACCTCGGTAGCCACATTTCTCCTCACAGAGAAAAGCAAAGCAATCTTCCCAAGAATATTTCTGGGATTCACATGCTCTGAACCTCAGAGAATGATCATAACAATTCTTATCTCATTTGCCATGCCTGTGTTATGACAAAGTAGAATGCAATATGGAGATTGTTTACCCAAAGCGATGGTGTTTTGTTTCCTTGGCCTGTCAGGACCAAGTGTGTGTGTCGGGACTGTCGGCTGACAGTCACGAGATTCTGTGCAGTTGGGGTGCAGAGTGGAGTGCTTGGCAGATTCAGTTTAGATTTAAGGTAATATGGTCTAATATAATATAGAATAATGTAGTGTAATAAAGTAATTAATTAGCCTTCTGATAAGATGGAGTCCTCCTCATCATTTCTCCCTGCCACGGGGGTCAACCTGTTTTGATAGATCCATCTGGCTACAACCTTCTTTGGTTTCAAAATGTGGAATATGTAAAAAAAAATTTTAAGAAAGGATATTCTTTGACATTTGTTCTTTGTATACCTTCAAGCCTAATCAACAAAAAAGGAGATTTAATCTTTGAATTAGATAGCAACTAACAAGGGCTAAGTGATGTCCAGGCATTAGAAAGAAAAAATACTTGTTGCCTTGTTAAGGTTTAGTGCTGGATATTCTTCAGTGATCTCAGACCTAGGGGGAGGTTAATAAAGAGCTTGGGAAGAAGGATGTGCCACTGGCAGTGGACACAAAGAATGTGGAATTTATGGGCCACAAGGACATTTGGCAGGGGCCACAAGATAAGGAAGAAACTAATAAGGACAACTCAGCAACTATGCTGCATCAGCTCCCATGGGGTAAAAAGTAATTCCAGCAGTGGAAATCATGACTCAAGAAAGCCACCAACTCAAAGGACGAGAAGGACTTAGCATGCAAACTAATTAACATGGGAAGCAAGAGGATCATTAACCAATAGAAGATAGAACACTAATTAATAGGAGGACTAAGTAACTTCTAATGAATGAACATTAATGCCTTTACTAAAATGTATAAATAGTATAAATAGTGTATAAAAGTTTTGGTAGTCATTGTGCTGGCTTTGTGGATTTGCCACCCAGCACCCTTTTCTGCATAGAACTGTAAATAAATCAAATACCTGAACTCTGTGTGGATTGGCCTCTTGCACACTGGGTGAAAGAACCTGTTTGGGCAACACTTTCAGGGAGATGTAGAGAGCAATAAGGTCCCCCTTGAGCCTCCTTTTCCCCAGGCCAAACACCCCCAGCTCTCCCAGCTGCTCTTCATCAGCCCTGTGTTCCAGACCTTTCCTCAGCTCCATTGCTCATCTCTGGACTCGCTCCAGCCCCTCAATGTCCTTCTTGTAGTGAGGGGCCTAAAACTGAGCTCAGGGTTTGAGGTGTGGCCTCACCAGTGCTGAGGGGAGGGGAAGGGTCACTGTCCTGGTCCAGCTGCCAGCCGGCCCCTGGCAGACCATTTCTGGCAGTCCAGGAAGCTCCATCTGTGCATTTCTGTGGCCACCTTGGGCAGCTCTGATGCCACAGGGACCTGAATTCCCAGCCCTGGGCTGCAGTGAGGGCTCCCCAGCATGGTTGAGGAGACTCTGGTCTTGAGGGGGATTTACACCTAATAAACCAGCAAATGTTGAGGGACATGTACTTCTAAGAGATTTGAAAGCTTTGTGTATGATTTTACAAAAAACAAACTGCTGCAGAGTGATGTGAATCTCTGTCCTGAGCATGAATAACGAGGCATCACTGCAAACTCTTAACATTACACAAATCCCTGAACTATCAACTTCTCATGCAGTTCTCAGGTATGAGTTTGTTTTGCATTAAGGCAGTTGGTTTTGCTGCTCTATTTTGTCTGAGGTAGGGGGTTTTTTGTGTGTTTTCTTTTTTAATTTAATTTCAAACTCTACTCTTCAAATACAACGCACTGTGAAAGGCAGCCCTACCAAACCCCCCAAATCTGTTCAGACACTTTGCCAAATATGTCACTTCATAAAAATTTATCTTTTCAACAATGTAGTTAACAGTCATTTCTAATTAAGGGTGAGGAACATATTTATCAACACCAATATTAAAATGTATGTGTATTTGCCTGCAGCCACAGACCCAACATTTGCCTGTTCCTATAAAACAATTCTAACATCACTTAGAATAGTCCCCGTCAGTTACTTGCACTGGTGCTGGAACAAATTCAAGCAAAGAATCCAGTATAATAATCATCCCAGGAAGGCAAAATGTATCCTAAATGCCACTGATATCACTGACTAGAGCTGCATTGACCCTAGCAAGAAATCTGGACACCCAGCTCTGCTAAGGACACCTTGTGATAGATGTCTAAAGGAGGGTATGATGAATCTCACTTCACAGTTTCCATTGGGAAAATAATTCTTAAATGGAGATTGAAGGGGAAGTTCACAATGGCAGCATCACTGAGGTAGATGAGCCTTGTGCCCCAAAGAGACTGAAGTGCATGTGCAGTGGCATTAGGGGGTTTTTCTACAAGCAGTTTGTAGAGAGGCTGATGCAATAACAACCTTGAGCTTCAGGGCAGTGTGCTGTGGCCAGCGAGCTCAGCCATCATGACAATCTGAAAATTTTGAAAATTTGCAAAGTTGAAAATTTGAGTCCTGCCCTTCGGTTTCCATGACTGAAGGCTGCACTCCCACTGGCATTGCCTTTTGAAGTTTCTCTAGAGAATGAAGTTGTTTAATTCAATATTATTATTTCACTTAGCTGTTATATTAACATGAACATCCAGTTTTAACTCACAATATAATAGAGTCAGAGAATCATTGAATATGCTGAGTTGGAAGGGACCCATCAGGATCACTGAGTGCAGCTCTGGCTGCACAGGACATCCCCAAGACTCACACCATGTGTTTGAGTGTGTTGTCCCAATGCCTCTTGAGCTCTGTCAGGTTTCATGCCATGACCACTTCCCTGAGGGGATGTTCCAGTGCCCAACCACCCTCTGGGTGAAGAACCTTTTCCTGATATCCAACCTAAGCCTCCCCTGACTCAGCTTCATGCTGTTTCCTCATGTGCTGTCACTGGTCATGAGGGTGAAGAGATATGTACCTACCCCTCCACTTCCCCCTGAGGAAGCTGTAAACTGTGATGAGGTCTCTCCTCAGTGTTTTCCAGGCTGAGCAGACCAAGTGACCTCAGCTGCTCCTCGTACAGCATCTCCTCAAGGCCCTGCATCACCCTGGTTGTCCTCCTTTGGATGCTCTTTAATGGTTTAATATCTTTTTTATCTTGTGGTGACCAAAACTGCCCCCAGCTCTCAAGGTGAGGCTGCCCAGAGCAGAGCAGAGCAGAGCAGAGCAGAGCAGGACAATCCCCTCCCTTGCCCAGCTGGTGATGCTGTCCTTGATGCCCCCAGGACAGGGTTGGCCTTCTTGGCTGCCAGGGCACTGCTGGCTCATGTTCCACTTGCCATGGACCAGGACCCTCAGGTCCCCTTCCATGGCTCTGCTCTCCAGCCTCTCATTCTCCTGTCTATATACAGCCAGGGTTGCCCTGTCCTGGGTGCAGAATCTGGCACTTGCCCTTGTTAAACTAAATCTGGTCAAATTGTTTTTAATTAAAGAAAACAAAGAGTAGGAAGCAGTACTGTGGTAATACAGTGATTTTCGACTCCCATCCATGGACTGCTGGAGATGTGTGGAATACTTCAAAGATGTTGTTGAAGGGTATTTAAATAGGAGAATATACTTTCTGAAATGCACAGTGCTTTACCACTGGCAAATTCTTAAGGATCTGAAAAAGAATGAAATCTCCTGAGATAATACAAATGTAATAGTGATATATTATCCTGGCCTATGAAATTTCTGAACAGAAAGTCAATGTAATAAAACAACAACAACAACAACAAACCAAACAACAAACAAAATCAAATGAAACAAAACAACAACAACAACAACAACAACAACAACAACAACAAAATGCAAACCCAAAAAAACCCCACCAAAAAACCCCAACAAGTAGCTACAGCATGAAACATCACCATGTTCAGAGATATTGCTGTGGGCACCCAAAATACCCCTATTCAAGGGACTGGCATAGGGCTCACTACTTAATGCACTGCCAGAATAATTGAGTCAATTTTGTTAATTATTATTAACATGAAAAATGAAAAACAAATATCAACTTTCTACCTTACAAAACTCACTAAATCACTGGGGGCAAGAGGTCATAAAAAATTTCACCATTGAAAATTACGAATTCTTGAAAAGGAGGCCACAAAAAGGATGTCAGTGTGTAGAATTTAGAAACGTTGCCCAAGCTACTCAGGAAAACCACAAAACAGAAGACTTTCATCACAAAATACTTTAGAAAATTCAAGTAGTGCATAATCTCCATTAATCATTTTTAAATTATACTCTTAAATCAAAAGACAGCTGGAACCAACCAAAAACCCTTTAATTCCCCAGTCCTGTTTAAGTTAAAACCTTGGTGAAACTGAGATGTGTCATATCCCCCAAAGCACCTATGCACCATATCAGGGCTATGAGCAGAACTAGAGTTGCTAAATAGAAATTATCTGATTAGGGTTCAAAGATATAATCCCTTCCAAATCATCAGACTGACTTTACCTTAAGGGCTAAACCAACTGAGTTTCATTTGTGTATGCTGCAGGCTACAACCATGCACCAGAGATGGGCTAGCCTGCAATGACTTGTTACCACTTGGTAAATAGGTCATGTCTGAATTCTGTGTTTTTCTTCCCTGCCCTCTCAGCAATTCCAAGTATTTCTAAGCATAATGAATACTTTAATTTCATTATCACAAAGTGTAGAGGAATAGGGAAGAATCACTTAGGGTACACGTAGCAGTCTGTACTTGCACTGAGACATAACAACACCCAAATAAAGACTTGCACAAATAACTAGAGTTGCCTAAAACAACATTAATTATGCTAAAAAATAAATAATTGCTTCCAGTAAAATAATCTCCAAAACTAGGTGGCAAAACTAACAGAGACTTAAAATCACCTTGTAATGTCTTGCAGTTTACAGAAGTTTCAAGTTCAGAAAATCTTGGTATTCTGAGAGAGGTGATGTATTCAGGCTCAAGCTTTCAAACGTGGGGAAACACATGTGAAAGGCATGAAAGGCATGTGGCACATCTCTATATGAATACATTGGTGGCCTTTTTCAGTGTGCCACAAAGGGAATGAGCTCTTACACTGCCTCAGCAGGCCAGTGCACTGCTCACAAATGAAGAAAGAATCCAACACCTTTTCCATGTAAAGCAAGGCTTGTATTTGGGAGGAGTGTAGTGATTTTAAGGCTGTACTTAATCCTCATGTTCAAGTATAAAGCTATTCTACAATAATTCTATGCTTGGCATGGCTTCTGCTCCTTTTGAAATCCCTTTCTTATTTACCTTTTGATAGGAGTTCTCCTTTACATGCCACTCTCACATCCCTTTGGGAGAGTGAAAATCCTAATGACAAGAGGTCCCTCTGTGTATCTGTCAGGATATCTGTGGTGGGTTAACCCTGGCCAACAGCCAAACACCTACTCAGTTCTCATCTCTCCAGCATGGGGGGAGAACAGAACGATGGCAAGAAGACCTGTGAGTAACATTTCCAAAGCCATGGAACAGACAAGATCTCTTAAATGCTCATTCTTTTCTTACTTCTGTTTCCCCCCAAAAAAGAGGGAACCCTCAGGGACCCTCATGTCTCACCAGCAGATGAAGTTTAGCCAGTACAGAACCTGTAACTGCAGTTATGTTCAGCAGCACTGTCTGCCACATGCAGGGCAATTCCAAATTCCAGCCCCAGTCTCAGGAAGCAGCCTGGTGTACAAGCCTTGTGAAATTCAGGAGTTTCAGTTATTTGTGTCGTGCTGACCACAGCAATTTAAGACTCAAAGAAATAAAATATCCCCAGGCATACCAACCCATGTTAAGGTAAGTTCCCCCTGATAAATGAGGCAGCACTCCATTCCAAATTTGTTCAGATATCACTGATCACCAGCTGCAACTCACTGAAGTCAGGACCTTTGCATACTTATTTCTACAGCATCTACAGCATTCTGTTTCACTGATAAATAATCACCCTCTGAAGTGTCAGGTATTCATCTAATGTTTACTACTTTCCACAGAGGAGCTCAATGGGAAAATTTAAGATCAGGCTACATAAATGCATGGGCATTTTGTGCAGAAGGATTTTTAATTACTATTATTTCTCAAGAGGCTAGTTGAGATTTTAGAAGTTAATGATACCAATGCTCAGATCTATTCCACTTTTTTTTTTTTCTAATTTTCTTCAAGACAATCAAAGTGAAGGAATTGGTTTTATTGTTATTGTTTGGGGTTTTTTAATTTGAAGTAGGAAATGGAAAGTAATAAGGTGTAGGAGAGAGAGAAAAATGGTAAAAGTGGGAGCTGCAAGAGCATAGTAACCCCCAGGGACAAACATCAAATCCAATAAGGAACTACGGGACTAGAATATAAACTTGGAAAATTCAATTTCTTTTCTGTAAGAATGGAGGTTTCAGAGGCCATGGAAGATTTCAGCCATGCTGTTACACAGGCAACCTTTTAGCAGTTACTGAACTAGAAGTATAAGCATTGTATTTAAAAAAATGGGCAGTAGCATAATAAGGTATTCCTGCATGTGAAGGAAATATTAAAAAATATAAGCTCTTTCCTTGGGAAAGTCTGGGGGTTTTCCACCACTCAACCTTTTTTCCTCTGCTTTTTTCAATAGATGTTTTCCAAGAAGTTTTTTTAGTTACCTTCTATTCTTACTTTTATGTTTCAAGTGTTTATAGCTATTTTTTATTATTAATGGATCATTTATTACTGAATCTCAAACTCACTAGCATACAGCTAAGAGGAACAAAAAAATGACAAAGGAATTAACAATAAAATTGCCTAATTGAAAATGCATTTGATAAAACAAACTCAGACATTTTGAGTGCTAATTTTAGCCTGTAAAACAATGACAAGGTATTTCACATAGTTACTGTATGTTTCTAAGCAGAGCTAAACTCTTTTCTAGAGTATCAAGTTAGAAAATTATGTAAGTGTAGGGAGCATGTATGATTTATTACCATACTATAAAAATTCTACTTCTCTGTTCCCAGCAAACTGATTTCTCCCTGAAATCAATGAAAAGGTGAAAAGATACATATGGTATCTCAGGCAACCAAAGTGAGTTCTCTGGCACAAATCAGAATTTTGGCCATAAGTTAATTTCTTGTTGGAGAATTCTTCTCACATAATTTCTCTTTTGATGTCAATTTGTTCAGCCTTTTCTTCATAATCAGTTAATTAATCAATCAAGTAATTGACCCTTCTAATTCTTGATGACACACAAGCCCTACCATGATGAATATAACAACCTTCTCTAAGGAGAACAAGAACTGAGGAAATGGAAGTGAGCATACCAAAAATCAAAAATGTTTTATGTCTTCTGAGCTTCCTGTCATCTCCAAGGTAAGACTATGTAGGTGTTTAAGAGATCTAAAATGGACTTATATTTACTTTGTATCAGAAATAATAAAAGGGGGAGAGGGATGTTCTGCTCAAAATGAAGGCACAATAGGAGATGAGGTTTAAAGCATCACTCTGTTATTCCCCTCCACCTACCCTTCATATCAGGTGTAGGACACTCAGGGTTTGGCAAGGTATCTTCTTGTCTCCTGTGTTCTTCGCAATTCACAAACTGAAGTTACAATTCCAGGCATGGACACTCCATTAAGACTTCTATTTTCCTACATTATGGCACTTTTACATCCTTCAAGGGCTTCTACCAGTGAGTACAGAGGGAGCAGTACTGCAGAATGTCACACGTGGTGCAGAATGGCAGCTAACTGGTGCAGATCTTGAGGAATAGTGCAGGGAGGGAAGGCTGCTCCAAAACAATGTCCTTGTGTGTCCTTACAGGAGTATGAAACCATTTGTTTAACATGTACATCATAAAGAGCTGCATCAACCAAAAATGCTGCATAAACTAAATGATGTGCATCAGAGATGTGTATCTACTCAGAAAGTTTAGTTATATTGGATAAGATCTGATTCTGTTCTGATCTTTCATGTGAATTTAGCTCAAGGTCAAAAAAGACAGGAAAGCTGGTTTAACATTTCAGAAACTGTCAAGAATCCCACTGGTTATTTTCATTTTGGTAATTTCTTTCAGCTCTAGTAAGAAAGGTAAAGTTGCCTGCAAAATCTTTGGTCTCCAGAGCATTCTCAAAATATATGCTACTATAAGCAGTCACTTAAAACCTGCACTGGTATTCTCTGTATTTTATTTCCTACCCTTGTGAAACTAAATATGCTGATCTCTACATTAAATGTGTGCTTCCTGTGATACACAATTTAAAAGATAGGTAATGTGGGACATACAGTGATGGGCCATTATGGTATTTAAGCCAGAAAAAAATTTCTAGCTATGGTAATGGTACAGCCAGAAAAGCAGAAAGCTTTGTCATACACAACATTCTCATCTGCTGAAATCATACTAACCCATGAAGGAAAAACAGAACTTATCACAGCCATGGTTATTATAAATCCATATACTGCATTCCCATGAAATATCAGAAAAATAGGCGCTGTAAAAGAAGAATGCACATGATAAAGACTAAAATTCAAAAGCTAAATACCAGCCTCAAGGTAATGAAAGGTGGGGCCAGCAATGAATAATATACATTCTGACAGATACAATTTAGCAGTAAATGAACGTGAATCTTCTTCTATGGCCTATACATACCTCAGAAAAATTAATAACAAATATACCTCAGAAAGTATTTTCAGATACCTTCCAACAATGATTTATGGGCTGTGTTTATTACAGTTTTGTTTATTTTTAAATGTTGAAATTGAAAACCTTATCCTTTTTTTGTTTCGTAAATCAGTTAATTTCTCATATTTAAGCATGGTGCTAAGACTTACTGCAGATAACCACTCAGCACATTTGCCCAAAGCAACACATTCAGATTAAAAAGGTCTGACACAGGACAACTTTGGGAGAATCAGAAGCTATTTTCTCAACAGGCTACAAGCATTTAACAAGTGCCAGCTATTAGGGGAAATCCTTGTTACTAGGCCTACATCAAAGCTCCTTTGATAAAGAACAGCTTTCACTTCAAGTAATCCATGTCACAGCAATTTTGTTATTTAATTCTACTACTGCATTACCTAGCACTCAAAACCAGAGCTGAACTCATTTATGCCAAGAGATAGTCTGCTCTGCAGAGGGCTAATTTTCTGCTGGAGCACATTTTGTGTGCAGTGTGGCTGGTGAAGCCCAACTTCCTGTGATGTCTGGTTTTCATCTCTGCACAGGCTTGGGAAGTTCAGCATGAACATCTCCTCCCACTTTGGATACAGAGAAAGGTCGTCTTCTTCAGTGACACCTTTTTTCATAAATACTGTCTATTTACCTTCAAGGTATTGATATTATTGATAAAGACACAGGAACTGTTTTGTCAGATCAGAACTGTGCCCAGAAACCTGTATTGTGTCTGGCAGCAAACAAGGACTTGTATTTCAGAAAAAATAAGTTCCCCATTTCAAATTCTGTTTCCTGTCTTTGGACAAAGCAAGTCACATTAATAAAGGTAATGTTAAAACAACCTCCATGTTCCTTCTCAGGCTCACTTCCACAATGGCACTGCTGGTAGGCAGCCTACTGAAGATGCAAGTGGTTTGTTAGTGCTTCAATAAAATGCTCACTTAAAAAAAAAGACAAAAACCAAAACCAAACCCCCCAAAACACTAGAACACTCAAAACCTCAAACTCAGAGTCTTTTGGTGGTGCAGCCAGATAATTGATGAAACTTCTTAATAAAATACAAGGACTAGAAATCTCTAAAACATAACTTTCCCCTGAGCTTTATGACAAGTTTTGCTGCGCTACTGACAGTCTTTGTAAGGGTATGTGGAATGCAAAAGCATCTGTTCATTGCATTTGTTCAGTACAAAAGAAGAGAAGAGGGCAAGTGATCTATGAAACACACACAGGTGCACAAAATTTGCTGAGTAAGTAGCTGGTAACGAAGACAAGAGTGGGAAGCAGAAGCTTGGAGGCCATTAAAGGAGCTGCCCAGGAAGATACCTTGAAGAGGGTTTGTCTGGGCTTTGTCTCTGGTAAGAATAGGAAAACCTGATTATCCATGTGTACTACAAGATATTTGAGGGGGTGTATAGCACTGTGCAAAATTTCTTATGGTGTAGGAGCAGGAGTCTGCAAAATTTTCTATGGGATGTTTACAGAACTGGCCAAAGGCAGGGAAAGGGAGGATCTAGGAAGACTCACGGGAAAATGAGATGTAAAGGGACTCATATGTGAGCTGGCAGCATTCAGTGCATTTGTCTTACTGAGCTCTCTGCCTGACCACAGTAACTAGTCCTATCTTTTTATGAAGCTTGTTTCTAACTTTTCTTTTACACCTAAATATGCAACTAACTCACCATTTGCACCTCTTCCTGCCCAAGTGAATTTAATCCTGTGGATGTGTAATCTGCTATCAGATTTGAACTGGACTAGGCAGTGAGCAGGAGACACACATCCATGCCTGGGAGGGCCAGGGTCCAGGCATGGGCACGGGATGGACCGAGGGGCCATGGGGATTTGTGAATGAGGGGGTTCTGGTGAGTACAGGGTGTGAGGGTGTGTGAGGATCACCTGGGCATTTCAGTCCTGCTCAGCTGGACAGGGGGAGCAGCACTTCACTCCCTGAATGTGCATCATGTGTCATTTCTGGCAGAGTTCTGTGTGCCGTGCTAGTCTGACTGGCTGGCTCTGTTAGTGCCCTCTGTGTGTGCCACGCTTGTCCAGGACCCTTGGGAGCAGAAGAATCCTGCTGGGTCCAGAGATTGTACATGGATGGACTTCAGCTGCCAGAAGCAACAAACCCCAGGTACCAGAGAAGTCTGGATTCAACACCTCTCATAAGATTCCTAGGCTTACTTTTTAAAAAAATCCACTTTACAGATGGCTCATGGGAATAGTAAAAGATTTGAACTTGAAAGGAATATGGTGAATTTTAGTTTATGAAAAATACTGTCAAAATATGAAAGAAAATGCTGAAAGAACTGTACATCTCTGCTATAGTAGTCTTATAGACCTTATTTTTAATATTTTAAATTTATTAAAATTAATTTTTAAGATAATTGCATACATATGAAACAGTTGTACTGAAAGTAGTTTATCATCCAATTAATGTCATTTTCTGAGGAATAAGAAGGAGAAATCTGTGCTGTGTTTTGCCTGCAAGCCAGCCTTCTGAACATATTCCACATATACCAACTACATTACAACTTGTCTGTGATGATACTATTTACCAGGAGAACAGTATCTCATCACAATGGTATTTAACACCCTACTCTGGATTATATCTTACTTTGCACTTCGTTCAAAAAGTAGTTCAAGCTCTTATTTCCTTTTTTTAAAATTTTTATCTCCATTCTGTAATAGCTGCAATAGCAGGTGTTCTCACTGGAGATTCCTCATCCTAAGGTAAGGTGTGGAAAGTGTTCTTATCATGGAATAAGTGCCTGTCTTTGGGCAGTTACTTAGTTGTTATCACACACACAGAGAACACAAAAACAAACAAGCAAAAACCTACTTGAAGAAAAAATAATTTCTCCAGTAAGGTTTTACTTTGGAGTCTTGCTGAGTGTTTTTGTCTAACATCTTAAATAATTAAACTGTGCAGTTAGATAGGAAAACTGAATCATCATGGCATTATGGAAACACATCAGCTACAGGACTGAAGTTTAATGAAGACTTTTGTATATAGGACTATGTCTAATAATGAATTCAACATGTCACTTAGCTCATAACAAGGCATATATCCATGTATGTGCATGATACTCAGGAGTATACACAACTGTCCCCTGAAGACAGCTGGAAAGAAGGATTTAATGGCAGAAAAATACTGTCAACACCACAATTGGATCCCTGGAAAATATTCTTAATCCCCTGTTCTTTGCACTTTTCATCCTAAGTGCTTTAAAATACTTTTCCATGTAAACATTTGAATTTCTAGAATAGTAATCAAATCCTTTATTTTTAACTTGGAAGCACTTATTTTCCATGTCTATGCTAGCAAAAAGGCCAATATGACAGCTGAGTATTTACTTAAATGATCTTAGAGCAGCCTGATTACAACAAACTGGCAGGTGCTTGCCATGGTTTTGCTTGCAGTACAGTTGTCCCAGGCAGAAAGATATCTCCTGTGGAACCTGCATTGCAAGACAGATGTCTCCAATTATCATTTTCATGGTGTTAAGGTATCACATCTTCTTGTCTGCCTAAAACAGGGGCATTAAGTTTGATTTCTTAATGCCAGATGTCTGGTGTGTTCATGTTTTGCGTTGGACAGGGAGGAGTTTGTGCACTTTTTCAATGACAGCTGTGTCCCCAGATTGCTGTGCATTTAATTGTCTTGGAAAAAAAATTAAAATGTAGAATATGTGCTTTTCAACTTCGGTTTTGTGCACATTGAACTTAAGACTGATGTAGCCAATACAGGCAAACAACATAAATGGGCACTGACTAAGCCTTCCTAAGTATTCCTAAGCCTTCCAGGTAACAAGAGTCAGGATGAGAGGATGTAGTGTTAAGCTGTGCCAGGAGAAGTTTAGATTGGCCATTAGGTGAAATTGCATAACACAAAGGGCGACTAGACATTTGGACTGCCCAGGGAGGCGGTGGAATCACCATCTCTGGAGATGCTGGAGACTGAACAGGGCACTCAGTGCCATGGTCTGGTTGACAAAGTGGTGCTGGATCCTGAGTTGGACAAGATGACCTCAGAGGGGTTTTCCAACCGAATGGATTCTGTGATTCTGTATGCTGAGATGTGATTAAACTGCAGTCTCTGCGACAGCACCTGTAATTTTATCAGTACAGTGAACTAGCAAAAAATAAAAATAAAATTCGGCATTTCTTATCTTAGCAAACGGCAGGAGCCAGCACAGCACCGCAGAACAAGGGGCAATGAACCAACCCTGAGGTTACCCGTGTGCAGGGCGGGACCCTCCGGGGACGGGACAGCTGCCCCGGCCGCTCCCGGCTCTCGGGGGAAGATTTCGGCACGGCCCGGCCGGTCCCGGCTCTCCGGGCGCTGCCCCGGCTGGTCCCGGCCCTCGGGGGAAGATTTCGGCACGGCCCAGCCGGTCCCGGCTCTCCGGGCGCTGCCCCGGCCGGCCCCGGTTCTCCCGGGAGGCCCCGCCCGGGCCTGGCGCAGCTTCCGGGGCAGCCGCGGCCGTTCCGGGCGGCGGCGCGGGCGCCATGGGGGTGACGAGACAGAAGCACGCGAAGAAGATCATGGGCTTCTACAAGCACAACTTCCAGTTCCGCGAGCCCTTCCAGGTGCTGCTGGATGGCACCTTCTGCCAGGCCGCGCTTCGCAACAAGATCCAGATCCGGGAGCAGCTGCCCGGGTACCTGGGCGGCGCCGCGCAGCTCTGCACCACGCGGTACGGCGGGGAGCAAAGGTGCCCCGGGCGCAGAGGGGGGCTGAGGGTGACCTGCGGGAGGCTGGGAGCATCCTCGGACCCAGCTGCCGTTCCGAAAGCGGCACGGACTGCGGGGCCAGCGGTAACCCCGCTGTGTGAGGGAGGGCCGGGTGGGTCTCTTCCCCCCACACCCAGCGTCTGCTTGGTGGGGTGGTAACAACGGGGGCAAGCGGAGATCTGGGCCTGGAGGGAGCTCCTGCCCGGCCGGAGCTGCAGCCTGCCTGTGCTGGGTTGTTTCCGAAGCTGCTGTTCGCAAGGGAGGACAAGGATGAGCTAGACAAAGATATGGTAGTAAAACATGCGCACTACATACTGAAGTTGCCTCCAAGTTGCCTTTGTTATGACTTGATTAGGTATATTGTGTATATTAAAATACAAAAGTACAGTTACATTGTATATTTGCAATAACAGAATAGCCAACTGCCCTCTATGGAGGCATGTAGTGAAAGTACCAGGAACAGGTATACCCTGGGCTCGAAGAACACACTGAACCTTCTTGCACAGTGTATGGAACTGGCCTGCACTTCTATAAAGTATTGAGTCATGTCATTAGCTGTGGAAGGTTTGGGAATTGCAGTGATCCAAACTTTTCCTGTCTTGTTGAAACATCACCTGCTTCTTTTGTCAGCAGTATCTGTTGATCATTTTGACCAGCTTCCACTGAGGCCAGCTGAATGTTTGCTGTCAGAATACTGAGCTGCTGAGACAGCACCTCAATTTTATGAAAAGAGCCTCGCAGGGGAAATGAGCTGGCTTGCTGTGACCCCAGGTGGGGTCTCACTAGTGTGAAGTAGGGGGGAGAGTCCCCTGCCTCACCTTGCTGCCTGCACTGCTTTTGATGAAGCCCAGGACACAGCTAGCTTTCACACTGCTGGCTCATGTTTTGCTTCTCGTCCACCAACACACCTCCCTGGTCACTCTTGTCAGGGCTGCTCTCAGTCCATTCTCTTCCATCTCAATCCATTCGTGCTTGGGTTGCACTGACCCATATACAGGACCTTGCACTTGGCATTGTTGAACTTTATAAGGATTACACAAGCCCATCTGAAGCCTCTCCAGGCCCCTCTGGATGGCATTCCTTCCCTCCAGAGTGTCAACAGCACCACACAGCTCAGTGTCTATGGCTGACTTGCTGAGGGTGCACTGGATCCCACTGTCCATGTCACTGACAAAGATGCCAAATGTCCCAATACCAACCCCTAAGGAACAACACTTGTCACTGGTCTCCACTTGGACATTATGCAGTTTACTGCAATTCTTCAATGCAACCCTCCAGTCAATCCATATCCACCCAGTGATACATCTGTCAAATCCATGCCTCCAGTGTAAAGACAAGGAGGTTGTGTGGAACAGTGTGCAGAGCTTTGCATAAGTCCAGTTGGGTGACATCTGTTGCCCTTCTTTATCCATCAGCACTGTAACTCTGACACAGAAGGCCGTCAGATTTTTCATGATTTCCCCTTAGTGAAGCCATGTTGGCCTTGTTTTCCTCACACCTTATGTACTTTTGAGGAGAAAAGTATAACGCTCCATAATCTTGCCAGGCACAGAGATGAGACTGACTGGCCTGTTGTTCCCCAGATCTTTTATTTCCATTTTTAAAATAAATTACATTTTCAAGTTTTATAATAAGTTAATTTTAAAATAAATTAAATTTTTAAAATAATTCTATTTGTTAGGTAGTATTTCATATGCTCGGTGGTATTCAAGCATAAATTTAAGGACTCAGCATTGTTGCTGATGTGAATTATTTTTAAATCACTGAATATATCTTAATTTTATTACTGGTTAATCATGTTTACAGCCAAGGAAACCTTGCTGATGTCTTCAGATGGGCTATTGCTTTCAGAGTTCTGGGTGCCATTTACAAATCACAGAGCCTGAACAACTGGGCGTTGCTCATTCCTCAGTAACTCACATCAGCCTTTTGCTGTTGTAAAAAATATGAGGGGCTTTTTTTGTTTAAAAATTATTGTCTCTTTTGGTTTTCAGATGTGTCATAAAAGAACTTGAATCACTGGGGAAAGCACTGTATGGAGCAAAATTAATTGCCCAGAGATTTCAAGTTCGAAACTGTTCTCACCATAAGAATCCTGTGAGTGGTTCAACCTGTTTACTTTCCATGATTGAAGATGGCAACCCTCATCACTTCTTTATTGCCACACAGGTAAAAGCTCATGGGAAATGTAGCTCCATTTCTTTTGAAGTGATGTTTTGATACCTAAGGATAAGGAAGCCTACAGTAACTTTGATTATGAGGTTTTTAAATAGTTGGTGGGAATTAATCATGTAAAGCATTACTCGCTCTTTAATGTATTTCCTAATTACAAAGCAGGGAATCTTTTCTCCTACTTGAACAACTAGGGTTTTTTTATTTTGTAATGATATTGCTTACTTTAGGTGAAAGAGTATGAAAACATACTGACTACCTATTGACATGTAAAAAACAACTCATGAATGTTAATTTGCATATTGCTTGTGTGTGCATCCCCTTACCTGAACTGCTTTGCACAGTAGCCTGAAAAATGAAATTAAATGTTAACATCCATATAACTTCAATTTTAAGACATTTTGAACTAAAGAATAAATAACTATGCAAATAAAATAGGCTTTTTTTTCCTTGAGTTTGTTATTGGGCCTGCATGTATAAATGATACACAATACATATAAAAGAGTTAAAAGAGTTTATAGTAAAATTCTTTATAGTTATGTAAGTTACAGGAGTTAAAAAATTATTTATTACAGAAAAAATAATGTTACTTCTTGTGGTGTGGTGGTCTGCATACAAGTGAATTGGGACTTTTTCCTGAAAAAATGTATGTATGCATCTACATGCAGGAAAAAGGAAAATGTTGGTAAATTTTGCATCAGAAGAACAGCTAATCAGGAGAGAAAATGAAATTTAGTTGCTCTGCAGGGCCATGTATATCTGCTAGATTAAGTTTCTTATCTTTTTCATAATGTAATTTATCTTCATAGTTTTGTATTAAAAGTAGGTGCATTTGAATTGCAAATACCATTTCATCTGAAAATATTGACTAAAGTGTTTAATCTTGCAGGACCAGGAATTATCAAACAAAGTGAAAAGGAAGCCTGGCATTCCTCTCCTCTTTATTATTCAGAACACTATGGTGCTAGACAAACCTTCTCTTAAATCTCTGGCATTTGTTCAAAAGTTGCAGACAAATCAGCTTGTTCCAGAGTACCAAAAACAAAGTATTGTGGAGCTTAAAGAAAAAGAAGGACTAGTAAAGCAAGAAGGTGAAAAGAGAAGAAAGCGCAAAAGGGCAGGAGGCCCCAATCCTCTCAGCTGTCTGAAGAAGAAAAAGAAGAAAACACAGGAGGGTCAGGAGCCTTCTGCTGAAAAGAAGAAAAGAAGAAAAAGAAAACGAAATAGAGTTTCGAAAGCAGAAGCCATGCAGTCAGTGCAGAAGAATGAAGGAGAATAAACCTATCTTTGTAGACAACACAGAACTTGAACATTGTTTGAACTTTGAAAAAAAAAAGATAGATTAATATGCAGTCATATGACATTGAGTTGTTAATATTAAAATTTATTTTTATGAGATGGTACTGCTTATTACTGTATCCCAGTATTTGCAGGTTATTATCCTAATAATTTATTCTGTTATTTACTATTGGGTTTGTGACAAAATATTTAGGAACCCTCATATTTCATTATTCTCTCCAGCATCATGGCTTGTGTTAAAATTCCCATGCTATGTAGCAGTTTTTTAGAAATGCTTCTTGGCCTCAATACGGATTTCAGTGGGATATTAGACTTCTTTCTAAATTGAAGTTGCTAATCTTAATAAAACTAGTTTTTACAGGTGGCCTGTTAGAGATTATGAAACTGACCTAATACAACACAATAGATTATTTATCTCTGTTTGAATACAAAAGTTAACTCTTGCAAAGAGACCTCATGCCCTCAAAAGCCCTGTCCAGCTTAAATTTCCCTGTGAGTACCATTTGAACCAGTACTTCTCTTGGTGTTGATCTTTATTTATTAAGAAAATCACAGAGGCTGTGCAAGTGTGTTGTTATTCCTGACATTATAAGGGCATCTCCAGTCTTGTCTATTTCACCTGCAGTTTACTATTTTTTTTAATAGGAAAAGTGCAACTTAAATTGCTGAATCAAAGCACTGGTAGTACCTAATGGCATCACAGTGTAGCAGAGCTGTGCAGGACTCCTGGAATACAAACAGCTGAGGGCGATGGGACTCGGGCCCTGATGACTGTTCTGCTGTTCTGCTGTAAGGTTAGGAACAGATCAGAACTGGGTTGGAGGAGAGTTGTGGTTTAACCCCAGCTGGTAACTCAGCCCCATGCAGCCATGCACTCAGCTTCCCCTGCATTGGGATGGAGAGAATCAGAAGGGTGAAGTGAGAGAACTTGTGGGTTAAGATAAGGACAGTTTAATAAGGAAAGTAAAAAAAGCATGCAAAACACAAGCAAAGCAAAACACAAGCAGTGCAAAAAAAAGGAATTTCTTCACAGCTTCCCATGGCCAGGCAGGTGTTCAGCTACCCCCAGGAAAGCAGAGATCCATCAGGTGTGATGGTGACTTGGGAAGACAAACACCACTCCAAATGTCCTCTCACCTTCCAGCTTTATATGCTGAGCTTGATGCCATATGCTATGGAATACATTGGGTCAGTTGGAATCAGCTGCCCTGCCTGTGTCCTCTCCCAGCTTCTTGTGTCCCCCCTGCCTACTTGCTGGTGAGGGGAGAAGCAGAAAATGCCTTGACCCTGTGTAAGCACTGCTCAGCAATAACGAAAACACCTCGACACTTAAGCACAAATGCAAAAACACAGCTACTGTGAAGAAAAGTAACTACCCCAGCCTAAAGCAGCACAAGGACACAATTTCTAAAATGGTTTCAAGTACATGATTTTCATGAATAGCTATTGCTTCCTATGCCTCCTTAAATGTTTGGTGGCATTAGAGTCTGAAGTGAGTGACCAAAATGACAATAGAGAGACATGTGGCATAGCACATGCTGTAGCATCAGTGTGCTCTCACAGTGTTCCAGTCATCTCTTCCCAGATTTTTAACTTTTCTCAATGCATTTCTTCTTAACTGAGATGTTCTTAAAAGGAAAGCTTTCTGCTTCTTGACCTACATGGGTTTAAGCTGTGTGTTCTAGACAATTCCTTAGCCTGTGTATCATGCATTTGCAAAGCAGTTCTCATGCGCTGTCTGCACAGGTTCTTGAATGTCTGGAGCACATAGCGATCATTTATAACGCTTTCTGTTGGCTTTTCAAATTATATAGACAGTTGTTTCACAGAGTTTAAGAAACCAGCTCGAGTGATGGGAGTTGGCCAGTCTTAGCAGACTCTGCAGAGTCACATCTGTCCAGCACAGGAGATGCATGGTGTGTGTGCTCTGTGCTCATGGCACAGGACACTGCTGCAGCCCCAGCCCAGGCCTTCCTCACAACACAGCTGCTAGAAGCAGGCTGTGCCTGCATTGTTCTGTTTGAGACCATAAGCATCTTTGGAACAGACTGTGAGAGACAGAAGCAGGGCAGAAGGGTGTTATAGTCAAGATGAAAGCTTTAATTGAAATTTAAAACAGTCATGCTCATCGTGATGTTGTTCTCACACTGATTGCTGAAGTGAGTCCTGAGGAGAAATTGAGTAACTCCTAGAAATACCTTAATGCAGCATATTTGTTTGACACTTTTCTCAAGCTGTCATAGTCCCTATACCTTCACTTCTTTGGGCACAGTCCCATATTAATGTCATTTTGCTTCCCATTCCTCCATAAATATTGCTTATATTTCTTCCTCCTCCTGCAACCCACCCACAGATATCACTGCTGTAAGTAAAACTTGGAGCACAGTTGGTTCGCCATCAAAATCTCATTCTGAGTCAAAAGTATATTAAAACCCAGTCAATTTACTAAAAATATTGTTTTTTAAAATAGAGCAGAAAGCACCCTAATTATTTACAGCAGTCCATCTCAGTGTCATTGAAACACAAAGCTTAAATTCACCTTTTTTTAAAGACTGTGAACAGACACAAACATAATTTCTGCAAAAAGAAAAGAAAATATTTTAAAAGTCCTCTAATGATTCCCACCTTAAGGAATTTAAAACAGCATTTTTCTATCTTCCCTTAGCATTTGAACACAAACTGACTCATGGTGCTGCCATTGGGAAGACCTGGAATACAAAGGGAATGAGGTCTTAAGAGAAAAACTGTAAAATTTATCTGCCGCATACGTGCAACTCTCCTCCTGCATGGTAAGTAATTTGTGAGATTTGGGTGAGAGCTCCCACCCAGGCAACAAGCACAGGCAATCAGTGGTTTGAAATGTGAAAGAGAAGCCCACCTAGTTTCCAAGTGAAGCAAGTCCAGCTGACTGGCTGTGTTCATGCGGCTAAGTCAGTACCCCGGGAGCAGCCGCTCACACGGAGCCCCGGGGGCAGGGCGGGCTCTGCCGGGCTGGGCTCTCGCAGCTCACAGCGCTGCGGTTGCCGGCTCAGCCGTCCCTGCGGGTGCTCTCGGGCCGCGCTGCCTCTGCCTGCCAGGTCTAGCTGGCCAGGACTGTGAACCTTGGCAAGTCCCTCTAGGAATTCAGCAGTGTGAATCTCTAGGAGCATCCCTAGGCCTGTGAGAAACACCACTGTGGGAGCACCCACAGAGCAAACTTTGCTGTCATAGGTGTTCACTCCATGTACTGCCCAAAAAGCCACTGCCTTATTTATCAATAAAAAGGCAGGAGTTGTGGCCACAACTCTGCTATAGACAGGGTTCCCAATATAACTTTCTCATGAAGTTTAGGATTGTTTTGCTCTAGGGTGTTGGAGAGACTGCTTTCAGTTTTGAAATTACAGAAACCAGAGGTAAATCAAAAGGAGCTTGACCAAAAGCTTCTTTGGGGCTGTCGATTTCCTCTTTTCTCAGACAGTATAAAAATATACGCCAAATCCTAGGCAGCAGCTCACTAAGTCTTTTTCTTCTTTAAAAAGACAGGGAAATAACCAGTGTTATACAATACAATGTATGCTACATGTGCAGAGTAATAGAGGAAGAAAACAATAATACATCAGGCACAGTCTGCAGGGCATTAATGTTGAATTTAGGATGGAGTCTCATCTACAAGCAGCAGAAGATATTTACCTAGACTACCTGCCAATTCAATTGGCTGGATTTATATGTTAGTGTGATCCAGTAGTGTACAATAAATCACTCTCTGGGCATCTGTTAATGACACTAAATAGATGAGTTAATTAGAAGTTTCTGGAACCTGGGATGTTTATGAATCATTAAAGTAAATATGAATATGGTATGACTTGAGGAATAAATACATTCTGGTGGTGAAAGGAAAATAGGATGTCCAGATCAGTCCTGCTCATTTGTTTTCAGCTACACTGATACAGTGTGAATGACTTCTCCATCAGCTTTATAGTGCTCCTGGAGTTTCTTGAACATGTTCTGTCAGATACAAGATGAAGAACATCGGAACAATACCATTATTTATATTCACTGCATCTTTCATATAGAAGTTTCACAAACAGCTACTGTATATTTCATACCTCTGTGTGGGCGTAATATCTCACACAGGGAGCAGCCAGAGATACGGGAATGAACAAATAAGAGCCCCAGCAGGTGTTATCATTTACAATTTAAGGGAGAAAAATTGCAGTGTTCCGAGAGAGAATGACAGAAAGCAAAAGTTTTTGTACCCAGAGAGTCAGAAGTGAGAGAGAGACTGCACCTTGTGATTTAGGAATGGCCTAACTAATGCCGGGAAAGGGGCTTGTGATGTATTTCTGGTAATTATTATGTCTGTGCACTCCAAGCCCCAGATTTGTCTCAGAGAGCTCAGCTGTCTGCGCACAGAGGCAGTCATTTTGTAAAAGTTGCTACAGCTTGTTATAGAAGAGACAGGCTAGGCTCCCTCGGGGGAACTTTGTTTTCTGATTTCTTCTCCTGTGGTTGAGAGGGAGAGCATGCAGCTGTGCTTTGTATATGGATACAGGGAAACAATGAAGCTGTTAACAAGGGTCCAATTAAAAACAACCCAGAGCCAAGAGCTGGAAGAAAGAAAAAAGACAATATATTAGTCACTGAGATTTAAAGAAACCAAGGAAGAGAGAAAAAAAATATATGAGGGTTTCACGGTGTTAACTGGAGGAAAGAATTGGTCAGCAGTGAAAGGTGAACCAGAAATGGCTCAGCAGTCAAGGAGAATAGGGAACACAATAATAAACCATAAACAAGTTTTTAAAAAATCTTTCTAATTACCTTAAGAAAACCTCATTACCCTTTGTGGCTCAGTTTCTGCCTTTTCAAAACAGCAAGCTGAACTGACTAAACTGCTCACAGATCCTGTGCTGATGGCCCAAGAAGTCCTGCAGAATGTCAGTCTCATGCCACCAAACCCTTTGTGTCTTTATGGTTTTTCAATATCACTTTGAGCACTGCAGGTTAGCAGCCAAATCATTCTGCTGTAGAGTTTGCCTGACCTTGCACGTGGCTCACTGCCCAGTATGCAGATATTACATCCAGGAGCAACCCTACTCATTCCATTACTGATAGGGTTAATTGCTCCTGAGGGTACTCGCAGCAATACTCTCGAATAGCCAGCCAGCAGTTCTGGCATGGTATGGGTTCCTTTTGAAGTCCAATCTCCTTCCAAGAACTCAGTAGGGGACCTCAAAAGTTTCTTGTTGCAGACTTGACTTACAGTTGATCCAGAATGATCTTGTTGCCATATTAATTCCTCTGGGGCCAAAGATGCTACTGATCTGACTCTTCAGGGTGGATACTCTTTCA
The DNA here is from genome assembly GCF_901933205.1 of Camarhynchus parvulus. Classification (NCBI taxonomy): domain Eukaryota; kingdom Metazoa; phylum Chordata; class Aves; order Passeriformes; family Thraupidae; genus Camarhynchus; species Camarhynchus parvulus. The sequence goes on from NC_044572.1 coordinate 137,339,920, forward strand.
GACTGTCTTGGAGAAACACAGGAAATTTTTCACTTTGTGAATTGGCACCATCTTTGACAGCCAGGTTTTCAGAAAAAAACACTTTTCTGGAATTCCTGGCTCCCCCTTTCAACCCTGATCTCTCTTTCAGCTCTGAAAAATACAAGCAGGGCTGTTCTGGGATGGTCCAAAAATCTGTCTCAGCTAGCATCATGCCTCCAGTAGTGGCTGAATGTTGTTCTCAGGAGTAGAATGAAAACTGACAAAACATCTTCTTGGTGCTTCCCCAAATAACTTTCCAACTTTCTGACAATTTATTAGGGAGTTCCTGACCCAAGAAAAATATTTTGTTTTTAACAGCGGACAATGATTTTCTGTTTCACTAATTTGTTCAATCTCTCCTTGAAACCATGTAAACTTTAAACCTCTAATTTTCTGTGGCAAGAAGTTGCATAACTTGAACACGTCTTATGAAAAATACTTTCATGTGCCAATTAAGAATCTATCTGTTGCCTACCAGCTGGCCCTTATAATGGGTAAAAGTTTAAGGAGTCATTCCTTAGTCATCCTTCCCATGCCACTTGTGCCTGAATAGAATCTGTGATATTTCCCCTCATTCATCTCTTTTCCAAGCTGAAGTATCTTCTGCATCACAAACAGCAGTACCTAAAAGAAAAGCAGATTTCAGCTTAGTCAGGCACACTTGAGAAAACCACAGTCTCTGCCTTCAGATGGATGTTCTCCAAGGAAGAGTGTGGACAGGAAGAGTCTTGTGAGAAAAGGTGAAGGACAGGAACTCTGCATTCAGCTCTTTGTTTGTCACAGACTCCATGGGCGCTTGAGCCGAATGCCAGAATGCCACTGCCCTTGAACATGTCTGGGCTTCTTGCCCATGGAATGACAGTGCATGCACTTCCCTGAGCTCCCAAGCTCTCCAGAGACTGGCATTCACAACTCAGCTGGCTACTGGGCTTATACTGTTCTGAGAGCCCACTCTTCACCTAATACACAATAAATCCTAAATATAACTCAGTGGCACACTAGGCTTAGGATTGTATCCCTGTACCCTAAAATTAAGATGTAAATGATAATTTGAATAAGGAAGAATCATAGAACAGCCCAGGTTGGAAGGGACCTTGAAGATCATTTGGTACAACCTTTCACAGAACAGGGAGCCTAAATGAGATTATCTAGCTCCCTGTTCAATGACGTCTGAAAAATCTCCAGGGATGGGGACTTCACCCCATCCCTGGGGAGGTTGTTTCACTAAATGATTGCTCTTTGTGTAAAAAATGTCTATTTTTCTATTGATATGAAACCTCTGCCAGTGCCACTTGTTGCCCTTGCAGCCTCCATGTGGATCTTTGTGAAGATGCAGTGTCCTCTTGTAGTCACCCTTTAAACACATTAATGAGCTCTCTCTAAGCCTCCTCCAGGGAAAAAAGTCCTAACTCCTTCAGTCTTCCCTCACAGAGCAGGTTCTGCAGCCCTCTGATAATCTTCATGACCCCTCTTTGGACCCTCTCCAGTCTGCTTACATCTTTCTTGAATTGCAGGGGCCAGAACAAGACACATTACTCCAAGTGCAGCCTGACGAGCACTGAGGGGGATGGTGAAGTCCCTACCACTGCAAGTTAAGCCCCTGCAGATGCAGCCTGGGATCCAATTTATCTTTGTGGCTGCAGCCACACACTGCTGACTCGTGGTCAGCTTGTCATCCACCCCCAGGTCCCTTTCAGTGATGCTGCTCCCCAAGCACAGATCCTGGCCTGTTCTGGGCTCTTTGGTTATGTTGTCCCAGGTGCAGGACCTTGCACTTGTTTAACTTCATCCAGTTCTTGCTCTCCTGCTCTCCCCGACTGCCCAGGGCTCTCTGAGATGTCTCTCCTTTCTGACGTGTCCCCCTCACCATCTAGTCTGGTGTCATCAGTAAACGTGTTGAGGCTGCTTTCAGTCCCAGTATTCAGATCATTTATGAAGATGTTCAGCACCATGGGGCCCAGTGCTGATCCTTGGGGGATCCACCCCTGATTTCTATGACTTTTCAATTATTATAAACAGTGGCCTTGCACTGAGAAGTAGCAAATCTCCCTGCCATGTTCAGCAATGGTCCCCTGTCTTACCTGTGATTCTGCTTATTGGTCATGTCTCTGAATACCCATTTCTTGTTGTTCTTGACATCTCTGGCTAATTTCAGCTCTAGCCAAGCCTTAGCTTTCTTGACTGCCTCTTTGCATGCCCTGCCATGCTCCTCGTAGTCCTGAAAGGCTTCGTGGCTGCATGTCCATAGTCAGAATCTTCCCCCAAGTCCCATGTTTGTATTTTTATCCCATTTGTAGGCCTTGCCTCTCAGTATCCTTAATGACTTTTCAGAATGTAAGTTGCCTGCTTATATTAGATTTTTTAAAATTAATTAAACTGGATATAAAATAAAAAGAGTTCTGCATCATCATTAGAATGCCCACAGAACTGCAGTGTTTCTTTTTTCTTTGTGTATCTTTATTGTTGCCCTAAACACAAACAGCACCGCTGGTGTTAAGTTTGAGTCAGAGATAAATTTGCACGACGATTGGTGCTATCAGAACCCAGGCAGGCCTGCCAAGCTTCTGAGAAGATAGTAAAATTAAAATCGGGATATGGCATTCATACAAATCACTGCGTTATGCTAGACAGTGGAATTTTATTCTATGTATTTGGCCTTTTGTGATTTCTGGGGGACTTGTCTTCAAGTCTGTATTTACTTCTTAATGATAGTGAGAACTAGAACATTGTTATTACATATGCTTGACAATATAAAAATGGTAGGCAATTAGCTTCAGTTATGTAGAGTATCTGAGGGCTGTTTAATTTATTAGATTTTTACTTGGTCTCTGTGTAATGGACTAGGAAAAGGTAAGAAATAAGGCTGTGTAATTAATCTGAAAAAACTCTTTGCTTCCTCCCCTCACTCCTTCCTTTTCAACTAATGAGATTTTTAATTATTATTTTTTAAGGTTGTTGTTGCTGTTGTTGTTATTTATAGCTTATTTAATTATGTGCTTTAGAATAATTTTTGGTGGGCACTTGCCAGTTTACAAATATTCACTGCCCACTACCTGATGGTGTCAACAAACACGCCATCTGTTCACTTGTGCCTTCCAGAACTCTCTGAAGTAGCTAGCTGACTCAAGCTGCAGGTGGTAGGATTGCTCAAAATACATAATTACCAAACTTCTAAGTAACAAAACTTTTTTATGTATACTTTTATAAAATCACACTTGATTTTAAGGCTTTCTCAACTACCCTCCAGGTACACACAAGCTTACCTCCACCACAAACATATCTGATGGCATTATGCTGAAGAAGAAAGCTGATGCCCTGATTTCACATTTTTTTCTGAAGGATTTCTCAGCATGGTTTTTTCCCAGGCCAAAACTGTGTATCCCAGTCCCTGGACACATTTCTCTTGACATCGTGCTCACCTGGCTAGTGATAAGCACCACTTTTTTTGTACATTTGAGTGTGTCCCATCTTGGGTCATCCTTCTACCAGACTGTGGATGGGAGACTGGATCTCAGTGCTGGGACCCTTATGGAGGACAGTGCTTGACGCTTGGCTGTTCTGCGCCTGCTGTGCCCTTCCCTTTAGTTACTAATGAACTAATCCCTGTTAGAACATGTTCAAAACAGAAATCTCAGCAGGTTACAATAATAATAATAATAACAATATTCTATCAAAAGGGAAAATAAAGCAATATTCTTGATAGTGGATATCTCTACAGGCTTTTACTTGAATCCTCTGAAACTGTTATTTCTGCGACTGAAGATTAATTTCTGGGCCATTATCAAATGTAACCCTTGAGGAATTAATTGCATATGTATCTCATATTGAAGTCCTATTTATATGATCAAGCAATCTGGAACAGATAAGCCCCTTCTTGGGAAACCTCTGCTGCTTGACAATATTTGCCTTTGCCTCAGACAGGTTATGCCCCCCGGGACCCCTGGAGCTCACTAAAGCACCATTTGTAATGCAGCGTGACAAATCCCGGAGCCAGGGCGATAATCTCTGCAAACTCTGTACAAACAGTCCCCGTGCCTCAGCAAAAGTGATTAATGGGCTCTGCGGAATCAGCATACGGCCCTCTGCATTAATTACTTGTGAAGGACGCCAACTGGGGAGCCGGAGGGCTGCGCAGGATGTGGGGAGGCCGCGGGCGGGCCCCGCTCCGCTGTGCTGGGGAAGGGGAGCGGGGCAGCCTGTGCCCTGGGGGCGGCTCAGCCCTGGGGTCCCGCGGCCCCGCTCCGCTGTGCTGGGGAAGGGGAGCGGGGCAGCCTGTGCCCTGGGGGCGGCTCAGCCCTGGGGTCCCGCGGCCCCGCTCCGCTGTGCTGGGGAAGGGGAGCGGGGCAGCCTGTGCCCTGGGGGCGGCTCAGCCCTGGGGTCCCGCGGCCCCGCTCCGCTGTGCTGGGGAAGGGGAGCGGGGCAGCCCGAGCTCCAAGGGCTGCTCAGGGCCAGGGGTCCCAAGGCTCCGCTCCGCTGTGCTGGGGAAGGGGAAGGGGAGCGGAGCAGCCCGGGCTCCAGGGGCGGCTCAGGACGAGGCTGGGATCCCGGGGCTCCGCTCCGCTGTGCGGCGGAAAGGGAAGGGGAGCGGGGCAGCCCGGGCTCACCGGGCCCCAGGGGCGGCTCAGGGCCAGGCTGGGGTCCCGGGGCCTCGCTCCGCAGACAGTGGGGGCGGCTTGGCCTGGGTAGGCCCGAGGCGGGCACTGAACCGCAGCTCTGCTCCACACACACTTCTGTGCCCTGCTCACACTGCTGGGTGCTGTGGATGAGAGAGAACCTCTGCCGAGCCCGGCTTCGGAATGAGCTCAGGGAGAGCAGCCGAGGGACCGGGGCTGGAGGGGATGTGGTCCTTCAGGAGTGGCCGCGGTTTGCGATTTTCCGTCTCTCTCTGCCGTAACTGCTGTGATTTAAAATGCACAGGCCCTTTGTAAATTATTGCAGCTCTGCTGCAACGACTGAAACTGTGCCAGTTTATCTCCGGGGAAGATCTAAGCCTAAACGTTTTACAGAGAAAGAAAAGATGAGGAGAGAAGCATGTATTTATCTTTCCAGTATGTTCACTGGGCTTCATCCAAGGGGAAAACTTCTACATCTTGTCTCAAGTCCTTCAAATCCCAGCTAGGGGATTCTGGTTAGAGACCCCCACAGAAAAGTCTTCTTAATGAATTTACCATGCATTTTTTTCCAATTCATTAAAAATATGTCAAATCCAGTGAAGTGCACTAACCTGCCTGTATGTTTTTCCCTTCTCCCACAGAAGTCTGACAATAATACCATGGCCTACCCAGCCCTCTGGAGCTATTCAGTTGTGGCACAGCCCTGGCTGCCCTGCCAGATGTGATGAGTTTGTACCCAGCTGGCTGAACCCTCAGTCCTTACACCCTAACAGTGATTTTAGCAGGAGGAAATAATTTGGTTATACTGACTGTTTGGTATATACCCTGTATACCCTAGAGGACTTCACTGCACTTGGACATGAGCAATACTGGTAGTACTACATCAGGGGAGAGCCACTCTGACCAGGATTTGGCCCTCCATCCTGTAATAGCCTGTGCTGATGAACATGGGAGGCAAACCTTTCCTGACCCTATGTTATACACAAGAAAACAAAAGCAGAAATATATTTTCCACTTTACATGTGAGGGATAAGAATTACAGCATTTTGGTTTCCTTATCTTCTGTTGATCATAATATCCTAATCCATTCTTAAAGAGTGTGTTGATCTGACAGTCACCCTCCCAACTGAAGCAATACACGAAAAAGGACAAACATAGGAAAAGATACCTACAGGGACACTGTGCACAGTAGCATGCTTGAGTAACAGAGGGATTTGAAACATGGGTAAACAAATATGACAATTTTATGTTTTCTCAAAGCAGCCACCACCCATCAGGTGTAATTTGGCATTACACCTGATTTCTGAAGGAAGTCATCTGAGTGAGAGCTAGAAACTCAAAAGCTTACAAATCAGACGTGAAGATAGTGCTAAAAATCCTGCCAGGAAGTATTTCTAAAAATGTATCTCTCCAGATTTTACCAGTGAAGCCTGAATCAAATCTCCACCAGGAAAAATTCACTGTTTTCGTTGCATTACTCTGTATTGACAAGAAAGTGCATGAAATGTTTGGAAAATAGCAGGGCATCTAGCTTTACAGAGTATAGCCTCCCGAAATTGCCTGGATAAAGACAGGGCAGCAAGTCACAGACACAACAAGGAAGCTTAGGTCTCTCTTCTGAGAAATAAGACAGCTTGAGTTTTAAAGAGGCTTTAAATAAAACAAGCAATAAAACAAAGTCTTTATTTCAAATTGTTCTGAAGTTTTGCCACTGAACTTTGGCTCATCAGTGGGCACAGAGGGCAGGGACAGCAGGTCCATGTAGGGGCACTTAGTCCAGGTCTGGAGGGAGGATGTTGTGTGACATCCATGTGAGTGGCTTTCTATGTGCCACAAATAACTAGATGGACATTTTGTACTGGAATAGCAAATTCAGACTCATGGATATAATCAAGGAAAATGTCTTTAATCACAGGTAATTTTTCCACTTCCAAAGCCACTCAGCTGGGAGGATGTTGTGTGACATCCATGTGAGTGGCTTTCTATGTGCCACAAATAACTAGATGGACATTTTGTACTGGAATAGCAAATTCAGACTCATGGATATAATCAAGGAAAATGTCTTTAATCACAGGTAATTTTTCCACTTCCAAAGCCACTCAGCTGGAATAATTGCTACAGGACATGTTAGCTCTGTGCTGGAATAGCCTTTCTACAAGGCAGATGGATCATGAGAGCAGCACCTGGCTGCTTGGGAAGAAGTGCTTGGGGAGGGGAAAGAGCAGATAGCCTGGGGGCAGTGGGTCTTCTTAGTAACATTTATTTTGCAACTTATGGAAGGAGTCTTTTTTCATCTTTGGGAAGTTTATAGCTTTTGTGGTACTTGGAGAGAGCAGTTAACCCAAAACCACTGGCAGCAGCTCAGCATGAAGAGGCCATGTTAAAGAGGGACCTCTGAGAACTCTCTAGATCAGATTTCCTCAAAGTGAAACAGGATGGGATTGCAATGTCTCCTTGGCATGGCCCTGAAACCAA